>NC_091982.1:186555524-187155524 GCF_044704955.1 Pristiophorus japonicus | reverse complement strand
GATGGGTGGAGGTGCAAGGTAAATTGGTGTGAGTAAGGATGCGCAGGAGTAGGGTAGGGAAGGCAGAGTGATGGGGATGTGATGAGTGGCACAGGAGGGTGAAGTTGAGTGTGGCTTTGCAGTAATATTTAGTAATCTACTGAGATCATTGAAAGGTTTACGCTACTGCAACTTAGTCCTCCTGATGACATCCCTGCTTGTGTCCTCCTGTGTAATGTGTAACCAGGCTGCTTTGATCTCCTGAGGGGGGTTCTGTTCTGTCCATTGGAAAGGAAGAGAACCTCCCTGTGTGTTGTGACTCTCTCCATAAGCTTATGGAAAAAGTCATGGAAGAGCCTGGCTGCACCTTTGTGCAGTGCTGTCAGTGTCTGCAGTGGCTCAATGCTGTAGAACACTGACAGCACAACTGTCAATCTAAATTTACACATGGTCCCTTTAAAGATACTGGCTGATGTCGTGTCATCAAATGACATCATCAGACCTGCTTCCTTCAATTGGCTGAGAAATGCTGAGTGGGCTTAACAAGACCAATCTGGAGCCAGCAGTGGGGTCGGTACCCACCACCTACCCCAGCTGCACCGGACCCCCGATGTCACGGAAATCATACACCCAGCTCTACCTCTCCATCACCTCCCTCAGCCACTCTACTGCCACTGTGTTTTCAGATTGCTTGTCTGACACCAATTCTCAGATAAGGCACAATTTCCTTTAGTTAAGCATTTGGTAGACCGATACAATCATCATTGGTACCATCACAAACTTCGTACCCTTTCATTCCATTTGCCTCCCAGCCATTGTCACAGCCTGAACCAGCCTGAACCTGCAGTGTCCTATCCAACCCCAAACTGCACTTCCAACCAATATCTCCATCACAAAGACTGTCTACCTCTACCTCTGTAACATCACCCGCCTTCACCTCCACCTCAGTTCATCAACCACTGAAACTTTCACCCACCTCTAGACTTGCCTATTTCAATGCGCTTTTGGTTGTCCTCCACCTTCCAGAAATTTGGGCTCATGAAAAGCTCTACTGCCCGCATCCAATCCTCACCAAATCTTGCTCACCCATCACTCCTGTCCTTGCTGACGTACATTGACTTCCAGTCCCCCAATACCATAAATTTAAAATTTGCATTATCATGCGCTTGCTCCTCCCTACCTGTATAACCTCCTCCAGCCCTGCAACCCTCCCCAAACTCTACCTTCCTTTGATTCCATCTTGTGCATCCTCCTATAAGAACATAAGAAAATGAGAATTAGGAGCAGGAGCAGGCCATTCGGCCCCTCGAGCCTGCATCGCCATTCAATGAGATTATGGGTGTTCTTCTACCTCAACTCCACTTTCCTGCACCCCTCCTTTGACAGCCATGTCTTCAGCTGCCTAAGCTCAAACTCTGTAATTCCTTTTATGGCATACTAGGAGGAGTGACAGTGGAGGCAAACCCTTATATTTTTGAAAGGGAAATTGTTTCTAAAACACGATTTTAATTATTTAGTCAGAAACCCTTGGCTATTCTATAGTTTCTTTCATCACCAGATAAAGCCTCTGTCATGTATCTTACATTATTATATATAACTGTATCCTAACATGCTATACATGACTGTAATAAGATATGACCTGTAACCACCAGCATACCTTACCACCAGGGGTACACTTGCAAGAGACAGGAATATAAGGACAGGTCTCAGGCAAGCGCAGCATTCCAGAGCTGTGAAATAAAGGTGCAGGTCCAGAGTGACCTTGACTTCACTATATGCCTCATGTGAATCTGTACTGAGGGGACAGGACTTTACAGTGGCGACGAGTTACGGGATTACAGAATCCACAGAATGGCGAACAACGGATCAGATGAAAAATACAATGCTGGAGATAATTGGGAGGACTTTATAGAAAGGCTGCAACAAGCTTTGTAACCAAAGACTGGTTAGGCGACGATAAGGCAGACAAGAGAAGAGCCCATCTCTTGACCAGCTGTGGCTCGAAAACATATGCTTTAATGAAGGATCTGTTGGCACCCGAGAAACCAGCAAGCAAGTCGTTTGAAGAATTGAGCACACTGGTAAGAGACCACCTGAAGCCAGCGAGCAGCTTACACATGGGCAGACACAGGTTCTACAACTACAGACACTGTGTGGGCCAGAGCATACCCGACTTCATGGCGGAACTTCGGAGGTTGGCTAGTTTATGTGAGTTCTCCGATGAACTGAGGAGAGAAATGCTGAGGGACTTTTTCATTGAAGGAATAGGCCACGCAGGCATATTCTGAAAGCTCATAGAGACCAAGAACCTGACCTTAGAGGCAACAGCACTGGTTGCACAGACATTCTTGGTAGGGGAAGAAGAAACGAGGTTGATTTACAATGCAGATACGACAACTAACGAAATATCGGAAGAAGAACTTCACAGCACTAAACAAGCTGCTACCCCCACACACAGACAAAACCGGGAGAACAGGCTCTCGACAGCAGGCAGAAGCCATCAAGGGCCACAGGAACAGCCGTTCATACCTCATCAACCCACAATGCGAGCAATCAACTACAAACTGAGAGAAGCTCAAGAGAGATCAGCCAGACGCAGCTCATTCTTTGGGAACACTTTAAACAATGCAACAGGTCTGTGCTGAAGGTGTGGGGGTGGGCACTCGTCAAGGGGATGTTGATTTCAGCAGGCTGTTTGCAGAAATTGTGAATATACAGGGCATTTGGCGCGCATGTGCAAACAAACGGCAGCTCGGCTGGTATACGAATCGATGGGTCAGAAAGCAGACCAGAAGATGGTGGGGGCAGTACCCAGGACACCGATGAAGAGCGGGTCAACACGATCAATGACTGCTGCTCCTACAACAGGATGCCTCCTATAATGATGAGGGTCCTATTCAACGGGATATCTGTCAACATGGAGCTGGATACGGGAGCGAGTCAATCTCTCATGGGCGCTCAACAATTTGAACAACTGTGGCCGCATAAAAGAGACAGACCAAAACTCACAAGGGTCGACACAAAACTAAGGACCTGTGCCAAAGAAATTGTCCTCGGCAGCGCCATGCTCTCTGTCACACACAAAAGGATAGTGAACCGACTTCCCCTGTGGATTTTCTCCGGAGACCCCCCAGCACTGCTGGGGAGAAGCTGGCTGGCAAAACTAAACTGGAAATGGGATGATGTCCATGCCATGTCATTAGAGGAATGGACCTCCTGCTCAACATTTATAAAGTGATTTGAACATCTCTTTCAGCCAGGTGTGGGCACTTTCAAAGGGGCCAAAGTCAAAATCGACATCACACAGGATGCTAGACCGGTCCATCACAAGGCCAGAGCTGTACCCTATGTGATGAGGGAAAGGATTGAACACGAACTAGACAGGCTTCTGCGGGAAGGCATTATATCACCTGTGGAATTTAGCGACTGGGCAAGTCCCATCGTCCCAGTCATGAAGCCTGATGGATCCGTACGAATCTGTGAGGACTACAAATCTACCATAAACAGAGTCTCCCTACAGGACCAGTACCCGCTGCCCAGAGCGGAGGACCTATTTGCCACATTGGCTGGAGTTAAACTTTTCTCAAAATTAGACCTCACATCTGCGTATATGACACAAGAATTGACCGAGGAATCCGAGCTACTCACCACCATCAACACACATCGAGGACTTTTCATGTACAATCAATGCCCATTCGGCATCAGGTCGGCAGCTGCCATATTCCAGCGCAAGATGGAGAGTCTGCTCAAGTCCATCCCGGGGACGGTAGTATTTCAAGACGACATACTTATCACGGGCAGGGACACCGACTCCCATCTCCGTAATTTGGAGGAAGTACTAAAGCGGTTGGATCGGGTAGGTCTACGAGTCAAGAAATCCAAGTGCCTGTTTCTCGCACCCAAGGTTGAATTTTTGGGCAGAAGGATTGCCGCTGATGGAATCCGCCCAACAGAGTCCAAAACAGAAGCAATTCGCCTGGCACCCAGGCCCCGGAATGTCTCAGAACTGCGCGCCTTTCTCGGGCTACTCAATTACTTTGGGAACTTTATGCAGAACTTAAGCAGGCTTGGAGCCTCTCCACGTGCTACTTAGGAAGGGGTGCGATTGGTTTTGGGGGGACGCCCAGGAACGCGCCTTCAATAAGGCACGCAACCTTCTGTGTTCCAACAGTGTTTTGACTTTCTTTGACCCAAGTAAAAAGCTAGTTCTCACATGCGATGCATCAGCATATGGGGTCGGGTGCGTTTTGCAACATGTCAATAGTGCGGGCAAATTACAACCCATAGCTTATGCCTCCAGGTCACTTTCGCGGGCGGAGCGCGGGTACGGAATGGTAGAGAAGGAGGGGCTCGCGTGCGTGTACAGTGTCAAAAAGATGCACCAATACCTTTTCGGGGCCAAGTTCCCGTTAGAAACCGACCACAAGCCCCTCACGTCTCTCCTATCCGAGAGCAAGGCAATAAACGGCAACGCCTCGGCGCGAATTCAACGGTGGGCACTCATGCTGGCATCCTACGACTATACCATAAGGCAAAGACCAGGCACAGACAACTGTGTCGACGTGCTCAGCAGGCTACCCCTGGCGACCACGAAAGGGTCTGATGAACAGGACTGTGAGATAGTCATGGCAATCAATGCCTTTGAGTCCACAGGTTCGCCCATGACGGCTCGCCAAATCAGAGCCAGGACGGCCAGCGAGCCCACGTTATCCTTAGTAAAAAGATGTGTCCTAACTGGTGACTGGGCAGAGGCTCGCGATGCCTGCCCCGAGGAATTAAAACCCTTTCACAGGCGCATGCATGAGCTATCACTACAAGCAGACTGCCTGATGTGGAGCAGCCGAGTAGTCATGCCTCTGCGAGGCAGAGAGGCATTTGTCCGGGAGCTCCACCGTGAGCACCCGGGGATCGTTCTGATGAAGGCCATAGCCAGATCCCAAGTCTGGTGGCCTGGTATTGACGCGGACTTGGAGCTCTGCGTCCGAAGGTGCACCATTTGTGCCCAACTCAGCAATGCCCCCAGGGAGGCTCCACTGAGCCCCTGGCCCTGGCCTACCAAACCGTGGTCGTGGGTGCACGTAGACTATGCGGGCCCATTCATGGGCAAAACATTCCTCATAGTTGTAGATGCATTTTCAAAGTGGATCGAATACACCATTTTAAACTCGAGCACAACCTCCACCACTGTGGAGAGCCTTGCAACCATGTTTGCAACGCACGGAATCCCTGACATATTGGTCAGTGACAATGGTCCGTGCTTCACCAGCGCAGAATTCCAAGAATTGACCACGGCATAAATCATGTCAAGACGGCACCGTTCAAGCCGGCCTCCAACAGCCAGGCGGAGAGAGCAGTGCAAATCATTAAACAAGGCATGCTTAAAATCCAAGGTCCCATGCTGCAGGGTCACCTGTCGCGACTGCTGCTGCCATACAGATCTCGTCCGCACTCACTGACTGGGATCCCCCCCGCGCAACTGTTGATGAAAATGTTTTAAAAACAAGGCTCCCATTAATCCTCCCAGACATGCACAAAATCATTGAGGCAAAGCACCGTAAGCTGACTGAGTGCCATGACAGAAATTCGAGGGGGAGATGGAATGTGATAGGGGACAAAGTGTTTGTACTAAACCATGGCAGGGGTCCCAAATGGCTTGCAGGGACAGTAACGGGCAAGGAAGGAAACAGGTTACTGGTAGTACAAATAGACAATGGCAAAACCTGCCGGAGGCATGTAGACCAAGTCAAAAGCAGATTTACCAACAACACTGCGGAACCAGAGGCAGACTACAATGTGGAACTCGCACCGCACCTGGTGGACAGACAGAGGGAACAACCTGAGGAAAGGGCAATCCCAACAGACAGCCCAGGCGAATCAACAACAACCACAACAATCGAAACAGACAGCACAGACGACATACCAGCAACCACACCCAAAGAAAAATAGACACCAAGGCAAACAACAACCACAACTCAGACGCTCCACGCGAGAGCGTAGACCACCTGGGTGACTGAACCTATAAAGACAATAAGACCTTGGGGGAGGGTGATGTCATGTATCTTACATTATTATATATAACAGTATTCTAACATGCTATACATGACTGTAATAAGATATGACCTGTAACCACCAGCATACCTTACCACCAGGGGTGCACTTGCAAGGGACAGCTATATAAGTACAGGTCTCAGGCAAGTGCAGCATTCCAGAGCAGTGAAATAAAGGTGCAGGTCCAGAGTGACCTTGACTTCACTATATGCCTCGTGTGAATCTGTACTGAGGGGACAGGACTTTACAGTGGCGACGAGTTACGGGATTACAGAATCCACAGAATGGCGAACAACGGATCAGATGAAAAGTACAATGCGGGAGACAATTGGGAGGACTTTATAGAAAGGCTCCAACAAAGCTTTGTAACCAAAGACTGGTTAGGCGACGATAAGGCAGACAAGAGAAGAGCCCATCTCTTGACCAGCTGTGGCTCGAAAACATATGCTTTAATGAAGGATCTGTTGGCACCCGAGAAACCAGCAAGCAAGTTGTTTGAAGAATTGAGCACACTGGTAAGAGACCACCTGAAGCCAGCGAGCAGCCTACACATGGGCAGACGCAGTTCTACAACTACAGACGCTGTGTGGACCCGACTTCATGGCGGAACTTCGGAGGTTGGCTAGTTTATGTGAGTTCTCCGATGAACTGAGGAGAGAAATGCTGAGAGACTTTTTCATTGAAGGAATAGGCCACGCAGGCATATTCTGAAAGCTCATAGAGACCAAGAACCTGACCTTAGAGGCAGCAGCACTGGTTGCACAGACATTCTTGGTAGGGGAAGAAGAAACGAGGTTGATTTACAATGCAGGTACGACAACTAACGAAATATCGGAAGAAGAACTTCACAGCACTAAACAAGCTGCTACCCCCACACACAGACAAAACCGGGAGAACAGGCTCTCGACAGCAGGCAGAAGCCATCAAGGGCCACAGGAACGGCCGTTCATACCTCATCAACCCACAATGCGAGGAATCAACAACAAACTGAGAGAAGCTCAAGAGAGATCAGCCAGACGCAGCTCATTCTTTGGGAACACTTTAAACAATGCAACAGGTCTGTGCTGAAGGTGTGGGGGTGGGCACTCGTCAAGGGGATGTCGATTTCAGCAGGCTGTTTGCAGAAATTGTGAATATACAGGGCATTTGGCCCGCATGTGCAAAAAAACGGCAGCTCGGCTGGTATACGAATCAATGGGTCAGAAAGCAGACCAGAAGATGGTGGGGGCACCGATGTATAGCGGGTCAACACGATCAATGGCTGCTGCTCCGACAACAGGATGCCTCCTATAATGATGAGGGTCCTACTCAACGGGATATCTGTCAACATGGAGCTGGATACAGGAGCGAGTCAATCTCTCAACAATTTGAACAACTGTGGCCGCATAAAAGAGACAGAACAAAACTCACAAGGGTCGACACCAAACTAAGGACCTGTACCAAAGAAATTGTACCAGTCCTTGGCAGCGCCATGCTCTCTGTCACACACTAAGGGACAGTGAACCGACTTCCCCTGTGGATTTTCCCCGGAGACCCCCCAGCACTGCTGGGGAGAAGCTGGCTGGCAAAACTAAACTAAACTAAACTCCAGCGCAAGATGGAGAGTCTGCTCAAGTCCATCCCGGGGACGGTTGTATTTCAAGACGACATACTTATCACGGGCAGGGACACCGACTCCCATCTCCGTAATTTGGAGGAAGTACTAAAGCGATTGGATCGGGTAGGTCTACGAGTCAAGAAATCCAAGTGCCTGTTTCTCGCACCCAAGGTTGAATTTTTGGGCAAAAGGATTGCCGCTGATGGAATCCGCCCAACAGAGTCCAAAACAGAAGCAATTCGCCTGGCACCCAGGCCCCGGAATGTCTCAGAACTGCGCGTCTTTCTCGGGCTCCTCAATTACTTTGGGAACTTTATGCAGAACTTAAGCACGCTTGGAGCCTCTCCACGTGCTACTCAGGAAGGGGTGCGATTGGTTTTGGGGGGACGCCCATGAACGCGCCTTCAATAAGGCACGCAACCTTCTGTGTTCCAACAGTGTTTTGACTTTCTTTGACCCAAGTAAAAAGCTAGTTCTCACATGCGATGCATCAGCATATGGGGTCGGGTGCGTTTTGCAACATGTCAATAGTGCGGGCAAATTACAACCCATAGCTTATGCCTCGAGGTCACTTTCGCGGGCAGAGCGCGGGTACGGAATGGTAGAGAAGGAGGGGCTCGCGTGCGTGTACAGTGTCAAAAAGATGCACCAATACCTTTTCGGGGCCAAGTTCCCGTTAGAAACCGACCACAAGCCCCTCACGTCTCTCTTATCCGAGAGCAAGGCAATAAACGGCAACGCCTCGGCGCGAATTCAACGGTGGGCACTCATGCTGGCATCCTACGACTATACCATAAGGCACAAACCAGGCACAGACAACTGTGTCGACGCGCTCAGCAGGCTACCCCTGGCGACCACGGAAGGATCTGATGAACAGGACTGTGAGATAGTCATGGCAATCAATGCCTTTGAGTCCACAGGTTCGCCCATGACGGCTCGCCAAATCAGAGCCTGGACGGCCAGCGAACCCACGTTATCCTTAGTAAAAAGATGTGTCCTAACTGGTGACTGGGCAGAGGCTCGCGATGCCTGCCCCGAGGAATTAAAACCCTTTCACAGGCGCATGCATGAGCTATCACTACAAGCAGACTGCCTGATGTGGGGCAGCCGAGTAGTCATGCCTCAGCGAGGCAGAGAGGCATTTGTCCGGGAGCTCCACCGTGAGCACCCGGGGATCGTTCTGATGAAGGCCATAGCCAGATCCCAAGTCTGGTGGCCTGGTATTGACGCGGACTTGGAGCTCTGCGTCCGAAGGTGCACCATTTGTGCCCAACTCAGCAATGCCCCCAGGGAGGCTCCACTGAGCCCCTGGCCCTGGCCTACCAAACCGTGGTCGCGGGTGCACGTAGACTATGCGGGCCCATTCATGGGCAAAATGTTCCTCGTAGTTGTAGATGCATTTTCAAACTGGATCGAATACACCATTTTAAACTCAAGCACAACCTCCACCACTGTGGAGAGCCTTGCAACCATGTTTGCAACGCACGGAATCCTTGACATATTGGTCAGTGACAATGGTCCGTGCTTCACCAGCACAGAATTCCAAGAATTGACCACGGCATAAATCATGTCAAGACGGCACCGTTCAAGCCGGCTTCCAACGGCCAGGCGGAGAGAGCAGTGCAAATCATTAAACAAGGCATGCTTAAAATCCAAGGTCCCATGCTGCAGGGTCACCTGTCGCGACTGCTGCTGCCATACAGATCTCGTCCGCACTCACTGACTGGGATCCCCCCCGCGCAACTGTTGATGAAAAGGACTTTAAAAACAAGGCTCCCATTAATCCTCCCAGACATGCACAAAATCATTGAGGCAAAGCACCGTAAGCTGACTGAGTACCATGACAGAAATTCGAGGGGGAGATGGAATGAGATAGGGGATAAAGTGTTTGTACTAAACCATGGCAGGGGTCCCAAATGGCTTGCAGGGACAGTAATGGGCAAGGAAGGAAACAGGCTACTGGTAGTACAAATAGACAATGGCAAAACCTGCCGGAGGCATGTAGACCAAGTCAAAAGCAGATTTACCAACAACACTGCGGAACCAGAGGCAGACTACAATGTGGAACTCGCACCGCACCTGGTGGACAGACAGAGGGAACAACCTGAGGAAAGGGCAATCCCAACAGACAGCCCAGGCGAGTCAACAACAACCACAACAATCAAAACAGACAGCACAGACGACATACCAGCAACCACACCCAAAGAAAAATAGACACCAAGGCAAACAACTGAACCTCAACTCAGACGCTCCACGCGAGAGCGTAGACCACCTGGGTGACTGAACCTATAAAGACAATAAGACCTTGGGGGAGGGTGATGTCATGTATCTTACATTATTATATATAAACTGTATCCTAACATGCTATACATGACTGTAATAAGATATGACCTGTAACCACCAGCATACCTTACCACCAGGGGTGCATTTGCAAGGGACAGGTATATAAGGACAGGTCTCAGGCAAGTGCAGCATTCCAGAGCTGTGAAATAAAGTTGCAGGTCCAGAGTGACCTTGACTTCACTAATGCCTCGTGTGAATCTGTACTGAGGGGACAGAACTTTACAGCCTCCATTCTGCAATTTTTGCTTTGAACAGAATTACATTATGGTGTCTGTCTTCTGCTCTAACAGTGTGATGTAAACATCTCACCACAGAATTCTGACTACTGAAGGAACAGATGTTTATTATTTTTCATATGAGCCAAACTTCTGTGGAAAGCTATAAAGCCCAGCTACAGAGCATAAGCAGGTCGTTTCATTTTGTCCATAGCACAGCGTTGGGAGAATAGGCAGTGGCATATCGCTGGAGATGGAGAAAACAGGGTTACAAGTTCAACTTTTCAATAACACAGATGTTTGTGGTTCTAAATACTTGGAAGGGATATTCTTGTGCATGAACGATTGGAATTTTCTATATTTTAATTGCTTTGTTTCCTCATTTTACAATACCACAATAATACATCATTATATAAGATGATTCATCCATGGATTTCCAATAGAAAATTGTGCACATGATGCTGTTTTATATGTGACACAGAAATATTACTGCAGTCCTTTAGGATTAAATATGGGTTGTTCTGTCTGGTACAGCAGCTTGAATATTTGATTTAAGATTGTTTGATAACTTTAAGAATAAATATACCATCATGATTTACTTTACTACTGTGCCTTATGTCCTCATAAAGGAAACACTTTCCACAACTAGAATATATATCCACAAGCAACAGAGTTTGGATTAAGAATAGCTTTGAGAAAGTGTAGCTGATGTCAATGCTTAAACAGATGCTGAACACAGTGGCTAAGCTCTAACAGCCTTTTTTAAATATATCGAAGAAAAGGTTGTCCATTTCAATGTATAATTTAAGGTACAAGCACGTACTCTGAAACAAACTGAGCTGGCACTTCGGTTGTGTGAAATAACTGACAAGTGGTAGACAAGAGCATTGAGTTTTGATGTGTAAAGTCCCCAAAGATTAAATCAGCTGCTGCAAATATGCCACTTTTTTGTGATTGAAGGTTACAGAAGCCAGCTGGCATACCTCACTTCACCATGGGTTGGTACAGAATCAGCCGTGCAATGCCTTGACAGCTGTGAATCATATTGCCACATTAAGCATCTAATTGTTTCTAAAAACCCTTTAACATTATAATATGCTACCTTGGATTATGAAAAAAACCCTAAAGCATGAGACACATTGCAACTTATACATGTTTAATAACATTCCTGGCATATTTGAAAAAGAATTTAATAAAAGCAAAAGCTGTTTTTTGGCCACTGGGTAGATGGCAACATGTTTGAGCTTTGTATGAAAAGCAAAGTGATTGACATTGACAACTATCTCATTATGGAAGACTGCAAAGTGCCTGCCTTGGATCAGCAAGAACAGTCATTATCACCACGATCATAACAGCAGCAAACAACAAACAGCAACAACTTATGTCTGTGTTATACTACAATCTTCATGCTAAATTTGTATTCATTAAATACATTTGGAATAAAATCTGTGGTATAGACTAGCCAATCTGAAATCTGATTCAGCTGCCTCACCTACACTGAGACCACAAAGTAGATGCGTCAAGTCTGGAACTGCAGTGTCACTTTCCATACAACCACTGGAGCTGACACAGTGCCCCGGAATCCAACTTGACATGTTAAAACTGCCCTAGATACCTATTTGTGTTTGTCAGATCTCTTTAGGCCAGTACAACTATAATGACTCAAGATGGAGAGTGACACAGTTAATTCAGAGACTAGGGTCCTGAACTTAAGGAAAGGTAACTTTGATGGTATGAGACATGAATTGGCTAGAATAGACTGGCGAACAATACTTAAAGGGTTGACGGTGGATAGGCAATAGCAAACATTTAAAGATCACATGCATGAACTTCAACAATTGTACATCCCTGTCTGGAGTAAAAATAAAACAGGGAAGGTGGCTCAACCGTGGCTAACAAGAGAAATTAAGGATACTGCTAAATCCAAGGAAGAGGCATATAAATTGGCCAGAAAAAGCAGCAAACCTGAGGACTGGGAACATAAAAACTGACTGCAAAAGCTTCTGTAGCTATGTGAAGAGAAAAAGATTAGTGAAGACAAACGTAGGTCCCTTGCAGTCAGATTCAGTTGAATTTATAATGGAGAATAAAGAAATGGCGGACAAGTTGAACAAATACTTTTGTTCTGTCTTCACGAAGGAAGACACAAATAACCTTCTGGAAATACTAGGGGACCGAGGGTCTAGTGAAAAGTAGGAACTGAAGGAAATCCTTATTCGGCGTAAAATTGTGTTAGGGAAATTGATGGGATTGAAGGCCAATAAATCCCCGGGGCCTGAAAGTCTGCATCCCAGAGTATTAAGGAAGTGGCCCTAGAAATAGTGGATGCATTCGTGATCATTTTCCAACAGTCTATCGACTCTGGATCAATTGCTATGGACTGGAGGGTAGCTAATGTAATCCCACTTTTTAAAAAAGGAGGGAGAGAGAAAAGTGGTAATTACAGACCGGTTAGCCTGACATCAGTAGTGGGGAAAATGTTGGAATCAATTATTAAAGATGAAATAGCAGCGCATTTGGAAAGCTGTGACAGGATCAGTCCAAGTCTGCATGGATGGATTTATGAAAGGGAAATCCTGCTTGACAAAATTTCTAGAATTTTTTGAGGATGTACCTAGTAGAATGGACAAGGGAGAACCAATGAATGTGGTATTTGGACTTTCAAAAGGCTTTTGACAAGGTCCCACACAAGAGATTGGTGTGCAAAATTAAAGCATATGGTATTGGAGGTAATGTACTGACTGGTTGGCAGAAAGGAAGCGGAGAGTCAGGATAAATGGGTCCTTTTCAGAATGGCAGGCAGTGACTAGTGGGGTGCCGCAGGGCTCAGTGCTGGGACCTCAGCTATTTATAATATACATTAATGATTTAGTTGAAGGAATTGAGTGTAATATCTCCAAGTTTTCAGATGACACTAAGCTGGATGGCGGTGTGAGCTGTGAGGAAGATGCTAAGAGGCTACAAGGTGACTTGGACAGGTTAGGTGAATGGGCAAATGCATGGCAGATGCAGTATAATGTGGATAAATGTGAGGTTATCCACTTTGGTGGCAAAAACACGAAGGCAGAATATTATCTGAATGGTGGAAGATTAGGAAAAGAGGAGGTGCAACAAGATCTCGGTGTCATGGTACATCAGTCATTGAAAGTTAGCATGCAGGTACAGCAGGCGTGAAGAAGGCAAATGGTATGTTGGCCTTCATAGCTAGGGGATTTGAGTATAGGAGCAGGGAGGTCTTACTGCAGTTTACAGGGCCTCACCTGGAATATTGTGTTCAGTTTTGGTCTCCTAATCTGAGGAAAGACGTTCTTGCTATTGAAGGAGTGCAGCGAAGGTTCAACCAGACTGATTCCCGGGATGGCAGGACTGATCTATGAAGAGAGACTGGATTGACTGGGCCTGTATTCACTGGAGTTTCGAAGGATGAGAGGGGATCTCATAGAAACATAAAATTCTGACGGGACTGCACAGGTTAGATGCAGGAAGAATGTTCCCGATGTTGGGGAAGTCCAGAACCAAGGGACATTGTCTAAGGATAAGGGGTAAGCCATTCCGGACTGAGATGAGAAGAAAGTTCTTCACTCAGAGAGTTGTTAACCAGTGGAATTCCCTACCGCAGAGAGTTGTTGATGCCAGTTCATTGGATATATTCACGAGGGAGTTAGATGTGGCCCTTATGGCTAAAGGGATCAAGGTGTACGGAGAGAAAGCTGGAAAGTGGTACTGAGGTGAATGATCAGCCATGATCTTATTGAATGATGGGGCAGGCTCAAAGGGCCCTATGCCTACTCCTGCACCTATTTTCTATGTTTCTATGTTTCTTGTTACTGTAAACTGTCTCAGGTCTATACCTGATCCAACTTTATTTGCACCCAAAATACCCGCGTGACATTGTACCCGTGCTTATATACCAGTGACCGGGCACACGTGCATGCAGCCCGATGACCTCAAACATTGGCACCCTCTGGTGTCTGGTGACCCCAAGCATCAATACATAACAACAACAAAAACAACAACTTACTTTTATATAGTGCCTTTAACATAGTAAAACGTTCTAAGGTGCTTCACAGGAGTGTTATGAAAAGAAAATGACATTGAGTCACATAAGAGGATATTAAGGCAGATGGTCAAACATTTTAAGAAATGTCTTAAAGGAGGTAGAGAGGCAGAGAGGTTTAGGGAGGGAATTCCAAAGCTTAAGGCACAACCGCCAATGGTAGATTGATGAAAATCGAGGATGTGCAAGAGACCGAGAATTGAAGGAGCATAGAGATATCAAACGGTTGTAGAGCTGGAGGAGGTTACAGAGATAGGGAATGGCGAGGTCATAGAGGAATTTGAAAGAAGAATGAGAATTTTAAAATTGAAGCGTTGTTTAAGTGGGAGCCACTATAGGTCAGCAAGCACAGGGGTGATGGGTGAACAGGACTTGGTGTGAGTTAGGACATGGGCAGAAGAATTTTGGATGAGTTTACGTTTATGGAAGGTGGAAGATGGGAGGCCGCCCAGGAGTGTGTTGGAGTAGTCAAGTCTAGAGATAGCATAGGCTTGGATGAGGGATTCAGCAGCAGATGAGCTGAAGCGGGCTGGAATTGTTTGATGTAACGGAGGTGGGAAAAGGTGGTCTTAGTGATCCTGTGGATTGTGGTCAGAAGCTCCTCTCTGGGTGAAATACTGCACCAAGGTTGCGAATAGTGTGGCTCAGTCTCTGATAGTTGCCAGTGAGTTGATGGAGTCAGTGGTTAGGGAAGGGAGTTTGTGCTGGCGACCAAAGTCAATAGTTTCAGTCTTTCCAATATTTAGTGCACTCACACAGGTAAGTAAGCATAATGTGTGCATTACTGGATAGAATCGTTCACACACCAGATGCTCCAAGTACCATTATACCCGTATAGGCATAAGTGTGACACAGTGGTTCTCTACGTTTCAGAAGTAACTGGAGCACGACTGTCAGCAACAAGTTTGACTTGCCTGGTGTAAATGAGATAGCTTCTTGTTTTCACATTTGTGCATCATTCCTTCATCTTTTAATTTGGGTGAGATTTTACAACATGACTTCCTAATTTAACTTATTGTCGTTGATAGTTGATAGCTCTTGTATGGTAGGATAATACAGTATTTCCATTTTATTTAACATTGGTTTAAGTGTAATTTCTGGTTAAATAGTTTTAAAGTAACCCTAGTACATTTTTTGCTCTCCCTTGCTTTTTACACTTGTACCTTATGGAGAAACATAATTTCTAATCTCTCAAGTTTACAGCATACAGCATAGAACAAGCATTTATTAACCTTCCCTCCCCAAATTACACAGCACCATGCTTTGAAATTTCCTCTCGCTAAACATTGGGAAGACCAAATTCATCATCTTCAGCCACAAGCTCCAAGCTCCATACCCTCACCAACAAATCCATCCGCCTCCTCAGCCATTGCCTCAGGCTTCAACAGACTGTTCACAACCTGGTGACCTATTCCACCTCAAGGTAAACCCTTGACCCCACATCCTCTGTATTACAAAGACTGCCTATTTCCACCTCCGTTATATTGCCCACCTCCATCCCTATCTTAAACGAATTTCTGTTGAAACATTCATCCATGTTTTTGCCACCAACTGACTTGACTATTTCAGTGCTTTCCTGACTGGCCTCCCACCTTTTACCCTCCATAAACTTCAGCCAATCGAGTACTTTTCTTCCTGTATCCTATCCAGCACCAACTCCCACTTGTCCTCGCTAAACTATATTTGCTTCCAGCCCACCAATTCCTCGAATTAAAAATTCTTATCCTTGTGGTTAGACCCCGAAATTGCCTTGCCTTTTCTAAGCTCCTTAACCTCCGCCGGCCGTACATTCCACTCCTTTCCAGCTCTTCACGACTTTGACTCCAGCCTTTTGTACATCGTCTCGACTCTTCACTCCACCATTGGTGGTTGTGCCTCCAGCTGCCTCGGCACCATGCTCTGGGATTTCTTTCCTAAAGAACGTAACATAAGAATGTAGTGTATGGAGAAAGAATCAGATTGAACACTGTGAGCTCAAAGTAAAGTGTGACCTTAGTCTTTAATTGCAGGTCTCCAGAGTGCCTCTCCAACCCGTGAAGCACTCTTAAATACCTGTGCTTCCAAGGGATTATGAGATTCCTTGGGACTCCGGTGAATGAGCCCTCTGGTAGCTGTACAGAGTATATACAAGTCCAGATACATAACAACATTCCCCGCAAAAGTCAATTGTGTAACTATTTACAATGAGAGTCGATCTGGGGTCCTTCTTGCCCTTGTTGATCGTCTCGGTGTGAAGGCTGGTGTTGTTGAGTCATTTGTTGGGCCCTCGCTGGGCTGCTATGCAGCTGGCCTTGCTGGGCTGCCTGGTGTGTTGGGCCCTTGATAGAGAATTCAAACAGGCTGCATTTAGACAGGCTGTGAAAATTCACAGACTCCCAAGTCAAAGCTGCTACGTGCAGTTCAGCATGTTGCATTAAATCATCAATCAACTTGACATTTTAGGACCTTGGGTAGCGAGCCAATTAAAAGGTTAAAAGACTATTAATTAAGCCAATAAGGTCAAAGAAGACGAGTTCTTTTCTGTAAATTGAACCCGGTATAAATACAGCCATTTTAGCCATGTAGTCTACGAAGGACAAAGACCTGGCTTAAAGCCAAGAGCTTGTTACTGCTCCCAAAATAAAGTGACATTAAAACTACAATCGGAGTTCGTATTTCATTGGAAATTAAGAGATCTAACAATTTTGGCGTCACGAACAGGATAGCTGAGGAAAGAAACTGAATTTTGGACATTGGACCTACATACTGAGGTAAGGACTCCTCTTTTTCAAAGTCCTCGGTCAAAAGTCTAAATTCGCCTCTCCTTCTTCGCGATTCCAAAAGCCTCCGGTTTGTGAACCCTCCGGTTGGTAGTCGGCTCGAGGTCCCATAGACGTCTAACTTCGGCGGTGTGTTAGTTAATTAATCACTGACCCACTGATCGGCTGGAAAGCCTATGACTCGAGACCCCAGTAAAGAAATCAGTATTATGGCAGCAGGCGATAAGAGCAAAGAATTGCCTACAACTGTTAAAGGTGGGCAGGCACCACCTGAGGTTTCTATAGATGAAATTCTCGAACAGTTGAAAGAATACATAGAGCAACAATTCAACTTATCTAAAACCTGTATTAAGATCGAACAAAAATACGGTACCTCCAAAGGACAATGGTCCTTGGACGAGATTAAAAGGGTCTGGGGGAAAATGACCGGTTTGAAAAATAAAGAGCGAATCAGATGGTCCCTAGCGGTTATGGGACAGATTCGAAAGCGGAATGAAATTATAATGCGTTCCCGACATGATCGAGAACTGACCAGTACAAAGGATCAATTGCAAGCTGTTTGTGCGCAGCTGCGACAGAAAAAGCTTGAACTTGAAAAGCTGGAAGCGGAAGTTAAAGATCTTAAAGGTGAAATTAAAGAATGGAAAAAATCATTAGGTCAAGAGACAGTAATAGGAAAAGGAAAATGTATCGGTCAATTCCCAGGGTACCCATGTTTGGATAAATTAAAAGCGCAAACCCGAAGACACAACCAAGGAATAGATACGGATTCTGAATTCTCCGACGACACAGGGTTGGAGGATGAAGAATTAGGGGTGCGCTTTGCCCCGTTTAAAAAAAGACGAGTTGTAGTCAAATCAGAAGAGACTGCGGATGAGGGCGGAACCAAAAAAACGAAGAAAAGGCTGTATGAAAAATACTTAGTTCATGATCCGGCAGACCCAGAGAAAATTGATAAATGGTCCAAGGAATTACCCAATCCAAAGAAAGGGGGAGTGAAAACGTGGGACCAATTGGACCACTTAAGAAATATATATCAACTTCATCCCTGGGACAGAGTGCAAATTTTGACCATAATGGTGCCAAAAACACAGGGAAGAAAATTGCACGACAAGGTAGAAGAAGCTTTGGGGCAGGATGAGCAAGAATTAGACGCAGGATGGGAGGCAATTAAACACTGGCTGCAAGTCTTCAGTCCACCTAAGACAGACTGGGGAGAAATTGCAGCCTGCCAACAGAAAGGAACAGAGGAGGTCCTGGAGTATGACGAGCGGTTTAGATGCACGTGGCTAGAACATTCGGGTATGAATAATGCGGATGAGGAAATGGATGTACAAGTGTTTGGACCCCTGAAAGCAGAACTGTCCAAAATGCTTAAGATAGTGTTACCGGATTGGGAAGGTAGAGGAAGTACCTTTGCAGCATTGGTGGATCGATGTAACCAATTAGATCGGGATATGGGAGCTAAAGTCTGAGCTGTACAGGCTATGGGATGGAAATCCCAGGATTCCGATAAACAGTTATTGGGAAAATTACCTGGAAAATGTCATTATTGTGGGAAAGAAGGTCACTGGGCCAAGACGTGCAGGGCAAAACAGCAAGTTCGTGGCTGGGGAAGAGGACGCAGCCAGGGATACAATTCAGCCAACAAGCTAGGCTTGTCACAAGATAATGACCTCATAGAAGCATTTAAGTGACTGACAATACAACAACAGAAGGAGTTACTTGGGAGAGCAAAAAACGATTCGAGCCCACTCTGGCCCCCCTCCTCGCACTAATACAACAAAGGGGAGATGGGCTATATATAACTGTGAGGGTGGGCGATAAGGATGTGGACTGTCTTTTAGACACAGGGGCGGAATTAACATGCTTACCCCTACAATATGGAGACTTTTTGCCGTTGGATGGTAGGGCATGGAGTTGGGGGCCATAAAATGGAAATTAAAAGGACAACACCGGTACTTATAGGGCTGGGTCCACAAGAATTAACCACGCCAGTCTGGATAGGCCCAGGAGATCAACCCCTTTTGGGAATGGATGTTCGAATCCAAATAGATTCATCGTTGCATTTCGAGGATGGTCGGATGACATGGTCAATTAGAACTTTGAAGAAAGAAGAATTGAAGGAACACCCGATATGGGCTAAAGATAAGAACGATTGTGGCCTACTCCAGATGGAGCCTGTGTCATTTACCGGGACCAAGCCTCCATGCACTAAACAGCATCCCATCAGTCCAACTGCCATCGCGGGAATCTTACCGGTTATTCAGCAATTGGAGAAACAAGGGTGCTTATTAAAACGCATAGCTCCTCCAATAGCCCCGTGTGGCCGGTACAGAAATCTAATGAGACTTGGCATTTGACTGTCAATTATAGGAAAGCTAACCAGTGTATTGATCAAAAAGCTCCTTTGGTCGCAGATCCCTCCACCATTTTTAATGCCCTCAAACCAGAACGTAAATATTTCTCGGTTATAGATATGGCCAATGGATTTTGGTCGGTGCCTCTGACACCAGAGGTTCGACAGTGGTTTGCTTTCACGGTCCAAGGACAACAGTATACTTGGACCGGATACTGCAGGGTTCCCACAACAGCCCTACGGTATTCCACATGGCTTTACAAAGCCATTTGCGAGAATGAACTCCCCTGTCATCCACAGTCATCCAATATGTAGACGATATCTTGCTAGCTTCAAACACGGAAGACCAGCATGAACAAGATTTACGAGCTTTGCTGGACCACCTTCGGCTGAAAGGACATAAAGCCAGCATCGACAAAGCACAAATATCCCAAGAAGAGGTTGTATACCTGGGACAAAAGATTTCACAAGGAAAGAGAGAACTTACCCAGGATAGAACTGCAGCCATTCGGGCTGCTAAAAAACCCATCACTATTCAGGAACTAAGGTCTTTTTGGGGATTGTGTAACTTCAACAGAAATTGGATTGACTCCTTCACACAGCTTGCTCAGCCATTGAATTGTATTTTAAAGGGGAAACGAGCCTCTAAAGAAGCCATCACCCTCACTAAGGAACAGCAAGAGGCCTTCCTGAGTTTGAAAAAGGCTTTGTGTTCGGCACCGGCTCTGGGAATCCCCGACAGTGGTAAGCCATTTACCCTCTTTGACCATGAGAAAGAAGGATATATGACAGCTATACTGACACAAGAACATGGGGATCGGCAAAGACCTATTGGCTATTATTTGGCAAAACTGGATGCGGTAGCCTTCGGATGGGGAAGTTGCCTAAGGGCTATGGAAGCTACATGTCAAGCGGTAATGATCACTGCGGGTCTAGTCCTCGACCAAAAGCTGATTGTCAAGTGTCCCCACACCGTACATGCTTTGCTGTCTATGAATAGAATGTCTCAGGTGACGGCAGCTAGATGGACCCGCTGGACAGCAGTTTTGGATGCTCCTAATCTCCATATCGTCCGGGCCAGCCCGGTTAATCCTGCAACTATGCAACGATGTCAGAATCGAGGGAGCAAGAGGGGGGAGAATGTGAAGAGCATGACTGCGTGGAGATTTTAAAAGAAACAGAAGAAGCAGCCTGAGCAGCAGAGGAGCCTCTGCACAACCCAGACCTCATCCTGTTTACAGATGGTTCCTCCATTGTTGACAATGGTACCAGAAAAGCAGGATGGGCAGTTACAATCTTATATGAGGTAGTGGCAAAAGGATGTTTACCCTCAGGAACGTCAGCACAACAGGCCGAGTTACGGGTCGTGTCAGAAGCATGTCGAATAGCAGAAGGACAGACAGTTAATGTCTACACAGATTCACGTTATGCTTTTGGAGTCACTCACAACTTTGGTCTGTTATGGCGGAAAAGAAGATTCCTCACTGCTGCTGGTACACCTATCAGAAATGGAAAAGAAGTCCGAGACTTACTGGAGGCCATACAATTACCTCAGGAAGTGTTCATCCTGAAGTGTAAGGCCCATACCAAGGAAAATACCACAGAAGCACAGGGAAATGCCCTAGCTGACCAGGCAGCTAAAGATGTCGCCTCACAGGGCGTTCCTCCAGAAGAACCAACACAGATGTGCAGATTGAAAGCACTCAGGACTCTGACACGAGACCTTCAAACAATGCAAGGCGAGTGCTCCCGAGAGGAAAAATGGACATGGATTGAGGCAGGAATTAAGCTATGTGAAGATGGTGTCTGGAGACAAAGAGTTACCGACAAGCCAGTCGCGCCACAAGCGCTTATGCCTTTTTTAGCCCAACAGATCCACTCGTGGGGACACTTGGCCTCACAACAGATGACGGCACGATTCCAGAAAAGCTGGTGGGGTCAGGGATTTAAAAAACATGCCCAGCTGGTAACAGACCGCTGTATAGGTCTGCCAGAAAAATAATTCTGGACCCATCACGGTAATGCCCCAAACTGAGGCCCCCTGCCCCTGTCGGACCATTCCAGCATCTGCAGGTTGATTATATATCTCTTCCTTCATGCCAAGGATACACTAATATTCTTGTCATGGTCGACAGATTCTCTAGATGGGTAGAAGCTGTCCCACTAAAAGAGCCACAGCCAATCACACTGTAAAGGTCTTGTGTAAGGATTACATTCCCCGATGGGGAGTCCCGAGTAGCATTGACTCAGATCAGGGAACACACTTCACAGGTGCTGTCTGCCAAGAAGTCTGTAGGTTACTGAACATTACGTGGGATTTACACTGTCCTTATCATCCACAATCATCAGGACAAATAGAACGAATGAATTGAACTCTGAAACAACGGCTTGCCAAATACCACCAAGAAGGAACACCATGGCCCCAGGCACTACCAATAGTGCTATGTAGCATTAAGGCAACCCCGAACAGAACTACAGGTCTAAGCCCATTTGAAATTATAACAGGAAGACCCATGTCGCTGCCAGGAACTATCGATTTACGGAAAGCTGATGTTCACTTAATAAGTGACACTTTGTTATCATACTGTCAGAACTTAACCAGTGCTATTAGTTCTGTTTCCCGACAGGTATCGGCAGCTTGGGGTAATCCACCCGAAGGAGGACACGACATCATCCCGGGAGTCTGGGTGTATGTGAAAAAGTTGCATAAAGAACCTTTGGGTGCCAAGTGGGAGGGACCTTATCAAGTGTTATTGACTACCCAGGCAGCTGTTAAAGTCCAAGGAAAGAAAGCCTGGATCCACGCTTCACACTTTAAACGAGCACCTGTAACTGAAGCTGAAATCTAATAAGGACAATTACTTTATGCGAAAATGTATAAATTTACTGTATTATTGATTGTAGGTATTCTAGGCATAGGCCTACTTCTTACTAGCCGACCCTCTGCACCAAAGGGAAATAGTAGGGTAGCAAGGGAATTACATGTAAATACCTTTTTATATATGTCATACATTTATGCCAAACAAGGTAACATTTCTAGTTGTTGGGTGTGTGCGCATATTCCTATTCACTCAAAGGGAGGGATTCCCTTGAGGCCAGTTCCCTTGAATATCTCGGAAATGGCTGAGTGGATAATTAATCAAAACAAAACAGGCAATGCGTTTCAGGATATGGAAAACTGGGCACGTAAATGGAAGTCAGCAGGTTACAATCTGACTACTTTTGAAGGAGGATACCAACCGTGCTACAATAATTCCAAACGGCCCCCATTTTTTGTTATCACTAATACAACGGGAATAGGAAGACCGGGGGAATCAGTCTGTCTGATTAGAAACATCAAAGGAGGCCAAAATATGGGGTATAGTAACTGCTCCCGGAATTATAATATAATCAAGCCACGGAACCGTCCAAACTGGGCCGATGTGGGAATTTTTAACGTAACGGGGTTTCTGAATAAAACAGATGGAAAAGCCTGGACAGGCCCCGGAGTGTTGCTGACAAAGAAACAGCTAACATTCATTGCCTATAATGGCACCTATTGGGTGTGTGGCCACAAGGCCTAACCTTGGCTGCCCCAGAATTGGATGGGATCCTGCTATTTAGCCTACATTGTGCCTTATATGTATCATATAAAATCATTGTCGGAACATTTACACCGTCCTAAGAGAGCTATCACAGAAACAGAGAGGTTCTTTTCCATTCTGATCCCCAGGTGTGGGACCACCAAACTGGCAAGGGAATCCATTAACATGGCATCCGTTGTGGAACGGGTAGCCAATGATACCTCAGAGGCCCTAGTTAAAATCAATGCAGAAATGGTAGCAATCCGCACAGTAGCCCTACAGAATAGACTGGCCCTTGATTACATCCTGGCTGAAAAGGGAGGTACTTGCACCCTACTCGGAACTGAGTGTTGCATATATATCCCAGATAGCTCCGAAGAAATTACCCACTTAGCCGAGCATATCCAAAAGGAGGTAGAAAAACTTAAGCAACCCCCATCATTCACTTTGTGGAGTGGAGCCACTAAATGGCTAGGTTCAATAGGAACTTCATTGGTGGAAGGTTTAATTCTATTTATTGTAATTATTTTACTTTTATATTGTTTGTTTATGTTGATTAAATGTTGTTGCGACCAGGTGGCTGTAGCTGCTGTCCCGCAGGTGAGACACCTTGCAGGTCCCAGCAGACCATCTGTACGTGGCACAGGGGTATGTTATGCTTAAGGGAAGGTTGTTTACTGGTTGAATTAAGATATTGATTTGGATTAAATTGGAATAAGGTTAATTAAACAACTAAAATCAGACTTCTATTGTGGCCACGATGGAACTCGGGTTGGTGTAAATTTGTGTGGAAGCTACTAGTCCGGACATGTGGCGAAACACATCAACAAATTTTAGAACGAAACTCTATTAACATGTATGAAATTATTTTGTAGAATGTTTAACCAGTGATACCTGATGTTTTATGATTCAGTTTGTGAAAGAATCAAAGGGGGGATTGATAGAGAATTCAAACAGGCTGCATTTAGACAGACTGTGAAAATTCACAGACCCCAAGTCAAAGCTGCTACATGCAGTTCAGCGTGTTGCATTAAGTCATCAATCAACTTGACATTTTAGGACCTTGGGTACCGAGCCAATTAAAAGGTTAAAAGACTATTAATTGAGCCAATAAGGTCAAAGAAGGCGAGTTCTTTTCTGTAAATTGAACCCGGTATAAATACAGCCATTTTAGCCATGTGGTCTCAGAAGGACAAAGACCTGGCTTAAAGCCAAGAGCTTGTTACTGCTCCCAAAATAAAATGACATTAAAACTATAATCGGAGTTCGTATTTCATTGGAAATTAAGAGATCTAACAGCCCTGTAGGGCTGCTGTGGATGATGGGTTCTGCTTCGTGGCCAACCGTGGTATTGGTTGCCACTGGTGTGTGTGTTGGGGGATCAAAATAGGTAGGGTCCAAGGTGGATTGCTCAGGGTAGTCAGTGAATCTGAGTTTGACTTGGTCCAAGTGTTTCCGGTGAATGAGTCCATTTGAAAGTTTGATCCGAAATACCCTGCTCCCCTCTTTGGCCATGACAGTGCCGGGAAGTCACTTGGAACCTTGCCCATAATTTAATACAAATACAGGATTATTGACTTCAATCTCGCATGACACATTTGCTCTATCATGGTATGCACTTTGTTGAAGCCGCCTGCTCTCTACCTGTTCATGTCGGTCAGGGTGGACTAACGAGAGCCTTGTCTTAAGTGCCCTTTTCATGAGCAGTTCAGTGGGAGGGACCCCGGTGAGTGAGTGGGGTCTTGTGCGGTAGCTAAGCAGGACACGGGATAGGCGAGTCTGCAGTGAGCCTTCAGTTACCCTCTTCAAGCCTTGCTTGATGATTTGCACTGCTCTCTATGCCTGACCATTGGACGCTGGTTTAAACAGGGCAGATGTGATATGTTTGATCCCATTACGAGTCATAAATTCTTTGAACTCAGCACTGGTAAAACATGGCCCATTGTCGCTCACCAGGACCTCGGGTAAGCCATGTGTGGTAAACCCGCAGGCTTTCAGTGGTGGCAGCGGACGTGCTAGCTGACATTATCTCACATTCAATCCACTTGGAGTACGCGTCGACAACCACAAGGAACATTTTACCCAAGAACAGGCCTGCATAGTCGACATGTACCCTAGACCACGGTTTGGAGGACCAAGACCATACACTTAGCGGCGCCTCCCTGGGTACATTGCTGAACTGCGAGCATGTATTACATCTACTACTCGATTGCCCCACAGAAAGCAGTCTGCCTGTATAGACATTTCATCTTTGCGCCGCTGGAACGGCTTTATCTCTCCCTGCATTTTCACTGGGACACTGGACCAGCTCCCGTAAAGCACACAGCTTTTGACGAGAGATAATAAGGGGTCCTGGCTTGTCCAGGTTTTGATCTGCTGGGCAGTTATGTGTTATTGCTCACTCTCAAATGTTTCCATAACCATGGCTAGATCTGCGGGCTGCGCCATTTCCACCCCCGTGGTGGGCAATGGCAGCCTATTGAGAGCATCGGCGCAGTTTTCTGTGCCTGGCCTGTGGCGGATGGCGTAGTTGTATGCGGACAACATGAGCGCCTATCTCTGGATGCAGGCCGATGCATTGCTTTGCTTTGCTCTCAGAAAACAGGGACATAAGTGGCTTATGGTCAGTTTTCAATTCAAATTTTAGCCCAAGCAGGTATTGATGCATTTTCTTTACCTCATAGGCACACACTAACACTTCTTTTTAAATCATGCTGTAGGTTCTCTCGGCCTTAGACAGACTCCTGGATGCATAAGCAACCAGTTGCAGTTTCCCAAAATCATTAGCTTGTTGCAGTACACACCTGACGCCATATGACGACGCATCACATGCTAGTACCAAATGCTTACATGGATCATACATCACAAGCAATTTGTTTGAGCATAACAATTTTCTCGCTTTTACAAAGGCATTTTCTTGGCTTTTGCCCCAAACCCATTCTCCACCTTTTCGAAGTAAGACATGTAGTGGTTTTAGCAGGGTGCTGAGACCCGGTATGAAGTTACCAAAGTAGTTCAAGAGTCCCAGGAACGACCACAGCTCCGTCACGTTCTGTGGCCTCGGTGCGTTCTCGATTGCCTCCCGTCTTCGCGTTGGTGTGCCTGATGCCATCCGCCGCAATCCTCCTTCCCAAGAACTCCACTTCAGGCGCCAGGAAAACGCACTGAGCATTTTAACCTGAGCCCCATGTGGTTGAGCCAACTAAGAACCTCTTCCAGATTCTGCAGATGCTCGACTGTGTTCCAACCAAGATGTCGTCCTGGAAGACCAAGGTGAGCAGGACCGACTTCAGTAAACTTTCCATGTTTCTCTGGAATATCGCCACCACTGATCGGATTCCAAACGGGCATCTGTTATAAACATAAAGACCTTTGTGTGTGTTAATGCAGGTGAGGGCCTTCGATGATTCCTCCAGTTCCTGTGTCATATAGGCTGAGGTCAGATCCAGCTTCGTGAAAGTCTTTCCTCCTGCCAGCGTTGCAAAGAGGTCGTCGGCTTTTGGAAGTGGGTATTGGTCCCACAGGGAGAAACAATTGATAGTTACTTTGTAATCGCCACAGATTCTGACGGTGCCGTCTCCCTTGAGGACTGGAAGTATAGGACTGGCTCACTCACTGAACTCGATCGGTGAGATGATGCCCTCTCTTTGTAGCCGGTCGAGCTTGATTTCTACCCTTTCTCTCATCATGTACAGTACTGCTCTCGCCTTGTGATGGATGGGTCACGCCCCCGGAATTAAGTGGATCTGCACTTTTGCTCCTTGGAATTTCCCAATGCCTGGTTCGAACAGCAAAGGAAATTTGTTTAAGACCTGTGCACACGAAGTGTCATCAGCGGATGTCGTCCCAGTTTCAGCGTATCTTTCCCAGCCAGCTCCTGCCGAGCAGCGTGGGACCATTGCTTGGTACCACCCAGAGTGGTAGCTTGTGCACCGCTCCATCGTAGGAGACCTTTACGGTAGCACTACCGATTACAGAAATCAGTTATTTCGTGCAACTTCTTAGTTTCATGTGAATTGGAGTTAAGACTGGCCTTGAGGCCTTGTTGCACCACAACCTTTCAAAAGTCTTTTTGCCCATGATGGATTGGCTCGCGCCCGTGTCCAGCTCCATTGATACCAGGCATCCATTTAGTTCAAGGTTCAGCATTATCGGGGGACAATTCGTGGTGAATGTGTGCACCCCATGTATCTCTGCCCCCTCTATCAGAGGTTCTGTTTCATCGTGATCCTCCGTGGATCAGTCCTCCTCTGCAACGTGGTGGCTGCAGGTTTAGGAGGCTTAGCAGCTTGCCTGCACACTAGCTGGAGGTGTCCCATTGTTCCACAGCCCTTGAAAATGTATCCTTTGAATCAGCAAGAATGGAAACGATGATCACCCCCGCAGCTCCAACAAGGTGTTAATGGCCCTGCATTCATCACCCTTGATGGTAGATTCTGAGACATCTGCGGACGTGTAGCTGCAGGTATGTGTGACCTGCCCCGTACGTTACGATCCAAAAACAACATCACTTTGTTCACAGTAATAGTAGCAGCACTTGTGTTCACCATCAGAACACTTTCCTTCGGGTTCACATGCTCTCGGACCAGTGTGCTCAAATCATCATACGATTTCTCCGTGGATTTCGCTGGAGTGATCAGATTCTTCATGAGGCCATACGTTGGTGCCCCACAGACGGTGAGGAGGATCGCTCTATGTTTGGCAGCACTCTCTTCCCCATCTAGCTCGTTGGCCATGAAGTATTGGTCGAGTCGCTCCACAAAAGATTCGCAATCATCTCCCTCTGAGAATTTCTCCAGGATGCCCACCACTCTCTGCATCTTTGGGTTCGCAATCTGTGTCTCGTCGCCAGTTGTAGCGTATGGAGAAAGAGTCAGACTGAACACTGTGAGCTCAAAGTAAAGTGTGACCTTAGTCTTTTATTGCAGGTCTCCAGGGTGTCTGTCCAACCTGTGAAGCACTCTTAAATACCTATGCTCCTCAGGGATTACATGATCCCTTGGGACTCCACGGAATGAGCCCTCTGGTGGCTGTACAGAGTATATTCAAGTCCAGATACATAGCAAAGAACATAAGAATTAGGAGCAGGCAAAGGCCATATGGTCCTTTGAGTCTGCTCCACCATTCAATAAGATCATGGCTGATCATTCACCTCAGTACCCCTTTCCTGCTTTCCCTCCATACCCCTTGATCCCTTTAGCCGTAAGGGCCATATCTAACTCCCTCTTGAATATATCCAATGAACTGGCATCAACAACTCTCTGCAGTAGGGAATTCAACAGGTTAACAACTCTGAGTGAAGAAGTTTCTCCTCATCTCAGTCCTAAATGGCTTACCCCTTATCCTTAGGCAATGCCCCCTGGTTCTGGACTTCCCCAACATCAGGAACATTCTTCCTGCATCTAACCTGTCCAGTCCCGTCAGAACTTTATATATTTCTATGAGATCCGTTCTCATCCTTCTAAACTCCAGTGAATACAGGCCCAGTCGATCCAGTCTCTCCTCATATGTCAGTCCTGCCATCCCGGGAGTCAGTCTGGTGAACCTTCGCTGCACTCCCTCAAAAGCAAGAACGTCCTTCCTCAGATTAGGAGACCAAAACTGAACACAATATTCCAGGTGAGGCCTCACCAAGGCCCTGTACAACTGCAGTAAGACCTCCCTGCTCCTATACTCAAATCCCCTAGCTATGAAGGCCAACAAACCATTTGCCTTCTTCGCCGCCTGCTGTACCTGCATGCCAACTTTCAATGACTGATGAACCATGACACCCAGGTCTCATTGCACCTCCTCTTTTCCTAATCTGCCACCATTCAGATAATATTCTGCCTTCGTGTATTTGCCACCAAAGTGGATAACCTCACATTTATCCACATTACACTGCATCTGCCATGCCTTTGCCCACTCACCTAACCTGTCCAAGTCACCCTGCAGCCTTTTAGCATCCTCCTCACTGCTCACATCGCCATCCAGCTTAGTGTCATCTGCAAACTTGCAAATATTACACTCAATTCCCTCATCCAAATCATTAATGTCTATTGTCAATAGCTGCGGTCCCAGTACTGAGCCCTGCGGCACCCCACTAGTCACTGCCTGCCATTCTGAAAAGGACCCGTTTATCCTGACTCTCTGCTTCCTGTCTGCTAACCAATTGTCTATCCACGTCAGTACATTACCCCCAATACCATGTGCTTTAATTTTGCACATCAATCTCTTGTGTGGGACCTTATCAAAAGCCTTTTGAAAGTCCAAATTCATCACATCCACTGGTTCTCCCTTGTCCATTCTACTAGTTACTTCCTCAAAAAATTCTAGAAGATTTTCAAGCAAGATTTCCCTTTCATAAATCCATGCTGACTTGGACCGATCCCGTCACTGCTTTCCAAATGTGCTGCTATTTCATCTTTAATAATTGATTCCTACTGATGTCAAGCTAACCGTTCTATAATTACCCATTTTCTCTCTCCCTCCTTTCTTCAAAAGTGGTGTTACATTAGCTACCCTCCAGTCCATAGGAACCGATCCAGAGTTGATAGACTGTTGGAAAATGATCACCAATGCATCCACTATTTCTAGGGCTACTTCCTTAAGTACTCTGGGATGCAGACTGTTAGGCCCCAGGGATTTATCAGCCTTCAATCCCATCAATTTCCCTAACACAATTTCCCGCATAATAAGGATATCCTTCAGTTCCTCCTTCTAACTAGACCCTCGGTCCCCTAGTATTTCCGGAAGTTTATTTGTGTCTTCCTTCATGAAGAGAGAACCAAAGTATTTGTTTAACTGGTTCACCATTTCTTTGTTCCCCATTATAACTTCACTTGAATCTGACTGCAAGGGACCTACATTTGTTTTCACTAATCTTTTTCTCTTCACATATCTATAGAAGCTTTTGCAGTCAGTTTTTATGTTCCCAGCAAGCTTCCTCTCAAACTCTATTTTCCCCCTCCTAATTAAACCCTTTGTCCTCCTCTGCTGAATTCTAAATTTCTCCCAGTCATCAGGTTTGCTGCTTTTTCTGGACAACTTATCTTCCTTGGATTTAACACTATCCTTAATTTCCCTTGTTAACCACTGTTGAGCCACCTTCCCCTTTATATTTTTACTCCAGACAGGGATGTACAATTGTTGAAGTTCATCCATGTGATCTTTTAATATTTGTCATTGCCTATCCACCGTCAACCCTTTAAGTATCACTCGCCAGTCTATTCTAGACAATTCACGTCTCATACCATCGAAGTTACTTTTCCTTAAGTTCAGGACCATAGTCTCTGAATTAACTGTGTCACTCTCCATCTTAATAAAGAATTCTACCATGTTATGTTCACTCTTCCCCAAGGGTCCTCCCACAACAAGATTGTTAATTCGTCCTTTTTCATGACACATCACCCAGTCTAGAATGGCCAGCCCTCTAGTTGGTTCCTCGACATATTGGTCGAGAAAACCATCCCTAATACATTCCAGGAAATCTTGCTACCAGTTTGGTTCGCCCAATCTATATGTAGATTAAAGTCGCCCATGATAACTGCTATACATCCCTAATTTCTTGTTTGATTCTGTCCCCAATCTCACTACTACTGTTTGTTGGTCTGTACACCACTCCCACTAGCGTCTTCAGTAAGGTCATGGCTGATCTTCAACCTCAACTTCACTTTCCCGCCTGATCCCCATTTCCCTTGATTTCCGTAGAGTCCAAAGGTCTATCTGTCTCAACCTTGAAAACACTCAATGAGTCAGCATCCACAGCCCTTTGAGTCAGAGAATTCCAAAGATTCACAACCCTCTGAGTGAAGAAATTCCACCTCATCTTTGCCTTAAATGGCTGACACAAGAACCTGAGACTATGCCCCTTAGTCCTAGACTCTTCAGCCAGGGGGAACAACCTCTCTTCCTGTATCTTGTCAGTCCCCCTTAGTAATTTGTATGTTTCCATACAAAATAGGTGCAGGAGTAGGCCATTCGGCCCTTCGAGCCTGCACCGCCATTCAATGAGTTCATGGCTGAACATGCAACTTCAGTACCCCATTCCTGCTTTCTCGCCATATCCCTTGATCCCCCTAGTAGTAAGGACTACATCTAACTCCTTTTTGAATATATTAGTGAATTGGCCTCAACTACTTTCTGTGGTAGAGAATTCCACAGGTTCACCACTCTCTGGGTGAAGAGGTTTCTTCTCATCTCGGCCCTAAATGGCTTACCCCTTATCCTTAGACTGTGACCCCTGGTTCTGGACTTCCCCAACATTGGGAACATTCTTCCTGCATCTAACCTGTCTAAACCCATCAGAATTTTAAACGTTTCTATGAGATCCCCTCTCATTCTTCTGAACTCCAGTGAATACAAGCCCAGTTGATCCAGATGTCAGTCCCGCCATCCCAGGAATCAGTCTGGTGAACCTTCGCTGCCCTCCCTCAATAGCAAGAATGTCCTTCCTCAAGTTAGGAGACCAAAACTGTACACGATACTCCAGGTGTGGCCTCACCAAGTACAACTGTAGTAACACCTCCCTGCCCCTGTACTCAAATCCCCTCGCTATGAAGGCCAACATGCCATTTGCTTTCTTAACCGCCTGCTGCACCTGCATGCCAACCTTCAATGACTGATGTACCATGACACCCAGGTCTCGTTGCACCTCCCCGTTTCCTAATCTGTCACCATTCAGATAAGTCTGTCTCTCTGTTTTTACCACCAAAGTGGATAACCTCACATTTATCCACATTATACTTCATCTGCCATGCATTTGCCCACTCACCTAACCTATCCAAGTCACTCTGCAGCCTCATAGCATCCTCCTCGCATCTCACACCGCCACCCAACTTCGTGTCATCCGCAAATTTGGAGATACTACATTTAATCCCCTCATCTAAATCATTAATGTATAATGTAAACAGCTGGGGAGCACAGCACAGAACCTTGCGGTACCCTACTAGTCGCTGCCTGCCATTCTGAAAAGTACCCATTTACTCCTATTCTTTGCTTCCTGTCTGCCAACCAGTTCTCAATCTTCATCAGCACACTACCCCCAATCCCTAACTTTAACTTTGCATATTAATCTCTTGTGTGGGACCTTGTCGAAAGCCTTCTGAAAGTCCAAATACACCACATCAACTCGTTCTCCCTTGTCCACTCTACTGGAAACATCCTCAAAAAATTCCAGAAGATTTGTTAAGCATGATTTCCCTTTCACAAATTCACGCTGTCTTGGACCTATCATGTCACCATTTTCCAAATGCGCTGCTATGACATCCTTAATAATTGATTCCATCATTTTACCCACGACCGATGTCAGGCTGACTGGTCTATAATTCCCTGTTTTCTCTCTCCCTCCTTTTTTAAAAAGTGGGGTTACATTGGCTACCCTCCACTCCATAGGAACTGATCCAGAGTCTATGGAATGTTGGAAAATGACTGTCAATGCATCTGCTATTTCCAAGGCCACCTCCTTAAGTACTCTGGGATGCAGTCCATCAGGCCCTGGGGATTTATCGGCCTTCAATCCCATCAATTTCCCCAACACAATTTCCCGACTAATAAGGATTTCCCACAGTTCCTCCTTCTTACTCGACCTTCTGACCCCTTTTATATCTGGAAGGTTGTTTGTGTCCACCTTAGTGAATACCGAACCAAAGTATTTGTTCAATTGGTCTGCCAGTTCTTTGTTCAACCTTATGATTTCCCCTGATTCTGACTGCAAGGGACCTATGTTTGAATTTACTAACCTTTTTCTCTTTACATGTCTATAGAAGCTTTTGAAGTCCGTTTTAATGTTCCCTGCAAGCTTCCTCTCGTACTCTATTTTCCCTGCCCTAATCAAACCCTTTGTCCTCCTCTGCTGAGTTCTAAATTTCTCCCAGTCCCCAGGTTCGCTGCTATTTCTGGCCAATTTGTATGCCACTTCCTTGGCTTTAATACTGTCCCTGATTTCCCTTGATAGCCACGGTTGAGCCACCTTCCCTTTTTTATTTTTACGTCAGACAGGGATGTACAATTCTTGTAGTTCATCCATGCGGTCTCTAAATGTCTGCCATTGCCCATCCACTGTCAACCCCTTAAGTATCATTTGCCAATCTATCCTAGCCAATTCACGCCTCATACCTTCAAAGTCACCCTTCTTTAAGTTCTGGACCATGGTCTCTGAATTAACTGTTTCATTCTCCATCCTAATGTAGAATTCCACCATATTATGGTCACTCTTCCCCAAGGGGCCTCGCACAACAAGATTGCTAATTAATCCTCTCTCATTACACAATACCCAGTCTAAGATGGCTTCCCCCCTAGTTGGTTCCTCGACATATTGGTCTAGAAAACCATCCCTTATGCACTCCAGGAAATCCTCCTCCACCGTATTGCTTCCAGTTTGGTTAGCCCAATCTATATGCATATTAAAGTCACCCATGATAACTGCTGCACCTTTATTGCATGCACCCCTAATTCCCTGTTTGATGCCCTCCCCAACATCACTACTACTGTTTGGAGGTCTGTACACAACTCCCACTAACGTTTTTTGCCCTTTGGTGTTCTGCAGCTCTACCCATATAGATTCCACACCATCCAAGCTAATATCCTTCCTAACTATTGCATTAATCACCTCTTTAACCAGCAATGCTACCCCACGTCCTTTTCCTTTTATTCTATCCTTCCTCAATGTTGAATACCCATGGATGTTGAGTTCCCATCTCTGATCATCCTGGAGCCACGTCTCTGTAATCCCAATCACATCATATCTGTTTACATCTATTTGCACAGTTAAGTCATCCACCTTACTATGAATACTCCTTGCATTAAGACACAAAGCCTTCAGGCTTGTTTTTTTAACACCCTTTGTCCTTTTAGAATTATGATGTAGTGTGGCCCTTTTTCTTTCTTGCCTTTGTTTACTCGGCCTTCCACTATTGCTTTTTATCTTTCTGCCATCTGTTTCTGACTCCATATTACTTCGCCCTGTCTCGCTGCATATGAGATCATCTCCAAGAGTTAGGTCCAATCTACTCAATCTTTCTAAAAATTTGTTACTGGGGCTTGGGTGTCACTGGCAAGGCCAGCATTTATTGCCAATCCCTAATTGCTCTTGAGAAGATGCTGGTGAACCTTCTTGAACCGCTGCAGTCCATGTCATGAAGGTATTCCCACAGTGCTGTTAGGGAGGAGGTTCCAGAATTTTGACTGAGTGACGATGAAGGAAAGGCAATATCTTTCCAAGTCATGATGGTGTGTGACATGGAGGGGAACTTGGAGGTTAAAGATTTTTCCATGCACATGCTGCCCTTGTCCTTCAAGTTGGTAGAGGTCGCAGGTTTGGGAGGAGTTGTCGAAGAAAACTTGGTGAGTTGCTGCAGTGCATCTTGTAGATGGTACACACTGCAGCCATGGTGCGCTGTGGTGGAGGAAGTGAATGTTTACAGTAGTGGATTGGGTGCCAGTCTAGTAGGAAGCTTTGTCATGGCCGAGTTTCTTGAGTGTTGTTGGAACTGCACCCTTTCAGGCACGTGGAGAGTATTTCATTACACTTCTGAATTATGCCTTGTAGATGGTGGATAGGCATTGGGGAGTCAGAAGGTGAGACACTCACCGCAGAATACCCAGTCTCTGACCTACACTTGTTGCCAAGTATTTATGTGGCTGGTCCAGTTAAATTTCTGGTCAATGGTGACCCCCAGGATGTTGAAGGTGGGGGATTCAGCAATGGTAATGCATTTAAATGTCAAGCTAGTCTTTGCCTGGCACTTCTGTGGCGTGAATGTTATTTGCCACTTATCAGCCCAAGCCTGAATGTCATCCACGTCTGGCTGAATGCGGGCATGGAATGCTTCATTTTCTGAGGAGTTGCGAATGGAACTGAATATTGTTGCAATCATCAACAAACATCCCCACTTCTGATATTATGATGCATGGAAGGTCATTGATGAAGCAGCTGAAGATGGTTGGTCCTAGCACACTGCCCTGATGAACTCCTGCAGCAATGTCCTTAAGCTTAGATGATGGACCTCCAACAACTACACCCATCTTCCTTTGTGCTCGGTTTGACTCCAGTCACTGGAGAGTTGTCCACCTGATTCCCAGTGACTTTAATTTTACTCGGGCTCCTTGATGCCACACTTGGTCAAATGCTGCCTTGATGTCAAGGACAGTCACTTTCATCTCACCTCGAGAATTCAGATATTTTGTCCATGTTTGAATGAAGGCTGCAATGAGGTCTAGAGCTGAGTGGTCCTGGCAGAACCCAAACTGAGCATCGGTGAGCAGGTTATTGGTCAGTAAGTGCTGCTTGATAGCACTGTCAATGTCATCTTCCATGATTTTGCTGATGATTGAGAGTAGACTGATGGGGCGGTAATTGGCCGGTTTGGATCTGTTCTGCTTTTTATGAACAGGACATACCTGGGCAATTTTCCACATTGTCAGGTAGATGCCAGTGTTGTAGCTGTACTGGAACAGCCTGGCTAGACGTGCGGCTAGTTCTGGAGCAAAAATCTTCAGCACTAGGTTGTGGTCGGAGCCCATAGCCTTGGCTGTATCCAGTGCACTCAGCCGTTTCTTGGTATCACGTGGAGTGAATTGAATTGGCTGAAGACAGGCTTCTGTGATGGTGGGGACCTCATGAGGAAGCCAAGATGGATGATCCACTAGGCCATGGTTGCAAACGCAGCCTTGTTTTTTGCACTTGCGTGCTGGGCTCCGCCATAATTGAGGATGGGAACATTCATGGAGCCTCCTCCTCCCATTACTTGTTTAATTGTCCACCCCTATTCACGGCTGGATGTGGCAGGACTGCAGAGCTTTGATCTCATAGGACAATCCTCTCATCCAAAGAATCAATCTAGTGAATCTTTGTTGTTCCACCTCTAAGGCAAATATGTCCTTCCTCAGATAAGGAGACCAAACTGTGCACAGTTCTCCATGTGTGGTCTCACCAAAACGCTGTACAATTGTAGTAACATTTTCTTACTCTTGTATTCCAATCCCTTGCAATAAAGGCCAAAATGCCATATGACTTCCTAATTGCTTGCTGTACCTACATGCTAACTTTCTATGTTTCCTGTACGAGGACACTTAAATCTCTCTAAACGCCAACATTTAATAGTTTCTCACCATTTAAAAAATATTCTGTTTTTCTGTTCTTCCTACCAAAGTGAATAACCTCACATTTCCCCACATTTTTCTCCATCTACCACCTTTTTGCCCACTCACTTAACTTATCTATATCCCTTTGCAGCTCTTTGTGTCCTTCTCACAGCTTACTTTCCACCTAGCTTTGCAAATGTCCTGGCTATGGGGATATGGAGGATCTGTCAAGCTTGACAGATTGGAAAAGCCAGCTTTTGCGATGCTTTCCTGGGTCCGTACACACTCCATACGGACCCGGGGAGGGCGGGATTTTAAGGCTACTATGATTTTCTAAGTGCATTCTGATTTTCTAAGTACCCTGTTACTACTTCCTTGATAATGGATCCAACATTTTCCTGACAACTGATGTCAGGCTAACTGTCCTGTAGTTCCCCTAAATTCCTCTACCTCCCTTAAAACCTTACTTAAAGCCTACTCAAAACCTAGCCCTACAATTAAGGTTTTGGTCACCCCTCCCAATCTCTCGCCCATTTTCCCTTGCATTTATGTGAAGCACTGTGAAAAGTTTTTTTTTACATTAAAAGTTCCATATAATTGCAAGTTGCTTTTGTTGTACAGGTATTGCACATTGTATACAGAATGACTGAATCATAACTAAGGCACAATATGGAGCTGGGTGAAGAAAGCAAACAAATCTATTGATTTGGATCTCACAAAATACGCATGTTGTTAAGCCAGCGTGGTTCTGAGCCTTACAGTTCAGGAGAATTCCAAGTTCAATCCCTGATCTCAGCTGGGATAGCAATGGGGACATTGTAAATAGAATTTGTACACTCAAGTTCGGGAGGTGTAACACTAATAAGGGTTCCTGTCCTTTATTGCTATCTAATAATGTTGAATGGCAGGACCAAATGTTGGGTGAGCTGCAATTCTTCTTCTCCTTCCCCTCTGTATGTCTGCTGACATTCACTGCCTGGGCTCCTACATGAAGGTTTGGCTTAATGACTCATCCACAGAATTTATTTTTCATGTTCAGCCACAATGGTGCTGGCTCCATATCTGCTGGTGATAAGTCAGGTAAACCTGGGAGACACCTCAAAGCACTGGAGAAGTACCACCAGCGCTGCCTCCGCAAGATCCTGCAAATCCACTGAGAGGATAGATGCACCAACGTCAGTGTTCTCAATCAGGCCAACATCCCCAGCATCGAAGCACTGACCGCACTCGACCAGCTCCGTTGGGCGGACCACATCATCCGCATGCCCAACACGAGACTCCCAAAGAAAACGCTCTACTCAGAACTCCGACATGGCAAGCAAACCCCAGGTGGGCAGAGGTAATGTTTCAAGGACACCCTCAAAGCCTCCTTGATAAAGTGCAACATCCCCATCGGCATCTGGGAATCTCTGGCCTAAGATCGCCCAAGTGGAGGAAGAGCATCCAGGACGGCGCTGAGCACCTCGACTTTTGTCATCGAGAGCATGCAGAAACCAAACGCAGACAGTGGAAGGAGCATGTGGAAAACCAGACTACCCACTCACCCTTTCCTTCAATCATTGTCTGTCCCACCTGTGACAGAGACTGTAATTCCCGTATTGGACTGTACAGTCACCTGAGAACTCACTTTTAGAGTGGAAGCAAGTCTTCCTCCATTTCGCGAGACTGCCTATGATGAGATGATGATGAACCCTGGGACTGATTTCTAAGATGCCTCGAGTACACCTTTAAATTTCAACACTAAAAAACAAAATAATACAAACATACTTTTAACAATTGCCTTGGGAATGGTCCAGTGTGTAGGACTCAGTGGAGTAATTAGATGTGAGACTGAACGAGTAGGCTGACATGAGTGAAAATGTACTGTAAGTGGTTTATATCTTCACAATCATGAGACTATAGAAATGAATAGCCTCGCGTTTAGCATTGACCTGCAATATCAAAAGACGCTGGTACAACTATAATACAGTATTGGAGAATTAATGGAACGCCTTCCCCTACCCTTCCCACAAAACTTCAAAATTCCAGTTCCTTTTTAATTAACATACTTAAGCCTTGGCAGTAGAAAAGTGAGGTGCAGTGAATTCATGTATAATCCATTTATCAAAAAATATTTATGCAGTTCTTAGCTTTCAACACTTGTACCTTTGCAGAGTTCACAGAAAATGAAATATAAATCTTTTCACTTTTGACTGAGTTATATAAACCATGTACGTTTTGTAATCGTATGTGTGCCATAGAGTAGCTGTGCATTTTTTCTCTATTAAATGCAAGTTTTTGATAGGATTAGGGCATCAATTTGGCTGAAATAATAGGAGGTGATAGTAAGGCTCCACGTAACCGTTTGGCGCATTAGCTGTTAATTGGGAGAATGCAGTGTGAGATGAGACAAGAGCCAGAGGGGAAATGAAGGAATGTGGTGGAAGATTTTATTCAGTTAGACTCAGCTATTGAATTACTTATGTGGAGAAATACCAATGGAAACAAAATTGATATTTTCACTGTTATGATATCTCATACAAGGCAGCTGTTAATTATTTTTATTTACATAAAATGTCCATTAAAAAGTTAATTATTTTCAGTACTATACACGTTATAAACATGAGGTTATGCTAGAAGCATGATGTAATAAATGTTTACTCCTAATAGGTTGACCATAACCCACTTGTGTTTGTTTTACTTTCACTCAATTAGCCTCCATTGTGAAACTATCGGCATCAATTTTAACCCCTTCCTCCTGCCAGGAGGGAGTGGGGCGAGTGAGGGGTTAAAATGGTGCGAGTATACTTACAGCCCCAGGTTGTTTCATTTCAGTCTGACAGCATTTTAATGATGGTGAGTCTCTTCATTGATGAGGCTTCCACGCTAAGCATGCAGGAGCGTTGGATTATGAAAATCAGGGTCCTATGATGCAAATAGGGCCCCATTTAACTTTAATCTGCAAAACACAGAAGTCACATCCATTGAAAGTTTAGCTTGGTTAAAAGCATTCTGGCCTCTGAGTTAAAAGATTGTGGGTTCAAGCCCCACTTGAGGAATTGAGCACATAATCTAAGCAGGCATATTTTTTCTATGACTATATGAATGTATTTTGGTGTTGTTCATACTCCAATGACTGAAGAAGGACTACATTGTTGGAGCTGCTGTCTTTTGGCTGATACATTAAACTGAGGCCCATCTGCTTATGTAGCTGAATGTAATACATTCTCCCTGTATCCTGAACAGCAATCTGTGGCATTTGTTATTAAGTTCATTAACTGATGATGGAAAAAACTATGGGCAATTTACCAGTATATACAAAAAGTCTTGCAACCAGCATTCATCCATCACAGTCCAAATATCACACACCAGACTTCACACACCAAGTGCCGCAGTTTGTTAGAGATTTTAAAAATCTTGGGAAAAAAGCCAGTCGTAGATCTGGAGATTGTTTTCTGCTTGCCCACAGCAATTTGTAAGTAGGTATTAGCTACCTGGATTTACATACTTATAGCAGAGGTCATAAAAGCTAGTTCCAGGTTAGAAGCTAAACAGCACAACCTTATTCCACCTACAAGACTACCCATGAAGAATACCATGACATATCCATTAATATAGTCAAAATACTTCTAGTAAACCTTTGCTCTTTCTCTATATTTCATTTCTACTCTAATTCTATCACTATCAGCAGACAGCTGAGCAACATTGGATGAAGGTGGACCATTCGCTTGCTTACAGCTGGCAACATTACCATAATACAAGAGCTGGCAGCAGAACCAATTCAGATGGTGGCAGATGGTTTGCTCCTTCTAGTGGCTGCCTAAGAACTCCAAAATTTAGACAAGTCCAGCTCCAGAATTACGCATCGGCCAGTAAGCTGTTAAGTCTTGCTCCTTGAGCAAACAGGATGTTGAACAATTTATTCTACTTGTATATCTTACAAATGTCTTATCTAGCAGTCTTACATCTGTGAATACATTCATCCAGACTCTCCAGAATGAAGAACGGCATGTCTTCCAACAATATAGATATTCTGTTGAGATTTTATGCCTGTGAAAATCCCTGGTAATATTTTGAGCATTTTTACTGTTGAAGTATCAAACAGGGCCTCAGGAAATATTATCCTTTATTTAACAAAGCAATTACAGTTTTGAAATCCAAACAACCTGGTAAGAACATAAGAAATAGGAGCAGGAGTAGGCCATCGAGCCTGCTCCGCCACTTAATAAGATCATGGCTAATCTTTTACATCAACTTCACTTTCCCACTCTATCCCCGTATCCGTCGATTCTTAGTTCCAAAAATCTATCAATCTTAGTCTTGAATATACTCATCGACTGAGCATCCACAGCACTCTGGGGTAGAGAATTCCAAAGATTCACATCCCTCTGAGTGAAGAATTTTTTCCTCATCTCAGTCCTAAATGGCCAGCCCCTTATCCTGAGACTATGACTTCTAGTTGTAGGTTCTCCAACCAGGGGAAAAAGTCTCTCAGCATCTACCGTCAATCCCCCTCAGTATCTTTTATGTTTAAATGAGAATGCCTCTCAGTCTTCTAAACTCCAGAGAATATAGGCTCATTCTACTCAATCTCTCCTCATAAGACAGTCCTCTCATCCCAGGAATCAACCTAGTGAACCTTTGTTTCACCCCCTCTAAGGCGAGTATATTGTTTGTTAGGTTAGGAGACCAACATTGCATACTGTACTCCAGGTATGGTCCCACCTAAGACCTGTATAATTGCAGAAAGGCTTTCTTACTCTTATATTCCAACTCCCTTACAATAAAAGCTAACATACTATTTACCTTCCTAATTGTTTGCTGTGTCTACACGTTAACTTTCTGTGTTTCGTGTACAAGGACCCCCAAATCCCTCTGAATAATAACATTTACAAGTCTCTCACCTTTTAAAAAATATTCTGCTTTTCCATTCTTCCTGCAAAAGTGGTTAATTTCACACTTTCCCACATTATACTCCATCTGACAATTATGGTCTATATATCCCTTTGCAGCCTCTTTGCATCCTCCTGAGAGTTTACCTTCCCACCTAGCTCTGTATCATCAGCAAACTTGAATATATTGCACTCGGTCCCCTCATCTAAGTCATTGATATTGATTGTAAATACCTGACTCCCAAATGACAGTCCACTAGTTACACACTGCCATCCTGAAAATGACCCATTTATTCTCTGTTTTTTGTCCATTAACCAATCCTCAATCTATGCTAATATATTAACCCAAATCGTAGGAGCCCAATCTTGTGTAATACCCTCTTGTGTGGCTCCTTACTGAATGCCTTCTGAAAATCCAAATATACTACATCCACTGATTCCCCTTATCTACCCTATTGGTTATACCCTTGAAAAACACTAATAGATTTGGCAAACATGATTTCCCTTTCATAAAACCGTGTTGACTCGGCCTAATAATATTGTGATTTTCCAAGTGTCCTGTTATCATGTCCTTATTATTGATGTCAGGCAAACTGGCCTATTATTCCCTGTTTTCCCTCTCCCTCCTTTCTTGAACAATGGGGTTACATTTGCTACCTTCCATCCACAGGGACAGTTCCAGAATCTATGGAATTCTGGAAGATCAAAACCAATACATACACTATCTCAGCAGCCAACTCTTTTAAACCCCTAACATGTAGGTCATCAGATTGAGGGGATTTGATGGCTTTTAGTCCCATTAATTTCTCCAGTACTTTTCTTTACTAATATTAATTATTTTAAGTTGTGAATGGGGTGGACAATTAAACAACTAATGTAAGGAGAAGGCTCCACGAATATCCCCATCCTCAATGATAGAGGAGCCCAGCATACAAGTGCAAAAGACAAGGCTGAAGCATTGGCAACCATCTTCAGCCAGAAGTGCAAAGTGCATGATCAATATTGGCCTCCTCCTGAGGGACAGCCTGTGACCCCACCATTACAGAAACCAGTATTCAGCCAATTCAATTCACTCCATGTGATATCAAGAAATGGCTGAGCGCACTGGATACAGCAAAGGCTATGGGCCCCGACAACATCCCAGCTGTGAGCTGAAGACTCCAGAACTAACCTTGCCTCAAGCCAAGCTGTTCCAGTACAGCTACAACACTGGCATCTACCTGACAATGTGGAAAACTGTCCAGGTATGTCCTGTCCACAAAAAGGACAAATCCAATCCAGCTAATTACCGCCCCATCAGTCTGCTCTCAATCATCAGCAAAGTGATGGAAGGTGTCAAGCTATCAAGCGACACTTACTCCCCAATAACCTGCTTACTGATGGTCAGTTTGGGTTCCAACAGGACCACCTAGCATAAAGGAAGATGGTTGTGATTGTTGGAGGTCAATCATTTCAGCCCCAGAACATCACAGCAGGAGTTCCTCAGTTTCTCAGGGTTCCTCAGGCCCAACTATCTTCAGGTGCTTCATCAATTACCTTCACTCCATTATAAGGTCAGAATTGGGGATGTTCGTTGATGATTGTACAATGTTCCATTCCATTCGCAACTCCTCAGCTATGAAGCAGTCCATGACCTCATTCAGCAAGACCTAGACAACATTCAGGCTTGGGCTGATAAGCGGCAAGTAACATTCATGCCACGCCAGTGCCAGGCAATGACTATCTTCAAACAAGCGAGAGTCTAATCACCGTCCCTTGATATTCAACAGCATTACCTTCGCCAAATCCCCCACCATCAATATCCTGGGGGTCATTATTGACAGGAAACTTAACTGGACCAGCCAGATAAATACTGTGGCTACCTGAGCAGGTCAGAGATTGGGTATTCTGTGATGAGTACCCACATGACCCCTCAAAGCCTTTCCACCATCTACAAGGCAAAAGTTAGGAAGTCAGGAATGTGATGGAATACTCTGCACTTGCCTGGATGAGTGCAACTCTAACAACACTCATGAAGCTCAACACCATCCAGGACAAAGCAGCCCACTTGATTGGCACCGCATGCACCACCTTAAACATTCACTCCCTCCATCTACAAGAGGTACTGCTGCAATTCACCAAGGCTTCTTCGATAACACCTCTCAAACCATGACCTCTACCATCTAGAAGGCCAAAGGCAGCAGGCACATGGGAACACCATCACCTCCAAGTTCTCCTCCAAGTTACACACCATCCTGACTTGGAAATATATCGCTGTTCCTCCATTGTCGCTGGGTCAAAATCCTGGAACTCCCTCCCTAACAGCAGTATGGGAGTACCTTCACCACAAGGACTGCAGCAGTTCAAGAACGCAGCTCAACACCATTTCTCAAGGGCAATTATGGATGGGCAATAAATGCTGGCCTTGTCAGCGATGCCCACACCCCAGGAATGATTTTTTTTTAAAGTTCCTAGCTCTCATTAGACCCTTGGTTCCCAACAATTTCCGATATGTACTTTGTGTCTTCTACTGTGAAGACAAACACAAGATACTTGTTTAATGTCTCTGCCATTTCCTTATTCCTCATTATAATTTCTCCTGTCTCTGCCTCTAAGTTACCCACATTCACTTTTGTTAATCTCTTCCTTTTTACATACATAAAAGCTCTTAGAATCTGTTTTTATATTTCTTGCTGGTTTAAAATATTCTATTTCCTCCCTCTTCATCAAATTCTTGGTCATCCTTTTCTGATTTTAAAAACCCACCCAATCCTCAAGCTTACTACTGTTTTGGGCAACATTATAAGCCTCTTTTATTCTAATGCTATCCTTAACTTCTCTAATTAAACATGTCAGCACTTTCCCAGTGGACTTTTTATTTCTCAAGGGAATCATGAATTATTTCTTTAAATGTTTACCATTGCTTAACTACTGTCATATCTTTTAATTTCTTTTCCCTATCTATCTTTGCCAACTCGCCCCTCATACTTCTGTAATTGGCTTTGTTTAAATTTAAGACCCCAGTTTTGGATAATGTTTCCCACACTACAACAGTGACTACAATCTAAAAGTGCTTCATTGGCTGTCAAGTGCTTTGAGCCATCTGGTGGTCATGAAAGGTACTATAGATATGCAAGTTTTTCTTTCTTTTAACCACATCACTCTCAAACTTAATATGAAATATTTTGATCATTCTTCTCCAAAGGATCCTTTACTATGAGATTACTAATTAACCCTGTCTCATTACAGAATACAAGATCTAATTAATCTGTTCCTTAGTTGTTTCCTTGACATTTTTTGAGCAAACAGTCTTGAATGTATTGGGTCTGTAAACACTCCAGTAATGACTCCATGAGCCAAGGTATTGTATTTGAACTGTGGTGACCTTAGTACATTTATTACAGCTCCTGAGTGAGGATACAGCATGGTGAGCACCCTTTTATAACTGGTTACCTGTCGTGTACAGGTGACCCCTAGGTCTCCACCAGTTGCACCCTCTGTTGGTACAAGCATAGTGTATACAGTGTGAAGGTACATCCAATAGTCTTATGTAACTGTATATTGACTGTACAGGGAGTATACTTATATTATACATACTCAACAACAATCTCCCTTAAGCCTTGTGCCACTGGCCTTTGCTTTGTCTGCTCTGGCCCTAGACTTGAGTGGCCAAAGCCCTTGCACCTTGTCTATGCTTTGGCTTGGCTCTCTCCCTGTTGACCCCCAAGTCCTAATTGCCACAACATTGGGAAATGGTCAGCAGTGGACGGTTTGAGGTTGCAGTGTGGGTTGAATGGGTTCTGGGTATGATCCATGTGTGTCCATGGCTACATACATCCATTCCTCCCGCCCCCCCGCCATCCCCATGCATAGACCATGTGTGCGGCTCCACAATTGCATGTGCATACATGTACAGAAAGAAAGAACAAAAAAAAAACATTGGATTAATTACATCACTGTTTGGGTTCTGCAGTAGTAGAACAAGTAGATTTTCCAGGTAAGTTACATACGTGGTAACACAGTCTTGCCCCTGGGTTGTGGAGGTGCAGGTGGGTGAGGACGCTAGTTCCAGAGTGACCGGACTGTGTCCAGGTTGTCTGATGGTGGCGCTGTGCCCACTGCCAGCTGGGTGGGCTCGGATCGCTCACCTGGATGAGTCTCAGAACCTTTGCCGTTGCCTAGTGGTGGGCAGGAGTGTGTGGGCCCCCTGTCCTCCTTCGAAGGCTGCGGTGTCTCCCTGCTGCCCTTCAGCGATAGTGGGAGCCTGGTCATCCCAGGTCCTGTTGGGAGAGCTGGAGGGTGCTAGCCTCTTGTTCCCGGTACTGGCCCTGGTGGCCAGAGAGGTAGAGCCGAGCAGGGGCAGGGTACCGGTAGTGGAGCATTTGCTGTCCGCCGATCGCTGGCCCTGCAGCTGGTATGCTCCCTCTGTGTGTGGCCATGCTCCGTGGGGCATCACATTGGTCCCGGAGGTACAAGCTACATGATGGGATAGCCTGCTGGACCTGGGTGCTTCCAACGGGAAGTTGCCCTTGGTTTTGTCGGAGTACATGTAGAACCCGGCATCGCACATTACTTCATTTACTGTCATAATACATTGGTTCCGACTGCAATCGCCCGACTTAACATGGTTTGTTACATTTACATATTTGCATTTGTCAATTACATCACTTACATACGTATCATTGGCATCGCTGTATAAAGAGTGGAACTGTCCCTTTAATTATGATGGATTGCCGGTCTCCTTTAAGAGGGCCTTGCAATCTTTACCCCAATCCGGTTCGCTGCTCGGCATCACGTGTTGCTCCATCAACGCTGCCCCTCGTGGTCTGGCCGACGCCATCTTTACTTCAGGCACTTCACCTCGTGATGCGGGTGCCATCTTCTTTCTCTCCATGAGGTAGGCTGCGGTGATCCTTTTTCCCCCACGTTCTGTCACGGAAGCCGGGAAGTTACCTTCTGTGCCAATTTTCTTCCACCGGAGTCCTGCCACTGGAGCCTGGAAGGTGAGGCCGGGTCGTTTCGGCTGGATCATCTCGCCATTGGGTTGAGCGGTCTGTGTCGTCTCCACGAGGTCGAGTTGAGCGGCTGGTTTCTCAGGTGAAGTGCTGGATCCAAATTCGAGGCCACGTAAGACATCGATCGCTGGAGGCTGGAGGTTTTCCCAGCTCCAATGGACTTGTTTCATCCACCTTCTTTCTGGCAGCGTTGGACCATCACCAGCAACAATCCACAAAGGTAACGTGCATCGTGCCATCATAGGACACCTGGACATCCCCGCTGCCAATGACTGGGATGGTGTCATTTGTGTAGGTGAGCAGCTTTACTTGGATCGGGATAATTTTAGGCCGTTCAATTGGATTGTCCCAAAAGTTTCTCAAAGGCCGCCTGATTCATCAGTGATTGGCTCGCCCCTGTGTCCACCTCCATCGTGACTGGAACATCATTGATTTCTACTTCCATTTTCAACTGAGAACTCTCGGTGGTGCAGGTAAACACTCCGTATACCTCATCGTGGGGCTGAGCTGCCTCATGGACTCTCTCTTTATCGTCGCTGGAGTCCGCATGATTGGCCAACTCTTCATTGATTCGGTGAGTACAATTTCTCTTGCATTTTCGCTGGAGGTGGCCCTTCGTGTTACAGCCTTTGCAAGTATAGTCTTTGTAGAGGCACTGGTGGGCCCTGTGGTTTCCTCCACAGCGCCAGCATGGGGGTTGGCTGGTTGGCCCCATGCGGCGGACTCAGGGTTGCGGGACTCGGGGTTCTGTTCTCTCTTCCCTGAGAGAGACCGCTAGCAGCAGCCTTGTCTCTGAAAAGCGCCAGTCAGTTCACAGTACTTGCCGGGTTAGAGTCCTGGGGGTGAGTCATCCGCTTGGAATCGCAGGCCAAGACCATGAACGCCTGGCTCACATTAATTGCCTTCTGCAGGATGACCGTGGTGTCCGCAGAGAGCAGTCTGTGGAGAAGGACCTCGTGGGCGATTCCAATAATGAAAATGTTCCGCAGCACTTCGATGAGGTGGTCGCCAAAATCACACGGTGCAGCCAATCATTTGAGATCTGCAGCATATTTTGCGATTTCTTGGCCATCGGGCCGCCGGTGGGTGTAGAACCGGTGTCTGGCTGTGAGGATACTCTCTTTAGGTTTGAGCTGTTCCTGTATCATCGTTACAAGCTCCGCATATGTTTTGGTCGTTATCTTCGCTGGGGCTAGCAAGTCCCTGACGAGGCCATAGGCGGTGGGCCCACAACTGCTGAGCAGGATGGCTCTGCGCTTATCAGCCAGCGAGGTCGCGTTGTCTCCCGCCAGGTCGTGTGCAATGAAAAAGTGTTCCTGCCTTTCCACAAAGGCCTCCCAATCTTCCCCATTGGTGAATTGTTGAAATGTGCCAAGATTAGCCATTTTCGCGTGGAATTTTGTAATCTCTTTGCCAGTTATTGTGTCTGTAAGCACTCTAGTAATAACTCCATGAGGCAAGGTATTGTACTTGAACTGTGGTGACCTTAGTCCATTTATTACAGCTCCAGAGTGAGGGTGCAGTATGGTGAGCTCCCTTTTTTACCTGGTTACCTGTCGTGTACAGATGACCCCAGGTCTCAACCAGTTGCACCCTCTAGTGGTACAAGCATAATGTATACAGTGTGAAGGTACATCCAGTAGTCTTATGTAACTGTACATTAAGTGTACAGGGAGTATAGTTATATTATACATACACAACAGAATGCATTCCATGAACTCATCCTCCAAGCTACATTTGTCAATTTGATTTGGCCAGTCTATATCAAGATTATTGCATTACCCTTGTTACATGCTCCTCTAATTTCTTGATTTGTATTCAGTTCAACACTGTAATTACTGTTAGGAGGCCTATAAACTACCCATCCCAGTTTTTTCTGCCCTTTGTTACTTCTTAGCTCCACCCATACTGATTCTACATCTTGATTTTCTGGACTAAGATCCTTTCTCCTTATTTCCTATTATCTCATCCTTTATTATCAGGGTTACCCCACCACCATTTCCATTTTTCTTATGGTGGCGATGTGGCTCTCATCAGCAAATCACACCTTGGTCTGTCCCCTACTCCTCCGGCACTTTCTCCTCCTTTGAACATCTCACCCTATTCCACTCCTCGCATTTCTCAGTTAAAATTTTCCTTGTCTACTGCCCACCCAAGTACCATAAAAATGTTATTACCGATATATCTTCACTGCTTTCTTCCCTCTGCCTTTGCACCGAACGACTTCTTATCCTCGTTCATTTCAACCTCCATCTGAATTCATCTTGCTCTCTCTCCTCTGAGTTCACTAGCCTCCCGTCCTCCGTTAATCTCTCCCTCCATGAAAACTCCTCAACCCATATTCATAGCCAGCCCCTTGACCTTGCCATCTAAAATAAAAGCATTAAATACTGGAAATACTCAGCAAGTTCGGCAGCATCTCGACCTAAGACGTGAACTCTATTTCTCTCTCCATGGATGTTGCCTGACTGCTGAGTATTTCCAACATTTTCTGTCTTCTCAGAGGCCTTTCTTTACCAGCCATAGTCTTGGAAGCATCCAGCAACACTCCCTGCACACTTTAAAAATGTTTAACATGTATTGCATCAAGCCACTAATTCAATAGACTATAAACACTCCAGTCCAATAGCTGGAATGCAAATTTAGCTGTGTGTGTGCCTTTAAGCAGTGCTGACAGTATCTCTGTCAGTTTGCTGCACGCTCACTTTTCAGAGCGAGCTTAGGACCCAGCACTAAGCTCAGCACTAAGGTCCAAGTTTGCAGAGCATGACCTTTAATTGCCGTAGCACGTCGACTAATGTCACGGACTCCATATTTGCATCTCCAGGGCCAGAGCAGCTATCGGCAACGCTAAAGCCCTCACCAATGTGGCAGCCGCTGAGACCCGCACCAGAGAAGGTCATTAAAGTGGCGGCTGCCATCTTTTGCCAGATTGCAGCATTAACTCGTGGCAGTAAATAGCCCAATTTCTGGCCTCGGTTCCTTCCTGACTTCATGAGCTGGATTTTAAGGAAGAAGGTGGGTTTAGAGCAGCGGGGTATCCAAGGTGGTCGGTAGACCTGGGAGGCCGGTTTTCCCACAGACCCTGTTGACATTAATGGCAGGGCCTGATTTGGATGCTAGGCCTCGGTTTCCTGCCCACAACCAGCCAGATTGAGACGCTGGCTCGCTGCGGGTGGGTATGCCTATGGATCTAGACCGCACAGAGGAGGGAGGAATCGGATCAGGATTAAAAGGATGGGGGGTAGCCGACCAGGGATCAGGGATTGGGCCATGCCGTTAATAAGCTCGGGCTCAGGGGTCGGCCAGTGATTGGGAATCAAGCCGGTAAAATGATCGGGCGGGTGGGGGGTGGGACGGGGGAGGGGGGGTGCAGCAGTTGGCCAGGGATCAGGTCATGCCGTTAAAAGGATGGTGGGTGATTGGCCAGGGATCGGGGTCAGTCCAGGCTGTTAAAAGGATCGGGGGGGGGGGGTGATGGGGTTGGGGGGGGGGCTGGTCAGGCAGCAATTGGTGAGGAGTGAAGGGCATGCGGAGAGAGGATTGGGGCTGGATGATCGGGCTAGGTGAAGAGAAGATCGTGACGGGCCACCAGAGGATCATGGTCAGCCTTAGCATCATGGGTGCGGGGGGTGGGGGCTGTGGTTGGGAGCCCTGGGGGGGTGATCGGAGGTCTCGCAAGGAGGTCTCCGATCACAGGGAGTGGGTTAGGTAGGAACCCTGGATCCAGGTGAAAGGTGTAAAGGCACTCACCTCCTAGATCCAGCAGTCCTCGCCTTGTTGTAACAGCCAGGTTTTACGAAGCGTGCAAAGCCTATCCAGATAGAGTTAAAAATTAAATGGAAGTTAAAAAAGAGGTTTCCAGCCTCATTATAATATTTAAGTTGGCATCCCGCCTCCTGGGAGCGGGTTGGCTGCCCCACCCCCCTCTCCCCGCCCCTTCTCACCTCCATTAAAACCGGAAGTGAGCGGGTTGGAGACAAATTCAGGTTCAGAATCCCATTTTTTATAATTTAACTACCCCCACGCCCCCAAGGTAAAAATTCCCCCCAATCTACTTGATTTTACCGAATTGCTCTTCTGCTCTCCAGCCTTGAACTTTCTCTTCAGACTTATAAATTTACAATTATCTGAACCCTCCTTCCCTCTTATTAGCATTAACATATGTATGCAGTTTCATCTTTTCTTTTGCCTATTAAGATGTGACAGGAAAGGTATACAATAGTTTTCTAAAGCTTTTTTCCTAACAATACAATACCTTACCTGTCTAACATGTTCTCTGATGTAATACACATTATTTATGACTTTCTTTAGAAAACCCTTAACTGGAACACACCCCTCATTATAAAGACTTAAACAATAGGGAGTATTATAGATGTACTGCACTGGGTACTCGGATCAAGTGTGCTACAAGTTATCAGTGAAAAACTCCCATATATTATTCTAACATTTCACAGGTGACATTTCCATTCTCGGTAGGCCTACCCTTAAGACAATCGTTGCTGAGAATGACAAAACGAACCTTAATGTAAAGTATACTTATCTAATCAAGGGCCGTGCTGTAACTCAAATCTACTTAGGACTAGAATTTCAGACTCTCAGAATTCATGTTGCTTATTTCTGTGTACCATCATAAGAGAAGCCCTTACCAAAAATAAAGAGACAGGTATAAGTAATAAATGTGTATTAACATATGTTGAAAATAATGTGCAGAAATGAATTTAATATGCATTACAGATGTACTGCCTATTGGAATACATAAAAATGTTCTGTAAAAAAAAATTATTTTGCAAAGAAATTAACTGCTAAGGTGCTATAGGTGCAAAATAGTTATGCTAGGCACTGGACCATGAATGCTCTCTGCCACAATGTGGGAGATTGAGAGTTAATTCCCCAACCCTGTTCAGTTCCTAATCTGGGCAGGAGTTCATCATCATCATAGGCAGTCCCTCGGAATCGAGGAAGACTTTCTACCACTCTTAGCATGAGCTCTTAGGTGGCTGTACAGTCCAATACGAGAACCACAGTCTCTGTCACAGGTGGGACAGATAGTCGTTGAGGTGAACAGTAAAGGCAACCTAGAGTTCCTGAGGATGGAGGGAATGGAAAGAAAATTGGATGGGCCAGGCAGTATTCATATCTCCTCCTGCTTTTGCAAGGTGCCTTTGCATAGGTCCGAAGTCAGCCCTCAGCAGCAAGCTCCTGATGGACTGTAGAACTAGCATACATTACTTGCCTTGTAAAACTATTAAAATACTGTAGTCAAATTATCCAGTAATAATGACAAAATGAGTGCATCATTGCCAAGCTACATTAATAAGTGTACAGAATATTGTATGAAAAGTATTTATCTGTATACATCACACATCATATACTGATCTGGTATACATATGAGAAAAGGGAGAAAAACTAAGTGGCAGGAATATATTACAGGCCAGCACAATATAAAGAGTTGGATGCACGATTGTGGGAGGCCATTAAGAAAGTTAGACCTTTGTAGTAATCATGGAGGATTTTATTCTCCATACACCGAATGGGACCTACAGTTGAGACAATCTGCAGGTGTGAAGGAGTTTATTGGGTTATTTTAATTGAGAAAGCAATCATTTATTTGATCCACACTAATGAGGAGGGAATAATAAGCCAAATAGAAGCAAGGAAACGTTTGGGGGGGAAATTGCATAGCATCCCGTTTCGGGCCGGAAACATCCACAAGGCGGGAGTTCATGCGCTAAGCGCGGAAGTCCTGCCCTGTGACCTAAATTCAGGTTACCATCCCCGAGAGCAAATGGAGCGCAAAATATTGTGCTCCACTTGCTCTGTGGACTGCAAGGGTTCTGTGAGGGGAGCAGCACTATGCTGGGATGCGTAGCGTTGCCACGTAGATAGGGTATGTAAAGGGGAGTGGCAAGCTGCTGACCTACGGGGGAGAAACGGGTCCCTACATGGACCACTGAGGAACGGGATGCCATGGCATCAGCCCGGCACACAAGCGGAGTGCCTGGCTGGAAGATCGCGGGACGAACCCCGCGATTCAACATCCAGCAGGCCGCGACCGATAAGTGGGCCAGTTACTTTTCAAATCACCATCTGCCCTTTAAATTTCATCTGGTACGCACCCACTAAAGCTGGCATTGCCCGGCGCAGCTTTAGGGGGCGATACTGAATTTTCTTTCCGGGGTGAAAATGAGTTACTGAGCATGGTGATGAATTTGTCATCACCAGCGCAGTACAGTGGGGCGCTACGGATTACTGCCGCCGCTGCTAAACTCCCACGGAATTTCATGGGAAGTTATTAGTGCCATCGCGCCCGACGAAAAGTTGATTGCACCCCACTAACAGGAGGCGCAAAGACCCCGAATTTCTCCGCCTTGAGGTCTAATGATCATAAAGTTATTGGGCTAGATTTTACACTTTCTTTACACGCATAACTCCCAATTAACGTCCATTTTACCACTGAAATGAGGTGTAACGCTCAGATATCACCCATTTTTCGGACACTTATCGCCGAGCGTTATTTTCCCCATGTGCGTAACACCGGGAAAAAATAATACCGTCCGCCCACTTTTTTGGGGCGGAATCATCAGAATGGGCAAAACCAACTCCCATAATGTCGCCCAGCGTTACTTTCCGCACGTAATTAATGCCGAGATTCAATAATACCGACCGCCCACTTTTTTTGTCGTAAAAATCACATTTGCCGAAACTAACGCCCAGGAGATTGCCCAGCGTCACTTTCACCACCTCGCACACATCCCGCCCACAATATCGCTCGCCCAAAACACCGCTCAGAAAAATTGGAACTGTTCTGAATGAATCACAGCGGTGTGGGCGCCATTTTTCAAATCACAGGTCGCTTCATTCAAAAGGCTACTTCAACTTCGGGGCATTTTGGATTGACTCTGGAGTTATTCTCAGTTGAAGTGACCATCTCAACAGATATATTTTCAGACTCTGGACTATTGTGGATTTACTGTAGGTGTATTTTAGTGAGGAAATTATTGCTTCTGATCAATCGCTATTATACTTTCATTGCAATGGGGCCAGCCATTTCTCAGCCTGCATCGATTAATACACTGATGCTACAGAGTGCAAATGGCTCAATGTCTAATGCACATCATTATGTGCCCAATTTAAGACGTGCCAGAATGAGGAGGAGGTCCAGACCATACACACTTCGCACTAAAAGAGAGAAGAGGTCTTAACACGACATGTCCAAGCACACCTGCCTTCGGAGACTGCGCTTCCACAAGGTGGTGATCAATGAAATATGTGAGCTCATCAGGCCAGATATGCAACCTGCCATCAGGACATCTGCGTCGGTCAAGGTCAAGGTCACTGCGACATTGTCTTTCTACGTGTCCAGTTCCTTTCGGGCCTCCACGGTCCCCTCTGTCTCACCATGCAACCCATTGTTGCATTAGACAAGCCACGGAGGCCTTGTACGCGAGAAGGATGGACTTTATCAATTCCCCATGACCACGGAGGCTCAGACTGACAGGGCTGGAGCATTCTACCACATTGCTAAGTTCCCCAGGGTGCAGGGAGCAATACAGTGCACTCACATCGCCATGCGGGCATCTTCTCAGGACTCAGACCTTTTTCGTAACAGAAAAGGATTTCACTCCTTGATGGTCCAACTATTTGTCGACCATAACCAGATCATAATGGCAGTGAACGCCAAATTTCCAGGCAGCTTCGATGAGGCTCACATCCTGCGTGAGAGCACTGTCTCTGACATGTTTAAAAGTCAGCCACAAGGATAATGCTGGATTTTGGTGACAACTGATATGGCCTAGCCACCTAGCTGATGACCCCCCCACGTGACACCCACACCAAGTTAGAGAAGCGATACAACCGAAGCCACAGAGGCACACACAATGTGGTCCAGAAAACAATAACTGTGCTTAAGTAGCGCTTTAGATGCCTGGAGCAGTCAGGAGGGGAGCAAGTAACTAAATGTGTGGTCATGTGCTTGATGCTGCACAACCTGGCTATCAAGAGGGGACCAGACTTGTCAGAAGGTACTGAGGCTCCACCTCAGGAGAGAGAGCAAGAGGAGGACGAGGGGCTGGACGCTGACCTAGGGCCAGACAATGCTGGCTATGCAACCATGCCCACGCCCCCCTTCAGATGCAGGAAAGGGCCTGTGGTGGCTACATAGCTGCAAGACTCTTGCGTCAGGAACTGATAACTGAATGATTTGCCTGAAAGAACGTTGCTGTGAGTGACAACGCTGACACACTGCTGTGTGTGTGCAGCTCAGACACAATGGTGCCCATAACCTTGGTTCCAGTTAAAGTTTAAGTTGATAGAAGTTAAGTTTTATTTAACCCTTTCATGTTAGGGAATCACCAGTGTGTAACGGTGCAGCTATCTGAGACAATGCGCAACAAGGTTATGTTGAATAAAAAACACTTTATACCAACATTGGTCTGAAATCATAACTATCATGGCCAAAAATACCCTGCCCACATCCCACTTTTTCAACCATTTACATCAGTCAAATGGTCAACATGTCCAGCAACAGAGATTACAAATGCAAAGTAGGAGGGTGGCCCCCTCCCCCTATACATTGCAATAAATTGCATACAACCAGATGGAGATATAACACAGCCATCACCTGTGGACATGCACCTCACTTTCCTTCCCACCCCTCCCCTTCTTCTACCCACCTCTAGCCCTTCCCCTTCTCGCTCCATGCTGCCTGGCCGAAGAGCTCCTCAGGTGTTGCCTCATTGGGGGGGATAAAGGCAGAGGCGGTAGTTGGATGGGTACGGGAGCGGGGGGTGCTGAGGGGGGAACATTCTCTGATCCAGAAGCAGGATCTTGGTCCTGCCTCTCATCTGTCATTAGCAGTGGTGGTGCTGAATCTAGGGGTGGAGTGCCGTGCTCCGGGACCATTTGGAGGCCTGAGCCAGCAGTGTTCATGGCTATCGCCTCCAGGGCCTCCCCTATCAGCGGAACATACGCAGTCATGGTGGCCAACTGTTGCGATATGCCCCCCAATGCAACGAAGACCTGGTCACCAATGTCTACAGTCCTTCTGAACAACTGCTTCCATGTGACGCTCGTGGACCAGACCTGCCACATCCACAAAACCTCCACGGGGTCGGCACCATCCTGGGGACAAATGCAGTGCCCTGTGGCGAGGTACTTGGGGCTGGTACCTCCAGTGTGGAGGCGGGAATGACCGGAGGAACACAAGATGGCCTTAGGGTGGAATGGCTTCTGGAGCGTGGCGATGCATGTTCCTCAAAGCCCGTGCTCTTATCCGTAGAGAACAGACCCAATGGATTGACGGGCAAGAATCGGAGATCCTTGTTGTGTATGCATGCCTGTTTACTGTGTGATGTCTATAACACTGTTATGCCACATTGAATGTACCCTTATACTGCACACACCTTACCGGTACGCCAGAGGGTGCTGCTGCTGGAGACCTGGGGTATCATACTCTGCCTCGTGGAGTCATTACTAAAGGTGCCTACATACACTACAACTGGCGACGGGAATACGAGATCACGAACTACACGCTCAACATGTCTAACCTCAGCAACTTTCAGGTTTACAGAGGGGGAAGATTGGGATGCTTTTGAGGAAAGATTGGAACACTTCTTTTGTAGCCAACAACCTGGACGGGGACACACCGGCTACACTACCGAACAAATGCAGGGCCATCCTGCTTAGCAGTTGTGGGCCCACCATCTACGGTCTCGTCAGGGACTTACTAGCCCCGGAGAAGACAACCACCAAGAACTATGAGCAACTTGTAACAATCATACAGGAACAACTAAAACCGAAAGAAAGCATCCTCACAGCCAGGCACCAGTTCTACACTTAGCGGCGACCTGTGGACCAAGAAATTGCCAGGTATGCTGCACACTTAAGAAGACTAGCTGCACCGAGTGATTTTGGCGACCACCTCAATGAAGCACTAAGGGACATATTTGTCATCGGAATCGGCCACAAAGGCCTCCTACACAAAATGCTCTCGGCTGACATCATGGTCACCCTGCAGAAAGCAATTCAAGAGAGCCAGGCCGACATGGTTTCGGCCAGCGACTCCAGGCGAATACTGACCCAGGACTCTAAACCGCCGAGCGCATGCACCGCATGGATATTTCTAAAGTCAGAAATGTTGCCCTGAGTCCCGCAACCCTGAATCTGCCACATGGGGCAAATTGGATAGCCCCGTGCTGGTGATGTGGAGGAAACCACAGGGCCCACCAGTGCCGCTACAAAGACTATGCATGCAAAGGCTGCAAAGAGAAAGGGCACCTTCAGAGAATGTGCAGAAAAGGTTGTACTCACTGCATCGCTGATGAGTTGGCAGATCACCGGGGCTCCAACACAGATGAAGGTGAAGCTGCTCAAACCCTGGAAGCAGAGTATGGAATCTTTACCTGCTCCACTGAAAGTTCTCCGTGGACGATGGAAGTGGACATCGACGGCGTCCCAGTCTCCATGGAGATCGACACAGAGGCGAGCCAGTCTGTGATGAGCCAAATGACCTTTGAAAAAATTTGGATGAATCCTGCCACTCGACCAAAACTGTCTCCTGTCCAGGCAAAGCTATTCACCTATACCAAAGGTAAAATCCAAATCGTTGGCATTGCAGACGTCCAGGTCTCCCAGGGCGGCGTGTTGAACAAACTCTCCCTGTGGATTGTAGCCGGCGACGGTCCCACGCTGTTGGGCAGGAATTGGATGAACCGGGTCCACATCAGGCGAAGGGGCGCTGTGGAAGAAAAGACCACCACAGCCCTCCTGCAGGAAAGCCAGGAAATGGCTGCAGCACCAGCAGCACAAGGAGAAACACTTGTAATCAAAATAGCCACCGCTATGCCACCAGTGAGCATGGAGGAGCATCACATGACACAGAGCGGCCAATCGGATTTGAAGGCTCCCTTAAAGGAGACCAGTAACCAAAGAAATTTAAACGGGCAGTTTCAACTATTTGAGTACACGGACTTTAAAGCTAAAGATGCGATTAATGGGTGCAAGTATGAAAATGTATGCAATGTAACAATGAATTGTGATGCTGGTTTAACTAATGTGACTAATGATATGAATGCAGGTGTCAGTAAGGTTAAGAACAAGTTTATTATGCTTAACAATAATGATGGAGATTGTGAAATGCCAAATGTAACCATGTCTGTTGAAACCAGGACACCCAAAAGTGATGCAAAGGCTAGAATGTATAATATAGGCTCGACGATGTGTGATCAGAGCCAAGGTGTCGTGTATACCGGTAGGACGCTGCCAAAGGACATTGGGTCCTACAGGGGCCATGCTGATGCCAATGGAATCCCCCTGTGGGAGACCCCCAGGTCCAGCAGGCTACCTGACCATGTAGCCTGGACCTTTGGAACTAATGTGATGCCCCTTGCAGGACACACACACAGGCAGTCGGAGCAGACCCACTACAGGGATAGTGGTCAATGGGCAGCCCAGCCACCACCAATAGCAACCTGCAACAGACCAGCCCTACAGCCCCTGGCCATCAGGGCCAACACCAGGAGCATGAGGCCAATACCCTCCAGCTTCCCTGGCAAACCCTGGGATGACCTGTCCCTCATCCCAATTGGTGGGCAAGGAGCCCACCCAGTTTTGTGGCCCTGCCCACCACCCCACAACTACCCAAATCACAGTGTATACACACCACCCACTGCTGCCATCCCACAACAGTAACACCCACTTGGTTTGTGTGTGAGGGAGGGGAAATGTACGAGGCCAGCCTCAAGCACAGGGGTCACACTTGGCACCAAACACAACCCTCACCACAACCTCCAATAGCCCACCACTGATCACCTCCCCTGGTCATGGCAATAAGGATATGAAAAATGCTCAGAGGGGAGTATTGTTGTGTTATGCATGTCTGTTTATTGTGTGATATCTGTAACACTGTTATGTCACATTGAATGTACCCTTATACTGCACACACCAGAGGGTGCTGCTGCTGGAGACCTAGGGGTTGCCTGCACACGGCAGGTAACCCAGTATAAAAGGGAACTCACAGCTTGTTGTCATCACTCAGGAGCTGCAAATAAAAGACTACAGGTCTGCACAGTTTAAGTATCATACCCTGCCTCTTGAATCATTACCAAAGGTGCCGACATACACTACACTCCTCAGCACCAGATGTAGGATCATCTGGCGAGTCCAGCCCTGCGCCCCCACCTTTTGGACTCTGTGGTCTTGCCTGGGGCTGAGCTGCAAAACACAAATGAGGTTATTAGAGGAGAAGGGAGTGCTAGGGTCACAAGGTGAGTCCAGCACTACACACAGCACAACAAAAGCACCACCGCTATCAAAATCATCACATACATCACATTTCATCACCATCAACACATTCTGCATTGCAATGATTTTCATAAGGCCAGCATTATTTATAGGACAATTTTAGAAATCATCTATCATATATGATTGGTTGGATATCAGTGGGTGTGGCATCGATTGATTTTACATCATGCAATGGTGTAAACTTTACTCATGTCGCATCAGTACAGGGTCTGCAGATGCTTGCGTGGCCGACCAGGGGTGCTTCCCCACGAGTGTGAGCACCCGTTCCTCCATCTCAGTGATGTCGCTGGGAACTGGTGGCTCCCCACCCGTTCGCCTCTGCACGGACCTCATCGTCGATAGCTTCTTCTGTAAAAGGTAACAGGACGACATAGCATGAGATCATTGTGTGATATCATTGCTGGGTACTGTCACAGAGACTGATACAACACATAACCGATAGATGTAATCATGATTATTATGATAATTATCATTCTTTACCGAAAGACATACACCATGACCGCCGGCTTTGACTACAACATTCCCGATAAAAGTGAAAGACCTCACATCTGTTGGCAGTAACTCATGACTGTTACAAATCAAATTATATAAATACATAAGTACATGTAAATAAATGTAATACTTACTCTTGCGGATCCCACAAGGACGTTCCATCGCATGCAGCATTGGTTGCCAACACACAACTCATTGGTTGTCGACGATACCACCTCTGCTATCTCGGCTCATATCTTCTGGTAGGCATTTGGGGTGGGCTTCTCTTGCTCTCCCTGGGTCAAATTACCCCAGCGTAACTTGACCTCCTGCAGGAGGGAGGCATTCGCCTCGTCCGAGAAGCTCCTCGCATTTTTGCGCTCTCCAGTGTGCTCCTCTGCCAACTCACTGCTCAGTCAGTCTCCACAACGTGCTGTGTTACCTCCTCTTCTCCCTCCATTATTGGTCAAATTTGGGAAAATATCTGGCTGGTAACAGCTAATTTTAGTTTCCCTATTTGCTCCAAAGCTCTCAAACTCTCTTTCCTTCCTCCCAAGGCAGCCACACCACACCCACACACGCCTTCACTTCCGCTCAGCTCCCTCGCTATCTGTCTCCTCTTCTGTGCATGTCATGATGACCTTTGACCTCCTGAATCATGGGAATAGAAACATAGAAAATAGGTGCAGGAGCAGGCCATTCGGCCCTTCAAGCCTGCACCACCATTCAATAAGGTCATGGCTGATCATTCACCTCAATACCACTTTCCTGCTTGCTCTCCGTACCCGTTGATCCCTTTAGCCGTAAGGGCCATATCTAATTCCCTCTTGAATATATCCAACGAACTGGCATGAACAACTCTCTGCGGTAGAGAATTCCAGAGGTTAACAACTCTCGGAGTGAAGAAATTTCTCCTCATCTCAGTCCCAAATGTCTTACCCCTTATCCTTAGACAGTGTCCCCTGGTTCTGGACTTCCCCAACATCAGGAACATTCTTCCTGCATCTAACCTGTCCAGTCCCGTCAGAATTTTATATGTTTCTATGAGATTCCCTCTCATCCTTCGAAACTCCAGTGAATACAGGCCCAGTCGATCCAGTCGCTCCTCATATGTCAGTCCTGCCATCCCGGGAATCAGTCTGGTGAACCTTCGCTACACTCCCTCAATAGCAAGAACGTCCTTCCTCAGATGAGGAGACCAAAACTGAACACAATATTCTAGGTGAGGCCTCACCAAGACCCTGTACAACTGCAGTAAGACCTCCCTGCTCCTATACTCAAATCCCCTAGCTATGAAGGCCAACATGCCATTTGTCTTCTTCACCGCCTGCTGTACCTGCATGGCAACTTTTAATGACTGATGAACCATGACACCCAGGTCTCGTGCACCTCCCCTTTTCCTAATCTGCCGCCATTCAGATAATATTCTGCCTTCGTGTTTTTGCCACCAAAGTGGATAACCACACATTTATCCACATTATGCTGCATCTGCCATTCATTTGCCCAATCACCTAACTGTCCAAGTCCCCCTGCAGCTTCTTAGCATCCTCCTCACAGCTCACACCGCCACCCAGTTTAGTGTCATCTGCAAACTTGGAGATATTACACTCAATTCCTTCATCTAAATCATTGATGTATATTGTAAATAGCTGGGGTCCCAGCACTGAGCCCTGCGGCACTCCACTAGTCACTGCCTGCCATTCTGAAAAGGACCCGTTTATCCCGACTCTCTGCTGCCTGTCTGCCAACCAGTTCTCTATCCACGTCAGTACACTACCCCCAATACCATGTGCTTTAATTTTGCACTCCAATCTCTTGTGTGGGACCTTGTCAAAAGCCTTTTGAAAGTCCAAAATACACTACATCCACTGGTTCTCCCTTGTCCATTCTACTAGTTACATCCTCAAAAAATTCTAGAAGATTTGTCAAGCATGATTTCCCTTTCATAAATCCATGCTGACTTGGATCAATCCTGTCACTGCTTTCCAAATGTGCTGCTATTTCATCTTTAATAATTGATTCCAACATTTTCCCCACTACCGATGTCAGGCTAACTGGTCTATAATTATCCGTTTTCTCTCTCCCTCCTTTTTTAAAAAGTGGTGTTACATTAGCTACCCTCAAGTCCATAGGAACTGATCCAGAGTTGATAGACTGTTGGAAAATGATCACCAATGCATCCACTATTTCTAGGGCCACTTCCTTTAGTACTCTGGGATGCAGACTATCAGGCCCTGGGGATTTATCGGCCTTCAATCCCATCAATTTCCCGAACACAATTTCCCGACTAATATGGATTTCCTTCAGTTCCTCCTTCTCACCAGACCCTCGGTCCCCGAGTATTTCCGGAAGGTTATTTGTGTCTTCCTTCGTGAAAACAGAACCAAAGTAGTTGTTCAACTGGTCTGCCATTTCTTTGTTCCCCATTATAAATTCACCTGATTCTGACTGCAAGGGACCTACGTTTGTCTTCACTAACCTTTTTCTCTTCACATATCTATCGAAGTTTTTGTAGTCAGTTTTTATGTTCCCAGCAAGTTTCCTCTTATACTCTATTTTCCCCCTCCTAGTTAAATCCTTTTTCCTCCTCTGCTGAATTCTAAATTTCTCCCAGTCCTCAGGTTTGCTGCTTTTTCTGGCCAATTTCTATGCCTCTTCCTTGGATTTAACACTATCCTTAATTTTCCTTGTTAGCCACGGTTGATCTACCTTCCCCATTTTATTTTTACTCCAGACAGGAATGTGCAATTGTTGAAGTTCATCCATATGATCTTCAAATGTTTGCCATTGCCGATCCACCATCAACCCTTTAAGTATCATTCGCCAGTCTATTCTAGCCAATTCATGTCTCATACCATCGAAGTTACCTTTCCTTAAGTTCAGGACCTTAGTCTCCGTCTTAATAAAGAATTCTACCATATTATAGTCATTCTTCCCCAAGGGGCCTCACACAACAAGATTGCTAATTAGTCCTTTCTTATTACACATCACCCAGTCTAGGATGGCTAGCCCTCTAGTTGGTTCCTCGACATATTGGTCTAGAAAACCATCCCTAATACACTCCATCAAATCCTCCTCCACTATATTTCTACCAGTTTGGTTAGCGTTGCCATGCTGTTGCTAAGGACGGTGACGCTTTAAGGCATTAGGTCAGAGAGATTTAACGCTATCGCTCATTTCATATCACTCGTGGTAATGCTCAATTTCAAAAATGGAGACGAAGGGCTTTCAAAATGAGCGAAAAGCCGGCGATCTGAAAACACATTTTTCTCGCGCACGCCGGAACTAATGGCCATTTTTGGACATTCTGCACAAAAGTGTAAAATCTAGCCCATCAATCTAATGACTGAAACAGGGATCGTATAGATAATAAAAACTTTTCACAAGAGCAGACTTTGGGGGGCTTAAATACTGCATGAAAGGAATAAAATGGGAAGAACTATTTAATGGAAAGGATGTGAAGGAACATTGAAGTGCTTTGAGGAGATATTTTTTTCACATTGCAGAAGCAGTTTATTCCAGAAACAAGTCAGGGACAAAATAGTGAGTAAAACCAACAGGGATAAAAATAAATCATGGCAGATATTATCAAGAAGAGGCTTTGAAAATTCTGGAATGTATATGGAAGGAACAGGATGGGATGATCTATACAAGCAGAAGAGGGCCAGCAACTGAAAAGAAATGTGAGGAGGGAACAAGAGAGGAATATAAGAGAAAGGATTAAAGGCAATAACAAAGTGTTTTCAAAGTATATCATGAGCAAGGTACGGGGATAGTTGGACCAATTCCAATTAGCATTCACAATGCAGAGGTGATATCTGAGGACAGCGAAATGGCAGTTACTAAAATATTATTTTGTACATTTTATGATTTCTTTTCAATTAAAAGAGTGTAAGTGATGTATGATTTTAAAGAATGAAATGAGAAATAAAACTGGAAACCCCTAGTCCAATATGGGAAGGTGCAACAGAAAGGTTTCAGAACCTTAAGGTAAGGCTCTGGGTTCTAACAATTTCCACTCAAGGAGGGTGTTGGGGGAGCTGGTTGAAGAGACTGCAAATCCCTTCAACAATATCTTTCAAAGTTGAACCAAATGCAATTAGAAAGAGTTCAGAGGGGTCAGCAGGTGTCTGACCAATTTACTAGACTCTTTTGAGGGGGTCACAGATTGGATGGAAAAGGATGAGGCAGTAGTGTTATCTATTTGTACTTGAGGAAAGCGTTGGACATCATCACTCAGGGAGTGTTGCTAATAGTATTTTATAAGTGAGTTACTGCGTTCAGGATAATCATGCTTCCTAACCAGCATTTTTTAAAGGACTGCTGGAGATCGCCACCAAAAAGGTAAGTTTTTAACTAATACTTACCTGAATGTGGAGCCGTGAGGAGCAGGAGTTCCAAAAAAACAGGCTTGGACCCCACCCAATCGCCTCTCTCCCCCCCAATTGCCTCTAATCCCTCCCGAACGCCTTCCCCTTCCTCCCAGGACCTACCTGAGAGCCACTATCAGCGAGGAAGCTGGCCCAAATTAATTTTGTTTAACTGGTGAGCTATCTCTGGAAGCCTGATTGGTACCAGCAGCTCACTGGTAATATGCTAATGAAGCCCCAGGCCCATTTTCAGGCAAGTGCTGAGTAGATGTGCCTGTATGCTGGTGAGTGAGTGAGTTTGAAGGGGGTGGATGAACATGGAAATGGCCTATGGACACGGGAGACATCATTCGGTATCAGCCAACCGCTTTCATACTTGTTGCACATATTGGCATGCGAGATGTTCCCCTCAAATACGATTATCCTACTTTGCTGCACATTGTCTGGCATGACATTAAAACTCATGGAAGGAGGCAGTTCTGCCCATGTACCCTGGCCAACCTTCCATCGATACTCTTTAATGCAGCCAAAGCAATCAGCTATGTTCAAATGGAACAGTAGCCCTTTAGGAGCTACAGTCCTCATGGTTTCTTCATGCTGCCATCATTGCATTCCCTCAGGGTAATCAAATTAGTATGATAAACTGGCCATGCGGCATCCAATGAGGACAGTTCCTCTATCCACTTGCAGAAATGATCATGGGACCACAGGGAAGCCAGCTCCATTTGTGCCAGTATCACTAAGTCAGCTTTTAGGTGTTAGTTGCATTTCAGATGAAGTATTCTGGCAAAATAAAAGCTAAATTATTGTATGAGGTATTTTCTTTCCTACACACTGAGTGATGGAAACAGTGAAGAGAAAATTATTACCCATAGTTACTGAATAACAGACCTTCAACAAGGATTTATGTCAGGTTTGAAAAGTTGCCGTTAGAGTTACCATGGATGAGAGTGACAAGATAAAGTGAAGGACAGTCCATAAGCGATGCATCCCATTATTTTTAAACAGCAGTTTTAATGCCAACACTTGTGCCTCTGTGAACCTTCTGCCTCTTGCAAATGTAAATGTGTTTTTCAAGTGTGTTACAAAAGTCTGCTGTCGCTTTGGAGATTTGGAGGGCTAAAAATTTGATTGCATAGCGCCCATTGTTTTGGGTCGAAAATGGCATCCGAACAGCGTGCACATACTTCTGGTGTGGGCCATGCTGGATGCCACCTTCATGAGGGCGTTAGCATCGGCCTGGAGCATGCACCAGAAGTATGTAGAGTAGGCAGATCGTGACGCATGCCGATTTAACGCCATTGCTGCCATTTTTGCCCTCAGCGCTGGAGCTAACACCCTGTGTTAACCACGCATAGCTGCACATGCATTCATCCCCCCCCACCGCCTCCAGCAGCGATATTTAAAGGAATCATCATCTACTTACAAGTTAGTTGCTGATTAATTTCTACTGGCTCTGTGTACATTTGTGGAAATGTTTGGAGCTTACTAGAGTTGTTTAAAGTTGGTGAGGTTACAGGGAGTGGTGCTGCAAGTGGAGAAGGCCTTTGTTTTGACTTGAAGGGTTATGGTCAGACCACTTGCTCCCAGGTTTGGTGCTCTATCTGTCATTCTCCTTGGCCTGCAGCACGACAGGGAACAGAGGCAGCAAAGAGGACAAGTTGCTTGCAGATGGAGGAGGAGGAGGGAGAGAAGGGCTCTCAGCAGGAGGTCTTACCCACCTAGGGTCTTCTGAGAGCAGTTCTCTTAATTCAACCTGAGCCAGGAGCTGTGTGTGAGGCATCTGCGCTTTTCGAAGAAGGCGCTCACAAAACTCTGCCACCTCTTGCAACCAGACCTGCAACAGGGTAAGGACAATGCTGCCATTGGCTATGAAAGTGACCGTGGCCCTGAATTTCTTCGTGTCTGGACCCTTCCAGGCTGGTACAGGTGACGTCTGTAACATCCCGCAGTTCGCCATCCACTGCTGCATCAGAGAGGTGGCAGACACTTTTTATGCCAGGAGAGGGGACCTCTTTCTCTTCTCTCTGACCAGAAAGAAGCAGGCGAAGTGTGCATGTGGCTTTACCAGGACAGCTGCCTTCTCCATGGTGCAGGGTACCATCGACTACATGCATGCGGCTTTGCAGATGCCGCATTTAAATGCTGAGATGTACCGCACCTGCAAAGTTTATCACTGGCTGAATGTGCAGTTGGTGTGTGACCATGCTCAGTACATCATGGTGATGTTGAATGCCCGGTATCCTGGCAGCAGTCACGATGCCTTTATTCTGCTCCCGTCCACTGTTCCCACAGTCTTTGAGCCACCAAGACAATCCAGAGGGCGTCTACTGGGTGACACGGGCTATCCGCTGACCACCTGGCTCATGACTCCCCTCCAGAATCCAACCACACATAAGTAGCTGCATACAATGAGAGCCATGGTACCACATGGAATCTGATAGAGCAAACCATTGGCGTTCTTAAACAATGCTTCTACTGCCCTACAGTACTCGCCAGAATGCACTTCAAGATTCATCATGGTCTGCTGTGTGCTCCACAACCACGCCATCATGAAGGCACCAGGTGTACTGCAACCAGCTGTGGAGGAGGAAGAGGAGAAGGAGGATGAGGAGGAGGTGGAAGAGGTGGCAGCAGAAGAGGAGGAAGCGGAAAGGAGAGGGAAACCCAGACAGCTCCTTCCTGTCCAGGCTGTCTGTGATGAAATCATCCGACTGCGGTATGAGTGAAGTTAACCACAATTCCCCATTCAACAAATAGTCCCACATCTTACCTCCCTGCTGTTATTAATCATCCACAGCGTCCTCTTGGCCACAATGCTGAAATAAAAGCTACCACAAAAGAAACATTCCAATCCAACTTTACTATCAACCCATCCAATATTACATAACAAAGTCAACTAATCACCCTTATTGCCTGTCTTGCATGTGCCTTTACTTGTCCTAATGTTCCTGTGAAGTGCTGCCCCAGTGGCTGCACCATGGCTGGTGGAAGGCGGCTGACTTTCAGTGAGGGAGACTGAATATGGCCTTGCAGGACGACCTCGAGCAGCTCTTGGCCTAGAAGACCCAGCTGCAGACTGCACCACCTCGGCATGGGCGGCAGCAGTTTGAACTGGCTGGGTGAAAGGCAACAGCGAGGGTACTGGTGGAATAACAGTGGTGGGAGGAAGAATGCTGTCGTCTTGAGAGAGGACAGCAGGTTCTTGCTCCATGAAGCCACTGTCACTACCCTGGGGCAGTGCCACAACATTCCTGGAGGATAGGTTGCTGGACTGCTGTGACACTCTGCAAGCCCCTTTCCACACTAGTAAATGCAGCCACAATGACAGCAGTCTGAGCTTTAGTGACAGAACTCTGAGCTTCCACTACAGCACTCGTTTGTTGTTTGGCTTCTGCTAGTATTCCAATGGAAGCTGAGACATCAGCTATCAGGCACTGCATCATGATTGGGTCCATAAGTGCTCTAATGGATCTGCCCACCCCTTCCATGCTGGAAATCTCTGTGCAAAGCCCTGTGCACGGACTCCTTCATGCTCCTTGACATTGCATTCAGGCTTTCTGGCAGGCCTGACAATGCACCAAGCATCACCCTTCATTTATTGGCTGCCCCATCAAAGACCTTATCTGAATCCTCTGCAGAGGAAATCATGTGCGACCTCAGCCTTCAAGGAGCTGGCACCTGCGTTATCCATTCACCCTGCCCTGCCTGCAGTGCCCAGTGACTTACCACATGCAAGTCCTGCCCCTAAGCTATCCTCTAAATTTCGCTAGTGCTAGTAAATGAGCTGGTGGCTGCGAGTGTTCGAGTGATGGTGTTTCTTCTGTTTCATCACTCTCCTCTCCCTCTTGTTCTTGCACCACTGGCTGGACAGGTTGGATATTTTGGGTCTCTGAAATAAAAAAAGCACAAGGGTAAAGTTAATAAGAACATAAGAAATAGGAACAGGAGTAAGCCATATGACCCCTCGAGCCTGCTCCGCCATTCAATAAGATCATGGCTGATCTGATCATGGACTCAGCTCCACTTCCCCGCCCGCTCCCCATTACCTCTTATCCCCTTATCGTTTAAGAAACTGTCTATTTCTGTCTTAAATTTATTCAATGTCCCAGCTTCCACAGCTCTCTGAGGCAACAAATTCCACAGATTTACAACCCTCTGAGAGAAGAAATTTCTCCTCATCTCTGTTTTAAATGGGCTGCCCCTTATTCAGAGATCATGGCCTCTAGTTCTAGTCTCCCCCATCAGTGGAAACATCCTCTCTGCATCCACCTTGTCAAGCCCCCTCATAATCTTATACATTTCGATATGATCGCCTCTCATTCTTCTGAATTCCAATGAGTAGAGACCCAACCTGCTCAACCTTTCCTCATAAGTCAATCCCCTCATTCCCGGAATCAACCTAGTGAACCTTCTCTGAACTGCCCCCAAAGCAAGTATATCATTTCGTAAATATGGAAACCAAAACTGCACGCAGTATTCCAGGTGTGGCCTCACCAGTACCTTATATGGCTGCAGTAAGACTTCCCTGCTTTTATACTCCATCCCCTTTGCAATAAAGGCCAAGATACCATTGGCCTTCCTGATCATCTGCTGTACCTGCATACTATCCTTTTGTGTTTCATGCACAAGTACCCCCAGGTCCTGCTGTATTGCGGCACTTTGAAATCTTTCTCCATTTAAATAATAACTTGCTCTTTGACTTTTTCTGCCAAAGTGCATGATCTACACGTTCCAACATTATACTCCATCTGCCAAATTTTTGGCCACTCATTGAGCCTGTCTATGTCCTTTTGCAGATTTTTTGTGTCCTCCTCACACATGCTTTTCCTTCAATCTTTGTATCGTCAGAAAACTTATGTACGTTATGCTCTGTCCCTTCTTCCAAGTCGTTAATATAGATTGTAAATAGTTGGGGACCCAGCACTGATCCTTGCGGCACCCAACTAGTTACTGGTTGCCAACCAGAGATTGAACCATTTTTCCCGACTCTCTGTTCTCTATTAGTTAGCCAATCCTCTATCCATGCTTATATATTATTCCCAACCCCATGAACTTTTATCTTGAGCAGTAACCTTTTATGTGGCACCTTGTCAAATGCCTTCTGGAAGTCCAAATACATCACATCCACTGGTTCCCCCTAATCCACCCTGTTCATTACATCCTCAAAAAACTCCAGCAAATTTGTCAAACATAACTTCCCCTTCATAAATCTATGCTGACTCTGCCTAACCAAATTTTGCTTTTCCAAATGTGCTGCTACTGCTTCTTTAATAATGGACTCCAACATTTTCCCAACCGCAAATGTTAGGCTAACTGGTCTATGGTTTCCTGATTTTTGCCTGCCTCCTTTTTTAAATAGGGGTGTTACAGTTGCAATCTGCTGGGACCTCCCCAGAATCCAAGGACTTTTGGTTAATTACAACCAATGCATCCACAATCCCTGCCGCTACTTCTCTTAAGACCCTAGGATGCAAGCCATCAGGTCCACGGGATTTATCTGCCTTTAGTCCCATTATCTTACTGAGTACCACCTCCTTAGTGATTGTAATTGTCTTAAGTTCCTCTCCCCCTATAGCCCCTTGACTATCCATTATCAGAATATTTTTAGTGTCCACTATCGTAAAAACTGACACAAAATATTTGTTCAGAGTTTCTGCCATCTCCATGTTCCCCATTACTAATTCCCCAGTCTCGTCCTCTAAGGGACCAACATTTACTTTAGTGAGGGAATTGGGGCGGGGCGGGGTACAACATTGGGGCTTGTAAATCAGAAGAGATTGTGGGATGAGGGGGAAGTGGGATGCGAGAAGGAATATTACATATGAGGACACCAGAATCTTGTATTATTTTAGCCCTGCTGCTGGTTATGAGCTCAGCGGTGCTCTTCCCAAGAATGGCTAGCACCGTCTCCTCCATGGGCATTAGGTTATGCAGGCGAGCCTGTCCCCCACCAGTTAGGTGCTGCTGGTGTGGCTTATATGTCACTTTTTCCTGCAAGTGTGTCAGTGAGTATGGTGTTTTGTTTGGTTGATGTGCCCATCATGGTTAAATAGCTAGCAATGTGTGAAAACTGAGAGATATGGATATGAATTTTGCAGCAGTGGTAAGTGTGTGAGGATGTGGTGAAGCTAGGAATGTGAGGTGTGAGTCATGTTTGATAGAGATTGTTCGGAGTTGCATGCTGGGGTTGTAGTGCATTGAGCAGTGTGTGAGGCTAGTGGTGCAGATGGTGGGATATGGCATGCAAAGATACATTCACTGACCTTGATCACTCATGTGAGGTCATTAACCTGCACTGTGCTCAAGTCCTCAGTGCTGGCATTCACCACAGTGGCTATGTGCTCCCATGGCACTTTGCACTGTTGTCTGGAGGGCCTCCTGTTTCCTTGTGGAAAGAGGACCTGTCCCTTATTGACCTCCTGCACCAAGGCCTCGAATGCTCTATCCAAGAACCTTGGTGCACGAATTTGGGCCCCCTGCAGAGTGTTCATCCACTCAGCAGTGTGTTCAATGCTGGACTGAACGCCACAATCATGGAAATAAGCAGTCTGCATACCTCCGAATGGGCGCATCGCAATTTTCGTGTCAGTTTTCGGGTGCGGGCCAATTTCTAGGCCGGAATGTCATTGATTTGTAATTCCCCATAAGTTGGAAAATCCTTAGAATCCTGTATTTTTCCTCTTAATGTATATGTTAAAAATCTATCAGATTGCAGCTTAAAAAACATTGTAAAGTACAGCCATCAATTATATTGCGATGTGTATTATTGTACAGTAAATTAAATATAACCGTGGACTGAAAGAAGGAAATTTTTGTGTATTTTCATTTTACCTTCAAGACAATCTTGCCTTTAGATTAATGAATCTCATCACGCAATGATTATTATTTTAAGGCCATGATCATTAGCAGTCGTTGACGTGGTATTTGCTAAAGTAACTAATGGCAGCAATTAATACAGTCAGCCACTAAAAGTCAGTCAGTGGAATAAAAGGGAAATTGCTAGGACTCATACAGTTGACTGTATGTGATAGGTGAATATGGAGGCAAATTGGATTTGTTACCTCTGAACTAGCTCTGATTTTTTTCAACCTTCCCTTTTACAAAGTACCTGTGAGTAGATTTTTACTGAATTCTAAATTTTAATGAATTCTAAAATAATTGGTAATGGTGGCGGAAATGGAAGGAATTATAATGTCATCGTTAATGCTGCCATATGTAGTAGAAATATAGCTTAGTGCCGAGAGCAAAATCATAATCTCCAGTGTTATGTACACCTGAATTAGCTTGTGACACAAAAACATGAGAACATGCTTGGAATCATTTGTAATCACTATTTTGTTCTGTAAGCAGGTGTTAATATTTTTACATTAGAGATCAAATGTAACCGTGCTATTGTGCTCAGCTGGCTTGGAGGCACGAAGCTTCCTGTCTTTACAGCAGAATTAAGTTTATATTAGCCAACTTTGTCTTCTCATTTATCATCGATCAATTGAATGACTTTATTCAGAAGTCTCTTAATATACTGTCACTGTGCTTGATTTTCCTAAACCAAAGTTAATTAAATATCAAGAAACTAAAGGGCTGATTTTGCGACCTTGGTGAAATGCAGCCAGGAATGGTGAGCTGTTTGTGCAAAGCTAGCCAACACCGCACTGAGCGGAATCCCTGCAATTGTCTGGGGTCAGCTTCTTTCAGTAATTTGTATGAGCTCCCAGTACAGTTGTGGCCTTGTGATGGAAGCTAACCTGATGAGGAATACAGAAAATATGGGTAGCAGCTCAAAAGGGATGTGACCATTTAAAGGTAAAGGGCCACATATGGGAGTATGTATTGTTTCAGCCTTTATAAAGGCTGAAAGTGGATTTTAAATTTCTGTCAGTCTTTTCGAGTGGGAAAGTAGGGAGGGGATGAAGGAAGAACTGCCAGGCAAACAGGAAATCAAAGGAAACCCAGTGTGAAGTCATGAAATGGGATCTATGGACAAGTGATGCAAAAGTTTCTATCGGTATGTAAAGAGAAAAAGGTTAGTAAAGACAAACGTAGGTCCCCTGCAGTCAGAATCAGGGGAAGTCATAACGGGGAACAAAGAAATGGCAGACCAATTGAACAAGTACTTTGGTTCAGTATTCACTAAGGTGGACACAAACAACCTTCCGGATATAAAAGTGGTCAGAGGGTCTATTAAGGAGGAGGAACTGAGGGAAATCTTTATTAGTCGGGAAATTGTGTTGGGGAAATTGATGGGATTGAAGGCCGATAAATCCCCAGGGCCTGATGGACTGCATCCCAGAGTACTTAAGGAGGTGGCCTTGGAAATAGCGGATGCATTGACAGTCATTTTCCAACATTCCATTGACTCTGGATCAGTTCCTATCGAGTGGAGGGTAGCCAATGTAACCCCACTTTTTAAAAAAGGAGGGAGAGAGAAAGCAGGGAATTATAGACCGGTCAGCCTGACCTCAGTAGTGGGTAAAATGATGGAATCAATTATTAAGGATGTCATAGCAGCGCATTTGGAAAATGGTGACATGATAGGTCCAAGTCAGCATGGATTTGTGAAAGGGAGATCATGCTTGACAAATCTTCTGGAATTTTTTGAGGATGTTTCCAATAAAGTGGACAAAGGAGTACCAGTTGATGTGGTATATTTGGACTTTCAGAAGGCTTTCGACAAGGTCCCACACAGGAGATTAATGTGCAAAGTTAAAGCACATGGGATTGGGGGTAGTGTGCTGACGTGGATTGAGAACTGGTTGTCAGACAGGAAGCAAAGAGTAGGAGTAAATGGGTACTTTTCGGAATGGCAGGCAGTGACTAGTGGGGTACCGCAGGGTTCTGTGCTGGGGCCCCAGCTGTTTACATTGTACATTAATGATTTAGACGAGGGGATTAAATGTAGTATCTCCAAATTTGCGGATGACACTAAGTTGGGTGGCAGTGTGAGCTGCGAGGAGGATGCTATGAGGCTACAGAGTGACTTGGATAGGTTAGGTGAGTGGGCAAATGCATGGCAGATGAAGTATAATGTGGATAAATGTGAGGTTATCCACTTTGGTGGTAAAAACAGAGAGACAGACTATTATCTGAATGGTGACAGATTAGGAAAAGGGAAGGTGCAACGAGACCTGGGTGTCATGGTACATCAGTCATTGAAGGTTGGCATGCAGGTACAGCAGGCGGTTAAGAAAGCAAATGGCATGTTGGCCTTCATAGCGAGGGGATTTGAGTACAGGGGCAGGGAGGTGTTGCTACAGTTGTACAGGGCCTTGGTGAGGCCACACCTGGAGTATTGTGTACAGTTTTGGTCTCCTAACTTGAGGAAGGACATTCTTGCTATTGAGGGAGTGCAGCGAAGATTCACCAGACTGATTCCCGGGATGGTGGGACTGACCTATCAAGAAAGACTGGATCAACTGGGCTTGTATTCACTGGAGTTCAGAAGAGTGAGAGGGGACCTCATAGAAACGTTTAAAATTCTGACGGGTTTGGACAGGTTGGATGCAGGAAGAATGTTCCCAATGTTGGGGAAGTCCAGAACCAGGGGTCACAGTTTAAGGATAAGGGGTAAGCCATTTAGGACCGAGATAAGGAGAAACCTCTTCACCCAGAGAGTGGTGAACCTGTGGAATTCTCTACCACAGAAAGTAGTTGAGGCCAATTCACTAAATATATTCAAAAGGGAGTTAGATGAAGTCCTTACTACTCGGGGGATCAAGGGGTATGGCGTGAAAGCAGGAAGTGGGTACTGAAGTTTCATGTTCAGCCATGAACTCATTGAATGGCGGTGCAGGCTAGAAGGGCTGAATGGCCTGCTCCTGCACCTATTTTCTATGTTTCTATGAAACATCATCCACCCTGCTGGTTGATGGCTGGTGAAGTGGACATCCTGCTGTATGAGGTGGGGGCATGAGAAGAACTGCTGTATTTGGTACTTCAAGGTACCATCGTCAACAGACAACTGTGCACCATGCCTGTCAGAAGGTGACACTTGGGCTCAATGTCCTCTACAGTACCTACAGGAACAGAAGTAGGAAAAAGCGGTACACTTTAAGAAATGTAGAACGATAAAAGGATCAAACAGTAGGATTTACCAGGACAAAGACCCAAGATTCTGCCGCAAATTTGTTCACAATTTACTACTTGCCCATGGCAAAATGCTGCAGAGCCTTACAGCTCTTTCATTGTATCACATGCATTGCATCTCAGGGCACACATTCAAAATGCCAATTGCAGTTGATACTTTTTTACACTTGCATCTTGCAAGGGCTTCACACATCATGTCTTTGTAACCTAGATATATGATCAGGTACCGACACATGGGTTGACCTGTAGATTGGATACATGTCCACCACTGTGTGTGTGCTCCTTTGCAACTCGAGACTACTTTTATGTCTGCATGAAAATTGCAGAAAATTCGAGGGAGCTAGTTCCAACAAGAAAACCACTCTTAAATCATAGGCTTTTGACTCTCTTGGAGGAGTCCACCCCGGACAATCTTGTATATCATAGCACCGAAGGAATAAGAAAAGTTGAAAGAGTGGCCTGTTTGCCTTCACTCAGTCCCACACAGGGATGCAACACTGTGACAGTATCTTGCAACACAAGCTCCGGTTAAAGGTGTTTCAGGAAGCCAGCACTCTAATATCTGTCCCATCCTGCCATATAGGGCTGGAAGAGCAGCCTATCAACATGGCCAGCATTCTGCAACCCCCTCAGTAAATTCTGCAAGTTTGCAAGAGGCTGAACCCTAGGACATAATCAACGTTTTTACTGAGGCATACGAAAGCTTGAGCCTTACGCTAAACATCCACAAAACAAAGATCCTCCACCAGCCTGTCCTCGCCGCACAGCACTGCCCTCCAGTCATCAAGATCCATGGTGCGGCCCTGGACAACGTGGACCATTTCCAATACCTCAGGAGCCTCTTATCAACAAGAGCGGACATTGACGACAAGATTCAACACCGCCTCCAGTGCGTCAGTGCAGCCTTCGTCCGCCTGAGGAAAAAAGTGTTTGAAGACCAGGCCCTCAAAACTGCCACTAAACTCATGGTCTACAGGGCTGTAGTAATAGCCGCCTTCCTGTATGTCTCAGAGACATGGACCATATACAGTAGACACCTCAAGTCGCTAGAGAAATACCACCAACGATGCCTCCGCAAGATCCTACAAATCTCCTGAAAGGACAGATGCACCAACAGTAGCGTCCTCAACCAGGCCAACATTTCCAGCATTGAAACACGGACCACATTTGATCAGCTCCGCTGGGCAGGGCACATCATTCGCATGCCAAAGCAAGCGCTCTACTCAGAACTCCTTCACGGCAAACGAGCCAAAGGTGGGCAGAGGAAACGTTACAGGGACACCCTCAAAGCCTCCCTAAAAAAGTGCAACATCCCCACTGACACCTGAGAGTCCCTGGCCAAAGACCACCCTAAGTGGAGGAAGTGCATTTGTGAAGGCGCTGAGCACCTCGAGTCTCATCGCCAAGAGCATGCAGAAATCAAGTACAGGCAGCGGAAGGAGCGTGCGGAAAACCAGTCCCACCCACCCTTCCCCTCAACAACTATCTGCCCCAACTGTGACAGGGACTGTGGCTCTCGTATTGGACTGTTCAGACACCTAAGGACTCATTTTAAGAGTGGAAGCAAGTCTTCCTCGATTTCGATGATGATACGATGAGGTAGTTGTTTCTGTGACAGCTGAGAGGGCATTTTTCTTGTAAGATTTTCTGAACTCGAAATAGATAACCGCATGCACACACACGGTATAAACATTTCCAGGAAGCCAGCCTACCATTGAAAGCTTAGTAGAAACTGGCCGTTCTCAGCTAGATTACTATCCGTCAGCTAGATTACTATCCCTCGATTCTGAGGGACTGCCTATGATGATGATGATGATGACTATCCATCAGACAGCAAACATTCAGTCAACAGCTTTGCTTTCAAAATCTTTAAAGAGTGGGCAGCTATCAGTACTTCAAAAATATTAGAGCTAGTCACAGATTAACACTGATTACAATAGTTATTATAGATAGACAGATAGATAGACAGACAGACATAGATAATCTGGTTGCTGGAGCTCTGATTCCATATGGAGAAAATCAATCTATTTCTCCAGAACACCAGAGTATGCTGCGGACCTGCGAAAAGATACGCACCTATCTGGTGGGGGCCTTCCTTCGTGAATTTGTTCTCTGATATTGCAGATTGGAGGAGAGCCTAATGGCCATGGATCCCAGGCATGCAGCCGGTGAGCAAGCGTACCCAGGATCACATGGGCCTGACCCTCCAATCAGGAAACAGAATTAGAGTTTACATCATTTCAGAAGGGAATCCCGTAATCAAATTTAATTACAATTAATTTACAGAATTGGAATTTAATTCCTAATTAGCTTCATTCCACCAACTTCACTATCTTTTCTGTTAGCAAAAATTAAATTTTGCTGATAATTAACGACATCATTAAAACTTCAACCTTTGCAGAAACAATCAAAACTAATTTGATACAATTAAACAATCCGATTTCCGAGATGAAAATGGTTAAAACGTGCCTGAGTTATCCCTTTACACTGATACAAACAGGCCCTGTGTCTGTTTGCATCAACCATAACATTTTCATATGCAATTATTGGGCACTTGATGGCCAAATAGCCCAACTCTGCATCAGCAATTGTTTTTTCGTCGGCCGTGCAAATGATCGGTCAACGCGTATCTTGACAGTTTGCAAGTTCAGGATTTAGTGCATGCTCAAGGATATGGGGTAATCCAAACGTGGTCTAATTCAAAGGCGGTATGACGCCGTACTCTCAGGTTTCTGGCCCAGTGCATTGTATTATGATCTTTAACGATTTAGTGAGTTAAAACAAGTTAATCTCCACAAGTTAAACCTGTAGAGAGATCCACCAGTAAAATTACAAGGTATTATAAACTGTGATCTATTCTTTACCGACATCACAAACTCACACATACAAGATGGCTCGATAGGAACTTGTCAGGTGACCTTGTCAGATGGTTTTATTGTATTTACATGAGGAGTTGCATTACCACAGTAGTTCACTAGGTGGAGCAGTAGTCCACTAGGGGAGCTCTATATTATACTTCTTCCTTAATGAAGAAGTAATCATAACAAATAATCAGCATACAAAACTTGCATGGTTATACACATCAAAAGATATGGGCTTATTTGGCCATATTTACAAATCAAACTTAACCACTGGTTTTCATTCTCGAAGAAGATACCTTCGCTCTCGAACAGAATTTCCAAACATGGCGTCGCACTTAGACGCATTCTAGGCTGGGGAGAATTTTTCTCCAAGGATGCCCTTGATCTACATTTGAACTCTCTACCACATCAGACTGTTTGTCTGCCCGACTCAGACTTAAATTCTGACTTCCTCTTGGATTAGTTTCGAGTACATCTGATGTAGAATTTGCTACTGGTACTGTACTTGTAACAAGACTACCTGACTCATCAGAAATAATCGAATCATTCCAACTTTCAACTCCTTCCACATCTGTAGGTAAAATATGATCAATGTGAACAAACCTAACATTTCCATGATCAAACATCTTGACCAAATATGTGCATGGGCCATATATCTTCACCACTCTTCCTGGCAACCAATTTAACCATTTATGATGATGGTTCTTTACTCTAACCTTCTGATTCAATTTCACACTTCTCACTCTTACTCTACCTCTATCATTAGTCTACCTCTAACATGACTCTCGTTCTGTCTTAAATGTTTCTCTTCTACTGACTGTGCCAAGTTTGGCTTTAACAACGAGAACCTGGTTTGTGGCTGTCATTTGAGAAACAACTCTGCTGGTGTTCTAACAGGAGTTGTATGAGGAGTATTATGATAAGTAATCAGAAAATTAGCTAATTTGTGATCCAATGACAACTGCCGTTTCCTTGGATTTGGATCCAACATTTGCTTGATAAGGGCACGTTTTACAATTTGTACTGTGTGCTCTGCTGCACCATTTGAAGCAGGGTGGTACAGTGGAATCTTGGTATGTTTCACACTGTTTCTGCTCATGAACTGTGCAAATTCTTCTGAACAAAATTGCAGCCCATTATCAGACACAATTTCTTCTGGGAGGCCATATGAAGAAAACAATCTTCACAAATTGTCTAGTGCTGTCCTTGTTATATTCTGCATCAGAAGCACCTCTACCGATTTCAAATGGCTATCAATTACAATGAACAATTGTTGTCCTTCTAGCTCAGCAAAATCTACATGTGACCTTTGCCACACCCGAGGAGGTCTTTTCCTGTCTGTAATGGTAATATTGGTGGTTTCTTGCTTACCGATTGACATGTTGTACACAGACTAACAATGTACTCTATATCTTTATATAGACCTGGCCACCATAAGTAACTGCATGCAAAACTCTTGGTCGAGTACATTCCCAGGTCCTGGTCATGAAGATCTCCTAATAATTTGGACCTGAACTTATTTAGAATAACTACTGTTGCACCCACATGATACAATCTTTATCCACTGATAATTCATTCCTACGAATGATGAATATATTTTTCTGATAGCTGGTTTGATCAGCCATTTGCTATGTAATCATATATTTTTGACATAACTGGGTCACGTTTGGTTGCTCTACCAATTTCTTCAGCTGTGACTGGCAGTTCATCAATGTACGAAAAATAGAACACTTTTCCCTATTAGGTATAACTTGTGATGGGGATGGCAACCTGGACATAGCATCAGCATTATTGTGATCAGCTGATCATCTGTACTCAATGTCATATGTATATGCTGACAAAATCAAAGCCTATCTCTACATTCGGGCTTCAGCTAAGGTTGGAACTGCGGCCTTTGGACGGAAGATTCCGGTCAGGGGCTTATGGTTTCTTTCGATCTGTGCATAATTACGCTCACTGGCACTGGTACCAATGTGCACCACGACAACTGGCTGTTCACCCTCCCTTTTCAGAATGTCCTGCACCCACTCCGAGACATCCTTGACCCTTGCACCAGGGAGGCAACATACCATCCTGGAGTCTCGGTTGCGGCCGCAAAAACGCCTATCTATTCCCCTTACAATCGAATCCCCTATCACTTTCGCTCTCCCACTCTTTTTCTTGCCCTCCTGTGCAGCAGAGCCAGCCACGGTGCCATGAACTTGGCTGCTGCTGTCCTCCCCTGATGAGTCATCCCCCTCAACAGTAGTCAAAACGGTGTATCTGTTTTGCAGGGGGATGACTGCAGGGGACCCCTGCACTACCTTCCTTGCACTGCTCTTCCTGCTGGTCTTCCATTCCCTAGATGGCTGTGTACCCTTCACCTGCGGTAAGACCAACTCGCTACATGTGCTAATCACGTCATTCTCAGCATCGTGGATGCTCCAGAGTAAATCCACCCTCAGCTCCAATTCCCAACGCGGACCGTCAGGAGCTGGAGGCAGATACACTTCCCGCACACGTAGTCGTCAGGGACACCGGAAGTGTCCCTGAGTTCCCACATCGTACAGGAGGAACATATTGCCCCTTCAATGCCTTGAAAAATCTGGTTCATCGCCCCTTGGAATATGGTGGGGCGGAAGACTCTCCAAATGGTAGCCGATTAAATTGATATAGGCCTAGATGAGTGTTTATAGTCAAGCATGACTTGGACTTTTCATCTAGTTCAAGTTTAAGTAGGCATTTCTGAGATCTAACTTTGAGAAGATCTGGCCACCTGTCAGCATTGTGAACAAATCTTCTACATTTGGCAATGTATTGGGTAGATTACCCTCTAGAACCTGGTTTACGGTTACTTTATAATCACCACACAACCTTACCTTACCATCTGACTTAAGTACAACAGCAATGGGTGTGGCCCAAATACTTAGATCTAGCTTAGAGATAATGTTATCAGTCTTTTGAGTTCTTGCTCAACTTTCCCCTTGAGTGCAGATGGTATGGCATATGGTTTGCACTAAACTGGTCTAGCATCCTTCTGCACTCTAACACTTACCTTGAAACCTTAGATTGGACTGCCTGTTTCAGGGAACACCTTTGGATACTGTTTGATATCATCATCCTTCGATCCAAATTTTGTTTCAACACAAAAAATCTCATTCCAATCCAGCTTCAGTGATCCCATCCAATTTCTACCTATTAAGGCAGGCTTGTCTCCTGCCACTAATAATAGAGAGGCAGGCTATGAAACTTATTTTGGTATTTCATCGGTATGGTGATATGTCCTAACATAGGGATTTGCTCTCCCGAGTAGCCTCTCAGCTCTATCTTCGAGTTCTCCAGTGGAAAATCATGCAATTTGTCGAGATATAGCAACTCCAGTACGACGCTCATGGATGCACTAGTGTCGATTTCCATGGGTATCCTGGTTCCTGCAATGTCTACTTGGATGATGATACATCGCAAATCGCTGGTAGAAACCCTAGTGCTCCTGATGACATGTATCTCCAAAATCTACTCGTCCTGTTGCTTCTCTTTAGTGCTATATAGTGTCTGGAGATTTCTACTTCTAGCATTGAATATCTATTTACTCGTTAATCGGCATGCCTTCACAAGATGCCCAGTTTCCTGCAGAAGAAACACTCTGCCTTCACATATGGACAACTTTGAGCAATCTGTTGTCTCAGACACCGATAGCATGACTTCAATGTATTGTTAGCTTGGCCAGTTGCTGAGGCCTTGGGGCCCAACTGCCTTTTACTTTTAACCTGCAGGCTTGATGGGAACAAACAACATTTTCAGGGTTTCATACACCTCGGGGCCTGCTTCAGTCAAGAAAAGAGCCCCTTTTCTTTCTAAAACCACCCGGTTATGGTTTTCATCATCGGGAACTTCGACAATATTATTCACAGTGAAAAACATTTCTCGCTGCTCCACATATGCTCCGAAAGTCTCTCGGTAGTGATGGAACTCAACAAAGTGCCCTATTATTCCCTTAGGCATGGCCATCTGGACTCTGGCAATATCAACAGTGTGCTTGAAATTTACCTTGGATTTATAGCTGTGCTGGAAAACAAAGAACCTCTCAAAGTCTTTCTGTTGTTTGACAGGAATCATACGCCAACACAAATTTCAGCTAGGGCATCCGATTATGCTATCCTACATTGCTAATGTGATATATTAATGATGACATCACAAATACACACATAAAAGATGACTCTACAGGAACTTGTCAGGTGATCTTATCACATGATGCTTTTATTGTATTTACATGAGTAGTTGCATCACCACAGTAATCCACTAGGTGGAGCATTATTCCACTAGGGGAGCTCTATATTACAAAAACATGGGGGGCAAGTTTAACCCCAAAAAGAGGTGGGCTTGATTCGGGTGGGACCCCCGACCCCCGTGATCAGACATAGAAACATAGAAACATAGAAAATAGGTGCAGGAGTAGGTCATTCGGCCCTTCTAGCCTGCACCGCCATTCAATGAGTTCATGGCTGAACATGCAACTTCAGTACCCCATTCCTGCTTTCTCGCCATACCCCTAGATCCCCCTTGTAGTAAGGACTTGATCTAACTCCTTTTTGAATATATTTAGTGAATTGGCCTCAACAACTTTCTGTGGTAGAGAATTCCACAGGTTCACCACTCTCTGGGTGAAGAAGTTTCGCCTCATCTCGGTCCTAAATGGCTTACCCCTTATCCTTAGACTGTGACCCCTGGTTCTGGACTTCCCCAACATTGGGAACATTCTTCCTGCATCTAACCTGTCTGAACCCATCAGAATTTTAAACGTTTCTATGAGGTCCCCTCTCATTCTTCTGAACTCCAGTGAATACAAGCCCAGTTGATCCAGTCTTTCTTGATATGTCAGTCCCGTCATCCCGGGAATCAGTCTGGTGAACCTTCGCTGCACTCCCTCAATAGCAAGAATGTCATTCCTCAAGTTAGGAGACCAAAACTGTATACAATACTCCAGGTGTGGCCTCACCAAGGCCCTGTACAACTGTAGCAACATCTCCCTGCCCCTGTACTCAAATCCCCTCGCTATGAAGGCCAACATGCCATTTGCTTTCTTAACCACCTGCTGTACCTGCATGCCAACCTTCAATGACTGAAGTACCATGACACCCAGGTCTCGTTGCACCTCCCCTTTTCCTAATCTGTCACCATTCAGATAATAGTCTGTCTCTCTGTTTTTACCACCAAAGTGGATAACCTCACATTTATCCACATTATACTTCATCTGCCATGCATCCGCAAATTTGGAGATACTACATTTAATCCCCTCGTCAAAATCATTAATGTACAGTGTAAACAGCTGGGGCCCCAGCACAGAACCTTGCGGTACCCCATTAGTCACTGCCTGCCATTCTGAAAAGTATCCATTTACTCCTACTCTTTGCTTCCTGTCTGACAACCAGTTCTCAATCCATGTCAGCACACTACCCCCAATCCCATGTGCTTTAACTTTGCACATTAATCTCTTGTGTGGGACCTTGTCGAAAGCCTTCTGAAAGTCCAAATATACCACATCAACTGGTTCTTCCTTGTCCACTCTACTGGAAACATCCTCAAAAAATTCCAGAAGATTTGTCAAGCATGATTTCCCTTTCACAAATCCATGCTGACTTGGACCTATCATGCCACCTCTTTCCAAATGCGCTGCTATGACATCCTTAATAATTGATTCCATCATTTTACCCACTACTGAGGTCAGGCTGACCGGTCTATAATTCCCTGTTTTCTCTCTCCCTCCTTTTTTAAAAAGTGGGGTTACATTGGCTACCCTCCACTCCATAGGAACTGATCCAGAGTCAATGGAATGTTGGAAAATGACTGTCAATGCATCCACTATTTCCAAGGCCACCTCCTTAAGTATCTGGGATGCAGTCCATCAGGCCCTGGGGATTTATCGGCCTTCAATCCCATCAATTTCCCCAACACAATTTCTCGACTAATAAGGATTTCCCTCAGTTCCTCCTCCTTACTAGACCCTCTGACCCCTTTTATATCCGGAAGGTTGTTTGTGTCCTCCTTAGTGAATACCGAACCAAAGTACTTGTTCAATTGGTCTGCCATTTCTTTGTTCCCCGCTATGACTTCCCCTGATTCTGACTGCAGGGGACCTACATTTGTCTTTACTAACCTTTTTCTCTTTACATATCTATAGAAACATTTGCAATCCGTCTTAATGTTCCCTGCAAGCTTCTTCTCGTATTCCATTTTCCCTGCCCTAATCAAACCCTTTGTCCTCCTCTGCTGAGTTCTAAATTTCTCCCAGTCCCCGGGTTCACTGCTATTTCTAGCCAATTTGTATGCCACTTCCTTGGCTTTAATACTATCCCTGATTTCCCTTGATAGCCACGGTTGAGCCACCTTCCCTTTTTTATTTTTACGCCAGACAGGAATGTACAATTGTTGTCGTTCATCCATGCGGTCTCTAAATGTCTGCCATTCCCATCCACAGTCAACCGCTTAAGTATCATTTGCCAATCTATCCTAGCCAATTCACGCCTCATACCTTCAAAGTTACCCTTCTTTAAGTTCTGGACCATGGTCTCTGAATTAACTGTTTCATTCTCCATTCTCGACCACCATCTGCACCCCGCCCCATGCCCCCAGCTATCATCTAATATCCAGCGCTTTATGTTCCACATTTATTGAACTATGAAATAACAAGAGTCTGAAGTTGCTCCCTTTTTAAGGCCCATTACTACCTCTAAGAGGTGGTAATGGAGCGGTAAGGTCTTACCGACTGAGGGCAGATGCAGGCTGCATCCCTGGGCTGGGGACAATGGAAACAGGTATCCGCCGCGCCGACTTTCCAATCCATGTGCCCACCCCGTACTGCCCGGCAGTGGAAATTGGCCCGCGGGAGCATGGCTGCCACCAGTCAGTGCCCCCAACAGCTTCGCGAGGCAGGAAGCTGCCAGTGGCTGGGTGGTGCGGCCGCCTTTTAAGTGGATGCTGAAACCGCAGCCACCCTTAGAGGGAAGGGCGCACTGGTAACAAGTTACCATCCAAAACAGGGCCGAGGGACTTTCCCCCTCCCCAATTGCTTAGAGATCTGGAATTATATTATATTCTTTCTCCTGAGGAAGAATATGACAGAATGACTGAGTGACTTTAAGCACAGAAACTTTGAAGTGAGCTTTAAATTATGCACAGAACGTTATTTGTAGTCAGGATTAGTAGATTGTGCACATTACTTTTGAAGTATTCTGTGTTCTGACAAATCATTCAAAATGGTAATTGAACCAATTACCATATTAATTAATATAACAATTTTTTAGCACAGTTAATCACATTTCAAAGCTTGCTTCAAAACTTTTCCCAGTTGTATTTTAAGTCCACAACAGGTGAGAATATAAATTGTTCATGTTTTATATCTTACAATTTTCCCATTCTAATTATTTAGTAAACCTCCCTAAATATACTTTTATTAATCTAATTCTTCAATAACCCACTTCCATAATGGTTTTGTACTCAAATCCACCAGTCAACCAATTTGTAGATCTCCTGTGATGTAGCTCTTTATGTGTTTGAGGCTACATTGTTGGGGACTGGAATGTAGGAATGGAATAAAATTGCACTTGGCTACTGACAGAATTTGCAAAGAGATTTGTGTGAGATGTGTTCAGGGACAATGAATTTCTTTAGTGAATTAGGTACACAGTTGTTGTATTGACATACCTTCAGTTTTCTGGCACAACTTCTATATGTAAGGGCATTTGAAAAATTGTAGCCAGTGCCTCTGCTATTTCCTCTTTGACTTCCATTAGCATTCTAGGATAGCTTGAGGCCCGATGTCTTTTCCACATTTATTCCCACCAAATTATTTTCTATGCTACTTTCTGATCAATATTATACTATCCAATACCTTCCCCTCCAATCTTTTTTGCTCTTCTTTCACACTACCTCACTCTTCTATGAAAACCAAGGCTCATTTATTATCTCCAGCATTCCATAAGATTTCATTTCTCATCGGCCCTACCCTTTCTTTAATTATTCTTTTACTTTTTATGTGTTTGTAAAATCCCTTACTATTTCTCTTTATGTTACCTGCTAATATTTTTCATACCCTATCACAGCCTTTCTAATCTTTTTATGCTTCCCTTTTATTTTTTTTTAATTCAAATTTGATTTAGCTTTGCATAATTAGTCCTAGATTTACCATATGCCTCTTATTTAGGGGTCATTTTAATTTTGATTGCTTGATTTATCCAAGGAACTCCAGTTTTTGCTGTGATAACTTTATTTCTTGTGGGAATATGTCTAATCTGTAGTCTATGTAAATGTTTCCTATTTTTCATGCATTTTCTTATTTGATAGTTTTTCTTTCCAATTGTATCTCATTGAAACTGCCTTTTTTCCAGTTAAGTACTGTTGACATTTTCCTCTTCTTTTCAATTGAGCGGTGTGTATAACATAGAAACATAGAAAATAGGAGCAATAGTAGATCATTCGGTCCTTTGAGTCTGCACCACCATTCAATATGATCATGGCTGATCTATCTCAACACCATATTCTCACTTTTTCCCCGTGCCCCATGATGCCTTTTGTGTCTAGAAATCTATCTATCTCCTTCTTAAATATATTCAGTGACTTGGCCTCCACAGCCTTCTGTGGTAGAGAGTTCGACAGGTTCATCACCCTTTGAGTGAAAAGAATTCTCCTCATCTCAGTCCTAAATTTCCTACCACATATCCTGAGACTGTGACCACTTGTTCTAGACTACCCAGCCAGGGGAAACATCCTCCCCGCATCCAGTCTGTCCAACCCCGTCAGAATTTTATACGTTTCAATGAGATCCCCTCTCATTCTTCTAAACTCTAGTGAATACAGGCCTAGTCGACCCAATCTCTCATCATACGACAGTCCTGCCATCCCAGGAATCAGTCTGGTGAACCTTCGCTGCACTCCCTCTATGGCAAATATATCCTTTCTTAGGTAAGGAGACCAAAACTGTATACAATACTCCAAGTGTGGTCTCACCAAGGCCCTATATAACTGTAGTAAGACATCCTTGTTCATGTACTCAAATCCTCTTGCAATGAAGGCCAACATACCATTTGCCTTCTGAACTGCTTGCTGCACCTGCATGTTTGCTTTCAATGACTGGTGTACAAGGACACCCAGGACCCTCTGTACATCGACATTTCCCAAGCTATCACCATTTAAATAAGACTTTGTCCTCATGTTTTTCCTACCAAAGTGGATAATTTCACATTTATCCACATTATACTGCATCTGCCATGTGTTTGCCCACTCACTCAACCTATCTAAACTGCCCTGCAGCATCTTTGCATCCTCCTCAGAACTCACAATCCCACCTAGTTTTGTGTCATCAGCAAACTTGGAAATATTACATTTGGTTCCCTCATCCAAATCATTTATATATATTGTGAATAGCTGGGGCCCAAGCACTGATCCCTATGGTACCCCACTAGTCACTGCCCGCCACCCTAAAAAAGACCCGTTTATTCCTACTCTCTGTTTCCTGTCAGTTAACCAATTTTCAATCCATGCCAGTACATTAGCCCCAATGCTATATGATTTAATTTTGCAAACTAACCTCTTATGTGGGATCTTAACAAAGACCTTCTGAAAATACAAATACACTACATCAACTGGTTCTCCCTTATCTATTCTATCAGTTACATCCTCAAAAAACTCTAGTAGGTTTGTCAAACATGATTTTCCTTTCATAAATCCATGTTGACTTTGTCTAATCCCGTTGATATTATCTAAGTGTGCCGTTATCACATCCTTTATAATAGACTCTAACATTTTCCCTACTACTGATGTTAGACGAACTGGTCTGTAGTTCCCTGTTTTCTCTCTCCCTCCTTTTTTAAATAGTGGGGTTACATTTGCCACACTCCAATCTGCAAGAACTGTTCCATAATCCATAGAATTTTGGATGATGACAACCAATGCATCCACTATTTCCATGACTACCTCTTTTAGTATTCTGGGATGCATATCATCAGGCCCTGGGGATTTATCGGCTTTCCGTCTCATTAGTTTTTCTAGCACTATTTTCTTATTATTAATAATTTCCTTTAATTCCTCTTGCTCACTAGACCCTTGGTTTCCTAGCATTTCCGGGACATTATTTATGTCCTCTTCCATGAAGACAGAACCAAAGTATTGAGTTAATTACTCTGCCATTTCCTTGTTCCCCATTATAAATTCTTCCGTTTCTATCTGTATATTTGTCTTCACTGATCTTTTGCTTTTTATGTACTTGTTGAAACTTTTGCAGCCGGTTTTTATGTTCCTTGCAAGTTTACTCTTATACTCTATTTTTCCCCTCTTTATCAATCTATTGGTCATTTTTTGATGAATTCTAAACTGCTCCCAATCCTCAGACTTGCTACTTTTTCTGGCAACTTTGTATAACTCCTCTTTGGATCGAATACTATCCTTAATTTCTTTTGTTAGCCATGGTTGGGCCACTTTTCCTTTTGTGTTTTTATGCCAGAAGGGAATGTATAACTGTTGCAGTTCATGCATTTGTTCATTAAATGTTAGCCATTGCTTATCCACCATCATGCCTTTTAATGAATCTTCTCAATCTCTCATAGCCAATTCATTCCTCATACCATCGTAGTTGCCTTTGTTTAGATTTAGGACCCTAGTTTCGGATTTGTCTTCACTTTTCATTTTAATAAGGATTTCAATCATATTATGGTTACTCTTCCCTAAAGGACTCCACACAACAAGACTGTTAATTAACCCCTTCTCATTACACACTACCCAAACTAAGATAGCCTGTTCCCTAGTAGGCTCCTCCACATACTAGTCTAAAAAACCATCTCGTACACACTCCAGGAATTCATCTTCTACAGTATTATTACTAATTAGGTTTGGCCAGTCTATATGTAAATTAAAGTCACCTACGATTACTGTAGTATCCTTGTTACATGCATCTCTAATTTCCTGTTTGATGCCATCCCCTACATTACCACTACTGTTTGGAGGCCTATAGACAACTCCCACCAATATTTTCTGTCTCTGGGTGCTCCTTAGCTCCACCCAGACTGATTCTACATCTTGATTTTCTGAGCCAATATCCTTTCTCTTGCTCTGATGTCATCCTTTACTAACAACGCCACACCACCCCCTTTTCCTTTTTGTCTGTCCTTCCTAAATATTGAATATCCTTGGATATTCAGTTCCAAAACCTGGTCACTCTGCAACCATGTCTCCGTAATTGCATCTATATTGTATCCGTTTACATCAATTTGCGTTGTTAATTCGTCTACCTTATTACAGATGCTTTCTGCATTCAGATACAATGCTTTTAGATTAGTCTTTTTAACATGATTAGACATCTTAACATTATTTTGTGCTATAGCCCTATTTGTTTCATCACTATTTTTTCTTACCTGAATCGTATTTGTTAGTGCACTCTTTTATTTATATGCTCTGTCTCTTCCTGACATAATCTGGTTATCCTTGCTCACTTTCCTGCATTGCTTCCTTTTCTTTTCTCTTTAGCATTCTAGATTTCTCTCCACTGCGACTGTCCTCCCCTTTCCCCGCCCCCCCGCCCCTTATTTAGTTTAAAATCCCTAGTTATTCGGTTCGCTAAAACTCTAGTCCCAGCATAGTTCAGATATAGCCCATCCCCACGGAACAGCTCTCTCTTTTCCGAGTATTGATACCAATGCCCCACAAATCAAAACCCACTTCGCCCACACCAACCTCTAAGCCAAGCATTCATCTCCCTGATTCTACTGACCCTATGCCAATTTGCTCGTGGCTCAGATAATAATGCAGAGATTATTACCTTTGCGGTTCTGCTTTTCAATTTAGTCCCTAACTGTTCAAACTCTCTCAGCAGAACCTCTTTCTTAGTCCTACCTATGTCATTGGTACCTACGTGTACCACGACAACTGGATCCTCCCCCTCCCACTCCAAGTTCTTCTCCATCCCAGAGGAGATGTCCTTTACCCTGGCACCGGGTAGGCAACACAGGCTTTGGGAGCCACGCTCTTGGCTGCAGAGAATCATATCTATTCCCCTAACTATACTGTCGCCTGCTCCAACCACCTGCTTCTTTACTCCCCCTACTTGAATGGCTTTCTGCACCACGGTGCCTTGGTCAGTCCGCTCGTCCACCCTGCAGTCTGCACACTTGTCCACAAAGGTTGCAAGAACCTCAAATCTATTGGACAAGTGCAGGGACTGAGGCTTCTACAATACTACCTCCTGGATCCCCTTACCTGCCTCACTCGCAGTCACAGCCTCCTGTCCCTGACCACGTGTCAATTCTAAAGTTTTTAATCGAGAGGGTGTGGCTGCCTCCTGGAGCAAAAGGTCCAGGTAACTTCCTCCCTCCCTGATGTCTCGCAATGTCTGCAGCTCGGACTCCAGCTCCTCAACTCGAAACCGAAGTTCATCGAGCTGCAGACATTTACTGTATAGTCACCCTGGATCAAAATGTCCAGAAGCTCCCACATATTGCAGAAGCAACACATCTCCTGTTTTCCCATTATTTTAATTAATTAATTAGTTTAGCGTTAATTAAGTATTTACCTTATATAATTTATTAAATTAGTTAAACAAATAAAGGTTAGTTTTTAGAATTTAGTTGTATGCTATATGTTAATTTAAAAGAAAAACTTAGCCCACAATCACTAACCTGCCTTACCTGTGATGTCACACAGCAGAGTTCTCCCCACCCGGAGCCATGCGATCTCCTGGGAGAGGCAAAAAAAACAGATAAAAACCCAGGTCAACTGGGGAAAAAATCTGCGAAAATTCCTCTCCGACCCAACCAAGTGATCGAAACTAGTCCAGGAGATCACACTGGCCGTATTAGATTCCTTGAAATTGCAGGTCTGCTGTGGTTTTTATCCTCACTCTTGGGCCTCGGTCTGTTCCCGTTCAGGTATGCCGCCGCTCTGTGGTAAAGTTAGGAAAAACAAGGCAAAGCAACACCTCCCATCCCCACTTCACTGAACTCTCCCACTTACCAAATTCTGTTTTCTCACGCTGAGCTGAGAACGAGCCAAAGATCCACTTCTACCTGTTTTTCACCCCTGCCAAGATTACTGATCTAACACATAGTCCTAGACATCTTTTTAAAGAAACTCCCCTATTTTCCCACTTATTTTACTTTTAACCCAGTCTATCTTTGGATAATTACTCACCGATTATTATAGCCCTGCATTTTTCCCTAATTTGTCTCCATCCTTCTTTTTCTATCTTCATTCCAAAGTTCAATGCTTTAGAATATAATCCCAGTACACTTCCCTTCTTGGTCCTCAACTCTCAACAAATAGATTCAGCTTTTAAACCATCTTATATCATTCCAATATTGTGGTGCTGTCATTGAATATTTTATTAAAACTGCCAGCCCTCCTCCCTTCTGTCCTATTCTATCCTTCCTGAATATTTTGTAACTAGTAATGTTCAGCTCCTAGTCCTGCCCTAGCCTAAACCACATTTCTATTAATGCTATTATATCACTCCCAAAGCAATTTGTGCTTATTACTGCTCACTATCTAGTCATATGATAACATTATCTGGGACTGTAACAATAAAGCCCTGTGTTAAATAAACTGGATACACTGTACCGTAATCTCTCACATGCTGCCATGCACATTTCTCCTGTCTTTCAAAAGGTGCACTGCTTTACACTTTAGTGAGATGATGACAAACTCAATAAGCTAGTTTTATTTCATAAGTTACACACAACTGAACAGAATAGTAAATTCAGAATTTTAACTTATTTTGTAATGTTTCCTTTAACATATAAACCAACAAAGCATGACACATTGTCCCCATTAGCCGGCTAAATAGTCACTTTTCCGAGACAATCTTTTCCCTGAATCTGACCAATTCTATCGTAAGGAAAATTCTGTGGTATTTGTCTGTCTGTCTGTCTGTCTCTCTCTCTCTCTCTGTCTTTCTCTCTCTCTGTCTCTCGCTCTCTTAGCAAACCTTCTGGAATTGACTTCCAGCAATATCTTCATCCATCCTTTTATTCTTCAACTGGATAGGATGTCAGCAGCTTTACCTCTGACCCTCTCCCAGGGCTCCCTGCCCAGGGATTGGCTCATAAGGCTACCAATTAAATGGTCTACAAGCCCCTTGGTAGGGCTGCTCGGAAACTATCTCCTGATATTTCTCCAATGAATAGGAGTAATCCAACACAATGAGCCGAGATGGCTGACAGGAAAGCAGCTATATCAGCATGGTCACCCAATCCTTTGTCTGAGATGAATTAATGACATATTATCTCAGGCTGGAGGAATATGCAAGTAGTATCACTCCACAAACTGTTCTTAAATACATATCCTCCCCCTTCCTTCCCCCTCCCCCCTCAGCCTTTCGATTCTGTAGGGATTTTTATCCCTTGTGAGCTACATCTAATTTAAAGATAACATTTTAAGATATATAATGTCAAGATCCTTCCTGTTACATTTAGAATAACTCCACAAGACTGTATACCTTAAGCTCAAACTGGTGTGACCTAGGTCTTTTTATTGTAACTCCAGAGTGAGGAGGCAGCATGGTAGACTGCCTTTTATACCTGCTTGTCCAGGGTGTGCAGGTGACCCTTGGGTCTCCCACAGGTTCTCCCCCTGGTGGCAAGTCTTACACATTGGGAATGTTTACATACATTAACATCATTCCCCCGCCAAAGTCTTATGTACAAGTTATTTACAAGTTGAGGCGATCTAGGGCTCTATGTTCCCGGACTGATCGCCTGAGTTGAAGTCCTGGCATGGGTGAGTCAGTCGCATCATTGCTAAGCTGCGGTATGGCTGGTCTGATCAGACTGTCGGGCATGGTGGGTTCATCCTTAAGGTTGACCAGGAGGTCGATTGCTGGTTGGGTGTGTGTGGGTGGATCAATGATGGTAATGTCCTCTTCAAATTGTTCTTGGTTGTCAGTGAACCGGAGTTTGGTCTGATCCAAGTGCTTTCTGCACATTTGTCTGTTCAAAAGTATGACAAAAACACTCTATTCCCCTCTTTGGCTAACAAAGTGCCAGCAACCCATTTGGGACCATGACCATAATTAAGAACAAACACAGGGTCATCAACTTCAATGTTGCGTGATACAGCCCGCAATCGTGGTACATGTTGCAAAGTCCTGACCCTGCAGTACAGACTTACACGAGGCACATGTTGAAGTCAAGGTCGCTCTGGACCTGCACCTTTATTTCACAGCTCTCGAGTGCCACACTTGCCTGAGACCTGCCTTTATATACCTGTGTGGAACAGGTATGCAGTGTCTCCTGCAAGTGCACCCCTGGTGGTAAAGTATGATTGTTGGTACAGGTCATATCTAGTTACAGTCATGCATAGCATGGTAAGATACAGTTATATACAGTAGTGTGAGGTACATGACATCACCCTCTCCCAAGGTCTTATTATCTTTATAGATTCAGCCTCTCAGGTGGTCTACGCTCTCGCATGTTGCGTCTTAGTTGTGGTTCAGTTGTTTGCCTTGGTGCCTGTTTTTCTTTTGGTGTGATTGCTGGTATCTCGCCTGGGCTGTCTGTTGAGACTGCCCTTTCCTCAGTTTGTTCCCTCTGTCTGCCCACCAGGTGTGGTGTGAGTTCCACATTGTAATCTGCCTCTGGTTCTGCAGTGTCATTGGTGAATCTACTTTTTACTTGGTCTACATGCCTCCAGCAGGTTTGGCCATTGTCCATTTGTACCACAAGTAGCCTGTTTTCTTCCTTGCCTGTTACTGTCCCTGCAAGACATTTGGGACCCCTGCCATAGTTTAGCACAAACACATTGTTCCCTATCTCATTCCACCTCCGCCTCAAATTTCGGCCATGGTACTCAGTTAGCTTCCAGCGCTTTGCCTCAACAATTTCATGCATGTCTGGGAGGATTAACGAGAGCCTAGTCTTTAAGGCTCGTTTCATCAATAGTTGCACGGGGGAACCTCAGTCAACGAATGCGGATGAGATCTGTATGCCAGCAGCAGTCGCAACAGGAGGCTCTGCAGCGTTGGACCTTGGATTTTTAGCATGCCTTGTTTAACGATTTGCACTACTCTCTCCACCTGGCCATTGGAGGTCGGCTTGAACAGTGCAGTCTTGACGTGATTTATGCCGTGGTCAACTATAAAATCTTGAAATTCTGCGCTGGTGAAGCACGGACCATTATCACTGACCAATATGTCAGGGATTCCGTGCGTTGCAAACTTGGTTCTAAGGCTCTCCACAGTGGTGGAGGTGGTGCTCGAGTTTAAAATGGTGCACTCGATCAACTTTGAAAATGCATCGATGACTACGAGGCACATTTTGCCCATGAATGGGCCCACATAGTCTACATGCACCCGCGACCACGGTTTGGTGGGCCAGGGCCAGGGGCTTAGGGGGGCCTCCCTGGGGGCATTACTAAGTTGGGCACAAATGGTGAACCGCCGGACGCAGAGCTCCAAGTCCGCGTCAATGCCAGGCCACCATTCGTGGGATCTGGCTATGGCCTTCATAAGGACAATCCCTGGGTGCTCGCAGTGGAACTCCCAGACAAACGCCTCCCTGCCTCACAAGGGCATAACTACTCGGCTGCCCCACATCAGGCAGTCTGCCTGTAGTGATAGTTCATGCTTGCGCCTATGGAAAGGTTTGATCTCCTCGGGGCAGGCACCGCGAGCCTCTGCCCAGTCACCAGTTAAAACACATCTTTGACTCAGAATAGCGTGGGGTCGCTGGTCATCCAGGCTCTGATTTGGCGAGCCGTCATGGGCGAGCCTGTGGATTCAAAGGCATTGATTGCCATGACCATCTCACAGTCCTGTTCGTCGGACCCGTCCGTGGTCGCCAGGGGTAGCCTGCTCCGCGCGTCGGCACAGCTGTCTGTGCCTGGTCTGTGCCTTATTGTGTAGTCGTAAGACGCCAGCATGAGTGCCCACCGCTGAATGCGCGCCGAGGCGTTGCCGTTTATTGCCTTGCACTCGGATAGCAGGGATGTGAGGGGTTTGTGGTCGGTTTCTAACGCGAACTTGGTCACGGAAAAGGTATTGGTGCATCTTTTTGACACCGTACACGCACGCGAGCTCCTCCTTCTCAACCATACCGTACCCGCGCTCTGCCCGCGAAAGTGATCTGGAGGCATAAGCAATGGGTTGTAATTGACCTGCATCATTGGCATTCTGTAAAACGCACCCGACCCCATACGCTGACGTGTCATATGTAAGAACTAGCTTTTTACCTGGGTCAAAAAAGGCTAAAACACTGTTGGAACATAGAAGGTTGTGTGCCTTATTGAAGACGCGTTCTTGGGCGTTCCCCCAAAACCAATTGCACCCCTTTCTGAGGAGCATGTGGAGAGGCTCCAGCAGCGTGCTCAAGTTCTGCATAAAGCTCCCAAAGTAATTGAGTAGCCCGAGAAAGGCGTGCAGTTCCGAGATATTCCGGGGCCTGGGTGCCAGACGAATTGCTTTGGTTTTGGATTCTATTGGGCGGATTCCATCAGCGGCAATCCTTCTGCCCAAAATTCAACCTCGGGCGCACTAAATGCACGCAGCATTCGAAATAAAGTAAATGAGTTGACGGCACAAATCATTACAAATGGGTATGATTTGGTGGCCATTACAGAAACGTGGTTGCAGGGTGGCCAAGACTGGGAATTAAACATACAGGGGTATCTGACGATTCGGAAAGATAGACAAGAAGGGAAAGGAGGTGGGGTAGCTCTGTTAATAAAGGATGATATCAGGGCAGTTGTGAGAGACGATATTGGCTCTCATGAACATAATGTTGAATCATTGTGGGTGGAGATTAGAGATAGTAAGGGGAAAAAAAATCACTGGTGGGCGTAGTTTATAGGCCCCCAAATAATAACTTCACGGTGGGGCGGGCAATAATCAAGGGAATAATGGAGGCATGTGAAAAAGGAACGGCAGTAATCATGGGGAATTTTAACCTACATATCGATTGGTCAAATCAAATCGCATGGGGTAGCCTGGAGGAGGAATTCATAGAATGCATCTCAGAACAGTGTGTTACAGAACCTACAAGGGAGCAAGCTATCTTAGATCTGGTCCTGTGTAATGAGGCAGGAATAATAAGCAATCTCCTAGTAAAAGATCCTCTCAGAATGAGTGATCACAGTATGGTTGAATTTGTAATACAGATTGAGGGTGAGGAAGTAGTGTCTCAAACGAGCATACTATGCTTAAACAAAGGGGACTACAGTGGGATGAGGGCAGAATTGGCTAAAGTAGACTGGGAACACAGACTAAACGGTGGCACAATTGAGGAACAGTGGAGGACTTTTAAGGAGCTCTTTCATAGTGCTCAACAAAAATATATTCCAGGGAAAAAGAAGGGCGGTAAGAGAAGGGATAACCAGCCGTGGATAACCAAGGAAATAAAGGAGAGTATCAAATTAAAAACCAATGCGTATAAGGTGGCCAAGGTTAGTGGGAAACTAGAAGATTGGGAACATTTTAAACAACAGCGAAGAATGACTAAGAAAGCGATAAAGAAAGGAAAGATAGATTACGAAAGTAAAATTGCGCAAACATAAAAACAGATAGTAAAAGCTTTTACCGATATATAAAACGGAAGAGAGTGACTAAAGTAAATGTTGGTCCCTTAGAAGATGAGAAGGGGAATTTAATAATGGGAAATGTGGAAATGGCTGAGACCTTAAACAATTATTTTGCTTCGGTCTTCACAGTGGAAGACACAAAAACCATGCCAAAAATTGCTCATCACAGGAATGTGGGAAGGGAGGACCTTGAGACAATCACTATCACTAGGGGGGTAGTGCTGGACAGGCTAATGGGACTCAAGATAGACAAGTCCCCTGGTCCTGATGAAATGCATCCCAGGGTATTAAAAGAGATGGCGGAAGTTATAGCAGATGCATTCGTTATAATCTACCAAAATTCTCTGGACTCTGGGGAGGTACCAGCGGATTGGAAAGCAGCTAATGTAACGCCTCTGTTTAAAAAAGGTGGCAGACAAAAGGCAGGTAACTATAGGCCGGTTAGTTTAACATCTGTAGTGGGGAAAATGCTTGAAGCTATCATTGAGGAAGAAGTAGCGGGACATCGAGATAGGAATAGTGCAATCAAGCAGACGCAACATGGATTCATGAAGGGGAAATCATGTTTAACTAATTTACTGGAATTCTTTGAGGATATAACGAGCATGGTGGATAGAGGTACACCGATGGATGTGGTGTATTTAGATTTTCAAAAGGAAATCGATAATGTGCCACACAAAAGGTTACTGCAGAAGATAAAGGTACGTGGAGTTAGAGGAAATGTATTAGCATGGATCGAGAATTGGCTGGCTAACAGAAAGCAGAGAGTCAGGATAAATGGGTCCTTTTCGAGTTGGAAATCGGTGGTTAGTGGTGTGCCACAGGGATCGGTGCTGGGACCACAACTGTTTACAATATACATAGATGACCTGGAAGAGGGGACAGAGTGTAGTGTAACAAAATTTGCAGATGACACAAAGATTAGTGGGAAAGCGGGTTGTGTAGAGGACACAGAGCGGCTGAAAAGAGATTTAGATAGGTTAAGCGAATGGGCTAAGGTTTGGCAGATGGAATACAATGTCGGAAAATGTGAGGTCATCCACCTTGGGAAAAAAAAACAGTAAAAGGGAATATTATTTGAATGGGAGAAATTACAACATGCTGCAGTGCAGAGGGACCTGGGGGTCCTTGTGCATGAATCCCAAAAAGTTAGTTTGCAGGTGCAGCAGGTAATCAGGAAGGCGAATGGAATGTTGGCCTTCATTGCGAGAAGGATGGAGTACAAAAACAGGGAGGTCCTGCTGCAACTGTACAGGGTATTGGTGAGTCCGCACCTGGAAAAATGCGTGCAGTTTTGATCACCTTACTTAAGGAAGGATATACTAGCTTTGGAGGGGTTACATAGATGATTCACTAGGCTGATTCCGGAGATGAGAGGGTTACCTTATGATGATAGATTGAGTAGACTGGGTCTTTACTTGTTGGAGTTCAGAAGGATGAGGGGTGATCTTATAGAAACATTTAAAATAATGAAAGGGATAGACAAGATAGAGGCAGAGAGGTTGTTTCCACTGGTCGGGGAGACTAGAACTAGGGGGCACAGCCTCAAAATACGGGGGAGCCAATTTAAAACCGAGTTGAGAAGGAATTTCTTTTCCCAGAGGTTGTGAATCTGTGGAATTCTCTGCCCAAGGAAGCAGTTGAGGCTAGCTCATTGAATGTATTCAAATCACAGATGGATAGATTTTTAACCAATAAGGGAATTAAGGGTTACGGGGAGCGGGCGGGTAAGTGGAGCCGAGTCCACGGCGAGATCAGCCATGATCTTGTTGAATGGCGGAGCAGGCTCGAGGGGCTAGATGGCCTACTCCTGTTCCTAATTCTTATGTTCTTATGAGAAAAAGACACTTGGATTTCTTAACTCTTCGGCCTACGCGATCCAATCGACTTAGTACTTCCTCCAAATTGCGGAGATGGGAGTCGGTGTCCCTGACCGTGATGAGTATGTCATCTTGAAACACAACCGTCCCTGGGATGGACTTGAGCAGACTCTTCATCTTGTGCTGGAATATAGCAGCTGCCGACCTGATGCGAATGGGCATCGATTGTACATAAAAAGGCCTCGATGTGTGTTGATGGTGGTGAGTAGCTTAGACTCTTCGGTCAGTTCTTGCGTCATATACGCAGATGTGAGATCTAGTTTCGAGAAAAGTTTTCCTCCAGCCAATGTGACAAATAGGTACTCCGCTCTGGGCAGCGGGTATTGGAGCTGTTACGGGGAGCGGGCGGGTAAGTGGAGCCGAGTCCACGGCCAGATCATCCATGATCTTGTTGAATGGCGGAGCAGGCTCGAGGGGCTAGATGGCCTACTCCTGTTCCTAATTCTTATGTTATGTTCTTATGTTATGGTCCTGTAGGGAGACTCTGTTAATGGTAGACTTGTAATCCCCACAGATTCTTATAGATCCATCAGGCTTCATGAAGGGGACGATGGGACTTGCCCAGTCGCTGAATTCCACGGGTGAGATAATGCCTTCCCGCAGAAGCCGGTCCAGTTTGTGTTCAATCTTTTCCCTCATCACATAAGGCACAGCTCTAGCCTTGTGATGGACTGGTCTGGCATCCTGTGTGATGTAGATTTTAACTTTGGCCCCTTTGAAGGTGCCCACACCTGGCTGAAAGAGATGTTCAAAACGACTTACAACTGTTGAGCAGGAGGTCCGTTCCTCTGACGACATGGCGTAAACATCATCCCATTTCCAATTTAGTTTTGCCAGCCAGCTTCTCCCCAACAGTGCTGGGAGATCTCTGGGGACAATCCACAGGGGATGTAGATCACCATCCATTTGTGTGTGACTGAGAGCATGGCGCTGCCAAGGACTGGGACGATTTCTTTGGTATAGGTCCTTAGTTTGGTGTCGATCCTTGTAAGTTTTGGTCTGTTGCTTTTGTGCGGCCACAGCTGTTCAAATTGTTGGACGCTCATGAGAGATTGACTAGCTCACGTGTCCAGTTCCATGTTGACGGGTATCATGTTGAGTCGAACCCTCATCATTATTGGAGGCGTCTTGTTGTAAGAACAGTGGACATTGATCGTGTTGACCCGCTGTACCTCGGCGTCCCGGACACTGTCCCCACTGTCTTCTGGTCCGCTTTCCGACCCTTCCGATTCATATATCAGCCGAGCTGCTGTTTTTCTGCACATGCGAGCCAGATGCCCTGTATAGTTGCAATTTCTGCAAACAGCATGCTGAAATCGACACCCCCCTTGTTGAGTGCCTGCCCCCACATCTCCAGCACAGACCGCTTCTATTGTTTCCGAAGGATGAGCTGCGTCTGGCTGATCTCTCTTGAGCTTCTCTCAGTCTGTAGTTGATTGCTCGCATTGTGGGTTGATGAGGTGTGAACGGCCGTTCATGTGGCCCTTGATGGCTTCTGGTGCCACTGCCTGATGTTGAAGGCCTGCTCTCCTGCCTTTGTCTGTGTGTGGGGGTAGCGGCTTGTTTCACGCTGTGAACCCCTTGTTCCGATGTTTTGTTAGTTGTCATACCCGCAGTATAGATCAACCTCGTTTCTTCTTCTCCCGCCAAGAATGTCTGTACAACCAGTGCTGCTGCCTCTTGGGTCAAGTTCTTAGTCTCTATAAGCTTTCGGAAGCGTTGCCTATTCCTTCAATAAAAAAGTCTCTTAGTACTTCTCTCCTTAGTTCATCGGAGAACTCACATAAACTAGCCAGCCTCCGAAGTTCCGCCATAAAGTCGGGTATGCTCTGACCCAAACAGCGTTTGTAGTTGTAGAACCTGTGTCTGGCCATGTGTAGGCTGCTCACTGTCTTCAGGTGGTCTCTCACCAGTGTGCTCAACTCTTCAAACGACTTTTTTGCTGGTTTCTCGGGTACCAGCAGGTCCTTCATTAAGGCGTATGTTTTCGAGCCACAGCTGGTCAAGAGATGGGCTCTTCTCTTATCTGCCTTATCGTCGCCCAACCAGTCTTTGGTTACAAAGCTTTGCTGGAGCCTTTCTATGAAGTCCTCCTAATTGTCTCCAGCATTGTATTTCTCATCTGAGCCGTTGGTAGCCATTCTGTGGATTCTGTGATCCCATAACTCGTCGCCACTGTAAAGTCCTGACCCTGCAGTACAGACTTACACGAGGCACATACTGAAGTCAAGGTCACTCTGGACCTGTACCTTTATTTCACAGCTCTCGAGTGCCGCACTTGCCTGAGACATGCCTTTATATACCTGTGTGGAATAGGTATGCTGTGTCTCTTGCAAGTCCACCCCTCGTGGTAAAGTACGCTTGTGGTTACAGGTCATATCTAGTTACAGTCATGTATAGCATGGTAAGATACAGTTATATACAGCAGTGTGAAATACATGACACGTTATGTTAGTAACGCCAGGTCTCTACGTGATCATTGAGATCCGGGTGGACTAAGGAGAGCCTGGTTTTAAGTGCTCTCTTCATTCGCAATTCTGCAGGGGGAATCCCGGTAAGCCAGTGGGGTCGCATGCAGTAGCTGAGCAGAATCCGAGATAGCCGGGTCTGCAGGGAACCGTCCGTCTCATGTTTCAAGCTCTGCTTAATGGTTTGAACTGCCCGTTCTGCTTGACCATTGAATGCGGGCTTAAACAGTGCAGACCTGACATGCTTGATGCCATTGCGGGTCATGAACTCGTTGAATTCCGAGCTTGTGAAGCATGGTCTATTGTCACTAATAAGGACTTCAGACAAACCATGGGTTGTAAACATGGCCCAGAGGCTTTCAATGATGGCAGTGGACTTACATGATGACATTATTATACATTCAATCCATTTAGAGTAAGCATCCACTGCTACTAGGAATATCTTTCCTAGAAAGGGGCCAGTGAAATCTACGTGGACCCTTTACCACGGTTTGGAGGGCTATGACCATAGACTCAGTGGGGCCTCCCTTGATGCATTGCTCAACTGTGAGCAAGTGTTGCATTGGTGCACGCATGACTCCAATTCCGAGTCAATGTCAGGCCACCAAACGTGCAACCTGACGATAGCTTTCATCATGACTACGCCTGGGTGGGTACTGTGAAGGTCGCGTATAAACGTTTCCCTGCCTTTTTTTGGCAAAATTACACGATTCCCCCATAGGAGGCAGTCCGAATGGATGGCCATTTTGTCCTTGCGTCAGTGGAACGACTTAATTTCGTCTTGCATTTCCCCTGGGACCGCCAACCAGCTCCCATTGAGAACACAGCTTTTTACTAATGATAGCACCGGGTTCTGGCTAGTCCAGGTCCTGATCTGACGGGCTGTGATGGGTGACCCCTCACTCTCAAAAGCATCCATTGCAAGGAGCAGTTCTGCAGGTTGCGCCATTTCCACCCCGGTGGTGGGCAATGGTAGCCGACTGAGGGCATCCGCGCAGTTCTCAGTGCCTGGTCTGTGGCGAATTACATAATCATACGCAGATAACATTAGTGCCCATCTTTGGATGCGGGATAAAGCATTGGTGTTAATACCTTTGCTTTCTGAGAACAATGAAATGAGCAGCTTGTGGTCAGTTTCGAGCTCGAACCGGAGCCCAAATCGATATTGGTGCATTTTCTTAACCCCGTATATGCATGCTAATGCTTCATTTTCAACCATACTGTCGGCTTTTTCAGCCTTAGATAAGCTTCTGGGCACATATGCAACCAGTTGCAGTTTGCCTGACCCAATGGCTTGCTGTAACACACAACTGACCCCATACGATGATGCATCGCAAGCTAGTACTAAACGTTTACACGGGTCATACAATACAAGTAACTTGTTGGAACATGACAGGTTTCTGGTCTTGTTAAAGGCTGTCTCTTGAGCTTTACCCCAAAGCCAGTCGTCACCCTTGCGTAGCAATAAATGCAATGGTTCCAGCAAAGTGCTCAACCCCGGTAGAAAGTTACCAAAATAGTTGAGGAGTCCCAGGAACGAACACAGCTCTGTCACATTCTGTGGTCTGGGTGCATTCTTGATGGCCTCCGTCTTGGAGTCCGTGGGTCTGATACCGTCCGCCGCAATCTTTCTCCCCAGAAATTTGACCTCTGGTGCCAGGAAAACACACTTGGAGTGTTTCAGCCTGCGTCCCACTCTGTCCAGTCGCTTGAGAACCTCTTCCAGGTTGTGTAAGTGTTCGGTGGTGTTGCGGCCAGTGATCAAGATGTTGTCTTGGAACACCACGGTGCGCGGAACCGATTTCAGCAGACTCTCAATGATCATCTGGAAGATGGCCGCCGCCGAACGAATCCCAAAGGGGCATCTGTGGAATATGAGCAATTCTCTATGCGTGTTGATGCACGTCAGTTTTTTCGAAGGTTCAGCCAGATTCTGCATCATGTAAGCAGAGGTTAGATCCAGCTTGGTGAACGACTTCCCTTCTGCTAGCATTGCAAACAGGTCATCTGCTTTGGGTTGTGGGTACTGGTCCTGTAACGAGACTCGGTTGATCATTACCTTGTAGTCCCCGCAGATTCTGACCGTCCCGTCGCTCTTCAACACCGGAACAATTGGACTGGCCCACTCGTTGAACTCGACTGGTGATATGATCCCCTCTCGTTAAAGTCTGTCCAGTTCGATCTCGACTTTCTCTCGCATCATGTATGGAACCGCTCGGGCCTTGTGATGAACGGGTCGTGCATCAGGGACTAGATGGATCTACAATTTGGCTCCTGTGAAGTTGCCAATGTCTGGCTCGAATAACGACGGGAATTTGGGCACACGAGGCGTCATCCTCCAAAGACAGTGTTTTGATGTCGTCCCAGTTCCATCGGATCTTTCCTAGCCAGTTTCTGCTGAACATCGTTAAGCCATCGGCTGGTACAATCCATAGTGGTAAATCATGCACAGCTCCATCGTATGATACATTCACTGCCGCACTGCCAATGACTGGTATGAGCAGCTTGGTGTGGATCGGACTTAGTTTTGGCCTTTGTGCCTTGTTGTCCCACAGTTCTCAAAAGACTTCTGGCTCATAATTGACTGACTTGTCCCCATGTCCAATTCTATGAAAACTGGAATGCCATTTAATTTGACTTTTAACTTTATCGGAGGGCTTCTGGTGGTGAAGGTGTGTATCCCATACACTTCCTCTTCAGCCTTGGGCTGAGTTGCCTCTCTTACTCGTTCAGCATGATCCTCGCCGGATCGGTCATCTTCTGCCGACTCTGCCACGTGGTGAGTCGCAGCACGTCTGCACATTCGCTGGAGGTGCCCCATTGTTCCACAGCCCTTGTACACTTACTGCTTGAATCGACATTGATGGGCTCGATGATTACCCCCGCAGCGCCAACAGGGTGCTAATGGATTCGCATTCACACCCCACGGCGGACTCTGAGTCATCCTAGGTCTGGCCTCTGCCGGCGTGTAGGCCCTGCCATGCCCTGCCTGCTGAAGGCGTTATTTTATGCACAGTACTTGCCAGTGAGTTCCGATGCTGCAATGATATCTGTTTAATGTTATGGTTCGTGGACATAAAAGCCTGGGCTATCGTGATGGCCTTGCTCAGATCTAAGGATTCGGCAGACAGCAGTTTGCGAAGAATGACCTCGTGGATGATTCCAAGCACGAAAAAGTCCCGCAACACTTCCCCCAGAAATCCAGCAAATACGCATGGTCCCGCAAGGCGTCTTAGGTCGGCGACATAGCTCGCCACGTCCTGGCCCTCGGAGCGATGGTGCTTATAAAAGCGATACCTGCCCATCGAGATGCTCTCCTTCGGCTTGAGGTGTTCCCGAACCAGCATGCACAACTCTTCATATGTCTTGTCTTTTGGTGCTAGCAGATCTTTGATGAGGCCATATATCGTGGACCCGCAAACAGTGAGGAGAATCGCCCTGCGCTTAATCGTGGTTTCTGCCCTTTCCAGCTCGTTGGCCACAAATTACTAGTCAAGATGCTCAATGAAGGCTTCCCAATCATCACCCTCAACAAATCTCTCAAGAATACCAACGGCAGCCATAACTGCATGAAAGTTCGTGATCTGTTGCTCGTCACCAATTGTTATGTTTAGAATAACTCCACAAGACTGTATATCTTAAGCTCAAACTGTTGTGACCTTGGTCTCTTTATTGTAACTCCAGAGTGAGGAGGCAGCATGGTAAACTGTCTTTTATACCTGCTTGCCCAGGGTGTGCAGGTGACCCTTGGGTCTCCCACAGGTGCACCCCCTGGTGCCAAGTCTTACATATTGGTAATGTTTACATACATAACACTTCCATAGAACAATGATCAGAAATTCTGAACTGTGACAAGATGCATAAGACTCAAACCTACCTGATTCTGCTTCCACTGGGTGGATAGGATTGAAATCACCCCGTAGTTTCCTCGTTTTCCACTCCTTCTACATTCTGAGTAACTTGGACCATGATCTATGCATTTGGGAAATGCTTTGAAAAGCATATTTTTTCATTTTACCCACGTACATCTGGACTTACTGTTGACTGCTTCTCACTTGGAATAAGATCTACATGGTGGATCTTGGTCATCATCAAGGAGATCATCATGATGACCAACACTCAGGAGTCCTTAGTAACTGCTGCATGAGGCGTCAAAGCACATCTCTTCACTGAAGTCTTTTCTTCTGTGGAACACAGGTTACTTTTTATACGACCACCATACCTTTTTTAACCCCCCCCATCTCCACCCAACAAAGTACATTCATTCAATCCACTACCCATTCTACAACATGACAATACATAAGCCCTCTTAGTCTCTACATGGGTGTGCCAATAATCATCACCTGGTTGAGTAAGTCAATGCCAAATAAGCGCACCCTTTCCTGTATGACTCAAACTTTCATCAGTAACAAAGCACCGTGTCAATACACATTATTTTTTACTGTGAATTCCAAAGAGCACATAATCAACCTGCCCTTTCTTAACCCCGTGCTTCTCCGGTCGCCTGCATAAGAGGTTTTTTAACCTGTTCATGTGCTTCTTCTAGTGTCCACCTGAGGACCAGGATTATAAAAGATGGTTGGCTCCTCATTCTCTATAAAAGGCTCATGGGACAGAGGTAGCCATTGTCTCATATTGCTTAGCAGTTATTTGTTAAAAAGGAGGCAGACAAAAAGCAGGAAACTATAGACCAGTTAGCCTAACATCTGTGGTTGGGAAGATGTTGGAGTCCACTATTAAAGAAGCAGTAGCGGGACATTTGGAAAAGCAAAATTTGGTCAGGCAGAGTCAGCATGGATTTATGAAGGGGAAGTCATGTTTGACAAATTTGCTAGAATTCTTTGAGGATGTAACGAACAGGGTTGATAAAGGGGAACCAGTGGATGTGGTGTATTTGGACTTCCAGAAGGCATTTAACAAGGTGCCACACAAAAGGTTACTGCACAAGATAAAAGGTCACAGGGTTGGGGGTAATATATTAGCATGGATAGATGATTGGCTAACGAACAGAAAACAGAGAGTAGGGGTATATAGTTCATTCTCTGGTTGGCAATCAGTAACTAGTGGGGTGCCGCAGGGATCAGTGCTGGGACCCCAACTATTTACAATCTATATTAACGACTTGGAGGAAGGGTCCAAGTGTAACGTAGCCAAGTTTGCTGATGATACAAAGATGGAAGGAAAAGCAATGTGTGAGGAGAACACAAAAAATATGCAAAAGGACATAGACAGGCTAAGTGAGTGGGAAATTTGGCAAATTTGGCAGATGGAGTATGATGTTGGAAAGTGTGAGGTTGTGCACGGTGGCAGAAAAAAATCAAAGAGCAAGTTATTATTTAAATGGAGAAAGATTTCAAAGTGCTGCAGTACAGCGGGACCTGGGGACACATGTGCATGAAACACAAAAGGTTAGTATGCAGGTACAGCAAGTGATCAGGAAGGCCAATGGGATCTTGGCCTTTATTGCAAAGGGGATGGAGTGTAAAAGCAGGGAAGTCTTGCTACAGTTGTACAGGCTATTGGTGAGGCCACATCTGAAATACTCCGTGCAGTTTTGATTTCTATATTTACGAAAGGATATACTTGCTTTGGAGGCAGTTCAGAGAAGTTTCACAAGGTTGATTCCAGAGATGAGGGGGTTGACTTATTAGGAAAGGTTGATTAGGTTGGGCCTCTACTCATTGGAATTCAGAAAAATGAGAGATGATCTTAACGAAACGTATAAGATTATGAGGGGGCTTGACAAGGTGGATGCAGAGAGTATGTTTCCACTGATAGGGGAGACTAGAACTAGAGGGCATAATCTTAGAATAAGTGGCCACCCATTTAAAACTGAGACGAGGAGAAATTTATTTTCTCAGAGGAGTGTGGATCTGTGGAATTTGCTGCCTCATAGAACTGTGGAAGCTGGGACATTGAATAAATTTAAGACAGAAATAGACAGTTTCTTACACGATAAGGGAATAAGGGGTTATGGAGAGCGGGCAGGGAAGTGGACCTGAGTGCATGATCGGATCGGCTATGATCGTATTAAAAGGCGGAGCAGGCTCAAGGAGCCATATGGCCTATTCCTGTTCCTATTTCTTATGTTCTTATGTAAATGAAGAAACGCTGGAACCAAGTTGCCGAAGATTACTGCACAATGGTGACCACCACGAGATCTGGAGGCCAGTGTAAAAAGAAATGGCAGGACCTTGGTCAAGTAGTTAATGTAAGTAATATTTTCATTTTTTCCATGGAATTGTAAATGTAACCAGCTGTATAAGTCCCACCCAGCAGAAAGACACCCTCTCTAAAAAGTTGCATTTTCATTTTTGCAGAGGAAGGTGGCACATAATAAAAGGGAAAGAACTCGAACAGGAGGAGGCTCGGTAAATCTGCAGCCACTGACACACTTGGAAGAGAGGGTCACTGTTTTGATGGGTCCTGCCTGGAGAAAAGCAACCACCACTGCACAAGCTGGGCCCACACTCGAAGGAGAGGGTAAGCCCTGCAAATTCCACAGCCTGACTTTGCTAAATGTTAAGTACTGCGTGGGCTAGCCATGCTTCGGTTCCTGGGGATGTCTCTGTCAGCTACGTTTCGGTTGATGCAATGTGCTATCATTCATCGTGGTCCTTCAAATCAGCCTGCTGCCTGCACTGTGTGAGCCTACTCATGTCACCCACCCTGCCCCTTCCTCTGCTACTAACCATTTATATTTTGCAGAACTTGAGGCCAACCCTGATGATGCAGAAGAAGATTCAGATGCGGACGAGCCTGAAGAGGAAAACATCTTCCAATCCCACCCTCCAGACCAAAAGCATGCGGGTGAGGGGGATGGGGAGCGGATGGAGATGGATGAATCCCCCACTGTTTTACTGACTTTGGTGGAGGTGCTGGTGCTGCCCATTGAGGTGCCAGCCCCTTCCGTGACTAGTGACTTGAATGTTGGTGGGACATTCCATGGTTTCTTAACATCCGAGGCTGCGGGTCCCAGTGGTGTGGTGCAGTGAGGCACACCAACATTCCAAGAGCCCCACCTTCCGAAGCTGCAGGTCCCAGTGGTGGGGTGCGAGCCACACCCATGGGGAGGAGGGGACGGAGAGCTCGACCACGCTCTCTTGAGATGCAGGATCTAATAGCTGTGGTTCAGATGATGGCAATGAGTGGGGAGAGCATTGACCTTATGCGATCACTCCTGGACACCATCAGTGGGGTGGCTGATGAGGTATCGGGACTGTCGGGAGAAGTAACAATACTCTCACGAGAAATGAGAACGATGTCCGGGACCATGAGTGAGGGAATATCTCAGTCAGCTGAAACCATGTTAGTGACCATGAGGGAGGGAATGTCACAGATAGTTGAGACACTGTCAGGGCGCACGAGGGAGGGCATGTTGGAGTTAGCTGCTGCAATAAGGGTACATGTCCAGACCCCGCACCCATTGACAGAATCAACTGCCACTCCCACTCCAATCCCCAAACCAGCCTCTGAAGAGCTCCAAGCCGGGCCCTCCACATTGCCACCTGCTGCTGCCACTCCCACCCCACCCCCGCAGTACCCGAGGGCCTCCTCCAGGTTTTATAGGTGCTCGATGGTTTCCTGACCCGTGACCAATATATCGTCCTGAAACACCACCGTGCATGGTACCGACTTGAGTAGGCTCTCCATGTTTCTCTGTAAGATCGCTGCAGACGACAAAATTCCAAACGGGCATCTGTTGTCAGTGAACAGTCCCTTGTGCGTGTTGATGCTGGTGAGGCCCTTCGAAGACTCCTCCAGCTCCTGCATCATCTGGGCCGAAGTCAGGTCAAGCTTGGTGAATGTGTTGCCTCCTGCCAGCGTCGCAAATAGGTCGTCTGCCTTAGGTAACGGGTATTGGTCCTGTAGCGAGAAACGATTAATAGTTACTTTATAATCGCCGCAAATCCTGACCGTGCCATCACTTTTGAGTAATGGAACAACCGGACTGGCCCACTCGCTGAATTCCACTGGGGAGATGAAGCCCTTGCGTTGCAGCCTGTCCAGCTCGATTTCCACTCTCTCTCGCATCATGTGAGGTACCGCTCGCGCCTTGTGGTGAATGGGTTGTGCCTCTGGGACCAAGTGGATCCGCACCTTCACCCCGGAAAATATTCCAATGCCTGGCTCAAAATGGAAGGAAATTTGTTAAGAACCTGGGTACATGAGGCCTCATCGACATGTGATAGTGCTCGGATATCATCCCAGTCCCAGCAGCTTTTGTCCAGCCAGCTCCTTTCAAGCAGTGTGGAGCCATCGCCCGGGACAATCCAGAGTGGCAGTTCATGCACCGTGCCCTTGTAGGTAACCTTGACCATGGCGCTGCCCAGGACAGTGATAAACTCTTTGGTGTACGTTCTCAGTTTCGTGTGAATGGGGCTCAGGGCTGATCTGAATGTCTCTTAAACATCTTTTTACTCATGATGGATTGGCTAGCGCCCGTGTCCAGTTCCATGGCTACGGGTAAGCCATTCAATTTTACATTTATTATTATAGGTGGACATTTTGGTGAAAATGTGTGCACCTCGTGTACTTCAGCGTCTGCCTCCTCTCTCTGAGGATCAAAATTGCTTTGATCCATCATGGACCGATCTTCCTCTGCCACGTGGTGGTTAGCAGGTTTTGCAGAGCTTGCAGCTTGTCTCCACAATGCCAACAAGGTGTGAATTGCCTTGCATTCATCCTTTGTTGCGGACTCTGAGTCATCTGGGTCACCTGAGGCCTGCTGGCAGTTGGAGACTCGTGATTTCTGCCCTGTACATTTCTGCTCGCAAACACAGTTCCAGTTAATTTATGAACATTGCTAGCACTTGTGTGCTGAGAGATTTGTTTGATGTTATCACTGGTGGACATAAATGCCTGTGCTATCGCAATGGCCTTACTGAGGGTCGGTGTCTGTACAGTCAAAAGTTTTCGTAGGATGGTCTCGAGGCCAATGCCCCGTACAAAACAGTCTGAGTATTTTCTCCAGGTAGCTATCAAACTCACATTGTCCTGCAAGTCGCTTTAGCTCGGCGACGTAGCTTGCCACTTCCTGACCTTCAGATCGCTGGTACGTGTAGAACCGATACTTCGCCATCTGCACGCTCTCCCTCGGGCTAAGATGCTCCTGAACCAGTGAACACAGCTCCTCATATGACTTATCTGTGGGTTTCACCAGAGCCAGAAGATTCTTCCTGAGGGTGTAGGTCGGTGCCCAGCAGACAGTGAAGAGGACCGCTTTCATTTTTGCAGCGCTTCCTTCTCCGTCCAGCTCGTTGGCTACAAAGTACCGGTCTAGCTATTCGATATAGGCTTCCCATTCCTCACCCTCTGAGAACTTCTCCAGGATGCCCACAGTTTGCTGCATCTTTGTGTTGGATTCGTGTACTCATCGCCAGTGATTGTGTTCCTAACACAGATGAGACTGCACGCAGGGAGGCTGGGATCCCTTGGGACTTCAGGGGATGCATTCCCTGGTGTTGGAACATGGGAGTGCATGCTTTACAGATACACAAGCACATCTTTTGGAACTTAAGGAGAATCATTTCCATTATTTGTTCGATTATTAACACAACTTTTGAATAAACAAGAATAATTTTCATCATTTGTTGCATCAACACAACACAATATTACGGAACAGGTCCAAACAGTAAACATGGTCCATGTGGAGTAGTTGTCGCTGAGCCCTCAGGCAGCAAAGCATTCACAGATGAGCTGCTGGTGCAAGGCTCGAGCAATTGTTAAAGGGGCACGATGGCCCGGCCTCCTCTGCCATCGTGGTCCGGGTTCAGGTACTTGCATGGCTTCCTCATCCTCGTCCTCCTCCTCATCATCTGCATCTACCTCATATTATCAGCCAGTCTCACTGTTGGTGGGTCTTCTCCTATCAGCTGCTGCTGCCTCATGCTGGCTAATTTATGCAGCATGCAGCACACAACAGCGAACTGACTGACAATCTCAGGGGAGTATAGCAAGTAGCCTCCGGAATGGTCCAGGCATTGGAAAAGCAGTTTCAAGATACCAATAGTCCTTGCTGTGATGCTGTGCATCGCAATGTGCGACATGTTGTATTCCCTTCAGCTTCTGTCTGGGTTACACACGGGGCGTCATGAGCCAGGTAGCGAGGCCGTAACCTTTGTCTCCCAGCAGCCAGCTCTGCCCTTCTACCTGCTGCTGAAACATGGCAGATATAACGCTCTTGCGTAGGATGAATGCATCATGGATGCTCCCAGGGTATCTTGCATCGACTGACATGATGCGAAGCATGTCGTCACACACAAGCTGTACATTAATGGACTGGAAGCCTTTTCTGTTCCTCTACATCTCGGAATCCTCTAAAGGTGCTCGCAATGCAATATGGGTACAAGCAATGCAGCCCTGTACCTATGGAAAGCCAGCAATCCTGGAGAAGCCCACAGCCCTGTCACGCATTGCTTGGGTAGTCATGGGGAACTTTATGTAATCATTCCTCCGTGCATATACTGCAGCTGTCACCTGCCGAATGCAGACTTGTGTTGAATATTGAAAGATGCACACTCATCCTCAGTTGTAGCTTGAAACGATCCGGAGACATAGATTGAAAGTCAAGCTGTAACCTTCACTTCAACTGAAAAAGCAGTCCTCCTGATGCTTCTAGGTTGCAGGTCTGCTTTGACCAACTCACAGATCTCACTTACAACTTCTTTGTGGAAATACAGCCTTTTGACACAGTCTGCGTCACTCAGGTGCAGGTATGAATGCTTGTCTCAATATACCCAACGGGGGTAAGGCCTCCTGCCCAGCACCTCACGGGCTCTGATGTTCCTCATGCAATGACGTCGAATCAATTTTCTCCTACGTAGCGCCATTAAGCAGAAGGCTCGCACAAGGTATGGCATTGTCAGTATTGCCCCCATTGTTAAATTTTACCTTTGCAAGAAGCTGAAAATGGCAGGAAGGCAGGCAGGACAGGTTCTTTGTTCTCTCTCCCCAAGGTCTGTATGGATCGACGACACCCAGGTCATGTGACTTCTCCTGCCCACCACCCCCTACGCCAAACTAATTGCAGTGTTGTGACTTCTCTCCTTCTCCCCACCCCTCTGACCCCCCAACTCATTGCAGTCTTGTGACTTCTCCCTTTCTCTCCCCCCTCCCCCAAACTCATCATAGCCTTGTGCCTAGTGCAGCAGCCTTCCGATTGTCACCTCCCTCCCCGGGCTCAGTGCAGCAGCCTTGCGATCGCCACCACTCCCCCTCGGGCTTGTTTTCTAGCCGAGCCCTGAGCCCGTGCGTGGGGCCGATTCTGTCGGCCGATGGTACGATCCCCTCTCCAGCTCTGCTTGAAGACTTTCGTTGGTGGCGTGAGTAAAAAAAAAATGAAAACTTCAGAAGTCCAAGAAACTTCCATGTACTCCGTTAAAAGGTATATTGTGGATATTTCAAGTGTTAGAGACCCCCTCTAAAAACTTCGATAAAAAACAATGGCATCTTTCAGCGTCAAATTTTCAATGTGCTTTCTGTTAACTCACCAGAAAGTTTTCCGGGAGTGGCCAGATACGCCGACCTACGATAAAAAATTTTTGGGCAACTGCGAAAAATGCTGAAAACAAGCACAGACATGACATCAAAAAAACCTAACATAGAAAAATCGTAACTAAAGCAGTTACACCAGCGCAGATTCCAGGGGGAAACTTTGAATTAAATAATTACGCCAGAAAAAACGGTGTGCGCCAAAAAAACGGCACAAATGACCTGGGAAAATTGAGCCCCACCATTTGTATACGTGTGGTATACTGCAAAGTAATTACATATTGAATCATTCATAGAAGATTAAGATAAGTCTGAAAACCAGAACAAGTGTTTTACTTCATTCTTCTTAAATGAAGATTGCAAGATCATTTGTAATCCAATAAACATCTTGGCAAGGGAACCAATAGAATATGTACAGAAGGTTTCTACTGTATTAGTAGAAGCAACTGTAATAAGAAACTGAAGACATGAGAGCAGATAAGGCGATAGGACCTATTGTTAAATAATGATATATATCCAGGGACTCTTAAACATATTTGGCTGTAAGTGGCAAAACATATTTAGCAGAAATGTTTATTTGTGGATTGAAAATTGGCAAGGAATCCAAAGACTGGGAAATGTTTCATGTATTCCCAATCTTTAAGAAGAAAAGCATAGTGCTTGAAATTCTAAGCTGGTTAGTGTAACATTCAGTCTCTCAATTGGGAAAACAAATACCGGAAGCCATCAAATATTTCTGAATGGGAAGAGAGGGGAGATTTTAAGATCAGCTGCCCCAGTCATATATGCACTCAACCAATTCAGGGGAAATCCTGGGAATTGGCCTCAGACCTTCTCTGTGCCGGAATTGGGCAGCCTGCTATTTCAATGGCCAGGAGTTGCCTCAATTATTTTTTAGAATAAGAGCAGGAGTAGGCCACCTGACCCCTCAAGCCTGCTCTGCCATTCAATAAGATCATGGCTGATCTGATCATGGACTCAGCTCCACTTCCCTGCCAGCACCCTCAAAAGTTATACAAGCATAACTCATCTGGAATGCACTACCTGAAGGGTTGGTAGAAGCAGATACAATAATAACTTTCAAAAGGGATATGGATAAATACTTGAAGGGGAACAATTTGTAAGGCTCAGGAGAAAGCACAGCGTAGTGGGACTAATTGGGACTAATTGGATAGGTCTTTCAAAGAGTTGGCACAGGCCTGATGAGCTTAATCTCCTTCTTCTGTGCTGCATCATTCTATGGGCTAGACTTTCCACTTCCTGCCGCCACCGCCCGTATCTTGGCGGTAATCGGGCGGTATGAAAATATGGATCCATACCACCCGATTACCGCCGAGATCTAAAGCCGCAACTTTTACCTGATTCTCTCCCGGCAGTAGGGGTAGCGACAGTGTACGGAAGCGGGCGGTCTCAGTCGCCATGTAAGGCCAGCCTTATCTCAAATGCCTTCCTGCGCATGCGTGAGTTTATTTTTATCATTAACTGCTGCAGCTTTCTTTCTCAGCATATCAATTTCCTTCAAGGTAATCTTCCATCAGTGTCTGCCGCGGCCAATGGCCCAGAGTTTGCTGCCAAAGTAACGGTGAGTTTAATGGCGCTCACTGTTATTAATGTCTAAATCGTCCAGCAACTTGTGGTGTGGAAGAGTTACCCCATGAATTATGCATCTCCACAATTTGTTGGACGATTTGTGTCACTTCGTTGTTAGCCTCGCAGAAATGGCAGCTCGCCCTCAACCTCCCCGTGAGTTTCAAGAAATCGCTGCATTTGTGCATTAAATACGAATTAAATTCGGCACAGAAAATTCAAAAATTTTGTTTCCTGTGACCTAGGTGACTAATGGAATGGCCTCATTGGTGGAGTGAAGAGGGCAAGATGCAAAACTGTAAATGAATGCCATGGCAGTGCAAATCTCCTGTGTCATCAGCGTAGGTCCACTGAAAAAGTCAAGGCTCGCACAAGTCACCATAAAATGAGCACAAGGCTTCTGTTTCCACACCAGCCCCCATCCCCCCATCCCCACACACCCGGACAAAATGTTATAGTGATACAAATTGTCTTTGGTGTGCAAATTTTGATAACGGCCACACTGATGGCAGATCTCAGGATTGGGCACCGGAAAATAGTACTAGGTAAAATAATGGGACTAAAGGTGGACAAGTCCCCTGGACCTGATGCCTTACATCCTAGGGTCTTAAGAGAAGTGGCTGCAGAGATAGTGGATGCATTGGTTGTAATTTACCAAAATTCGCTGGATTCTGGGGCGGTCCCAGCAGATTAGAAAACCGCAAATGTAACGCCCCTATTTAAAAAAGGAGGCAGACAAAAAGCAGGAAACTATAGACCAGTTAACCTAACATCTGTCATTGGGAAAATGCTGGAGTCCATTATTAAGGAAGTAGTAGCGGGACATTTGGAAAAGCATAATTCAATCAAGCAGTCAGCATGGTTTTATGAAAGGGAAATCATATTTCACAAATTTGCTAGAGTTCTTTGAGGATGTAACGAGCGGGATGGATTAGGGGAAACCAGTGGATGTGGTGCGTTTGGATTTCCAGAAGGCATTCGATAAGATACCACATAAGAGGTTACTGCACAAGATAAAAGTTCACAGGGTTGGGGGTAATATATTAGCATGGATAGAGGATTGGCTTTTTGGAAGGGGCTGTTGGTGGTTTTTGAATTCGCTCTGCTAAACCAGCAACTCACCAAATCAAGGTCAGAATGAGAAAAAAGTTGATCAAGTTAGTATCTGAGCATAGCTGCTTAGGTGGCAAATTCATGTATCGGAGCATGTCAAGGATAACCAAGAGTACCAAATGGATTTCATTGAAAGTAATTTAGAGCTCACAGAATTTAACATTTATTGGGTGACTTGTTTTAGATTGTAGACTGAAAATACAACTCCGAAATTAATTACGCAAAACTTTATTACTGCTCTACAAGAATACAATTTGTAGTTTTAAGTTAACCAGATTTAAAGACTGTAAGCCAGCAAGACATCTGCATAACAAAATGATACTCAATAAATGATGCTTCAATATTCTTTACAATCATAAATCTGAAAAAACCAAAGCAGCAGTGGCTTAGAACCCTATCTTTCATTCATAACTATTAGTAAATTTATGTGATTATCATAGTGACAGATGTCACAGTTGGGTATGTCAGGATCAAATACTCCCATGTTGGGTACTAAATGAGCCTGATGGAATGACTGCCTCTCTCAACTGGCGTCCATATCACTGGGTCAGTGGCAGTTAAATGTCCGCTTTTCATGGCGCTATTAATTGCCGGTGGTATTTTGGGTGGCACTTTAAAAAAAAGGTGAAAATAAAGCTGGGCAGTCTTGCGGGCAGTAAATGGGCGGTGCACAACATTATGAGCGAAAATAGATTGCATCTACTGGGCAGGCGCCTGGATTTACCGTCAGTGTACATTGGACTCTGCGGGCGGTAATCGGGCGGTATATGGGCGCAAGTTTGGATCACAAGCTTAAATCGGGCGGGAATGTATTAAAAACTTTAAATCGGGTGGTAATCGGGTGAAAAGATCGTGAAAGTTTAGCCCATTGAGTCTATGAAGTAAGGCCTGGAGCACTGCTTATTGATTTCCTGAGCAAATATGAGATATTTGCTCAGGAAATCAATAAGCAGTGCTCCAGGCCTTAGAACATAGGACCATAGGAAGATCGGAACAGCAATTGGCCATTCAGCCCCTCTAGCCTGTTTCACCATTCAATTATATTAAGTTGATCTGTATATTAAATCGATCTACCCACCTTGGTTTTATAACCCTGAACATCCTTGCCTAACAGTTTTGACATTTTCAACTGACCTAGTCTCATCTGCTTTTTGTGAGAGAGAATTCCATATTTTCACCACCCTTTGTGAGAAGAAATGCTTCCTAATATCACCCTTGAATGGCCGAACCCTAATGTGTTCTGGACACTGCCACCAGAGAAAATAGTTTCTCTCTATCTACACTATCAAATTATTGAATCATCTTAATCACCTCAATTAGATCACCCCTTAATCTTCTATACTTAATCTTCTATCTTCAACCCTCGTCTGTGCAACCTACCCTCACTATTTAACCCTTTTAGCCCCAGTATTATTCTAATGAAAATGCGCTGCGTCTACTCTCAGGCCCATGTATCCTTTCTGAGGTGCGGTGCCTAGAACTGAAAGTAATCCTCTAAATGGGGTCGAACCAGAGTTTTATGTACCAGTAACAGAACTTCCGCCCCTTTGTATTCCAGCCCTCTTGAGATAAAGGCCAACATTCCATTACCCTATTAAATTATTTGTTGTGCCCGTACACTCGCTTTTGTACTTGGACACCTCACTCTCTGCTCATCCACATACCTAGGGCCCAAATTTGGCCAGTAGAGATTTCTGACGCACTCACCAGAGGTGCGCCGCTTTTGTAGAACTCCAAGAGCAGCAAAAATCTTCAGGCCGAGTTTGGCCGCTCCCCAGCCTCTTCTCGATGGTGGCACAGTGTGGCAACTGGATTCGGGGACGGAGCTAGGTCCCGGCGCTGCAAACAGTACCGGGACCTCTGCACATGCGCGCTAGAGTGTGCACGCATGCACAGTAGCTCTTCGCTCCCAGAATCTGTCAATGTGCTCTGCAGGTTGTGTGGGAGGAACCCGAAGCATCCCTATTCCTGGCCGAATGGACTTCCTCATCGGCGGCCCGCTGCCTTCCCTTCACATAAAGGTAGGACTTCTATTTTTTATTTGTTATTGATTGATTGATTGCTTATTACTTTGGTCATGGTGCTTTAGGTGCAGGGTTCCTTCTATTTTTTAGTTGTTAATTAATTGTTTATTACTTTCTGTGCTTTGTTTAGTGCTTTGTAAGTCTTGGTGCTAGGTACAGGTCCTCTCAGCTTCCTTGTATTTTTTATTTGTTATTGAATGCTTATTTTTGTGCTTTGTTTAGTGCTTGGTGCTTTAAATGTACTTACCCGCACTGATTTCTTAACTCTCCGCAAGGGTTTTCTGTGCTGGCCACAGGTGGCCACATATGCTGGCCTAAGTTAGTTTGGAGCAACTATTAGCTGTCCAAACTGGCTTAAATGGCTAAAACAGGCGTAGGTGGCTGGTAACGCCCCGCTTTGAAAAAAAAACTAAACTAAAAAAAAATTCTAACTAACTCACTTACACTGACGCAAATTAAATGTGCAGAATTGCGATTTTTAAGATACTCCAAAAAAATCAAGTTGCTCCAAAAAAAACGGAGCAACTCCTGGCCAAATTTGGGCCCCCAGTTTCTCCATTTAGAAACGACTCTGATCTATCTTTCTTAGGTCCAAAGTGGATGACCTCACACTTTCCCACATTAAATTCCATCTGCCACAGTTTTGCCCACTCACCTAATTTATCAATGTCACTCCGCAACATTTTGCTCCCATCTACATTAATTAATGTGCCACCTAACTTAGAGTAATCAGCAAACTTAGATATATAGCTCTCTAATTTTTCATTTAAGAATATAGTGAAAATCTGAGGCCCCAATACAGATCATCTTGATTTTATGTTTTGGTTTGCATGTTCTTTTTTTCAATTTATAACAATTAATGAAGCTTAAAATCCTGCGACGGATCTGTGCTGCTACAATGTTTTCGACAGTTCTTCAGATGTAAATGAAAGCAGAGCATACAGCCTAGGTTACATTTCCTCTTTAAATACGATTTAAAATGTGGCTGATGCAAAGCATAAAGCAGAAACAAAAAATGATTGTGTTCACAATGATTGAAAGACAAACGTTACAGGACAGATGGTTGTTTCATGACAATGGAACATGAAACTTATTTTGGGACAGGTGGGGGCCAAAATGTCTGTGGCATGAGACCATGTTCCATCAGGCAACCAGAATGTTTGGCTGTATTGAAAATAGCATGAAATATATCCAAAGGATACAATATAAATTTTCTGCAATGCATTAGATTGTGTAGAATATTGTGAGTGCATTGGTTGCTGTACTTGCCGAAAACAGATCTTTAAAAATATTTTATATCATTTTAAAATTCAGAAACTATGCACTAAAAGAAGATAATCAAGAAGAAACTTCTCTCGGTGCTATTTACTTACTGTAACTTAGCACATAATGCACGTAAAGCTCAATCAGTAGATTCTCCAATCCTGGCCTCTTGCGCATTCCTGATTTTAAATCGCTCCACCATTGGCGGCTGTGCCTTCAGCTGCTGAGGCCCCAAGCTCTGGAATTCCCTCCCTTAAACCTCTTCATCTCTCTACCTCTCTCTCCTCCTTTAAGATGCTCCTTAAAACCTACTTCTTTGACCAAGATTTTGCTCATTTGCCCTAATATCTCCTTATGTGGCTCAGTGTCAAATTTTGTTTGGTAATGCTCCTGTGAAGAGCCTTGGGACCTTTTACTACGTGCTGCATGGATGAAAGTTGTTGTTGTACTTTCAGAAAGAAGCTGGAGATATTTATATAACAGAAGGATATAGACAGATAAAGGGGTACTTTATCATTTGGGTGGACAGCCAGCGAAACGGGAAGTGCAGCGGGATGTCAAGACCATGTCGAGGGCTGAGCCTTATTTAAATAGAACTGACCACCAGCCCATCTTTAACCAGCATCACAATACAACTGGCCAGAGTTGGGCTGGCACAATATCAAATGGTCTAGAGACCGCACATTTGGCAGCAAGGTAAGTCTTGGGAAAGGGTCATGATTTAGGGGGCTGGTGGGGAGCAACCCAGATTATTTTTGTGGGGCCTGGAGATAAACCCCAAAAAACAATGTCACCTACCTTTGAGGATCTCCACTTCTTGGCTGACAGGTTTTTCAGTGCAGAGCAACTAGACAGCACTCTGCCCAGCAGGCAATAAAACTGGCTTTGGGGTCAATCTACATAATAAGACCTCAATTTAAATGTATTCATGAGGCTCCTGCCTGAGTCAGATGGGCACTGCCTACTAAACCAGCGGTGGGAAGTTGGTAGCTGGGCAGAAAAGCAGCAGTAATTCTACTGCTTTGATTTTAACTCCCACATCACCCAGTTTCCACCAGATGGAGAGTGTTAATATCCCTCCTTATGGGCTCAAATTTGGCCCACCCCTTTTTTCGACGCACTCACCAGAGATGCGCCAACTTTGTAGGCTGAAAACAGCGCGAAAAAAACTCCCCCAATTCTGGCCGCTGTGTTGCCTCTCCCAGGGCTTGGCGCAGCGTGGCCAGTCGATTGGGGGGTGGTGCAAGGGCCCTGTGCCAGAAGCAGTGCCGGCAGCTCTCCACATGCGCGTTGGAGTGTGCGCGCATGCGCAGTAGCTCCTGCCCACAGCCTCTGTGTGCATGCTGCAGCATGGGACCTGATGCGTCCCGCCCCTATCCCAGGCTGAATGGCCTGGCTGAGTGAGGTAGAACACTGTCTTTCAGGTCTCACATTATGTTCAAAACAAGCTCAGATGGATGGGAGGAAAGTCCAAGGTTTCTAAGTGAAATAATTTTGGATGGTTTCAATCCAGTTCTTGTTTACTGTTAGCCCATAGTACAAAATTACCAAATAATTCCAGGACTTGAGAATATAATGCTCATGAGCTGAACGGCTGTACACCATAGCTGACCAGAAACTGCCACTGGAATATCTATCTCTGTAGTGAAATACCAAGTGGAAGTAGAGGTTCCATGTCTCCTTTGGCAGGTTGGCAATTTATCTTCGAAGTCATTTTCTGCTTGGATGTCTGTGGCCAGTTCCCTGTGCTCCCCCACCCCCGTCGTCCCGCACCTATCCCCGGCCGAGTGGCCTCCCACACCAGCCAGCCCGCTGACATCCCGGACCAAGTTTTGATAGGAAGATAGGACTTAGTTTTATTTTTTATTTCTTCTTGAATGATTTTATGCTTCTTGAATGTTGTTATGCTTTGCTTAGTGTTTTGCAAGGTCCTCTCCGCTTCCCTTCCCGCCCCTATATCTGGCCGAATGGTCTCAGCTGTACCTACCTGCACTGATTTATTAACTCTCCGCAAGGATTTTCTGTGCGGCCACAAGTGGCCACATACACTGGCCTAAGTTAGTTTGGAGCAACTATTAGCTGTCCAAAGTGGCCTAAATGGCCAAAACGGGCGTAGGTGGCTGGTAACGCCATCCTTTTGAAAAAAAAACGAAACTAAAAGTATCCTAACTAACCCATTTACACTGGCACAAATTGAATGTGCAATATGGGGATTTTTAAGATACTCCAGAAAAATCAAGTTGCTCCAAAAAAAACGGAGCAACTCCTGGGCAATTTTGAGCCCATAGAAACTAAAATTTAATGCAAGACTGACTTTGGAACAGAAGAGATTTCAAGCAATGTACACTTCTAGGATAACAATGGAGGGATAGCTAACTGCAGCACCATTCTATAAAACAGATGGAATAGATTGAATGTCCTTTCCTTATTCGACAACTTCTTACCTTCTCAACAGAAAAGTGCACTTTTTAAATACAGAATAGTAGTATTTTATCTGAAACAAAAAATATAAAAATGCACTCAACATTTTATCAATAATGAAAAACCACTAAGCTCCTAATTACTTATCATGAGGAGGATACAAAAAATCTGCGAAAGGACATAGACAGGCTAAGTGTGTGGACAAAACTTTGGCAGATGGAGTATAATGTTGAAAAGTGTGAGGTCATGCATTTTGGCAGAAAAAAAATCAAAGAGCAAGTTATTATTTAAATGGAGAAAGATTGCAAAGTGCTGCAGTACAGGGGGATCTGGGGGTACTTGTGCATGAAACACAAAAGGTTAGTATGCATGATTGTATTAAATGGTGGAGCAGACTTGAGGGGGCATATGGCCTACTCCTGCTCCTATTTCTTATGTTCTTATGTTCTTATGTCATTTCCGAAGGAGGTGCATGACAGTAGGAGGAAAAATTCACTCTCTTTCTTGTTTCACAGAAATGATTCCACTATGTGTGTGTGGATGGGGTGGGGGGGGCGGGGAAGTTGCATGGGAATCAAACAATAATCTGCACATAGCACAATTAAAATGAGTGCTTACACTTAAAGGATGATTTACTGAGTCTGCAGTGAGGAGACCTGTCCACCAGACACGTGCATTGGGAAATCTTGAGCAAGCTACTCTCAACTTTCCATCCATTAACATTCATACATTCGGTCGGTGAACAAGGCTCCCCCTAGTAGTGCAAACCAGGAAAATTAGCTTTCTAGTCTTAATCTAATTTTTTCTTACTTATCCTAAGAATGTCATAAATAGAGTGCATGATAAGGAGCCATGGGGATCTGATTTCCTTGTCATTCTTGGCTCCTCTTGCAACTCTTAAATGGGAAAGTTACAGTTGAGCAATTGGGTTAGCCTTCCCTTGGGATATAAAACCTATCCCATAGTTGCTTGTCATGAATTTTCTATTTATTCCATTTTTAGGAGCATCTATAAATATTTGCATATTTCTGCTTCACAAAAAGCTAAATGTATATCTTGAATCTATACAATTAGTATAGATAAATGAAACTATCATAGTCACAGTGATTAACATATCCTGTTCCTGAATACCACAGAGAATTGAATATGAATATGTTATTTGCCATCAGTTTTCAACTAAAGTCAGAGCTGAGAACCTGACACAGTGAAACATCATACAATAGCATTCTCCGATTGCGTTCTATGCTTGTTGGTTTTTGGAAGCTCTTATCTGTGATGCATGATTTAAAATGCATGTCGGTGTCAGTCGTTGTCATAATTCTTGTGCTGGTTAGCACAGTTTTACATTTAATCATTGAGGAAGGACAGCTGCCTGAGACACACAGGCGTTTTACAGATGCCCTTCTGAAGGCAAGAAATTTGAAAGCATCAAAAGGTCCGAGACTTTAAATTAATTGAAAAAGCAGGGTACATTACCTAATAATATATGATCAAAGTTATTCAAATCTGTATCTGCAAAAGCCAACGTGGTTTGCTAGATTCTGAATTCAGTTGACTGCTACCATTGTTAAAGCAGAAATCTGTATAAGTTCATGCGATGGGCTGGGGAACACTTTCTAATTTAAAGATATGATTGATTTAAAGCCCAGTAACAGACAGTAACAATCAACTTTCAGTGAACATCATTAAAAGGTCATGTGTAAAATGAGCCTGATGTATGAAGCTGATAGCACAGAATCAGGCTGAATTCTGCCAATCAAATTCTGGTTGAATACAATTTGCAGCAGTGTTTGCTCCATAACAGTTGGCTTTGTTGAGATCCATTTTAAACTGCATTATTATGGTAATATAAGCAGTTCTGAGGATGACAACACTTCTAACACAGAGAAGCAAAAATACTATTAGTGCCGTTGCACTATCAATAGTCTTCTGTATAAATGTATTCTGCAGGGGATAAACATCACAGAATAAGAAGTTTCAAATATTTTGGATAAATAAGTGAAGTATGTATTTGATGTCACAAACATAGTAGGAAGGCTTATGGCAACTTGGCTGCGTTGCATACTCACTATATATTTAAAGATACTTCACATTACTGTAGTTGTCAGAGGTTCAGTTCTCAGCAAAGGCTGACATTAATTTCTACCAGCCGCACAAGACCTGTGCCAGTTCTTGGCAGCAGTGAAAGATGACATGGTCATACAGTTCCTTTCCTGATTTATGGAGAAAAAAAAATGTAAAAGAACATGTTTTACTAACACCATTTAAAGGATCTTCATTACTGATTTGTTGGAGGAAAGGGAAGACAATATATTTAACTACATATGGGACCCAGTGTATCAAGGTCCTGGCCTACTTGACATACCCTGTGACTTACAGTGGGAAGGCCTGAGTTTTTCAGGTCCAACATCTTTCCTTTCATTCAACAAATTAAAGAGTTCAACAGTAACTAAGTTCAACTGCCAATGCTGACTTTCGGAATTATAGTGGGAATTTTGTGATGGTTGTGCATGCGTGCAACCAGTACATTTGGGAGAGAGGAAAAGGCCAAAAAATCCCAACAGTAGGCCTTGTGCCTACTCAGCGTCAGGATTACTGAAACTGGGATTTTTCCAAGGCTCTGTGGCAGCATGCTGCAAGCTCATTGCTTAAAAATATGGCAAATGAGAATGGGGTTTATTACCCCTCATTTTGTTTCATTTGCCTTGAGAAATTACCTCAATGTCAGGCACGATCATGCCAGATCCAAAACCCTATAACCTGCCTTTTCTCTTTACAGAGGCTGACGGAGCTGCTGTATATATTCAGCATTTTCTGATTTTATTTCAGAGGCCCTGCAGCTAATTTCAGCTATTGATTATATTCCATTCCTTCACATGACTCTCCTTGTCTTTGAATGATGGCAGAGATAGACTACACCACACCTTGACTTAGGCTTTAACTGCTAAACAATATTTTTACCACAATAAAAAAACAACTGAACAATAGTCATAACACAACATATATTTTGCTGTAGTTGAAATACTCTAGTTCCCTGTGTAATAAAAATAATAAATAATTGAACACTGCTGTAACAAACTATGATATAAGTAATATTCTTATGTAACTGTTATTTCTCTTTACTCGTGCAGTTCCGTATCACCAATTGTTTTAAAGTTTTAGACCAGCCTTAATTTGTCCAAAATGGGAATTTTCTGGCACTTGTGACTCTGCAAACTATTTTGCCTACTTCCACCTCCGTAACATCGCCCGACTTCACCCGATTGTCTCAGCTCATCTGCTGCTGAAACCCTCATCCATGCTTTTGGTACCTCTAGACTTGACAATTCGAATGCTCTCCTGGCCGGCCTCCCATCTTCCACCTGCCATAAACTTGAGCTCATCCAAAACTCTGCTGCCCACATCCTAACTCGCACCAATGATTTTACTTGCTAGAAGTTTACAGTTTAGATTTAATAGAAATTTATGTCACTGGAAATATAATGAAAAATATTGACACAGCATATTATTTCTCAAACAATTTTCAGCATTGGGAATTGAAACCACCTCCTAAATGGCCAGGTTTAATAATTTTGCAAAGAAAGACTTAAAAGTGCTGGTGAATTTCATATGAAAACAAATTTGTTACTGCTTTAACCCTCTCAAATTGTACATTGTATTCTGTCTCAGGCATTTTTGCAATTTACATATTATGTACCAAATTATATTTTAAAAGTTGCAATAAAAACCAGAAAGTTGAGGCTGCAATGAATTGTAAGCAGCTTATAAATTCTAAAATAAATACTGAAAAATGTTGTCAAAACTAAAACGAAGCACAAGCCTACCAATGAAGTAATATAAGCTTATGGTGATTAGCCATGTAGTACACATTTAATTTTCAGCAAATGTCACACAGAAGTTCCAGATGAGCTGGTACTGACAAGCATGACTGCATGCATTATGATTACAATCTATTTATAAAGTTCACTGAAAACCCTACACTTCTACGAAAAAAGCACAGTATCTCCATGGCAGGTTATCCATGTATACTTAGAAAGAAAAACGCACAGGTGGCATTGTATGTATGTGTTCTGTACTTGTGCCATGATCTTTATAACAGAGGGCTAGATCCCTAGAAAGATAAGAAAATGTTGAAGATCGGTGTAAGGTCTACAATCAGAGGCCTTTGTTTACAATAGCGATCTGCCTGGTATCTGAATTACTCAACCTTTTCTTTGTTTTCAGGATTAGAGTGGAATTATTTTATTAAAAGATCCAAGTAGTTGTAATTTTAGGATCAGGATTTAAAATACCATCATCAGGATTGATTTCTAGAAGGTTTGACAAATAAAATCATAATATTTTCTTTGTAATCCACATAAGGATGTTAAAATACTGATGTATTTGTGTGTCATATTGAGGTGGGAATCTAGCTCAGTGGTCCAATAGTATTTATTTTTAAGTATGTGAACAGTACTGTGATATCTATAAATGTGAAGCAGCTTGTTCTGTTGCTGGTCAGGCTAACAACCTGGCCACATAAAAAGGGATCTTCATTACAGAAATAATCCAGAGCATGGTCTTCTGGATGTAAATGCAGCAGAAGAAATGGGCTACTAGGCAGGGAAGGAAAAAAAGAAGACTGTTTGTAACATACAATAATATAATATAATATAATATAATATAATACAATAACTCCACCTCTAATCTCTCTCTACACACAGGGATCAGTTTTTGCTTTTAGCATTCCCAATGGAGAGCTACACACTGCAAGAGTGCATATCAAGAATTCAGGCATGTACACGTATTCCTGATTATACATTCCTGACATGCAAAGCTTTGCATCAGGAGTGTTAAAGATGAAAATTTACTTGTTGGATACATAGGGGTCCCTCTGGTTAATATGTGCAGCAGCATCATAAATGCCTTTTTCAAGCATTCTTCTCTTTGGTATTTCTGTTAGAGCATGCTTATGATTGAATTTGAAATACCAAAGGTTAATCTTCAGAAAGAAATTGATGATGTTGCATGTAACAACCCGAGAAATTCTTACTCATTTTTACCAATGGCTATCAGTGAAATAAACATGGGGGCTTCTCTATAAGGTGTGTTTTATAAAGATCTGGGAATAGAATTTCCGCTTTGGATGCAATCGGCGATTCCAGCGCAAATTGTGCCCAAAATTTCACTCGTTTTGAAAAATATTTTTGCCACCATGTTTCCGCTCAAACTCATTTGTATATCACTGCAAGCAAAATCTTCCATAAACCAGCATAATCGGGCATGGTTATACATACAAAAGAATGGACTTATTTTGCCATATTTACAAATCAAGCTTAACCATTTGTTTTCTGTAAAATAAAAGGAATATTTTACAATTGCTTTATAAAATATTCCTTGCTATATTAAAGAGTGATAACTTAGTAAAGTTTGATTACTGCAGATGATTTATCACAAAAAATAAACATTTTAAATCAGTGTCAATCCACCACCTGTGACTAATATGATTTTAAATTACTGAAAATAATGTTAAAAACATATACAAAATAATTTTCTAGTTAGATTTGGGTACAGTAGTCAGTTCTTCAGTAAATTCCAAAAAAATGATTCAAAACCTTTCAAAACGTATCTATTAGCGTCCTTGCACCCAAAAGATCCAGCTTAATTTTTGGAGCCTCCTTGAAGGCCTACAAACGAGCACAGTTAGCAGAAATTCCTAATTGTGATTCATTCACCCGGAGGGCATGGCCAGTTTTGTGGGCGGGGCATGTTTCTCGCGTGATGTTTTTAAAACTAGCACAAAAGTTTGCGGAAACTTGATTTGTGCTGAACATAATTTACACTTAAAATTCCGTGATCTTTTTCGCCACTTACGCCAATATTGGATGAATTACACTTAAAAAAAGCAGCGCAGTCGAATGAAAACTCCAGGCCCTGTTATATAGTTTCCCTTTGAGCAATTCATTTGAGGAAAAGTTCCCAATGGGTGTGTATATTACATCCATTAATGCACTTATTAAACTTGCCCTTAAGATTACACATTGAAAAATGTTTCCTGTTATATCAAAGGCAACAGCATATAGTAGGATTTTTTTTTGTCTCTTCTCTTTGAAAGTGTTTTCCACCCTAAAACAAGGGCACCACAAGTGCTCATTCATTCCTTAATTTTGCTGCTAAAAGCAACCTGATTAACATCAGGACTTGTTAGGTTTTCAGTACGACATCACAAACAAACAGGCTGTAAGATGGCTGATAACTTCAGGAAGCCAGTCATATGACTTGTTCCCTCTGTTGTAAACAGCAATGGCTACAATGCCACAGTAGTCCACTGGGTGGAGCTATATATATTACACTTCTCCCTCCTTAATGAAGAAGTAATTATAACAAACAATCATCATACATAAATTGCATGGTTATACAGACAAAAGAATGGACTTATTTTGCCATATTTACAAATCAAGCTTAACCACTTGTTTTCTGTTTCGAAGAGGATACCTTCGGATACTTCTTGATGACATCATCCTTTGATGCAAATCTGATTTCAACATGAAAAATCTCACTCCAATCCAGCTTCAGTGATCCCAACCAATTTCTTCCTAGTAAGGCAGGCTTGTCTCCTGCCACGACTAAGAGAGGCAAGCTCTGAAATTGATCCTTGTATTTCACTGGTACGGTGATACGACCTACCACAGGAATGTTCTGTCCCAAATAGCCTCGCAGCTCTATCTTCAACTTCTCCAATGGGAAATCATATAATTTGTCGAGGTATAGTGATTCCGATACTACAGTCATGGATGCACCAGTGTCAATTTCCTTCAACATCTCCGTGGATGATGATACTTTTCAAATCACTGTTAGTTACCTTCATGCTCCTGATGATGTGTAGCTCTAAAACCTCCTCGTCCTGTTGTTTTTCTTCCATGGTATGTAGTCTATGGGACTTCTACTTAAAGCTTTGAAAGTCGGTTTACTCTTCAGTCGGCATGCCTTCACAAGATGCCCAGTTTTCCTGCAGAAGAAACACTATGCCTTCACATATGGACAATTTGAGCAATGTGTTGTCCCAGGCACCGCTAGCATGACTTCAATGCTCTGTTACTATTGCAAACCAGACACGAGACTCCCAAAGCAAGCGCTCTACTCGGAACTCCTTCACAGCAAACGAGCCAAAGGTGGGCAGTGGAAACGTGACAAGAACATCCTCAAAGCCTCCCTGATAAAGTGCAACATCCCCACTGACACCTGGGAGTCCCTGGCCAAAGACCACTCTAAGTGGAGGAAGTGCATCTGGGAAGGCGCTGAGCACAATGAGTTTCGTCATCAAGAGCATGCAGAAATCAAGCGCAGACAGCGGAAAGAGCATGCGGAAAACCAGTCCCACCCATCCCTTCCCTCAATGACTATTTGTCCCATCTGTGACAGAGTCTGTGGTTCTCATATTGGACTGTACAGCCACCTAAGAACTCATGCTAAGAGTGGAAACAAGTCTTCCTCGATTCCGAGGGACTGCCTATGATGTTGATACCATTGCCAGTTGCTGAGACCTTGGGGCCCAACTGCCTTTTACTTTTAGACTGCAGGTGATTCACCTCAGTTGTCTGACGACTGGAAATGTTACGAAATTCTCGGGAATATTGGTCGGCCATGTCCATTGACATAGTTGTCTGACAAGCTAAATCAAAAGTCAAGTTAGGAGTTGTCAATAACTTTCTTCTGCTCACATCACTTTTCATCCCACAAACAAAGCAGTCCTGCAATGCATGGTCCTGAAAGTTTCTGAAATTACAGTGAATAGTTAGCTTTTTTAATGCTACAATGTACTCATTGATACTTTCATCGGTTAACTGATCTCGTATTCCGAAACAATAACTTTCAGCAATTTCCAGGGGCTCAGGACTGTAGTGCTGTTCTGACTTAGTTAGAATCTGCTGAAGTGATGTTTCCTTTGACTTGACAGACACAAGCAAATTTTTCAGGGTTTCTTACGCCTCGGGCTCTGCTTCAGTTAGGAAAATAGCCCGTTGTCTTTCCAACACCACCCGGTTATGGTTTTCATCATTGGGGACTTCGATGATACTTTATGCAGTGAAAAACATTTCTAGCTGCTCTACATATGCTCCGAAACTTTCACGGTCGCGTTGAAAGTCCCACAAGCGCCCTATTATTCCCATAGGCGTGGCCATCTGGACTCTGGCAGTTCAGCCAAGTGTGCTTGTAATTTACCTTAGATTTGCAGCTGTTAATCAAAACAGAGAAGCTCTGAAAGTCTCTGTCGGTTGGCTGAATCATCCACCAACAAAAATTTCAGCTTTTTTATTCAGTTATCCCATTCTCGTCGCCAATGTTATGTTTTCAGTGCAACATCACAAACACACAGGCTGTAAGATGGCTGATAACTTCAGTAAGCCAGTCACATGGCTTGTTCCCTCTTTATTGTTGCAAACAGCAATGGCTGCAATGCCACAGTAGTCCATTGGATGGAGCTCCATATATTACAGGACCCATGTCAAAAAACTGTATCCTGCCTCATGAGACAGCTAGAGTAAGAAGCAAGTGCATCTAGCCATAGAGATAATACTTTATTACCTAACACATAATTGAATCAGACCAAGCACATTACCTTTAATTACCCTCCTGGACCTGGGCACAAGCAAACTCTTAATTTTGCTATGATCAGCAGACTGCAAGTGCATTTCATTGAGATGGTGGCATGTGTTTCTTTCCCTAGTCAATGTGGATTGAATCATTATTGAAATAGCCCAGCATCATGTACTCACTGAGACTGGAATTGTAGTCCCAGCCCAATGCATTATTGTGCTGATGTTGAGCAGGTTCTGCAGCAAAGGTTGGTGCTATGTGGAGGAAAGTGCCACCCTAAAATAACGAGTTATACCAGAGCAGCTAAATGGAAATGTTGAAGCACTGCAATGCAATCTTCCCTTGCCCTGAACCTGGGAACAGATAAGGCAGATATTTTATGTTTAAGCATGGTTGCTAAAATGTAAACTTGTGGTGTGTCATCACAAAGGGATAAAGCAGTGAACTTTGCAAAATATTCATCTTCCTAAGAACATAGGCATGCTCTTGTAATGTGAGTAGTTCAAATTGTTGACTACATCAAACATTAAATGACTCAAGTAACGGACACCAAACACTATACTAGCATCAGATTCATGAATTATTCTTTTTTTTTTAAAGACAGTATCCCGGAGTCGAGGATGACTTGCTTCCACACTAAAATGAGTTCTAAAGGTGACTGATGAGATGAATGCGGGATCTGCAGTCTCTGTCACAGGTGGAGCAGATGGTGGTTGGAGGGACCGTGTCACAGTATTCATGAAAACTGCGTGTTCATAGACTCAAAAAAGGTGAAGGGTGCCCTGACCAAGTAAATACCAACCATCAGTATTCCACAACAGCACAAAGAGATCTGAGCGAAAACTTTGCTGCTCTCAAGAGTGCTCCTCCAGGCCCAAGGAAACCTGGGACCTCATCTACCCTGTTATGTCTTTAGATGCTCTGCTAATGACTCCACGAGGCAATGTGTTATACTTGAACTGTAGTGACCTTAGCCCTTTATTGATAACTCCAGAATGAGGATCACACCTGATGGCCTGCCTTTTATAGTAGGCCAGGCACACCTGTACAGGTAACCTGCAAATCTCCCACTGCGGTGCCTCTGGTGGCACACCTTGTAATAGTACAAGCAGTAACCACACAGGATACATGACATCACTCTCTCCCAAGCCATTAGTGCAAATTGCCTCTGCATGGACTGTGCTCTGGACTTAGCTCTATCTGGTTGACCATTGGCGGGTCGTTTCTATTTTGGGTGAGTGGTTGGTGTTTCATTGGCAGTAGAGTGCTGGTGATTTCTGTTTGTATATCCATGACCACTCCATTCTCTCCCCCGCCGCCCCACATATAGATTATGCCGGAGGCCCATTACATTTATATACATTCAAATCCAGAAAAAAAATTTGCATTAACATCATTACATTTGTGGTTCAGTTGTGAGGCAAGTACATTCGACGGATGAGATACATTCTTGATATGTACTGGGGATCGGTACGGGTGTCAGTATGGATGCATAAGGACAAGCTAGTTCCAGAACTGCTGGCTGGTGTCCAGGTAGTCTGGTGGCAGCGCAGTGCCCAGTGCTGGCACTGGGAACCTGGTTGGCACAAGTTGCCTGCTCTTGGGACTTTTGCCGTTGCTCCTAGCATCGGGCAGGTTCACAGATGCCTGTGATCTCCCTGTCCTTTCCTTGTGCCCTGGGTCACTGCTGCTCCCTGAGGAGCAGTTGTCTAGCAGTGCAAAGGGAACTGCTGACTCGCTTGCCTGGGCGTTATTTGGTTTGGGATCTTGGCTGGTCCCGGTCCCATTTGGGAGAACTGTTGCGGATGACCCTTCGTTCCCGGGTATGGCCTTGGTGGTGATGGGGTCTGGGGGCTGCATCTTGACACAGTTTGCTCTTTCAGGCTTGTGGCGGTTGGTGCCATTGGCTGGCTGAGAGGTCGAGCCGGTCAGGGGCAGGGTATCGATACCAGTTCCATTGCCCTCCTGAGATCACTTGCTCTGCAACTGGATCTGTATGCTCCCCATGGGTGTCTGCCCACTGCATTGACTGCATGCAGTTGAAATCCTACATCGCACAAAATTTAATTACTCATTGTAAATAACCTGTAGCTCCGATCGCGATCGCGTGCTATTTCTTTGCTTATTGCATGTACACAACTCTGATCATCAATTACACATTTTACATCTAACTCACAGTTGTTCTTACATTGATTGAAAATGTGGAATGGCACTTTAATTGTCGTGGGTTGCAGGCCTCCTTTAAGAGAGCCCTGCTTTCTTTACCCCAATCCTCTTCTCGGTTTGGTGCCACATGTTGCTCCATCAATGTTGCACCTAGTGGTCTGGCCACAGCTATCTTTTTCTTTAGCGCATCACCTCGTGGTTTGGGCGCCATCTTTTCTCCATCCACGATGTCGACTGCAGTGATCCTCTTCTCCCCGGGTTCTGCCACCAAAGCTGGGAAGTCGCCTTTGGATCCGATTTTCTTCCTTCGGGTCCTGCCACTGGAGCCTGGAAGGTGCGTTCGGGTCATCTCAGCTGGATCATCTCCACGCAGTCGTGCTGAGTGGTCTGTGCCTCGGGTGCTGTGCTGGTCTGCTCTCTGGTGCCGGGTCCACCTTCAGGTGAGGGCTTGCTTTGTCTCTGAGCACGGAGGACGTCGATAGCTGGAGGGTTGAAGTCTTCCCAACTCCAATGGATCTTCTCCATCCACCTTCTTCTGAGTAGCATTGGTCCATCACCTGCAACAATCCACAGAGGTAACTTGTGCACCGCACCATTATGGAGTACCTTTACATCCGCACTAGCAACGACTGGGATAAGTTCATCAGTGTAGGTGCGCAGCTTTGCCTGAACCGGGACCAACTTGGGTCATTCAGCTTGATTGACCCAAAGCCTCTCAAAGGTTTCTTGATTCATTACTGACTGGCTCGCCTCCGTGTCCACTTCCATGAAGACTGGAACGCCGTCTATCTCGACTTCCATTCTCAAAGGGGAACACTCGGTGGTGCAGGTAAACATGCTATATACCTCATCCTGGGGCTGAGCTGCCTCCCTGCCTATTGTTTCATAACCTGCGCTGGATTCAAGGCCATCTGCAGACTCTTCATCAACACAGTGAGTCATATTTCTTTTACACATTCGCTGGAGGTGGCCCTTTGTGCTGCAGCTTTGACACAGTTTTTAAAGCGGCACTGGGGAGCCCTGTGATTCCCTCCGCAACGCCAGCATGGAGCTACTCGATTAGTCCCCCTCGGTTGACTCTGAGTTAAGGGACTTGGGGGCTTGTTCTCTCTTCCCTGAGAAGGTTCACGTTCTACAGTCCAGCCTCTAAAAGGCGCCACTCTGTGCATGGTACTTGCCGGGTTTGAATCCTGAGGATGAGTCATCTGCCTAGAGCCGCAGGTTGAGGTCATGAATGCCTGGCTCATGGAGATGGCCTTCTGCAGTGTGACTATGGTGTCTGCAGTCAGTAGCTTATGAAGAAGACCCTCATAGCCGATTCCAATAAAAAAAAAGATGTGCCGCAGCACTTCGGTGAGGTGGTTGCCGAAATCACATGGTGCTGCCAGCCTCCTGAGGTCTGCAGCATATTTTGCGATTTCCTGGCCTTCGGGTTGTCGGTGTGTAGAGAACCGGTGTCTGGCTGTCAGGATACTCTCTTTGGGCTTGAGTTGCTCGTGGAACAGCATCACAAGCTCCTCGTACGTCTTGGTCGGTGTCTTCTCTGGTGCCAGCAAATACTTGACGAGGCAATAGACAGTAGGCCCACAACTGGTTAGCAGGGTAGCTCTACGCTTATCAGCCAGTGTGGCCGGATTGTCGCTTGCCAGGTCGTTTGCTGTGAAGAAGTGGTCGAGCCTCTCCACTAAGGCGTCCCAATCATCACCATCGGCGAACTGCTGCAACGTACCAGGGGTAGCCATTTTTGCGTGAAGGTCCGTAATCTCATCGCCAATTGTTATGTCTTTAGATGCTCTGATAATGACTCCACAAGGCAACGTGTTGTACTTGAACTGTAGTGACTTTAGTCCTTTATTGATAACTCCATAGTGAGGTTCACACATGATGGCCTGCCTTTTATACTAGACCAGGCACACCTGTACAGGTAACTTGCAAATCTCCCACTGCGGTGCCCGCTGGTGGCACACCTTGTATGGTACAAGCAGTAACCATGTAGGATACATGACATAGAAACATAGAAAATAGGTGCAGGAGTAGGCCATTCGGCCCTTCTAGCCTGCACCATCATTCAATGAGTTCATGGCTGAACATGCAACTTCAGTACCCCATTCCTGCTTTCTCGCCATACCCCTTGATCCCCCTAGTAATAAGGACTTCATCTAACTCCTTTTTGAATATATTTAGTGAATTGGCCTCAACAACTTTCTGTGGTAGAGAATTCCACAGGTTCACCACTCTCTGGGTGAAGAAGTTTCTCCTCATCTCGGTCCTAAATGGCTTACCCCTCATCCTTAGACTGTGAGCCCTGGTTCTGGACTTCCCCAACATTGGGAACATTCTTCCTGCATCTAACCTGTCTAAACCCGTCAGAATTTTAAACGTTTCTATGAGGTCCCCTCTCATTCTTCTGAACTCCAGTGAATACAAGCCCAGTTGATCCAGTCTTTCTTGATAGGTCAGTCCCGCCATCCCGGGAATCAGTCTGGTGAACCTTCGCTGCACTCCCTCAATAGCAAGAATGTCCTTCCTCAGGTTAGGAGACCAAAACGGTACACAATACTCCAGGTGTGGCCTCACCAAGGCCCTGTACAACTGTAGCAACACCTCCCTGCCCCTGTACTCAAATCCCCTCGCTATGAAGGCCAACATGCCATTTGCTTTCTTAACCACCTGCTGTACCTGCATGCCAACCTTCAATGACTGATGTACCATGACACTCGGGTCTCTTTGCACCTCCTCTTTTCCTAATCTGTCACCATTCAGAAAATAGTCTGTCTCTCTGTTTTTACCACCAAAGTGGACAACCTCATATTTATCCACATTATACTTCATCTGACATGCATTTGCCCACTCACCAAACCTATCCAAGTCGCTCTGCAGCCTCATAGCATCCTCCTCGAAGCTCACACTGCCACCCAACTTAGTGTCATCCGCAAATTTGGAGATACTACATTTAATCCCCTCGTCTAAATCATTAATGGGCCCCAGCACAGAACCTTGCAGTACCCCACTAGTCACTGCCTGCCATTCTGAAAAGTCCCCATTTACTCCTACTCTTTGCTTCCTGTCTGACAACCAGTTCTCAATCCATGTCAGCACACTACCCCCAATCCCATGTGCTTTAACTTTGCACATTAATCTCTTGTGTGGGACCTTGTCGAAAGCCTTCTGAAAGTCCAAATATACCACATCAACTGGTTCTCCCTTGTCCACTCTACTGGAAACATCCTCAAAAATTCCAGAAGATTTGTCAAGCATGATTTCCCTTTCACAAATCCATGCTGACTTGGACCTATCATGTCACCTCTTTCGAAATGCACTGCTATGACATCCTTAATAATTGATTCCATCATTTTCCCCACTACCGATGTCAGACTGACCGGTCTATAATTCCCTGTTATCTCTCTCCCTCCTTTTTTAAAAAGTGGGGTTACATTGGCTACCCTCCACTCCATAGGAACTGATCCAGAGTCAATGGAATGTTGGAAAATGACTGTCAATGCATCCACTATTTCCAAGGCCACCTCCTTAAGTACTCTGGGATGCAGTCCATCAGGCCCTGGGGATTTATCGGCCTTCATTCCCATCAATTTCCCCAACACAATTTCCCGACTAATAAGGATTTCCCTCAGTTCCTCCTCCTTACTAGACTCTCCGACCCCTTTTATATCCGGAAGGTTGTTTGTGTCCTCCATAGTGAATACCGAACCAAAGTACTTGTTCAATTGGTCCGCCATTTCTTTATTCCCCGTTATGACTTCCCCTTATTCTGACTGCAGGGGACCAAAGTTTGTCTTTACTAACCTTTTTCTCTTTACATATCTATAGAAACTTTTGCAATCCGTCTTAATGTTCCCTGAAAGCTTCTTCTCGTACTCCATTTTCCCTGCCCTAATCAAACCCTTTGTCCTCCTCTGCTGAGTTCTAAATTTCTCCCAGTCCCCGGGTTCGCTGCTATTTCTGGCCAATTTGTATGCCACTTCTTTGGCTTTAATACTATCCCTGATTTCCCTTGATAGCCACGGTTGAGCCACCTTCCCTTTTTTATTTTTACGCCAGACAGGAATGTACAATTGTTGTAGTTCATCCATGCGGTCCCTAAATGTCTGCCATTGCCCATCCACAGTCAACCCCTTAAGTATAATTCGCCAATCTATCCGAGCCAATTCACGCCTCATGCCTTCAAAGTTAGCCTTCTTTAAGTTCTGGCCCATGGTCTCTGAATTAACTGTTTCATTCTACATCCTAATGCAGAATTCTACCATATTATGGTCACTCTTCCCCAAGGGGCCTCGCACAACGAGATTGCTAATTAATCCTCTCTCATTACACAACACCCAGTCTAAGATGGCCTCCCCCCTAGTTGGTTCCTCGATATATTGGTCTAAAAAACAATCCCTTATGCACTCCAGGAAATCCTCCTCCACCGTATTGCTTCCAGTTTGGTTAGCCCAATCTATGTGCATATTAAAGTCACCCATTATAACTGCTGCACCTTTATTGCATGCACCCCTAATTTCCTGTTTGATGCCCTCCCCAACATCACTACTACTGTTTGGAGGTCTGTACACAACTCCCACTCACGTTTTTTGCCCTTTGGTGTTCTGCAGCTCTACCCATATAGATTCCACATCATCCAAGCTAATGTCCTTCCTAACTATTGCCTTAATCTCCTCCTTAACCAGCAATGCTACTCCACCTCCTTTTCCTTTTATTCTATCCTTCCTGAATGTTGAATACCCCTGGATGTTGAGTTCCCAGCCCTGATCATCCTGGAGCCACATCTCCGTAATCCCAATCACATCATATTTGTTAACATCTATTTGCACAGTTAATTCATCCATCTTATTGCAGATACTCCTTGCATTAAGATACAAAGCCTTCAGGCTTGTTTTTTTAACACCCTTTGTCCTTTTAGAATTTTGCTGTACAATGGCCCTTTTTGTTCTTTGCCTTGGGTTTCTCTGCCCTCCACTTTTCCTCATCTCCTTTCTGTTTTTTGCTTTTGCCTCCTTTTTGTCTCCCTCTGTCTCCCTGCATTGGTTCCCATCACCCTGCCATATTAGTTTAACTCCTCCCCAACAGCACAAGCAAACACTCCCCCTAGGACATTGGTTCCGGTCCTGCCCAGGTGCAGACCGTCCGGTTTGTACTGGTCCCACCTCCCCCAGAACCGGTTCCAATGCCCCAGTAATTTGAATCCCTCCCTGCTGCACCACTGCTCAAGCCACGTATTCATCTGCGCTATCCTGCGATTCCTACTCTGACTAGCACGTGGCACTGGTAGCAATCCTGATATTACTACTTTTGAGGTCCTACTTTTAAAATTTAACTCCTAGCTCCTTAAATTCGTTTCGTAGGACCTCATCCCTTTTTTTACCTATGTCGTTGGTACCAATGTGCACCACGACAACTGGCTGATCTCCCTCCCTTTTTAGAATGTCCTGCATCCGCTCCGAGACATCCTTGACCCTTGCACCAGGGAGGCAACATACCATCCTGGAGTCTCGGTTGTGGCCGCAGAAATGCCTGTCTATTCCCCTTACAATTGAATCTCCTATCACTATCGCTCTCCCACTCTTTTTCCTGCCCTCCTGTGCAACAGAGCCAGCCACGCTGCCATGAACTTGGCTGCTGCTGCCCTCCCCTGATGAGTCATCCCCCTCAACAGTACCCAAAGCGGTGTATCTGTTTTGCAGGGGAATGACCACAGGGGACCCCTGCACTACCTTCCTTGCACTGCTCTTCCTGTTGGTCTTCCATTCCCTTTCTGGCTGTGGACCCTTTCCTTGCAGTACGACCAACTCGCTACACGTGCTACTCATGTCATTCTCAGCATCATGGATGCTCCAGAGTGAATCCACCCTCAGCTCCAACTCCGCAACGCGGTCCGTCAGGAGCTGGAGGCGGATACACTTCCCGCACACGTCGTCGTCAGGAACACTGGTGTCGTCCCTTAGTTCCTACATGGTACAGGAGGAGCATAACACGTGGCCGAGCTGTCCTGCCATGACTTAACCCTTAGATAGGCAACAACAATGTTAAAGTTTACTCACTGTTATAGAAGAGAAAAAAGAAAAACTACTCACCAATCACCAGCCAATCACTTACCCCCTTGGCTGTGACGTCACCTTTGGTTTCTTTCTACTTCTTTTTTGCCTTCTCTCCCCGCTGCAGTTGCACAGGTACACCTCTCGCTGCTGCTGGGCCTTTATAGGCCTCACCAACGCCAGGAACTCCCGCCTCTCGGACTGCCGCCCCCTCTCGCTGCCGCTGAGCCTTTATAGGCCCACCAATGCCAGGAACTCCCGCCTCTCGGACTGCCGCCGAGCCTTTATATGCCTCACCAACGCCAGGAACTCCCGCCTCTCGGACTGCCGCCGCCTCTCGCTGCCGCTGAGCCTTTATTAGGCCTCATCAACGCCAGGAACTCACGCCTCTCGGACTTACCCCATGCTCCCTTGCCCGTGCTTCCATTCCCCTCCCCCCACACCTCCCGTTCCTGTTCCCCGAAGACTTACCTTAGTGCCAGGGACCATTCCCTCTGATGATTGGATGCGGACTTGTGTTACCCAATTTTAATGGCTGGGCAGTCGTTTCTCACTGACTTCCCGGCTATTTTGATCAGCAAGTCGGCCATTGGCCTGCTAAGAGACCCGGGTATTAAAATCAGTGCCGCTGCCAATCCTGGAGGGGACAGCTACTCACTGGGCTGTGTGTCCGTCCTGGAATTAAAATTGACTCCATAGTTTGACCGAGCTTTCTGTACTTTGCTGCAGGTGACAACTGAATTGCTAGTCAAGACACTAGAAGCTTACAGCCAGAGGATTTCGAGGGCATTAATCTGGCACTTATTTGCAGCCAACTTTATAAAGATATATTTATGACGAGTGTTAACCTGTTACCTGGAATCGAGCATTCATTATCATTACTATATAAAATTAAAAGACATTGAATTATATAGTTTTAGAGATGAATCCATTGTTTAAGTAAAACTTTACTGAATTCATCGACTTAAAACCTCAGAGCGAATTCAGCTTTCCAGAACAACAGTAAAAACTGCTCTTACACAGAATATGTTGGATAACATGGTCCCGGAATTCAGTGAGAGATCAGCAGCATTCTCAGAGAAATGGTGCAAACAGCACCTTTTAGCCGTTTACATAGTTTCTCCCTCAGGAAACACTTGCAGAAATTCCATGCGTAAACGTTAGGTTGAATATATTTTGGTTAAATTCACTGATCCTGTGCTGCTATTGGGGAGCCAGAGAAATATAGAAACATAGAAAATAGGTGCAGGAGTAGGCCATTTGGCCCTTCGAGCCTGCACCGCCATTCAATAAGATCATGGCTGATCATTCCCTCAGTACCCCTTTCCAGCTTTCTCTCCATACTCCTTGATCCCCTTAGCCGTAAGGCCATATCTAACTCCCTATTGAATATATCCAATGAACTGGCATCAACAACTCTCTGCAGCAGGGAATTCCACAGGTTAACAACTCTGAGTGAAAAAGTTTCTCATCACAGTCCTAAATGGCCTACCCCTTATCCTAAGAAGTTGTCCCCTGGTTCTGAACTTCCCCAACATCGGGAACATTCTTCCCGCATCTAACCTGTCCGGTCCCATCAGAATCTTATAAGTTTCTATGAGATCCCCTCTCATCCTTCTAAACTCCAGTGAATAAAGGCCCAGTTGATCCAATCTCTCCTCATATGACAGTCCTGCATTCCCTGGAATCAGTCTGGTGAACCTTCGCTGTACTCCCTCAATAGCAAGAGCATCCTTCCTCAGATTAGGAGACCAAAACTGTACACAATATTCCAGGTGAGGCCTCACTAAGGCCCTGTATAACTGCAGTAAGACCTCCCTGCTCCGATATTCAAATCCCCTAGCTACGAAGGCCAACATGCCATTGTCTTCTTCACCGCCTGCTGTACCTGCATGACCACTTTCAGTGACTGATGAAGCATGACACCCAGCTATCTTTGCACCTCCCCTTTTCCTAATCTGCCGCCATCCAGATAATATTCTACCTTCGTGATTTTGCCCCCAAAATGATTAACCTCACATTTATCCACATTATATTGCATCTGCCATGCATTTGCCCACTCACCTAACCTGTCCAAGTCACCCTGCAGCCTCTTAGCATCCTCCTCACAGCTCACACCGCCATCCAGTTTAATGTTATCTGCAAACTTGGAGATATTACACTCAATTCCTTCATCTCAATCGTTAATGTATATTGTAAAGAGCTGAGGTCCCAGCACTGAGCCCTGTGGCACTCCACTAGTCACTGCCTGCCATTCTGAAAAGGACCCGTTTATCCCGACTCTCTGCCAACCAGTTCTCTATCCATGTCAGTACATTACCCCCAATACCATGCACTTTAATTTTGCACACCAATCTCTTGTGTGGGACCTTGTCAAAAGCCTTTTGAAAGTCTAAATACACCACACATCCACTGGTTCTCCCTTGTCCACTCTGCTTGTTACATCCTCAAAAAATTCCAGGAGATTCGTCAAGCATGATTTCCCTTTCATAAATCCATGCTGACTTGGTCCGATCCTGTCCCTGCTTTCCAAATGCGCTGCTATTTCAACCTTAATTTCATCCAACATTTTCCCCATTACTGATGTCAGGCTAACCGGTCGATAATTACCCGTTTTCTCTCTCCCTCCTTTTTTGAAAAGTGGTGTTACATTAGCTACCATCCAGTCCATAGGAACTGATCAAGAGTCGATAGACTGTTGGAAAATGATCACCAATGCATCCACTATTTCTAGGGCCACTTCCTTAAGTACTGTGGGATGCAGACTATCAGGCCCCGGGGATTTATCGGCCTTCAATCCCATCAGTTTCCCTAACACAGTTTCCTGCCTAATAAGGATATCCTTCAGTTCCTCCTTCTCACTAGACCTACTGTCCCCTAGTACTTCCAGAAGGTTATTTGTGTCTTTCTTCGTGAAGTCAGAACCAAAGTATTTATTCAATTGGTCTGCCATTTCTTTGTTCCCCATTATAAATTCACCCGATTCCAACTGCAAGGGACCTATGTTTGTCTTCACTAATCTTTTTCTCTTCACATATTTATAGAAGCTTTTGCAGTTTTTATGTTCCCAGCAAGCTTCCTCTCGTACTTTATTTTACCCCTCTTAATTAAACCCTTAGTCTTCCTCTGTTGAATTCTAAATTTCTCCCAGTCCTCAGGTTTGTTGCTTTTTCTAGCCAAATGATATGCCTCTTCCTTGGCTTTAACACTATCCTTAATTTCCCTTGTTAGCCATGGTTGAGCCACCTTCCCCATTTTTTTTTTACTCCAGACAGGGATGTACAATTACTAAAGTTCATCCATGTGATCTTTAAGTGTTTGCCATTGCTTATCCACCGTCAACCCTTTAAGTATCCTTTGCCAATCTATTCTAGCCAATTCACCCCTAATACCGTTGAAGTTACCTTTCCTTAAGTTCAGGACCTTAGTTTCCGAATTAAGTGTGTCACTCCCCATCTTAATAAAGAATTTTACCACATTATGGTCACTCTTCCCCAAGGGGCCTCACACAACAAGATTGCTAATTAGTCCCTTCTCATTACACATCACCCAGTCTAGGATGGCCAGCTCTCTAATTGGTTCCTCGACATATTGGTCTGGAAAACCATCCTTAATACACTCCAGGAAATCCTCCTCCACCACATTGCTACCAGTTTGGTTAGCCCAATCAATATGTAATTTAAAGTCACCCATGATAACTGCTTTACCTTTATTGCACACATCCTTTATTTCTTGTTTGATTCTGTCCCCAACCTCACTACTACTGTTTGGTGGTCTCTACACATCTCCCACTAGCTTCTTCTGCCCTTTAGAATTCCGCAGCTCCACCCATACCGATTCCACATCATCCAAGCTAATGTCCCTCCTTACTATTGCATTAATTTCCTCTTTAACCAGCAACGCCACCCCGCCTCCTTTTCCTTTCTGTCTATCCTTCCTAAATGCTGAATACCCTTGGATGTTAAGTTCCCAGCCTTGGTCACCCTGGAGCTATGTCTCCGTGATGCCAATGACATCATACCCATGAACTGCTATCTGCGCAGTTAATTTGTCCACCTTATTCCGAATACTCCTCGCATTGAGGCAGAGCCTTCAGGCTTGTCTTTTTAACACACTTTGCCCCTTTAGAGTTTTGCTGTAATGTGGCCCTTTTTGTTTTTTGCCTTGAGTTTCTCTGCCCTCCACTTTTACTATTCTCCTGTCTATCTTTTGTTTCTGACTCCATTTTATTTCCCTGTTTCTCCCTACATAGGTTCCCATCCCCCTGCCATATTAGTTTAACTCCTCCCCAACAGCACGAGCAAACACTCCCCCTAGGGCATTGGTTCCGGTCCTGCCCAGGTGCAGACCATCCAATTTGAACTGGTCCCATCTCCCCCAGAACCGGTTCCAATGCCCCAGGAATTTGAATCTCTCCCTTCTACACCACTGCTCAAGCCACGTATTCGACTGAGCTATCCTGCGATTCCTACTCTGACTAGCACGTGGCACTGGTAGCAATCCTGAGATTACTACTTTTGAGGTCCTACTTTTTAATTTAACTCCTAGCTCCCTAAATTCGTCTCGTAGGACCTCATCCCGTTTTTTACCTATATCGTTGGTACCTATATGCACCACAACTGGCTGTTCACCCTCCCTTTTAAGAATGTTTTGCACCCGCTCGTAGACATCCTTGACTCTTGCACCAGGGAGGCAATATACCATCCTGGAGTCTCGGTTGCAGCCGCAGAAACACCTATCTATTCCCCTTACAATTGAATCCCCTATCTATCGCTCTCCCACTCTTTTTCCTGCCCTTCTGTGCAGCAGAGACAGCCATGGTGCCATGAACTTGGCTGCTGCTGCTCTCCCCTGATGATTCATCCCCCTCAAGAGAACTCAAAGCAGTGTATCTGTTTTGCAGGGGGATGACCGTAGGGGACCCCTGCACTACCTTCCCCTTGCACTGCTCTTCCTGTTGGTCTTCCATTCCCTATCTGGCTGTGTACCCTTTTCCTGCGGTAAGACCAACTCACTAAATGTGCTATTGACATCATTCTCAGCATCTTGCATGCTCCAGAGTGAATCCACCTGCAGCTCCAGTTCCGCAATGCAGTCCATCAGGAGCTGGAGTCGGATACACTTCCCACACATGTAGTCGTCAGGGACACTGGAAGCATCCCTGATTTCCCACATGGTACAGGAGGAGCATAACACATGTCTGAGCTCTCCTGCCATGACTTAACCCTTAGATAAGCTTAATTTGGCAACAAAGCTAAAAGGTTATTTACTGATAAAGAGAAAAAAAGAAAAACTACTTACCAATCACCAGCCAATCACTTACCCCTTTGGCTGTGATGTCACCTTTCAATTTCTTTCTACTTCTTTTTTGCCTTCTCTCCCTGCTGCAGCTGCACAAGCTGGCCTTTATAGGCCTCTGCCGATCCCCGGACTAGCACTGCTCTGAGCTCCCGCCTCCTCACACCTGCTGGGCCTTTATAGGCCTCTGCCGATCCCCGGACTAGCACTGCTCCGAGCTCCCACCTCCTCACGCCCGCTGGGCCTTTATAGGCCTCTGCCAATCCCTGGACTAGCACTGCTCCGAGCTCCCGCCTTCTCACGCCTGCTGGGCCTTTATAGGCCTCTGCCAATCCCCGGACTAGCACTGCTCCGAGCTCCCGCCTCCTCACGCCTGCTGGGCCTTTATAGGCCTCTGCCGATCCCCGGACTAGCGCTGTTCCAAGCTCCCGCCTCCTCACGCCAGCTGGGCCTTTATAGGCCTCTGCCGATCCCCGGACTAGCGCTGCTCTGAGCTCTCGCCTCCTCACGCCTGCTGGGCCTTTATAGGCCTCTGCCGATCCCCGGACTCGCGCTGCTCCGAGCTCCCGCCTCCTCACGCTTGCTGGGCCTTTATAGGCCTCTGCCGATCCCCGGACTCGCGCTGCTCTGAGCTCCCACCTCCTGGGCCTTTATAGGCCTCTGCCGATCCCTGGACTCGCGCTGCTCCGAGCTCCCGCCTCCTCACGCCTGCTGGGCCTTTATAGGCCTCTTGAAGGGAGAACATGTTGAAGAATCAGCATTACAGGATTGCAGCCCTAGCTCTGACCCACACTCTGAGTGCAGCTTTCTGCTCGAAGTGTGTGATTGTTGAATTTACCCTTTGGACTAGAAATTCATTTTTCAGTGAAAACAGTATTTTTTCGCCCAAATTACTGTTTTCACTTCACTACTGTTAGTAAGTAGGATATTCTGCCTTTAATTTATGCAGCGGTAAAAATCAGTGTTGCACGAGGATTTGCGGCGCAAACTGCAAATTTCAGCAACTTTAATTTGAGGCTGATAGCCTGCGAGAGGGGCCTTGGGAGGGGGGAAAACACCAAAAATAAAATTGGAAAATACAAAAAAAAATTCACAAAACATTCACAAAACCCTTACCTACTAAATCGCTGAAAAAGAATTATAAAATAAAGGCCCCAAATTTCTCCAGCCGCTTAGAGCGATGTATTCCAATGTGGTGCGCCGACTTCCTCGGGGAAAAAAAGCGCCAAAAATCTACCTGTGAATTTGGCCGCTCCCTAGTCGTCTGGATCCATCGGCGTCGCGTAGCAGAGCCTGGGGAGGGCGCGGAACTTCTGTCGCGCTTGCTCGTCACGGCCGACAGGAAGGCAGGACTTGGGCCCAGCGTGTTGTGTAGTGCCGGCAGGGAAATGCATGACCTTTTGAGCATGCGCACATGCGCAATGGATGATTCAGTTTGCATGTATGCGCAGTGTATCAGGAAGCTTAGCAATTGGCCAATTAAAGGGAGAGCATCCTCAGAATAGTTGGTTTTGGAGCATATATAAAGGTGAGGTTTGAATATTGATTTTTGTGTGGCTGAGGGAGTGGAAAGGAGTGTTGGATAGATATAAGACAGGTGTAAGTGTGATCTTTGAACATTACCTGCTTTTGAGTCCATTAGATGAATGGCACAAGAGCGTGCAAGATGAACCAAGAATTTCCTCCATGAGGAAGTGGAGAAATTAGTGACTGTAATTGAGGAGAAATGGCTGGAGCTGGATATCAGCAAGAGTGATCCGTCAAAGGTCTCACCCAAGGAAATGAGAAAAAGATGGAACCTCGTTGCAGAAGTATTCTCCGCTGGAGTCAACACCGCAAGATCTGGAAGCCAGTGCAAGAAGAAATGGCAGGACATTGGTCAAGTAGTGAGTGTAAGTAATATCTTCATCTTTAAATTAAATTGCAGTGGAAAATGTGAGCATCTGCATGTGTCCCACCCATCAGAAGCGCATCATGTCTGACAATTAATATTTTCATCTTTGCAGAAGATGGGTGCCAATAGGCAGACCCACGGCGGGGGGAAGGAGAAGCCGACCAGTCTCTCCTGAGAGGCTGCCCTCAGCAGAAGTTAATCAGGCTTTTTCATTGGGTGAGGAGACCAATGCCTTCACAAAATTACTCGTGGCGGCCGGCAGTGGGGTGCGTGATGAGGTCGCGACACTATTGGGTGAAGTCTCTGCACTAAGACTGGAAGTCAGGGCGGGCATTTAAGAGGGTGCGCAGACAATGGCAGATGCCATGAGGGAGCTGTCTTCTCCAATAAGGGCACAAAGGCCGGAGACTCAAATGCCACTCCCACGTCACTCCATGCACCAGCCACCGGTCAGACCCAAGCCGGACCCCCAACTCTACCCCCTCCCACCACCATCACCGACCCTATAAGAAAGTGCACTTTCCCTGAGATGTGGGTGAGGGATGGGTGCAGACTTTCTTTCCTGTTGTGGCTGTTGTTGTTGTTGCTATCGTTGAAGTGCACTGTAAAATTTACAATAAAAGATATTTTGCATCAAAACTGAATCATCCTTCATTAAGACCACGCAATATTTAGGGTCAACTGTAAAAAGTAAAAATTCCTCACCCCTACAGTCAGTCATGCATGCCAGCTGCCCCTAGCCCTGGTGGGAAGGCTAGCCGGTGTGTTCTGCAGTTGGCAAGGTAGGACTGCTCTATTTTCTGTAGCTGATTTATCTTCCGTTTATTTGTGATGATGTTGTGCAGCTGTTGTGCTGAAGATGTTGTAATGTTGTGCTGATGTTGTGAAGGTCTTTAGAGCTTTGGAACCCTCTAACTCACTTCCACGCCACACCCCCCACCCCCCCCGCCCTGCCCCAATCTCTGACTACCTACACTGATTTCTTAAATGTAGGTAAGGTTTTTCTGCGCCTACAAAAGTGGCCACATACATTGGCCTCAGTTAGTTTGGAGTAACTTTCAGCTGGCCAAATTTGCTTCTATGGCCAGAAGAGGTGTAAGTGGCTTGTCATGCCATCTTTTGAAGAGGACAAACTAATCTAGAAAAAAACCTAACTAACTGACTTACACTGGAGCAAGTTAAATGGGAAAATTTGCGATTTTTAAGTTACTCCAAAAAAAGCGACTTACACCAAAAAAAAACAGGGCAACTCTTGGGGAAATCTTGGCCCAAAAACTTTAACTTACCTTTTTTGCAGGTTTTCATACTTACTGCTGCTGGCAGGGCTGCAATGCAGGTTTTTCCCTGTCGGTATTCTGGGAACAGAATACAGGTGCGGAGAGAGCCAAATTTTGGATGAAAACGCTATTTTGTGTCTTGCGCAGCGGCGCTCCTCTCCCCAGCAATACGTGGAAAACGCCGCCATAAAAAGATGCCCGAAGTTATATGGATATAAGTGGGCGTAGCATTAATTTACTTTACATCACCCAGTAGTTTATACTTTACTCACGTGGCATAAGGACAGGTTCCGATGCACCATGGGTGGCCGACCGGTTGTGGATACCCACAAGTGCCAGCGCCCGTTCCTCAATGTTAGTCAGGTCACTAAGGACCGCTTGGCTGACACCCGTGCACCGCTGCTCGGCCCTATTCTTCGAAAGTTTCTTCTGCAAAAGGTGACAACAGCATGGCATGGCGTAAGATCATTGCTAGGTACTGTTACAGGTACTGATACAACAGATAGCACATTACTGACAGATATCATGCTATAATTATTATTATTAATGTTATTATTATTACGCAACACAGCACACATGGTAGTCCACTGCAAACATAGCTTTGGATTAAATGATTACCGGTCTAATTGCAATTCATCAGATCTGAATTAAAATTTATCATTACATCATTACACTTACAATTAGAATTATATAAATAAATGTAATACATACTCTTCTGGAACCAACAACGTCGTTCCAGCGCTTGCGGCTCTGGCTCGCCTCACGGACCTCATGTGTCGCCGATGACACCACTTCGGTGATCTCTGTCCCTATTCGCTGATATACCTTTGGGGTTGGTTTCCCACGACACTCCGGGTCAATTGAGCCCAACAAGTTTTCACCTCGTGGACGAGGGCAGCATTGGCCTCATCAGAAAACCGCTTTGCACACCTTCTGCCACCCATCTCCTCTTCGACCTCATCCTACTCACTGCCTTCACCCACCTCCTCCACCTCCACAGCATCACCCAGCACCTCCGCCATGTGCTCCATTATTTAGTTTTAATTGTCAATTATTTTCTGTCAAATATTAGTTAAGCACTCAATACTCAATACCAGCTTTCAAAACAAAACTACTCTCTCTCTCTCTCTGTTCGGCGCATGTGCAGATGATCCCTGACCTCCTGAAACATGGGAAAAGACCGTTGCTATGGACACCGGCCTTTTACGACAGGAAAAAACCGTTAACGCCCATTTCGCATTGCTCCCGCTAACGCCCAAATTATAAGGTGAAAACTAACGGGTTTGAAAATGGGTGCTATTCCGGCGATCACAAAAAACAATATAAACGCTAACGCTGGAAATATCGCCCACTTTTGGGCGATCTGGGCACAAATGGAAAGTCTAGCCCATAGTATTACATAGTATTTACAGCACAGAAACAGGCCATTTGGCCCAATGATTACCGGTCTAATTGCAATACATCAGATCCATGCCGGTGTTTATGCTGCACACGAGCCTCCTCCTACCTTATTCATCCAACCCCGTCAACGTATATAGGATTAAGCAACCTCCATTGAATAAATGGATTTCCTCTCCCATGTTTCTTTATCTTTCCAAAAATATCTCTTGCAATTATGAGTAGAAAGTAAGCAACATTGTAAATTAATGAAAGAATTACCTTATATATTTATATTAAAATCTAAGCTATCTCTCATTGTAAAGTCCTACTGGCAACCTTGTGCTGGTTCATTAATTCATTTGGAAGTTATGTTTGAAGGATTCAATGGGTATATGCACCAACTGGTGTGGAAATTAGCTATACACACTGGGAACATCCTCGATTTCATCCCTGGCCTGTGCTGAGCTAACTGATTTCAACCAAATAGAGCAGTAGAAGGAGTATAATTAGTCTCCACATCTCACTCCTAATCAGTAGAGATAACTAGGTTTCAGATAAAGACAAGGCTGTTATGCTGTTATGCACTTCATAGTTGAAAAGCCTCCTAACATATGTTTAGGCTCACAGATGAAGATGGCGATATAGTGAGATACTGTTGGGTTTCTGGTGCCTGTGTAATTATATCATATCACGAGTCAGTATTTTTAAAGGAACGGAAATGTAATTCTGTGGAATTGGTATTGGAATTGAATAATTTACAAATGAATGCAAAGGAATCGATATCATTGGCAAAATCTCATGGAAATTAATGATTTATGCAAATAATGAATTGATATTGAGTGACAGAAAAAAAATTTATATATCAAAATTTCACCCATTCATATGAGTTAACTCATCCAAGAAGGTTATCTCATACAATCAAGTAATTACCAATTAAGGTAGAGATCCTTTTCTTTTCTATTTATATAATGAATTGTTTCTTTACAATTGCCAGGTCCTTAAACTGGTTGCAGAACACATTTTAATATTTAAAACTTTTGTTTTAGGAGAGCTCATGACACAATTTTTATTGTGAAGTGTGAACAAATCTACCATTTGATCTCTTCTATATGCTGGTTGCAACAGTATCATGCTCAACTTAATGGGCAGAGCATTTTTAGATATGTGAAGAGTAAGAGAACTATCAAAGACTGTATTGGGTCATTGAGGATGTTCAAGGACAGGTTACAAAGGAATCATTGGCGGAAATATTTAATTAGCACATTGCATCAGTCTTCACCCTTGAAGATGATGCTCAACTATTAGAATGTATTAATGTTAATAACAAAACAAGTAAATATTAACATAGGTGAAAATATTGTTTTAGAAAGAATTAAGAATTTGAAAATAGATAGAGCAGCCGGGGCTGATATCCGGTGGATGATATCCACCCGAGGGTCCTCAGGAGAGTGGGGCATGTGCTGTGAGAGCCTCCAGTTTATATTTTTAATAGCTCACTGCACACTGGAATGGTTCCTAAAGACTGGAAGGAGGCGAATGTAGTCCACATCTTTAACAAAGGTGACAAGACAGGCCCGGGTAACTATAGACCCATTAGTTTAACATCAGTAATAGGTATGATGTTGGAAAGTGTGAGGTCATGCACTTTGGCAGAAAAAATCAAAGGACAAGTTATTATTTAAATGGAAAAAGATTGCAAAGTGCCGCAGTACAGCGGGACCTGGGGGTATTTGTGCATGAAACACAAAAGGATAGTATGCAGGTACAGCAAGTGATTAGGAAGGCCAATCCAACCCCACTGGAACATTGTATATAGTCCATGATTTCAGAGATGATGGGGTGAAATTAGCCAATGCCAGTAGCAGAATGGCTGATAGCGAATCGGCAACCTGTTTTACACAGTGCCAAAATTATTTTCTATTGAAGTCCTTATAATATGGTATTAGCAATTTACAATGGCGCAAAGATTGCTATCAAAATAATGGTGAGGCTAATAGCGCATGCTGTTATTTAAGTGCAAATGCCACAGCAATTGTAGGTGAGGGCAGATGTCTGAATCTGGAATGTGGAAATCGAGAAGACGCTGTCGGAGATGCACCACTCCTGAGTTAGCTTCGTGAAAAAGGCATCTCAGTGTCCCAGTGTCTGGCTCTCCATTCAAATGCATTCCATGGTAGATACAAAGTAAACTTGCCATAGAAAATAAGTCAAGTCATTTCAAGTCTATGTACCCTTTTAATTACATAGTAAGTGTTAATTACTGCCAGTCAACCTCTCTGGCACTGAAAATTAACTATTACAAACATGGAGTCTCATTCCTTCAAGGTTGAAGAAGAATCTCCTAGCTAAATGAAGCTGGTCACTTACAGTTAGATCAATGAAGTTAATTATAGATTCACAAAGAAATTAAAATATATAAACAGAAGGTCTGAATCACCTAATTAAACACTTTTAAAAGCTTTTATATTTATTCTCATACTGTCCTTCCCCAGAAGATGACAAATTCTATTGGGCTATAGGAACTGATTTATTGACTTGCATTTTTTTTATATGGCATTTTTCAAGACCTCAGGATGTCCCACAGTACTTTGAAATGTAGTCATTGTTTTAAAATGTCAGAAAAATTTCCCGCTCAGGCATGCCCAGTGAAGAGCTTCACTTGCAGGGAGCTCTGGTCAAGCCCACAGTGCCCAATTTTCTACACATTAAATTAAATGCAGTTCCCAATGGGGAAGATAACCCTGTAGTTCCATGGGTATCAAGACCCTTTTAACTCTAGATAGTATTTGCTGGTCAACCCTGCTATCTTTTCAAATCCATACTAGATATCAGGACACCAGCTAAAGTGTCCTTCCATAATCCATGAGACTGAGACCAGTTGTACTGCTCCACCACTACCCTATCTGAGACTGGTTAGCTGAGCACAGAACTAGAAGTTGGCTTAGGACCTTCCTAGACTATGTAGCTCAGCGGGATGCTGTACAGTGCACATACACAATAGTTCCTCGTTATTAGACATTTTTAAAGCATTCATTCCACTTCAGGTTCAGGAACCAGTCAGTCTCTGGATCTTTAAAACTGTTGTTTCTTTCTGTAAAGTTTGCAATCAATTCAGTTTCACTTCTGTTTCAAAACTTCATTAACTAAAGAATGTCATGCATTCAAATATAATCAGAATTTAGAATAGTCTCATAGTTGAGTTTTTGTGAATGTGCACAATACTGTTACGCAGTTAGTTTCAGCAATGAACTTTCAGAATCAGTTAGCAATATTAATTTGGTTATCTTCTGACAAAGCAAAACTCCTGGTACAGTGAAGATTAATTATGTTCCCTCTCCAGCAGATCATGACAAGTGTTGTGTGACAAATGTGGTTAGGTTTAAATGGAAATCATGCAAAAACTATGAGACAATTTCACAACAATATAATACTACAGGGAAGTTTAGCTCTCAGTCAATTTCAAATATTGATCAGTAGTTATTAATTATAATTCTGAGATGAACTGGTGAAAAAGTAATTGAATTTTCAATAACGGCTTTATTCAGTTGACAAAAATTGCAATTGTAAGACTGAAACTTTGAATGGCTTCTACTACATTAGACATGCACTAAATCAATTTAATTATACCATTAGTGAATATCAGTAACACAGCATTTTAAATCTTTAAGAAATTTATGTTGAGCAAACTAATTTATTTGACACTCATTCAACTTCTATTGATGTGGTGCTATGGAGTGATCTTTTCATGTGGAAAGGGAGAACCATTATCTGGATGAAACATTCAGTGGAACATTCTTTAAGGTTTTTATCTTTAACACTCATAAGTAAATTGCTTTACTTGGCATTTATCATAACTTTATAGTTCTGTGTTTTCATAATTCTGATCTGCTACATCAATTATCCATTGTAGCATAAACTTCCCCCAATTTTTCAAGGAAATAATGATTGAACAGTAAATTACTTTATTAATCATTGTATTGTATTTGTCAAGGTAAACTCTGTCATACATTTGCTCAACAACTAAGAGAGGCTGCATAGAACTATAATACGATAATGAAAGATGTTCAATATCCCAGAAGTAAAATAGACAGACCAGAATAACTGAAAGGGAGAGGTGAAATCATGCATTTTGATCATGGCAACCACTGACTGCTTCTTAACACAACACGTGAAGCAGAGTACAAGGGCAGATGTACAAAGGGTAACAGAACTGAAACGTTAACTCTGTTTCTCATTTCACAGATGCTGAGTATTTCCAGAATTTTCTGTTTTTATATTAGGGCAGATGTACTTTTGGATTTGGTATTTAGAGGTTTAGCAGAAATGTTGTTTTGTATGATGGGAAAAGCTTATAAAGGGGTGTCTAGTTTTGTTATCCATTCAATGGGCTACTGAGATGCCGAGTAGAGAAATGAGGTGCCTCCTACAACAGATCATAGTTGGCAGGTTGATGTGATGTGTTCGATGGTCTGATGCTCATGGCCACAGTCGCAATTCAATTCGTCCCTTGGAAATAGTAGCATAGTAATTATGATACTGGACTTGTAATCCAGAGGCCTGGACTAATGATCCAGAGATGAGAGTTCAAATCTCACCACGGCAGCTGGGAAATTTAAATTCAGTTAATTAAATAAATCTGGAATTTTAAAAAAGCTAGTAGTATCAGTAATGTTGACCATGAAACTTACGGATTGTCATAAAAATTCATTTGATTCACTAAAATCCTTTAGGGAAGGAAATCTGCCATCCTTACCTGGTTTGGCCTATATGTGACTCCAGACCTACAGTAATGTGGTTGACTCTTAATTGTGCTCTGAAATGGCCTAGCAAGCCACTCAATTGTAACAAACTGTTGCAAGAAACAATAATAATAAGAAAACCAGATGGGCCTAGGCGCTGGCTTTGGACATGACAATGGCACACACAGCCCAATCAACCCTGCCAAGTCCTCCTCACTAACATCTGAGGAATTGTGCCAAAATTGGGAGAGCTGTCCCATAGACTAGTCAAACAACAGCCTGACATAGTCATACTCACAGAATCATACCTTTCAGTCAATGTCCCAGACTCCTTCATTACCATCCCTGGGTATGTCCTGTCACACTGGCAGGACAGACCCACCAGAAGTGGCAGCACAGTGGTATATTTGGACTTCCAGAAGGCATTTGACAAGGTGCCACATAAAAGGTTACTGCACAAGATAAAAGTTCACAGGGTTGGGGGTAATATATTGGCAATAATAGAGGATTGGCTAACTAACAGAAAACAGAGAGTCAGGATAAATGGTTCATTCTCGGGTTGGCAATCAGTAACTAGTGGGGTGCCGCAGAGATCAATGCTGGGACCCCAACTATTTACAATCTATATTAACGATTTGGAAGAAGGGACTGAGTGTAACGTAGCCGAGTTTACTGACGATGCAAAGATGGGGGGAAAAGCAATGTGTGAGGAGGACACAAAAAATCTGCTAAAGGACATAGACAGGCTAAGTGAGTGGGCAAAAATTTGGCAGATGGAGTATAATGTTGGAAAATGTGAGATTATGCACTTTGACAGAAAAAAATCAAAGAGCAAGTTATTATTTAAATGGAGAAAAATTGCAAAGTGCTGCAGTACAGCAGGACCTGGGGGTACTTGTGCAAGAAACACCAAAGGTTAGTATGCAGGTACAGCAAGTAATTAGGAAGGCCAATGGAATCTTGGCCTTTATTGCAAAGGGGACATATAAAAGCAGGGAAGTCTTGCTACAGTTATACAGGGTATTGGTGAGGTCACACCTGGAATACTGCGTACAGTTTTGGTTTCCATATTTAAGAAAGGATATGCTTGCTTTGGAGGCAGTTCAGAGAATGTTCACTAGGTTTATTCCGGAGGTGAGGGGGTTGACATAAGGAAAGATTGAGTAAGTTGGGCCTCTACTCATTGGAATTCAGAAGAATGAAAGGTGACCTTATCGAAACATATAAGATTATGAGGGGGCTTGACAAGGTGGATGCAGAGAGGATGTTTCCGCTGATAGGGGAGAGTAGAACTAGAGGGCATAATCATAGAATAAGGGACCGTCCATTTAAAATTGAGATGAGGAGGAATTTCTTCTCTCAGAGGGTTGTAAATCTGTGGAATTCGCTGCCTCAGAGAACTGTGGAAGCTGGGTCATTGAATAAATTTAAGACAGAGATAGACAGTTTCTTAACCGATAAGGGAATAAGGGGTTATGGGGAGTGGGAAATGGTTCTGAGTCCATGATCAGATCAGCCATGATCGTATTAAATGGCGGAGCAGGCTCGAGGGGCCATATGGCCTTCTCCTGCTCCTATTTCTTATGTTCCTATGCAGTTGGGAGGTAGTGGCCCTGTGAGTCCTCAACATTAATTCCAGACTCCATGAAGCCAAGCATGGGCAAGGAAACATCCTGCTGATTACCACCTACCGCCCGCAAATGATGAATCAGTACTCCTCCATGTTGAACACTACTTGTAAGAAGCACTGAGGGTTGCAAGGGCACAGAATGAACTCTTGGTGGGGGACTTCAATGTCCATCAAGAATGGCTTGGTAGCACCACTACTAACTGAGCTGGCCAACTCATGAAGGCCATAGCTGCCAGACTGGGCCTGCAGCAGGTGGTGAGAGAATCAACACAAGGGAAAAGTCTACTTGATCTCCTCCTCACCAATATACCTGTAGCAGATGCTTCTGTCCATGACAGCATTGGTAGAAGTGGCCACCGCACAGGCTTTCTAGAGACAAAGCCCCGTCCTCACACTGAGGACACCTACCATCGTGTTGTGTGACATTATCACCATCTTAAATGATTCAGAACAGACTTAGCAGCTCAAGACTGGCCATCCATGAGGCACTGTATGCCATCATCAGCAGCAGAATTGTATTCCATCACAATCTGTAGCCTCAAAACCCAGCATATCCCTCATTCTACCATTACCATCAAGCCAGGGGACTAACCCTGGTTCAATGAGGAGTGCAGAAGAGCATGCCAGGAGCAGCACCAGGCATACCTAGAAACGAAGGGCCAACCTGGGGAAGCTGCAACACAGGACTACATGCATGCTAAACAATGGAGGTCGCATGCTATAGACAGAACTAAGTGATCGCACAATCAACGGATCAGATCAAAGCTCTACAGTCTTGCCACATCCATTCGTGAATGGTAGTGGACAATATAACAACTAACAGGAGAAGGATGCTCCATAAATATCCCTATCCTCAATGATGACTCTCAATGGGAGGGACTCTTGTTTTACTATTTCTCAGTACACTTCAACAATAGATAGCAGGTCTAGTACAAAATACCTTCCCATGGATCCAGAACAACCAAAGGGTTTCAATACATTAGATTCAGCTAGCTAATATGGCTGATATAAATCTTGGCAGACATGTGCATATTAAATGCAAACCATGAGCTGAGAACAGATGCACGGCCTGCTTAAATTACCTACAGTTGCTGCAGATGTGTGGGACCTCAGCTTGAAGGGGAGGACTTAAGGTGGATTTCATCATATGTGCAAATGCTGGTGCTGCCAGATGTGTTACCGACTCCACTCTTCCCCCCACCTCCACGATATTTTTCTTCATGTGTTAAGATAAAATTATAAGGAGGGATCCCATTACTCACCAAACTCTTGCTCTACTAGAGTTATGTTGTTGTACGATTCATAGAATAAGCAGGCCAAAATAGATTTTCATAGTACAATAGTTTTGAAGAAAATGTCTAATCAGGTTCCTTACTAAATAGCAGATAGTAGAAAAGGAAATAGGCCAATATGTTGTCATAAACCAAACAGGTAGCTCCAAATATCAAATCTTGATATGAATTGTGAGTTATGAAATAACTGACCAATATAATTTTTTAAAAATTTCTGATTTTGCTATTTCAACTTCCTTGCATTCACTCCTTTCAAAATATATTTCATTAAAAACAATCAGCATTATCTCCTTTCACTGTCTCCGTATTTCCTCATTGTTCTTTATTTTGAAGGAGCTTAACCAAGGATTTATTTCTACCCATTAACCGTAATCATGAGAATCTGAATGAAAATGTGTGTATCAGAGAGTGAATATAGAAAGGCGCGTGCGTGAGAGAGTGAAGATTGTGCGAAGAGGATTGAGTGTGTGTAAATACACTAGATTATATATTTTTGCAAGCGTAACTGAAAAAGCACTGGATCACATGAATTTCAGAATTTTCTAGAAATTTACATAGCCTGAATCCCTGCGAATAACAGCCTATTTCTTCAGTTGGGGAAACAACAGCACAGAGCAGCTTTTGCAGGTGGATCCAGCAGGACATCTCATTGCTCTTCCTTGAATAGTAGCCAGGGATCTTTAGCATCCACCTGGCCCACTGGAACAGATAGTGGGGGCCTTGGTTAATGTACCATCTGAAGCAGCAGCCGATATTATGTTGTCAATTCCTGGAGTGGGGATTGAACCCACAACCTCCTCATTCAGAGGCAAGAGTGAAACAAGTTAACACTTCTGATCATTTTTGAAATGATTAAATGCAGGGTTGGTTGGCGACAAAAAAAACAGAGAAATGGATGAGTTTTTTCTTGTTCCCTTAAGAAATACGTTTGACATGTGTATTAAGGTCAATGTTAGTTTTTATGGGTATCATAATACAAATGAAGTCATCCTTGTAACCCAAGCTGAATGAATTAGCATTGCTGCCTAAAAAAGTCTTGTTTGTTTCACTATTACATTTGGATATAAAATCTGTGAATCCACAAGGTTATGATCAGTGGCCAATATCCTTGGAAGTGTGATTCAAAGACGACCAATTTTAAGCACCCTAAATATAGCTTATCTAAAACATCTGCCAACAGTTAAGTGAGTGAATTTGAAAAACCGTCTCTCCCTATGTCACTGTAATGGAGTCAACCCAATAAATTCTTGTCAGAACTACAAATAAATAACTCAACAAGCAGTCCCCAATATCCCCAAGTGATTTGAACCACACAGCTAAAAGCTTAGTTTCTTCAAAGAAGATAATTTAGATTTTTAAGCCAATCTGACTAACATTAAAATATGTAAAACAACAGAAAGAGTTCACATCACCCTTGTACTAGTTGTAGAATCTCGAGACTGAATTCTGGGAAGTTCCATTAATCATCCTCCTGTGTCATCTCCACAAGGAAGTCATCTCTGTTGTTGCAAATTTCACAGCCATCCAGGAAAAACTAACAAGAGGCGATTGAATGAAACATTTATGTTGGTGTTGAGGGATTGAAATACAACAAAGAATTTTTATAACATTTATGCCATTTTCCTAACTCTGCATGCATTTAAAATAAAAGCTTTAAAAACATCTTTACAATTGAATTGATAGTTCCCTCAAAGGATTGGTCCTGTGTAGAGCAGTAAAGTGAAGATGCAGTTGAATTTCATCCATCTGCTATGTTTTGACATTCTTTCACTGCCTCACTAGACTTTATCGAGTTACAAATATCACCTTCATGGATGGTACTTTCTTGATTTGACACCAAGCTGCACACCAATGTCATTTTTTTCTGATCTTACATAGACATAGAAACATAGAAACATAGAAAATAGGTGCAGGAGTAGGCCATTCAGCCCTTCGAGCCTGCACCGCTATTCAATAAGATCATGGCTGATCATTCCCTCAGTACCCCTTTCCTGCTTTCTCTCCATACCCCTTGATCCCCTTAGCCGTAAGGGCCATATCTAATACCCTCTTGAATATATCCAATGAACTGGCATCAATAACTCTCTGCGGCAGGGAATTCCATAGGTTAACAACTCTCTGAGTGAAGAAGTTTCTCCTCATCTCAGTCCTAAATGGCCTACCCCTTATCCTAAGATTGTTTCCACTGGCTCTGGACTTCCCAAACATCAGGAACACTCTTCCCGCATCTATCCTGTCCAGTCCCGTCAGAATCTTATACGTTTTTATGAGATCCCTTCTCATCCTTCTCAACTCCAGTGAATAAAGGCCCAGTTGATCCAGTCTCTCCTCATATGACAGTCCAGCCATTCCGGGAATCAGTCTGGTGAACCTTCGCTGCACTCCCTCAATAGCAAGAACGTCCTTCCTCAGATTAGGAGACCGAAACTGAACACAATATTCCGGGTGAGGCCTCACTAAGGCCCTGTACAACTGCAGTAAGAACTCCCTGCTTCTATACTCAAATCCCCTAGCTATGAAGGCAAAACATAACGTTTGCCTTCTTCACCGCCTGCTGTACCTGCATGCCCACTTTCAGTGACTGATGAACCATTACACCCAGGTCTCGTTGCACCTCCCCTTTTCCTAATCTGCCGCCATCCAGATAATATTCTGCCTTCGTGTTTTTGCCCCCAAAATGGATAACCTCACATTTATCCACATTATACTGCATCTGCCATGCATTTGCCCACTCACCTAACCTGTCCAAGTCACCCTGCAGCCTCTTAGCATCCTCCTCACAGCTCACCGCCACCCAGTTTAGTGTCATCCGCAAACTTGGAGATATTACACTCAATTCCTTCATCTAAATCGTTAATGTATATTGTAAAGAGCTGAGGTCCCAGCACTGAACCCTGCGGCACTCCACTAGTCACTGCCTACCATTCTGAAAAGGACCCGTTTATCCCGACTCTCTGCTTCCTGTCTGCCAACCAGTTCTCTATCCACGTCAGTACATTACCCCCAATACCATGCGCTTTGATTTTGCACACCAATCTCTTGTGCGGGACCTTGTCAAAAGCCTTTAAAAGTCCAAATACACCACATCCACTGGTTCTCCCTTGTCCACTCTGCTTGTTACATCCTCAAAAAATTCCAGAAGATTCGTCAAGCATGATTTCCCTTTCATAAATCCATGCTGACTTGATCCAATCCTGTCACTACTTTCCAAATGCGCTGCTATTTCATCCTTAATGGTTGATTCCAACATTTTCCCCACTACTGACATTGAACGTTAATGGCAAATCATTCAAGGAGAATTTTACCACAACAATAAATTACCGTGGTTTTGTAAATTTTTCAAGTTCTGTCTTGTCAGGGTAGAAATTTGTTTTGTGTGGTAACGCAAAATAATTGGTGTTGAATCGGCCGCCCCTTATACTCTCCACCCGATATTCAGGTTCATTGACCCGATTACTGCTACCACTTGACAAATTGCTATCCCTAGAAGTTTTCCAAGACATAGGACAGAAATTCACCATCGTCATCATCATCATCATTGTCAGTTCCTCGAAATCGAGGAAGACTTGCTTCCATACCAAAAGTGAGTTCTCAGGTGACTGAACAGTCCAATACAGGATTTACAGTCTCTGTCGCACGTGGGATAGACAGTCGTTGGAGGAAAGGATGGTGGGGAGTCTAGTTTGCCGCAAGCTCCTTCCGCTGCCTGCGCTTGTTTTCTGCATGCTCTCGACGATGAGACTCAAGGTGTTCAGCATCCTCCCAGATGCTCTTCCTCCACTTAGGGCGGTCTTTGGCCAGGGACTCTCAAGTGTCGGTGGGGAAGTTGCACTTTATTAAGGAGGTTTTGAGTGTGTCCTTGAAACATTTTCTCTGCCCACCTGGGGCTCGCTTGCCATGTAGGAGTTCTGAGTAGAGCGTTTGCTTTGGGAGCCTCGTGTCGGGCATGCGAACAATGTGGCCCACCCAACGGAGCTGGTCGAGTGTGGTTAGTGCTTCAATGCTGGGGATGTTGGCCTGAAACAGAAATTAATAGCAATTCTGAAACCTATTTATTATACATATGACAACATTATGTAAAAAGTGAAAAGCAATGTTTTAAGTTAGAAAGTATTATTGGACAGTTTCTTTTTAACATGCATAGTAACACAAATGGAGGTCTGTATTATCTGTACTGGTGCTTTGCTCTTATCACATAGGTGCACATGAAGATTTCAAGCTCCAAGTTAAGGTATGCCGTGCCTCCGTTTTCCTTTATCAAGCACGGTAATATCTGGAGTCTCTGAGAATCTAGTGTGAGGGCTGCTGTTGTTGTACTGCCTATTCTCACCCCTCTTGATCCTGAAGCAAGCAGAAGTCCATGCATATGTATGTAAACACTGCTCTGCTCAGCAACTCCTCACTGCTGGTGAAATATCTAATGATAGAACATTTTAATGTGTACAGCAAACTGTCCAAGTGCTCCATGAAATGTATATTTTAAATATAAAACAGTAGGCTGTCAACTAGCAGCAGTTCTATTGGAGCTGATATGTATCTGCATGGATGTGACATCACCTCTTTCACCAGAATTGCTGTAATTGCCAAATTGATTTTTTTAACTCAGAAATAGGAAACATTATACTGCATGTTCGGTGTCAGTGTGGCAACAAAACATGCTGCATCAATGCCATTCCCCAGCTGTGGAAAATACAGTCACAGAAGGGACAGTGCATGTTATTTTTATGTGCATGCATTACATTTTTATTTTCTCTGGTTTGAAATATTAATAGTAGGGAGTGTAAAAAAACTCACTAATGGAAATATAATGACTAAATTAAAGCAATATAAGTGGTAATTTCAATGACAAAAAGTCATGTGAAATTCCACTGCGATTATTTTGTGAAATCCTGCTGCCATTATTTTCACATGTTAGGTATTTTTTGAACTTACATGTGCTCAGTTAAACTCTCACTACTGGGAGCTGATTGAAGTGCAGGAGGTGCTTAACTCTGAAATCTTACCGCTAAACATGCCTACTATGAAGTCATCTGAGAGAAGAAACATGCCACCTTTCCCAGAACCAAATATACATAACAAGGCAAGACTGGGAACTAAATATTCCCAGCTAGGTTTTCAGGAGAGACAGAGAAGGGGAAAAAGGAACAAGGCAACCTTATTCATTAAGAACATTAAGAGACTTTTTAAAAATAAAAGCTCCGCAGACAGGTTCTGTCTGGATTGAATTAAAAAAGAGGAAGGAATCTTTTACAATATTGGGAGTACATTATCAAGTATCTAACAATGAAAATAAATGTGTTGATAACATAAAGGTTTGCAGGAACAGAGTTGTAATATTGTGGGACTTTAACTATCCATAAACTAAAATGGCATGCTAAATGGGAACAGGTTCTTGGGATACACCAAGGACTGTTTCCTTAATATGTTGCACACATAACAAGAAAGCACGCAATGCTAGTTTTGATTCTGGAAGATAAAACAGGCCTGATGAGCAACCTGAAGGCAGGAGAACCCTTGGGAAGAAGTGATTATAACCTAATTAGATTGAAATAGAAAATAAGTAAAAAGGAAAAGTCAGACAGAAGGAACCAATGAAAGAAATAAACAATGAAGTACTTTTGCAGTGTAGTTACTGTTGGAAGGTAGCAGCCAATTTGCACACAGCAATGGGATAATGACCAGATAATCTGTTTTCATGATGTTGGTTGAGGGATAAATATTGGACAGTACACTGGGAGAATTTCCCTACTCCTCTTTGAAAAGTGACACGCGGGGCCAAAATTAAGCCCCGCCGGAAACTTGGCGGACCTACTGTTTTGAAAGAGATTTTACCGCCGTTTAGGATGAGGTCGCCTCTTTTGCAAAGTTCAGCTTTTTGTCGTTTTTTTTTAATCGGCCAGGAAGTTGGTCATAATGGGGGCAGAAGTGCAGTGGTAAGTGCTGGTGAGGGGCGGAGGTGGAGGCGGGACAGATTCTCCGCCGCTGTCACTCCTTTAAAGGGGAGAAAATTGGCGATTATTTAGGATCAGCCATTGGGCCACCAAGGAGGGTTTTGGCCGGGCCAGCGGCCTGGCACCCAAGAGGGAATACCAGGCTGCCTGTTGGCGGCCCGGCTATATCGGGGGCACAATGGTCTGGCCGACATGGAATTCGGCTGGCAAAAAAAATTAAATGGCGGCCGTGGCATTGGGCCCTCACCTTTAAAGGCTGCCGCACTGCCAGGGCTCACAGAGGGATTGAAAGGTGCACCGACAGAAAAAGCTGTCGGAAGGCATCGCTCGATGGGCATATGATTTTTCGGGCTGAATTTCGAGGGAGATGAGGGATCCCAGCGGTGCGCGCACTGATGATTACTCACAGCTGCTCAGCAGTGGCGGGGTGGAAGTGGGGACCACCAGAAAAACTCCCCTGCTGAATTTTGCTTGCAGTGGCCATTCGACCAGAAATCGGAAGTTATTCAATTCCGCCACCTGGTCACCGTAATCCGGCTGTAACGGGCATTATTAGGGAGCTGAATTTCAGCCCCGCAATCTTTTGCAACTACTTGAGAAAGCAAATAGGGCCTGGGTTTAACATTTCATCTGAAAGACAGCATATCCAACAATGAGGCACTCCCTCAGTACTGCACTCCTTCAGTACTGCACTGAACTGTTAGCCTCGATTATCTGATCAAGTCTCTAAAGTGGGGCTTGAACCCACAACCCTTTGATTCAGATGCAAGAATGCTACCACTGAACCACGCTGACAGTGTTGGACTGGGATCAGACTCATTTCATTTGGATGAAAGGGGATTGAGCCAAGATTGACTGTTTGGCAAAATGACAGATCAAATAATGGACCAGCAGTGGGAGATATATATTTGTTTGAGCTGGATAAAATATAGGTGAAAAACATTCTGATCAGAAGCTAAAGAGAGGTGGATATCTAATGCTGGGGTCCAAAGGAAGGATTTTTAAAAAGTATAATATATAAATGGGGAATGATAGAGAAGAACATACTAAGAAATATACAAACAATAGAAGGAAGTAACAGATGTTGGCAAGGCTACAAAACAACATTAAAAAAATTTGGCAGTCAACATAAAAGGAAATAGCACAAGAGAAGTAAAAGGATCAGCAAAAATGGGTGGGACTACTTGTAAATGAAAGGGAGGATCCTGTACTCGAGAGTGAAGGAATGGAGGAGATATTTAAGTTTTTACAGAGAAAGATGAAAGTGGGTTTGTGGGTGTACCTGAGGAGGATATGCAAGAGCCACTTTTGGAATAAATATTCAAAACAAACCTGCATTAAAAAAAAAACTGGAAATCTGAAATTAAAAAACAGAAAATGCTGGAAATACTTAGCCGAGCAGGCCGCATCTGTAGAGAGAGAAACAGAGTTAACGTTTCAGGTCAATGATCTTTTGTCAGAACTGGAAAAATTTGGAGATATAACAGATTTTAACTAAGCGCAGGTTCAGGGAAAGGGGGAGGGGAAGAAAGAACAAAAGGGAATGTCTATGATCAGGTGGAGGCAGGAGTGACTAAATGACAAAAGCTATGATTGTATAAAGCAAAAGGAGATGGTAATGGGACAAGTCAAGAAGCAAAAGATGTACCTGAGGAGGATTTCTAGAAGAAGTGTAAACGGGAACAGCAGAATCATCAACAGCTGCCATCTGAAAAAATAGGGGCAGAGATTATGGTGCTTGTTATATATGCATGCTTGTATTGTTGTGTGATGTCAGTAACATTGAATGTACCCTTACACTGTACACACCTTACCTGTACACCAGAGGGTGCAGCTGCTGGAGACCTAAGGGTTACCTGCACACTGCATACTGCAGGTAACCCAGTATAAAAGGAAGCTCACTCAAGGAGCTGCAAATAAAGGTCTACAGTCTACACAATTTAAGTACCATACCCTGCCTCGTGGAGTCATTGCAAAAGGTGCCTACATATACCACAACCGGCGACAAGGATACAAGGTCACGAACTACACGCTTAGCATGTCGAATCTCAGCAATTTTCAGCAATTTACAGATGGGGAAGATTGGGATGCTTTTGTACAAAGTTTGGAACATTTCTTCATAGCCAACGACCTGGATGGGGACACACCGGCTACACAACCGAACAAGCGCAGGGCCATCCTGCTTAGCAGTTGTGGGCCCACCATCCATTGTCTCATCAGGGACTTGCTAGCCCCAGCGAAGACAACCACCAAAAGTTATGAGCAACCAAAACCAAAAGAAAGCATCTTCACAGCCAGGCACCGGTTCTACACTTACCAGCGACCCGAAGGCCAAGAAATTACTAGGTATGCTGCACATTTAAGAAGATTAGCTGCACGTGTGATTTTGGAGACCACCTTAATGAAGCATATTTGTCATCTGAATCGACCACGAGGGCCTCCTGCACAAATTGCTCTCTGCCGACATCACAGTCACCCTGCAGAAAGCAATTCAAGTGAACCAGGCCGACATGGTTTCGGCAGGCGATTCCAGACAAACACTGACCCAGGACTCTAAACCGGCGAGCGCATTCACCGCATGGATACTTCTAAAGGCAGAAATGCTGCCCTGAGTCCAGCAACCCTGAGTCCGCCACGTGGGGCAAACCGGATGGCCCCGTGCTGGCGCTGTGGGGGAAACCACAGGGCCCACCAGTGCTGCTACAAAGACTATGCATGCAAAGGCTGCAAAGAGAAAGGGCACCTTCAAAGAATGTGCAGAAAAAGCTGTACTCACCGCGTCTCTGATGAGTTGGCTGATCACCGGGGCTCCGACGCAGATGAAGGTGAAGCTGCTCAACCCTTGGAAGAAGAGTATCGAATTTATACCTGCTCCACTGAAAGTTCTCCGTGGATGACGGAAGTAGGCATCGATGGGGTCCTAGTTTCTATGGAGATCGACACAGGGGTGAGCCAGTCTGGGATGAGCCAAACGACCTTTGAAAAATTTTGGATAAATCACGCCAATCGACCAAAACTGCATCCTGTCCAAGTGAAGTTGCTCACCTACACCAAAGATAAAATTCCGGTCGTTGGCAGCGTGGATGTCCAGGTCTCCCAGGGCGGCGTGTTGAACAAACTCCCCTGTGGATCGTAGCCGGCAACGGTCCCACGCTGCTGGGAAGGAATTGGTCCAACTCAGTCGAACTGGCGACAGCCTCCAGGCTTCAGCAATCGAGATCAAACATGGATCCACCGCTGCATCCAGAGATCCTACCGTCCAGCTCGACTGCGCGGTGACGATTGCACAACATCGCAGCAAAATCTCCAGGACCGAAAACTCCACGTTCCGGGCCGGGGCAGGACTCCAAGAGGTGAATATCGTCGAAAGAAGTGGATTCCCGATGCCCATGGCCGAACCTGAGGAAGAAAAGACCACCACAGCCTACCTGGAGGAGAGCCAGAAGATAGCGGCCGCACCACGAGGAGAAGAACCTGCAAAAAAAAATGGCTGGGGCCAGAACATGAGGGGCAGCATTGAAGGAGCAACACATGGCACCAAGCGGCCAATCGGATTGGAAGGTCCCTTAAAGGAGACCGGTAACCAAAAAAATTTAAAGGAACAGTTTCAACTAAATGAGGACAAGGACTTTAAAGCTAAAGATGCAATAAAAGGGTGTAAGTATGATAATGTAACCATGAATTGTGATGCTAGTGTAACTAATGTGACAAATGAGATGAATGCTTGTGTAAGTGACTAACCGATATATAAAACGGAAGAGAGTGACTGAAGTAAATGTTGGTCCCTTAGAAGATGAGAAGGGGGATTTAATAATGGGAAATGTGGAAATGGCTGAGACCTTAAACAATTATTTTGCTTCGGTCTTCACAGTGGAATATACAAAAACCATGCCAAAAATTGCTGGTCACGGGAATGTGGGAAGGGAGGACCTTGAGACAATCACTATCACTAGGGGGGTAGTGCTGGACAGGCTAATGGGACTCAAGGTAGACAAGTCCCCTGGTCCTGATGAAATGCATCCCAGGGTATTAAAAGAGATGCCAGAAGTTATAGCAGATGCATTCGTTAGAATCTACCAAAATTCTCTGGATTCTGGGGAGGTACCAGCGGATTGGAAAGCAGCTAATGTAACGCCTCTGTTTAAAAAAGAAGGTAGACAAAACGCAGGTAACTATAGGCTGGTTAGTTTAACATCTGTAGTGGGGGAAATGCTTGAAGCTATCATTAAGGAAGAAATAGTGGGACATCTAGATAGGAATAGTGCAATCAAGCAGACGCAACATGGATTCATGAAGGGGAAATCATGTTTAACTAATTTACTGGAATTCTTTGAGGATATAACGAGCATGGTGGATAGAGGTGTACCGATGGATGTGGTGTATTTAGATTTCCAAAAGGCATTCGATAAGATGCCACACAAAAGGTTACTGCAGAAGATAAAGGTATGCGGAGTCAGAGGAAATATATTAGCATGGATCGAGAATTGGCTGGCTAACACAAAGCAGAGAGTCGGGATAAATGGGTCCTTTTCGGGTTGGAAATCGGTGGTTAGTGGTGTGCCACAGGGATCGGTGCTGGGACCACCATTGTTTACAAAATACATAGATGACCTGGAAGAGGGGACAGAGTGTAGTGTAACAAAATTTGCAGATGACACAAAGATTAGTGGGAAAGCGGGTTGTGTAGAGAACACAGAGAGGCGGCACAGAGATTTAGATAGGTTAAGCGAATGGGCTAAGGTTTGGCAAATGGAATACAATGTTGGAAAATGTGAGGTCATCCACCTTGGAAAAAAAAACAGTAAAAGGGAATATTATTTGAATGGGGAGAAATTACAACATGCTGCGGTGCAGAGGGACCTGGGGGTCCTTGTGCATGAATCCCAAAAAGATAGTTTGCAGGTGCAGCAGATAATCAGGAAGGCGAATGGAATGTTGGCCTTCATTGCGTACAAAAGCAGGGAGGTCCTGCTGCAACTGTACAGGGTATTGGTGAGTCCGCACCTGGAGTACTGCGTGCAGTTTTGGTCTCCTTACTTAAGGAAGGATATACTAGCTTTGGAGGGGGTACAGAGACGATTCACTAAACTGATTCCGGAGATGAGGGGGTTACCTTGTGATGATAGATTAAGTAGACTAGCTCTTTACTCATTGGAGTTCAGAAGGATGAGGGGTGATCTTATAGAAACATTTAAAATAATGAAAGGGATAGACAAGATAGAGGCAGAGAGGTTGTTTCCACTGGTCGGGGAGACTAGAACTAGGGGGCACAGCCTCAAAATACGGGGGAGCCAATTTAAAACCGAGTTGAGAAGGAATTTCTTCTCCCAGAGGGTTGTGAATCTGTGGAATTCTCTGCCCAAGGAAGCAGTTGAGGCTAGCTCATTGAATGTATTCAAATCACAGATAGATAGATTTTTAACCAATAAGGGAATTAAGGGTTATGGAGAGCGGGCGGGTAAGTGGAGCTGAGTCCACGGCCAGATCAGCCATGATCTTGTTGAGTGGCGGAGCAGGCTCGAGGGGCTAGATGGCCTACTCCTGTTCCTAATTCTTATGTTCTTATTAAGTGAGGTTAAGAACAAGCTTGTTATGTTTGATGATTATGACAGAGAGTTTGAAATGCCTAATGTAACCATGTCTGGTGAGACCATGACACCAAAACGTGATGCAAATGCTGTAATTTATAATGTAAGCTCGACTATGTGTGATCAGAGCCAAGGTGTCATGTATACAGGTAGGACACTGCTAAAGGACATTGGGTTCTACAGGGACCATGCAAATGCTAGAGGAATCCCCCTGTGGGAGACCCCCAGGTCCAGTTGGCTACCAGACCATGTAGCCTGGACCTTTGGAAGGACACACACACATCCAGTGGGAGCAGACCCACTATAGGGACAGTGGTCAATGGGCAGCACAGCCACCACCATTGGCAACCTGCCCCAGACCAACCCTACACCCCCTGGCCACCAGGGCCAACACCAGGAGCAAGAGGCCAATACCCTCTAGCTTCCCTGGCAAACCCTGGGATGACCAGACCCTCATCCGAATTGGAGGACAAGGAGCCCACCCAGTCCTGTGGCCCTGCCTACCACCACACAATTACCCACATCACAGAGTGTGCACCCTACCTACTGCTGCTGTCACTACCCCCCTGAGGGATCCCTCAACAGTGACACCCATATGGTCCGTGTGTGAAGGTGGAGAAACGTATGAGGCCAGCCTCAAGTACAGGGATCACATCTGGTATCCACACAACCCTCACCACAATCTCCCATAGCCCACTACTGATCACCTCCCCAGGTCATGACAATAAAGATATTAAAAATGCTTAGGGGGGAATGTTATTATATATGCATGCTTGTATTGGTGTGTGATGTCTGTAACACTGAATGTACCCTTATACTCTACACACCTTATCTGTACACCAGAGGGTGCTGCTGCTGGAGACCTAAGGGTTACCTGTACTTTGCAGGTAACCCAGTATAAAAGGAAGCTCACAACTTGGTGTCCTCACTCGAGGAGCTGCAAATAAAGGACTACAGTCTACACAGTTTAAGTACCATAACCTGCCTCATGGAGTCATTGAAAAAGGTGCCTACATACACCACAGTGCTGTTCCTTGAACTTATGTGAGCTTCGTGGTAACAGTGTAAGAGGCCGAGGATGGAGAGGTCAGAGTGAGAGTGGAGCGGCGAATTAAAGTAACAGGCGATCGGAAGCTCATCACCACACTTACAGACTGAATGGAGGTGTTCCGCAAAGCGATCACCCAATCTGCGCTTGGTCTCCCCATTGTAGAGGAGACCACATCATGAGCAGTGAATACAGTATACTAAATTGCAAGAAGTACAAGTAAATCATTGTTTCACCTGGAAGAAGTGTTTGGGAGGAGTTAAAAGGAGTGAAGTCATGCTTCAGATCCAGTACCATCCCTGTAAGATTTCCAAGATGAGTGTTGTTGCTACATGCTCCACAAGCTTGTCCTGCGCAGAAGATTAACCATGGAGGAGGAGGAGTAGATAAAGAATGAGGAGGGGGAAGAAGCCAATTCATAAACAATGCCTCAAATGGATGAAGACAATTGCCATAGGCACCAAATTCCTGATATTGTGCTAATATGCCAGGGGAAGACTGGTAGATTAAGTATCATTATAAGATAAATTTATCTAAATGCCTGATCTGCTCCATTAAGGAAACCTCCTGTCCATTTGTATTAAATGAAGTGGCCCTAAACTGGACTGTGCATCTATCAATGCTCATTCTTTGCTGTGCTCCAACAATATTCTGCACAATGATAAGGACATTCTCAGCACAATGTACATATCAAGTGCATCCAATTTATCTTGTATTCTGTATGATGCATGAATGATGTCAGTGTGTTTTACCAGTGTTTTTGATTAGTGCTGTGTACAATGTCTAAAACTTAGCTTACTTCTTCTAAGTGACTGCTCTGTGGAAGCGGTAAGTGTTTTTGCTGAATGTAAGGTTTCAGGGACATCCAGTTGGTATGCTGGCGTTCCTATTTGTTTCTCCTGGTGGCCCTGCATCTGAATCAGCTATGCCTGTTGCGATTCTTTAGCCCTGGCCATTTTTTTGGAACATCTATTGTCACATGCACAGGAATGTTCAACGGTTTGAATATGGTATCACCTTGAGAGAAAGCAACCTGGTTCAGAGAGAATGAGAATAGAAATGTGGCCAGCTTTGTAATTCAATTGTGCCTCAGTGTTCTCTCAATTTAATCACCTAGCATGTAAAAGCCAGTCAAGAGTGGCTATTTTAAATCTGAGGCCAAAGTTTCTGTAGCACCAGTGTGACGTTTGGCCTGTTTTTCCAGGGAAAGCATTTGGAAAAGAGTTATATTTAAATGCGGGGTTTTAAAGCAAAATGTATTCCACAACACAAGTTTTGAAGAAAATACTGAAATGAAATGTGGTTAAAATACTAATGTGCTAGGCACTGAATTATTTCCCCAAAGAACAATAATAATAAGCAATATGTTACCCTGTCTTAGTAATCCATTAAATCCCTCACACCCATTGTTTTGGGAAGTCTCTGGTCCAGAGTGCTTATCAGGGATTTCCTGGCACAGCCACTCCTCCCCCTTGATCACTACCCCCTCACTTCTGCCGCCCCCACCCCGGCTCCTCTATTCTAGTTATGAACACAGAGAGATAATGCAGACAGACACTAATAGATTTTTAAACAGGAAGTTACTAGGGCAAGCTTCTTCCCAGTCAAAGAAGTTTAGAATTTATTTTGTTTCAGCCAAACAAGATGACCCAATGATGGGGGACATGAAGCATATTATAATGTTGTAATATTATGCAGACAAGTTGCACTGATTGAATTGAGTCTGAATAACTGTCGCCTTGCATGTTCACTTGCTATCTGAGAAATAAAGTATCTTAATGTTTTGTTCCAGCTGCATCTCAGTAAAGTGTAAACAGTCAGCCTACTGATGTAATAGAAAAACACACATAAGAGCACATACAAAAGACATGTATCCTGTTTATGTGGACACAGTATACACCATCGTGTTCCTTATGATTGCCAGCAACATGCAGAGCAGCGAGATGATGTCGCAAATCCGTGTGCACTGCTCATTTGAAGTCACCACCATTTTTGAATTCCACACACCAGCCAACGCCCTGTCTTAATCTCACACAGCTGAACACAACATTAATTGGAATGAAAGACTCCCCCACCAGTGCTATTTAAATTGATCATGAAGTACTTACAGATTAGTTGCTCGATTATTCCTTCTGGCTGCTGCTGCAATTGTATGTATTTTTGGAGTTTTGCTAAACTTGGCTAAAGTTCAAAAACTCTACAGGGAGTAGTCTGGCTGGACTTGACTTTTTTGGCATTTAAAATCTTGTGCTGAAAGAAGTTGCATCCAGACATGTGTGGGCTTTCACTGGGAATTGAGCATGACTGGGAGAATGAAGAGAGGCCATGCAGGGCAGGACAAGCTGATAGAAAAGGAGGGGGGAGAAGGGCTCTCAGCAGAAGGCAATATCCACCGAGGGTCTTCAAGCACAATTCTCTTCCCTTAATCTTAGTGAGAACAAATGCATGAGACTTCTTCACTTCACAAAAGAGGTCGGGAGTGAAATCTGCCATCTGCTGCAGCTACAAAGCAGGGCTAAGACAGCGTTGCCTGTGGCTATCAATTAACCGGGGCTTTTAACATTTATACATCTGGCTTCTTTTAGGCTGTTGCTAGAGATATCAGCAATATAAGAACATAAGAACATAAGAAATAGGAGCACAAGTCGGCCATTTGGCCCCTTGAGCCTGCTCCGCCATTTAATGTCATGGCTGATCTGATCATGAACACATCTCCACTTCCCTGCCTGCTCCCCATAACACTTTATTCCCTTATCACTCAAAAATCTGTCTATCTCTGCCTTAACTATATTCAATGACCCAGCCTCCACAGTTCTCTGGGGCAAAGAATTCCACAGATTAACAGCCCTCTTAGAGAAGAAATTCCTCCTCATCTCAGTTTTAAATGGACGACCCCTTATTCTGAGACTATGTTCCCTAGTTTTAGTTTCCCTATGAGTGGAAATATCCCCTCTCTGCATCCACCTTGTCGAGCCCCCTCATTATCTTATATGTTTCGATCAGGTCACCTCTCATTCTTCTGATCTCCAATGAGTATAGGCCCAACCTACTCAACCTATCTTCATAAGTCAACCCCCTCATCTCCGGAATCAACCTAGTGACCTTCTCTGAACAGTCTCCAATGCAAGTATATCCTTCTTTAAATACAGAGACCAAAACTGTATGCAGTACTCCAGGTGTGACCTCACCAATACCCTGTACAGTTGTAGCAGAACTTCTCTGTTTTTATACTCTATCCCCCTTGCAATAAAGGGCAACATTCCATTTGTCTTCCTGATTACTTGTTGTACCTGCATACTAACTTTTTATGTTTCATGCATAAGGACCCCCAGGTCTCTCTGTACTGCAGCACTTTGCAATTTTTCTCCATTCAAATTATAATTTGCTTTTCTATTTTTTCTGCCAAAGTGGATAACCTCACATTTTCCCACATTATACTCCATCTGCCAAATTTTTGCCAACTCACTTAGCCTGTCTATATCCCTTTGCAGATTTTTTGTGTCCTCCTCACAATTTGTTTTACCACCCATCTTTGTCCCATCAGCAAACTTAGCTACATTACACTCATCCCTTCATCCAAGTCATTAATACCTTGCAATTTGCATGCACTTTTGTATAAGGGAGGTCACTGAGGTCCTCTGTATAAAGGTGGGGAAGTTCCCTCCGTCCCGTCTCAGGCGGAAAATTCAAGTTATTTGAATTATTTCCGCCCGGCGGGAGGGAGGGGAAAGAGATCGGAAACTCAGCTCTTTAACTGTGACACCGCCTCCCAGCGCTTTGGGGGTGATGTTTGAGGCTGACACGCAGCAACGTCCCTCTCCTTCAGTTAAAGGGGAGGGATGCTACGAGACCTGGTGAGGCCTCCGTGGTGCCCGCTGGGCTACCAGGGAAGGGTTTGGCCGGGCCAGTGGCAGAGTCATCCAACAATTAAAAGAAAACGGTGGCCCGCGGTGTGCACCCTCCCCTTTAAGGGCAGCCGTACAACCCAGCCACTGGCACCTTCCCACCTCATGAAGCTGTCGGGACACTATGGGGCAATTTCCCTGTGGGGTGGAAATGGGGTCGCCACCATAGGGTGGTAAGGGGTCGGCGCGCAGCTGACAATGGGGCGGAAAGTTGTGGTGCCTGTTTCCGCCGCCCCCAGCCTGGGGGAAATTACAGATATGACGCACCCTCCGCCTGCCTCCGGTCGGTAAGGCCTTATTACCTCTTGGAGAAGGTAACGGGCCTTAAAAAGGGGGCACTTTTGGTCTCAAACACTTGTATCTCCTTCGCTCTTGCCAGAGACAGGAAGTCGGAGTGAGCAGAAGATTTTGTATCGATTGCAGGCTTCCCCATGGTGTAGGGAGCCATTGACTATCTGCACATTGCCTTGCATGTGCCTCATCTAAATTTGGCCATTTTCACAAATTGAAAGGGATTCCACTCTCACAATGTGCAACTGGTGTGTGACCACAGACAGCGCATCATGCAGGTGAATGCCCTGTTAACCTGGCAGCAGTCATCCCTTCATTCTGCGGCAGTCCTCTAATCCACCTGTATTTGAACCACCACTGCAAGTCAAAGGCTGGTTACTGGACATGGCCCATGACTCCGATCAGGAATGGGTATATAGATTTGAGTTGTATGCTGCATGCTGCACAACCTGGCCGTTATGAGGGAACAGCCCTTGCCTCCACCTATCAGGCAAGAAGATGAGGAACAGGAGCAGGAGGAAGAAGAGGAGAAAGTGCAGCAGGAGGAACAGGAAGAGGAAGGGGGGCTATAATGTAGATGGAACCTTTTTCCCGGTCTCTACTTGATCACATTATTCATGAGCAATACCAGTAACCTCAGCCACACCTCCCCATTCACCAACAGTCCCAAACTCCTTACCTATCCTCCATCACTGACCATCACGCTTCCTCTTTCCAAAAACACATAAATCACGTACCACCATTCCCCACTCCTGTTTTTAAGGGTTAGTCAATTTAACCCCTAATCTGTTTTAAGTGGCCTAAGAAAAAAGAAGGGTAATACGTGTCAAAGTACAGCATCAAATAAGCACGTTCGAGCAGTATACAATTGAGTGAATTTTCTGTGTGTTCATGACTGACTGGGACATAATAGGAACATAACACTACTAATCTTGAACTTGGGGCAGGCCTCCAACATCACCATCCCATGTTGTCACAAATATAGTGTCCAAAATAACCTCCAGTTAATGTTTGCTCCTTTCTCTTAAGTACTACCTTGCAAGCATTAAAGGGGGTGAAATTCATTATCGCCCCGTTTGGAGCGGTAACAATTGGGAGGCGTGAAACTTAGCGGCAGGCAATAATGTTTCAACCCTCTCAAAAAATTCAGGTTACTGCTCCTGGACAGAAGTGGAGCACTAAATCAAGTGCACCACTTCATTCTTGTAGCGTCAACGGGGCGGACGCCTCGGCAGCACTGCCCACTCGGCCATGCAGCGCTGATGCGTTCATGGGACCTTTCCCTCACTTAAGGCAGGAATCATTGCCAGCGCTACGCTGTAGACTCTGTGAATAAAAAAGGGACGTACCTGGACCACCATGGAGTGGGGGTGCCACGCGATCTGCCCAGCACTCAAGCAAAATACCGGGCTGAGCAATCATGGCCAGCACCCCATAAAGAAAACAGCTAAAAGCAAGGTCAATGTTTTTCTAATTTTCCATTGGCCACCTCGCCTTTCAGTTCCCCCCCAGTAGCGGCCGGCTACCTGATCCACACCACCTGCTACTGCCGGTGTTTTTGCCCGGCGCTGCTGCAGGGGGCAAAAGTGAATTTTGGGGCCGGGGCGCTAATGGGATGCTGCACGTGGCGATGAAGTCATGATCTCCGGGCTCAGGAGATCGGGTCGCAAAGCCCTAACGCCTCCATTATACTCCCGCCCAATAAGGCAGGAGTCATTGCCAGCGCCGCACCCAAGCGGTAAAGCATTGGCGTCCCATTAGTGCTCCCAGAGGCGCTAACGGGAGGTACAAATGCATTGAATTTTTAGCCCTTTTTCTTTCGTAGCACAAACACTCTATTGCTAATTAGTGTGGTTCTTAAAATTATTTGAGTTTGAAAACAAAATTAGTGGCATGCCTACTTGTGGGGAACAGTAGATATTCCAAACAGTATTTTAAACTTACCTTAGCTGCTTTCTTAAGGTTAATCAATTTGCTCCCATCTCTTCAAGCCTACAGATTCTTGATATAGCATTCATCCTTTCTGCAAACTTTCCCAAACCTGCTGCACCAGGTGCTATTACAAAAGTATCCATCTGTTCTGTAAAGTATTTCTCTCCTTGCCCTGAATTCCTCAATAAGCACTTCTTATGCTTGGTCATCAAATCTATTTTTCCATGATTGGGATGTTTGCATTGTACAACAATTTTGCTCAGCAAACACTTGCTCAGCAGTCCTCTATACTATTGCAGGTGTTTAAATGATTCTTTCATGTAGTTAATAACTGCAGTCACTGCATTGATTAGTCTACTTTCCAGGATCATAATACAATTTGCTTCTGCTACAAATGATTAATTCGATTTTAAAAAGTATAACCAATAAAATTGATTGATTGAAAGTAAGACCATATCAGTGGCACTGTAATAAAGTTTGACTTGTTTGATTTATTGCTCAAAACAGCAGATCATGAGGTAGAAATTCGGTCACGATTCAGTTGGGGCGTTGTCGCGGGCAGAGCAGTAAATTTTGCATTGGCAAATGGTTTGCGTCTACCGCCGAAATATTCATCAACTGAGCACGGTGTTTGGAGCGGGATGCTAAGGGAGGCATTGCATGCCTCTTTTCGAGCGTTAGGCCGGCTGAGCAAGGGAAAATCCCAAGCTACAGCGGCGGCCTCAGCCATAGCAGACGCCTGGGGGAAATAAAAAACCTGAAAAAAACCCCAAAACATTCTCAATACATAGCTCACACCACCACTACATAAATTACAAAAAAAAATGTTTTTAAAGCCATCGCACTTACCTAAGGTCGGCATTACTTACCTGACTGTAGCTGCTACAGCTTGGAACGCCTGCTTTCACAGGCATTCCCATCAGGGCGCCCTATAGAGCGTTACGGGTTGGGAGGCAACCAAAAATCAAGCCGGTGTCGCAACCAGGGACGTTGCACACTGGCTCGCCTCTCTCGGGCGGTACTGCCCTGCCCTGCACTGGAAGCTGGCTGTCTGGGCGTATCTGCTTTCTGCTGCCAGAGCGCTAGGAGGGGCGGCAGAAGACCGAATTTCCACCCCCATGTATTTGATCAAAATATTAAAGTAGTGCATTTACTTTATTTAATTAGCAGCATTATGCTCTGAGCAAAAATAACCAGCTCATTCCATTGTGGGAATTTGTTTGCAGACTGGAAAAAGTGAATATTCATCGCAGCTTTTGTAACATTTGGTTTCTATTATTATTTGTATATCTGGGGTTAAACACTCAAATGTGTTGGTTTAAATGCTCAAATTAAAAGCAGGGTTAAAAACAGAAGAGATTGAAACAATATGACAGTTCATTCAATAGCTGGTGTTTGATCAGAACTAGTGCCTCAATTTGACTTCCTGCTGGAGAAATAATTTCATATAGAGAGATGGAATTTCCTGTGTATTTGCACTCAGAGACACGTGTAATCGGGGCATAAAGCAAATACTTGTCGTAAAAGATTTATGAACTGGGGCGCAAATGTGTTGCACACGTAATTACACTATGACCAAACGTCCTCACTCTTTCACTCAGATCTATCTATTCCTGCCCCCGAACGCAGCTTGGCTAACTATAATAGCTCCAGTCCAAGGCTAAATAACCGTACACACAAATTTCCTGCAATTACAATGATTCAAATTGGATGTACAATTAAACACAAAATTTTCTGATGTTTTATTTAAATTTTTTGAGCATTTCAAAACATTTTTCTTCCCTGGGACCTGCTCTGTATTTTGTGTTTCTTTGAATGCATTTTCATGATAGTAGCAGAAGTCACATTAAAAATTGAAAAGCTTCCACCATTGCATGTTCTTAACCATGCTGTGCCTGATGTGCATGAATGACAGTGTGAGTTTGGCACTTTTCTCAAGCTGATTTCTGCTTGTCGACTGCCATTTTTACATTCTGCCATCTGTTAATTAGCAGGAAATGTGGGTGTGAACAGACTCGCAAAATGAATGCAAGAATGGGCATATTTTCGGGTGTAACTTCCCAATTATGCCCCCACATGAAATTCCACCCCAGAAGGTTTGCAAGAAGATGAACCTGGCTGAATTTACTATGTACTAAACCAATAGAACTTTGTTCTATTAATTTACAGAGATCCTCAAACTCAATCAAAAACATTTATGTAAGGAGCAATCAATATATTACAGACCTTCTTATTCTATGTATACTTTTATAAATATTGTATCAGTTAACTTGCCAGTGTCTGTGTTTCATATAGGTAATTATAAATATATAAGAACATAAGAACATAAGAAATAGGAGCAGGAGTAGGCCATACAGCCCCTCGAGCCTGCTCCGCCATTTAATATGATCATGGCTGATCCGATCATGGACTCAGGTCCACTTCCCTGCCCGTTCCCCATAACCCCTTATTCCCTTATCGGTTAAGAAACTGTCTGTCTCTGTCTTAAATTTATTCAATGTCCCAGTTTCCACAGCTCTCTGTGGCAGCGAATTCCTCGGATTTACAACTCTCTGAGAGAAGAAATTTCTCCTCATCTCAGTATTAAAAGAGCGGCCCCTTATTCTAAGATTATGCCCTCTAGTTCTAGTCTGCCCTATCAGTGGAAACATCCTCTCTGCATCCACCTTGTCAATCCCCCTCATAGGGGCACAATTTTCCCGAACCCCTTTTTTCAGCGCACTTACCCTAAATGCGCCGACTTTGCGCGCTGGAAACGCCGCCGAAAAAACGGCCCCATCCTGCCCGCTCTGCCGAGTCTCCGGTTTCCCAGCATGGCATACATAGTGCAGTGGGGGGTGGAGCAACAGCCCAATGCAGAAAACACTGCCGGCAGCTGCGCGCATGCGCAGTGGAGTCTGCGCGCATGCTCCTCGCCCTCCCAGCGTGTCCTGCAGGACCCACTGTTCGCAGCCCCTATCCCCGGCTGAGTGACCTCCCGCACAGGCCGGCCGGCCTGCTGACTTCCCGGGCCGAGGTAGGACTTGAATTTTATTCTTTATTTATTGATGGTTGTGCTTTGTTTAGTGAGGAGAGTTTTGATTGGGGAGTTGAGGAGGAGAGTTTTGATGGGGGCGGGGTGGGGGAGGAAGAGTGTTTTGATGGGAGAGGGCGGGGAAACTTTAAAAAAAACTTGTTTCTGGCATAAAGGTAGGACTTCTATTTTTTATTTGTTATTGATTGATTGCGTATTACTTTTTGTGGTTTGTTTAGTGCTTTGTAAGTCTTGGTGCAGGTCCTCAGCTTTCTTATATTTTTTATTTGTTATTGAATGCTTATTTTTGTGCTTTGTTTAGTGCTTTGTAAGTCTTGGTGCCTTAAATGTACTAAACTGCGCCGAATTCTTAACTGTCCACAATGTTTTTCAGAGATGGCCACATACGCTGACCTAAGTTGATTTGGAGTAAGTTTTAGCTGACCAAAGTGGCATAAATGGCCAAAACTGGTGTAAGTGGCTGGGAACGCCCCCTTTTGAAAAAAAAACTCAACTAAAAAAAATCGGACCGAACTGAGTTACTGTGGAGCAAGTTTATTGGGGAAAATTAAGTTTTTTAATTTATGCCAGAAAAACCAACTTACTCCAAAAAAATTGGAGCAAGTCATGGCCAAAATTGGGCCCATAATCTTACATATTTCAATAAGATCACCACTCATTCTTCTGATTTCCAATGAGTAGAGGCCCAACCTACTCAACCTTTCCTCATAAGTCAACCCCCTCACTCTCTGGAAACAATCTTGTGAACCTTCTCTGAACTGCCTCCAAAGCAAATATATCTTTTCGTAAATATGGAAACCAAAACTGCACGTCGTAATCCAGGTGTGGCTTCACCAATACCCTGTATAACTGTAGCAAGACTTCCCTGCTTGTATACTCCATCCCCTTTGCAATAAAGGCCAAGATTCCTTTGGCCTTCCTGATCACTTGCTGTACCTGCATACTAAACTTTTGTGTTTCATGCACAATATCCCTAAGTCCCGCTGTGCTGCAGCACTTTGCAATATTTCTCCATTTAAATAACTTGCTGTTTGATATTTTCTGCCAAAGTGCATGACCTCACATGTTCCAATATTATACTCCAGCTGCCAAATTTTTGTCCACTCACTTAGCCTGTCTACGTCCTTTTGCAGATTTTTTGTGTCCTCTTCACACATTGTTTTTCCTCCCATCTTTGTATCATCAGCAAACTTGACTACGTTACACTCGGTCCCTTCTTCCAAGTCGTTAATATAGATTGTAAATAATTGAGGTCCCAGCACTGATCCCTGCGGCACCCCACTAGTTACTGATCACCAACCCAAGAATGAACCATTTATTCCGATTCTCTGTTTTCTGTTAGTTAGCCAATTCTCTATCCATGTTAATATATTACCCCCAACCCCATGAACTTTTATCTTGTGCAGTACCCTTTTATGTGGCACCTTGTCAAATGCCTTCTGGAAGTCCAAATACGCCACATCCACTGGTTCCCCTTTATCCACCCTGTTCGTTACATCCTCAAAGAATGGTTCAGGCTGTAAACCTCTGATTGATGTGGTTAGAGCTGCTATGTGTAAAAAAGTATAGTAGCAAATGCAAGCCTTTTTGAAGTACAGGAAATGTATGTTAACCCGTTACTCCTGTTCCTATTTCTTATGTTCAGGTATGTAAGAAAGAAAGGAAATTATTTTGAGCTCCTCACTTCCCAGAGATGTCCCAAAACACATCAGAACCAATGAAGTGCCTTTAGGTGTCGTTACTTTTGTAATGTAGGCAATTGCAACTGCAAAAGATCGCACGAACAGAAGTGAGAAAAATGACCAGATTTTCCATTTTAATGGTATTGGTTAAGGCATAAATATTGGCCAGGACGATTTCCCTGTTCTCCTCTGAATTCTAGTATATGATCTTTTGCATTCACCTGTGAAGGCAGATGGGGCCTTGGCATAACATCTCATCCGAAAGACAGCACCTCCAACAGTGCTGCACTTGCATGTTAATCTAGATGACATGCTCAAATCTCTGGACTGGGATTTGAACCCATAACCTTCTATTTCAGAAGCAAGAATTGCTACCACTGAGCCAATAGCTGACACCAAGCCTATACCTCTATGAAAGCAGAGTCAAGGAATGGTAGTGTTTCCAAGGTTATACAGGAATAATTTTTTTAATTCATTCATGGAATGTGGGTGAAGCTGGCAAGGCCAACATTTATTGTTCATCCCTAATTGCCCTTGAGAAGGTGGTGGTGAGCCACCTTCTTGAACCACTGCACCATTATGGTGAAGATACTCCCACAGTGCTGTTAGGTAGGAATTTTCAGGATTTTGACTGAGTGACGATGAAGGAATGGTGATATATTTCCAAGTCACAATGGTGTATGACCTGGAAGGGAACTTGGAGGTGACAGTGTTCCCATGTGCCTGCTGCCCTTATCCTTCTAGGTGGTAGAGGTTGTGGGTTTGGGAGGTACTGTCGACAAAGCCTTGACAAGTTGCTGCAGTGCATCTTGTAGATGGTACTCATTGTGCCGATGCTGGAGGGAGTGAAAGTTTAAGGTGGTGGAAGGGATGCCAATCAAGCGGGCTGCTTTGTCTTAGATGGTGCTGAACTTCTTGAGTGTTGTTGGTGCTCCACTTATCCAAGCAAGTGGAAAGTTTTCCCTCACACTTCTGACTTGTGCCTTGTAGATAGTGGAAAGGCTTTGGGGAGTCAGCAGGTGAGTCGCCCACTGCAGAATACCCAGCCTCTGACCTGCTCTTGTAGTCACAGAACTTATGAGGCTGGTCCAGTTAAGTTTCTGGTCAATGGTGATCCCTAGGATGTTTATGGTGGGGGATTCAACAATAGTAATGGCATTGGATGTCAAGGGGAGGTGGTTAGACTCCCTCTTGTTGGAAATGGTCATTGCCTGGCACTTGAGTGGCGTGAATATTACTTGCCACTTATAAGCCCAAACCTTAATGTTGTCCATATTTGGCTGCATGTGGGCATGGACTGCTTCAAGTTACAGAAACTATTGTTGAACCATTGAGAATGAAGATGATATTAAAACCTCCAAATTCCTGCAGCCACCATGAGAATGATAACAATTCATGGATGGGATTTTCTATATTTATTAATCAGGTATGTAAATAATCATTGTACCTCTTTTTACATTTGTAACTTGCTAAATATATTAAATGATTACAAAGCTATGACGTAGGTGAAGGTTTAAGTACAATTGATTTGTTCATCTTGTCAGCTTTGGTTACAGCTACAATAACTGCAATTTGGGCAAATGTCACATTAATAAATGGGTACAATAGATTAGAGAATTATGACATTGGCAGATATGGGCACTTGTATTTAAACTAGAACAATTATTTCATGATGTCTTAAAAGGCCAGATCTTGCAGAAAAAAAGTAAAGTGGAATTCCTTAGCACCACTGATTTTTTTTTTACAATCTTTCTGTTGAACAAAAATCTGTTATCCTGTTAAACTACTTTTGACCACCCACCTTATTATTTCACTGCTTGCTGTGAAGGCTTAGCTAAAACTAATTTTTACCTGCTCAAACAACTCCTACTTTCCTTTGTTGTCAAATACAAATAAGTAAGCTGAAACTACTGCATTTTTCCTAATGGTCCTTCAAACTGATCTGATTTTAAAGTGCATAAAAGGAATAATGAACCATTTTTACATCTTGTCCATATTAAGTAGAGTTGGCCCTATTGCCAAAGTATGCTCTAAGGAATCCGAAGTCTGAAAAAACTTGGCACTGTAAACGTACAGTTAATCATGACCAGTTCCACAAAGGATAAGCTGGTGATTTATATGTCTGCATTTGAGATAAAGTGCATAGGCTTATAAGCATAATTTAAATCTGCTTTGTGAAAAGACAATCACTGGTAGCAAAATTATAGTCATATTTTGGCTTCGACATAACTATAAAGGTAATGTGAATAATTGCATTTGTTCTGTCCAGCTCTATTTGCCTGTGAACAAAATACCAACCTGCTGAATCTTTATGCAATGGAGTTCTATTTTTTATCAACATATACAAAGCACAACACTTCTCATGTTAATGCTGTATCTAAAATAGTAATGGTTCAATTATACCATGTACTTGACATCACATTACCAGTTGCAAAGACACAGCTGGTTGGGTACATGAAGAAGCATCTTTTGGGCCATTAAGCTTAAGACACTGATAAAAGGCACAAATTATGTTAGTAAGTGGAACTATTGCCAACTAGCCACTGCTGTCATATCAAACCATTAGATGCTGAGCTAATTGCATCAACGGCAGGCTTTTGAAAGCAACTTTAATTTTTTTCTACAACTTAATATTAATGCAGCTGTGGGCCAAAGAAAATGCTTCATCAGATTACAGATGTTCAATCATTACCATGATGTGTTACTCTGGGAAGTCTGGCAGTACACAGATACTGAGAGACAAAAAGGTGCTGGGAAACCAGGACCAGGAAATTGGAGTATTTTAATTCAATATTGATACTATAGGAATAGCACATGAAGTTCCATTTCACAGGATACTTAATAATCAATTTCTGTTCAGGCCCCCTTGCAAAACTAACTCATTAACCATAATGGGCTGTTTCTTATAGGAACATCCAGTAAAATAAACTAGGTTTCCTTTTTTTTCCATCTGGTGTAACCATTGTAGAATATTCAAACTGTGAGCTGTCTTATTTCAGGCATGATATATTGCAACATAAATCTGGCAAAATAGAACTCTCATCTCACAGCATGCAATTGAGGATTTTAGCAGTAGGTCTGCTGGGTATTTGACTGCAGTTGATTTAATTATATCGGACAGGATGGGCCAAACTACTGAATGCAATGAACGGTTAATTGATTGACGATTAATTGACTTAAGCTCATGGTGGCCAATTTTTTTAAGTGGGTATTAATTGAATATTAATCAGAAAAGACTACTCCCAATCCCAGTTTTTGCACTAAGTGCATCTCTTAGTTGCTACTAATTATTGCAGGAATGTAACTATTGATTTTCTGCTGTAATATGGTCTCACTGGGTCAAACTTGGGTGCAATCAACTCAACTATGACACAATGGGGGCAGTGGGGAGCGTAACAGCTGTCTGAAATTTAAAAATTCAATTTTAAAATATTTCATTTTGCTAAGGGGTTGGTATTGGGACCACTGCTCTTTTTGATATATATTAATGACCTTGACTTGGGTATACTGGGCATCATTTCAACAAAGTTTTCAGATGATATGAAACTCAGAAGTGTCGTAAACGATGAGGAGGATAGTAACAAACTTCAGGAGGATTTAGACAGACTGGGGAAATGAGCAAACACATGGCAAATGCAATTTAACGCAGTGAAGTGTGAAGTGATGAATTTTGGTAGGAGGAATGAGCTCAGGCAATATAAATAAAATGGAGCAATTTTAGAGGGGGTGCAGGAACAGAGACCTGGGTGTGTAGGTACACAAATATTTGAAGATGCTGGCCAAATTGAGACGGCTGTTAAAAAAGCATATGATATCCATGGCTTTTTAAATAGAGACATAGAGTGAAAAAGCAAGGAAGTTATGCTAAACCTTATAAAACATTGGTTAGACCCTGGCTGGAGTATTGTGTCCAATTCTGGGCACAAGACTTTAGGAAGAATATCAAGGCCTTCGAGAGGGTGCAGAGGAGATTTACGAGAATGGTACCAAGTATGTGGGAGTTTAGTTACGTGAAACAACTAGAGAAAGTGGGTTGTTCTACTTACAGGAAAAACAATTGAGGAGAGATTTAATAGAGGTGTTTAAAATTATGAAGAGTTTTGATAGAGTAATTAAAAAGAAACTATTTCCAGTGGCAGAAGAGTCAGTCACCAAAGGACACATATTTAAAATAATAGGCAAAAGATCCAGAGGCAAGGTGAGGAGAATATTTTATGCAACGAGTTATGATGATCTGAAATACACTGCCGAAAGGGTGGTGGAAGTAGATTTAAAAACAACTTTCTAAAGGGAATTTGATAAAAACTTGGGAGGGGAAAAATTTGCAGGGCACTAGGAAAAAAGCAGTGGAATGGGACTAACTGGATGGTTCTTTCAAAGAGCCAGTACAGGCACAATGGGCTGAATGGCCTCCTTCTGTGCTGTATCATTCTATGATTTTATGTGCATGGCCATATTCTAAGAGCATTTGAACAAGTCTCTTCATTATTAGGCTCTCAAATCCTCTCTGCTGACCTCTAAATGCTGGACATTGCAACCTAAGTGGTGACTTCTACATTCAGCACTTGAGCTAGTCAAATAGCAGAAAAAACAGCAGAGATTTACATGCGGAAGCATTTATTGCTGTCGACACTGCCAGCACAGGAAGGATGGGAAGTGGGACAGAAAGACCATTGATTTCATTGGTAATGCATCGATTAATATTGTACAATAAAACAGAAAATGCTGGTAATGCTCAGCAGGTCGGGCAGCATCTGTATAGAGAGAAACAGAGTTAACGTTTCAGGTCATTGACCTTTCATCAGAACTGGCAATGGTTAGAGATGTAATAGGTTTTAAGCAAGTGCAGAGGCAGGGTAAAAGGGGGAGGGGAGGAAAGAACAAAATGTAAGGCCTGTGATAGGGTGGAAGGCAGATGAGATTAAATGTCAAAAGGGATGATGGTGCAAGGTAAAAGGGGTTGGTAATGGGACAATTTAAGAAACAATAGGTGGGTCCAGAGCATCTGTAAATGGCAACAGCAGAACCATTACCAAAAGCTGTTGTCCATGAAAATGAGAGCAGATTATGATCTGAAATTGTTGAACTCAATGTTGAGTCCGGAAGGCTGTAAAATGCCTAATGGAAAGATGAAGTGCTATTCCTTGAACTTCCATTGAGCTTCATTATAACATTGTAGGAAGCCACGGATAGAGTGGGTGTGGGATGGAGAATTAAAATGACAGGTGACCGGAAGCTTGGGGTCACGCTTGCAGACTGAACAGAGGTGTTCCGCAAAGCAATCACCCAATCTGTGTTTGGTCTCTCCGGTGTAGAGGAGGTCACATCGTGAGCAATGAATACAGTATACTAAATTGAAAATGGCATTCTAGTATATACCAAATAGGAACTCCTCACTTGCAACTGTGATCAGCTGTTTCTGGCAGCTGTTACGCATCATAAATGCACTTTGAGTGACTATCTACAAGTACCAGGAAATAATCACTTATTTTCTCACGGAAGTCTACATGTCCCCTCTGAAAAGGTCTACTTGGCCATGACCAGGGCTGTAGTGGAGTTTTGGGTGGTTTGTTTCTACAATTTTGGCAAACACTGCATTTGCTAACAGGTGATTCAAGATCACTGACCAATCCAGGCCAGTAAACAAAGCTTCTTGCAATTGATTTCATACCGAGATCTCTGGTTGTTCAGTGTGAAGTTTGGCCGGAATTCTATTTCTCAAAGAAGTAGGCACCATCACTGTTTCCCCGCTTGGTACAACCTTGCTCACAAGACAATTCAGTATGATGGTAATCATCATCATCATAGATAGTCCCTCGGAGTCGAGGATGTCTTGCTTCCACACTAAAAATTAGTTCTGAGCTGACTGAAAAGTCCAATGTGGGACCTGCAGTCTCTATCACAGATGGGGCAGATGGGGTAATGAAATGGTTTCAATTCTGTGTCCATACACTGATCAATCCATCCGTTCAAGGTGTTTTCATACACTCTTCGGTACTGAGTCCTTTTGAATCTCATCTCTGTCATAGAGCTCCACCTAGTGGACTACTGATATAATAATAACTACTGATGTAGTAACAATAAAAGGTCATGTGGCAAGGTCATGTGATCACAGCTCTGTTAGGAGCCATCTTGTAATGTGTCTAGCTGTGTCTAAAGATATCACAGATTGGCAATGAGGATGGGAGTTTTGGATTCCCTATCTGATATTTTTGTTGGTGAATAATCCTGCCAACTGATGGAGAGACTTTGAGAGATTCTTTGTTTTGCAGAACAGCTAACCATCCAAGGTAAATTTCAAGCACACTTGGTTGAATTGTCGACACTGCCAGAGTCCAGATGACCGCGCCTATGGAAATAATAGGGTGCTTGGGTAAGTTCCATCACGACCAAGAGACTTTCGGAGCATATGTGAAGTGGCTAGAAATGTTTTTTACCATAAATAGTATTGTCAAAGTCCCCCATGATGGAAATCGTAACCGGGTGGTTTTAGAAAGGAAATGGGCTATTTTCTTGACTGATGCAGGCCTTGAGGTGTATGTAACCCTGAAAAATGTGCTTGTCCCTGTCAAGCCACAGGTCACGCCACTGACGGAGAATCTAGAACAGCACTACAGTCCTGAGTCCCTAGAAATTGCTGAAAGTTGTCGTTTTGCAATACAAAATTAAATAAATGATGAGGGTATCAGTGAGTACATAGTAGCTCTAAAAAGGTTATACATTCACTGTCATTTCGGAAGCTTTCAGGACTGAGCATTGCGTGAACGCTTTGTTTGGAGGTTGAAAAATGATGGAATCATAAGGAAATTGTTGACAACCCCTAATTTGACTTTTGATTTAGCTTGTCAGACAGCTATGTCGATGGATATGGCTGACCAATACTCCCGAGAATTTCATGCCATTTCCAGTCATCAGACAACTGAGGTGAATCGGCTGCAGTCTAAAAGTAAAAGGCAGTTGGGCCCCAAGGGCTCAGCAACTGGCCAAGGTAACAGTGCATTGAAGTTGTGCTATCAGTGCCTGGAATAACACACTGCTCAAAGTTATCCATATGTGAAGGCCGCGTGCTTCTGTTGCAAGAAAACTGGGCATCTTGCGAAGGCATGCCAACTGAAGAGTAAACCGACTTTCAAAGCTAGTAGAAATCGCCAGACACTACATAGCATTGAAGAGAAGCGACAGGACAAGGAGGTTCTGGAGATACATGTCATCAGGAGCACGAAGGTATCTAACAGCTATTCGTGAAGTATTGTCATCCAAGTAGATGTTGCAGGAACCAGGATACCCATGGAAATCGACACCGGTGCATCCATGAGCGTAGTACTGGAATCATTATATCTTGATAAGTTGCATGATTTTCCACTGGAGAAATTGAAGATAGTGCTGCAAGGCTACTCAGGAGAGCAAATTCCTGTTGTAGGAAGTATTACCATACCAGTGAAATACAAGGATCAATCTCAGAGATTCCCTCTCATTGTAGTGGTAGGAGACAAGCCTGCCTTGTTAAATAGAAATTGGTTGGGATCACTGAAGCTGGATTGGAATGAGATTTGTTGTGTGGAAACAAAATTTGCATCAAAAGATCAAGCAGTATCCAAAGGTATTTCACAAAACTGGCAGTCCGATCCAAGGCTTCAAGGTGAGTGTCACAGTACAGAAGGACACAAGACCAGTTTACTGCAAGCCACGTCCCGTACCATATGCACTCAAGGAGAAAGTTGAGCAACAACTCAAAAGACTAGAAACTGAAAACATTGTCTCTAAGATAGATCTGAGTAATTGGACTACACTCATTGTTATTGTACCTAAGTCAGATGGTAAGATAAGGTTGTGTGGTAATTATAAAGTAACCGCAAACCAGGTATCAGAGGAAGCTATTCATTCATACTTCGTTTGTAGGAATGAATTGGGAGTGGATAAAGATTGTATCATGTGGGGAGCAAGAGTGGTTATCCCAAATAAGTTCAGGTCCTAATTGTTCAGAGAAATTCATGACCAGCATGTGCTTGAGCATGAGTTTTGCACGTAGTTACTTATGGTGGCCAGGTTTAGATATAGAGATAGAGCACATTGTCAGTCATTGTACAACATGTGAATTGTTAAGCAAAAAACCACCATCAGTACCATTACATCCATGGAAATTGCCTCCCAGAGTGTGGCAAAGGTTACATGTAAATTTTGCTGAGCTAGAAGGACAACAATTGTTCATAGTGATACATAGTCATTCAAAGTGGGTAGAGGTGTTTTCGATGCAGAAAATATCAACAAATAAAATACTAGACAATTTGTGAAGATTGTTTTCTTCATATGGCCTCCCAGAAGAAATTGTTTCTGATAAAGGTCCACAATTTTGTTCAGAAGAATTTTCACAGTTCATGAGCAGAAATTGTGTGAAACATACCAAAGTTCCACCACATCACCCTGCTTCAAATGGTGCAGCAGAGCACACAGTACAAATTGTAAAATGTGCCCTCATCAAGCAAATATTGGATCCAAATCCAAGGAAACGGCAGTTGTCATTAGATCACAAACTGGCAAATCTTCTGATTACTTTTTGTAATACTCCTCATAGCACGACTGGTAGAACACCAGTCAAGTTGTTTCTCAAACAACAGCCAAGAACCAGGTTCTCATTGTTAAAGCCAAACTTGGCACAGCCAGTAGAAAAGAAACAATTAAGACAGAAAAAGAGTCATTATAGAAGTAGAGTAAGAGATAGAAGTGCAAAATTGAATCAGAAGGTGAGAATGAGGAATCATCACCATAAATGGTTAAAGTGGTTACCAGGAAGAGTAGTGAAGATACGTGGCCTGCGCACATATTTGGCCCTGATATTTGATCATAGGAAGGTTAGGTTTGTTCACATTGATCATATTTTAGCTACAGTTGTAAAAGGAGTTAAAAGTTGGATTGATTCAATTATTTATGCTAAGTCAGATAGTCTTTTTACAAATAGAGTACCAGTAGCAAATCCAAAGATGTACTAGAAACAAGTCCAAGAGAAAGTCAGAATTTAAGTCTGAGTCCGAGTCAGGCAGACAAACAGTCTGAAGATGCAGAGAGTCCAAATGTAAATCAAGGTCAGCCCTTGGAGAAAAACTCTCCTCAGGCTCAGCCTGGAATGAGTCTAAGTCCCACAACAAGATTGGAAAGTTCTGATCAAGAACAAAGGTATCCTCTTCAAAACAAAAAAAACGGTGGTTAAGTTTGATTTGTAAATATGGAAAAATAAGTTAATATCTTTTGTTGTGTATATCATGCAAGTTATGTATAATGATTATTTTGTTAAGATTATCTTCTTCAACATGGAGGGAGAAGTGTAACTGAGCTCCACCTAATGGACTATTGATGTAATAACAACCAGTTATGTCATAACAATAAAAGATTATGTGGCAAGATCATGTGTTCACAGTTCTGTTAGGAGCCATCTTAGTGTGCATGCTTGTATAGCCGCGTCTAAAGATATCACAATCTGCAATCTCAGTTTCATTCATGGGAAAATCTTTGTCAACTGCACCTAGCTAGAAAATTGTATCTTCGCTCCCAACACACGAGTCATCATATGGCAACCTGGACAAGGCATCTCTGATTACGTGTTAGTTTGAAGTGCGATATTCAAATGTGTAGTCAAATTGTGGCAACACTGCCCAATATTGCATTCTTGATGTGCCATTGCAGGGATGACAGATTTGGGCCCCGATATTGCTAGAAGCAGTTTATGATTGATTATCAGGGTAAACTTTCTGCTGATCAGGAACTATTTGAATTTCTTCATTCTTAACTGTTATGTATCTGGACTTGTATATACTCTGTACAGCCACCAGAAGGCTCATGCCCCAGAATCCCAAGGGATCGCATAATCCTTTTGGAGCATAGGTATTTAAGAATGCTTCACAGATTATAGAGGCAATCTGGAGACCTGCAATAAAAGACTAAGGTCACACATTACTTTGAGCTCAGAGTGTTCAGTCTGACTCTTTCTCCATACACTACAACTGGCGACAAGACACAGATAGCGAACCCAAAGATGCAGAGACCAGTGGGCATCATGGAGAAATTCTCAGAGGGAGATGATTGGGAAACTTTTGTGGAGCGACTTGACCAATACTTCGTGGCCAACGAGCTAGATGGGGAAGAGAGCACTGCCAATCGTAGAGCAATCCTCCTCACTGTCTGTGGGGCACCAACATATGGCCTCATGAAGAATCTGATCACTCCAGCGAAACCCATGGAGAAATCGTAGAACGATTGTGCACACTGGTCCGAGAGCATTTGAACCCGAAGGAAAGCATTCTGATGGCGAGGTACCGGTTCTACACCTACAAAAGACCTGAAGGCCAGGAAGTGGCAAGTTATGTCACCGAGCTAAGATGCCTTGCAGGACATTGCGAATTTGAAGGATATTTGGAGCACATGCTCAGAGACATTTTCATACTTGGCATTGGCCACAAAACCATACTTCGCAAACTTTTGACTGTAGAGACCCCAACCTTGAGTAAGGCCACAGCGATAGCCCAGGCGTTCATTGCCACCAGCGACAATATTAAGCAAATCTCTCAGCACACAAGTGCTGCTACAAGTACTGTGAACAAAGTGATGTTGTTTTCAAATCGTAATGGGCAGGGCAGGTCACACATACCTGCAGCTCCATGTCCGCAGATGTCTCAGAGTCCACCATCAAGAGTGATGAATGCAAGGCCATTAACACCTTATTGGCGCTGCGGGGGTTATCATCGATTCCATTCATGCCAATTCAAATGATACATTTGCAAGGGCTGTGGAACAATGGGACACCTCCAACGAGTGTGCAGGCAAGCTGCTAGGCCTGCTAAACCTGCAAACCACCATGTTGCAGAGAAGGACAGATCCATGGAGGATCATGACGAAGCAGAACCTCTGATAGAGGAGGCAGAGGTACATGGGGTGCACACATTCACCACGAATTGTCCCCCGATAATGCTAAAGGTTGAACTAAATGGACTCTCAGTGTCAATGGAGCTGGACACAGGTGCGAGCCAGTCCATCATGGGCAAAAAGACTTGCGAAAGGTTGTGGTGCAACAAGGCCTCAAAGCAAGTCTTAACTCCAATTTGCACGAAACTAAGAACTTATATGAAAGAACTGATTCCTGTAATCGGTAGTGCTCCCGTAAAGGTCTCCTACGATGGAGCGGTGCACAAGCTACCACTCTGGGTGGTACCAGGCGATGGTCCCATGCTGCTCAGCAGGAGCTGGCTGGGAAAGATACGCTGGAACTGGGACAACATCCGAGCGCTATCGCCCGCTGACGACATTTCATGTGCACAGGTCTTAAAGACATTTCCTTCGCTGTTCGAACCAGGCATTGGGAAATTCCAAGTGCAGATCCACCTAATTCCGGGGGTGCGACCCATCCATCACAAGGCGAGAGCAGTACCGTACACGATGAGAGAAAGGATAGAAATCGAGCTCGACCAGCTACAAAGAGAGGACATCATCTCACCGATCGAGTTCAGCAAGTGGGCCAGTCCTATTGTCCCAGTCCTCAAGGGAGACGGTACCATCAGAATCTGTGACGATTACAAAGTAACTATCAATTGTTTCTCCCTGCAGGACCAACACCCACTTCCAAAAGCTGATGACCTGTTTGCAACGCTGGCGGGAGGAAAGACGTTCACGAAGCTAGATCTGACTTCAGCCTACATGACGCAGGAACTGGTTGAATCATTGAAGGCCCTCATCTGCATCAACATGCACAAAGGTCTTTTTGTTTATAACAGATGCCCGTTTGGAATCCGATCAACGGTGGCGATATTCCAGAGAAACACGGAAAGTTTACTGAAGCCGGTCCTGCACACCACGGTCTTCCAGGACGACATCTTGGTCACAGGTCGGAACACAGTCGAGCATCTGCAGAACCTGGAGGAAGTTCTTAGTCGGCTCAACCACGTGGGGCTCAGGTTAAAACACTCGAAGTGTGTTTTCCTGGTGCCTGAAGTGGAGTTCTTAGGAAGGAGGATTGTGGCGGATGGCATCAGGCCCACCCACGTGAAGACGGAGGCAATCGAACACACACCAAGGCCACAGAACGTGACGTAGCTGCGGTCGTTCCTGGGACTCTTGAACTACTTTGGTAACTTCTTACCGGGTCTCAGCACACTGCTAGAACCACTACATGTCTTACTATGAAAAGGGGGCGAATGGGTTTGGGGCAAAAGCCAAGAAAATGCCTTTGTAAAAGTGAGAAAATTGTTATGCTAAAACAAATTGCTTGTGTTGTATGATCCATGTAAGCGTTTGGTACTAGCATGTGATGCATCGTCATATGGCATCGGGTGTGTATTGCAACAAGCCAATAATTTTGGGAAACTGCAACCGGTTGCTTATGCATCCAGAAGTCTGTCTAAGGCCGAGAGAGCCTACATGATGATTGATAAAGAAGTGTTAGCGTGTGTCTATGGGGTAAAGAAAATGCCCTGTTTGGGCTAAAATTTTAATTGGAAACTGACCATAAGCTACTTATATCCCTGCTTTCCGAGAGCAAAGGGCTAAATACCATGCATTGGCCCGCATCCAGAGATGGGCACTCACATTGTCCACGTACAACTACGCCATCCGCCACAGGCCAGGCACAGAAAACTGCGCCGATGATCTCAGTAGGCTGCCATTGCCCACCACGGAGGTGGAAATGGTGCAGCCCGCAGATCTAGCCATGGTTATGGAAGCATTTGAGAGTGAGCATTCACCCATCATGCCCGGCAGATCAAAACCTGGACAAGCCAGGACCCCTTATTATCTCTAGTCAAAAGCTGTGCACTTCATGGGAGCTGTTCCAGTGTCCTAGTGGAAATGCAGGAAGAGATAAAGCCGTTCCATTGGCACAAAGATGAAATGTCTATACAGGCAGACTGCTGTGGGGCAATCGAGTAGTGGTCCACAAGAAGGGCAGAGACACCTTCATCAATGACCTCCACAGTACCCACCCAGGCATCGTAATGATGAAAGCGATAGCCAGATCCCATGTGTGGTGGCCCGGCATCGATGCGGACTTAGAGTCCTGCATTCACAGATGTAATACATGCTTGCAGTTAAGCAATGTACCAAGGGAGGCCCCACTAAGTTTATGGTCTTGGCCCTCCAAACCATGGTCAAGAGTACACGTCGACTATGCAGGTCCGTTCTTGGGTAAAATGTTCCTTGTGGTTGGAGACGCGTACTCCAAGTGGTTTGAATGTGAGATAATGTCGGCCAGCACGTCCGCTGCCACCACTGAAAGCCTGCGGGCCATGTTTGCCACACATGGCTTACCCGATGTCCTGGTGAGCGACAACAGGCCATGTTTTACCAGTGCTGAGTTCAAAGAATTTATGCCCCATAACGGGATCAAACATGTCACATTGCCCCATTTAAACCAGCGTCCAATGGTCAAACAGAGAGAACAGTGCAAACCATCAAGCAAGGCTTGAAGAGGGTAACTGAAGGCTCACTGGAGACTCGCCTATCCCGAGTCCTACTTAGCTACTGCACGAGACCCCATTCACTCACTGGGATCCCACCTGCTGAACTGCTCATGAAAAGAGCACTTAAGACAAGGCTCTCGTTAGTTCACCCTGATCTACATGAATAGGTAGAGAGCAGGCGGCTTCAACAAAGTGTATATCATGATAGCGCAAATATGCCATGTGAGATTGAAGTCAATGATCCTGTATTTATATTAAATTATTGGCAAGATCCCAAGTGGCTTCCCGGCACTGTCGTGGCCAAAGAGGGGAGCAGGGTATTTCGGGTCAAACTTTCAAATGGACTCATTCACCGGAAACACTTGGACCAAATCAAACTCAGATTCCCCGACTACCCTGAGCAACCCACCTTGGACCCTACCTTTTTTGTTCCCCCAACACACACGCCAGTGGCAACTGACACCACGGTTGACCACGAAGCAGTACCCATCATCCACAGCAGCCCTGCAGAGCCCAACACACTGGCAGCCCAGCAAGGCTAGCTGCACAGCAGCCCAGCGAGGGCCCAACAAATGATTCAACAACACCAGCCTTCACACCGAGATGATCAACCAGGGCAAGAAGGGCCCCAGATCGACTCACATTGTAAATAGTTACACTATTGACTTTAGGGGGAATGTTGTTCTGTATCTGGACTGGTATATATTCTATACAACCACCAGAGGGCTCATTCCCTGGAGTCCCAAGGGATCTCATAATCCCTTGGGAGCACAGGTATTTAAGCGTGCTTCTCAGGTTGGAGAGGCACTCTTAAATACCTGTGCTCCGAAGTTCAGTCTGACTCTTTCTCCATACTCTACATAAGCAGTATGACGACTGTTTCCTTTTCAATTTGCACATCGTTTTTTTCACTCTTTGTGATGGTTCATGATGCAAGCGCGATTGATTTCTCTTGGCCGTGATCCATTATGTGGCTTATGACAGCTCCCACACCATACTCCATAACTTAAGCTCACGCTTGGTGTCATTGTGCACATATATAGCATCGCTAGAGAGACTCCTCTTACAAGCGTCATAAACTTCTTGTTGCACTGTCATCCACTTCTACTGGACATCCCTCTTGAGGAGCTCATGCAATGGAGCTAACATGGTGGCTAACTCGGGTAGGAAATGTGCGTAGTACTGGATCATTCCAAGGAAACATCTTAACTCAAACATGTTCTGTGGCTTTGGAGCATTGATGGCAGAATCAACCTTTTCCTTCACTGGTTGCAAGTCATTTGCATCAACTTTCAGACCAAGGTACACAACCTCAGGCTGCACAAAAGCACATTTGCTCCTTTTCAATTTGACATTGTGGGCATTCAACCTTTGAAGCACTATATCTAACACTTCTAGATTTCCTTCCTCAGTGCTGGTTGCAATCAGCACATTGTCTTGATTGCATAAGCAATTTGGAACTCCTTGCAAAATCTTATCCATCATCGCCTGGAAGATTTTGGGGGAGGACTTTACACCATACGGCAGCTTGGTGTATGAGTACAGTCCTGTGTGTGTGCTGATGGTGAGTTAATTTTGTCAACATTCAGCTGAGCGTAAGCATACGACAGGTCAAGCTTGGAGCAAACTTTTGACCCAGAGAATGCTGTGTACAAATCTTGCGATGTCGTTTACTGCTCATGGACAATTGCTTAATTGATAGTAACTTTGTAGTCATCGCACAAACATACAGTTTTGTCTGCTTTGGGCACAATCGGGGTAGCCCATTCACTTTTGTCAGTTTTTACTTGCCTTCTGTTCTCTCTGAGTTTTGCTAGCTCTTCCTCCACCTGACTTTTCAACACATAGGGGACCGGCCTGGCCTTACAATAGACAGGCTTCATGTTGGGCTTGATGCATATATATGCGTCATACCCAGTGATGCCCTTATAACTGTCGGTGAACATGCTTTTCTACTTATTCAGCATTGTGTTGAGTCACTTCTTTGAAGCATTTACACTGAAGACATTTTTACAATGTAGTTTTAACTTTCTCAACCAGTCTTTGCCCATAAGAGATGGCCTGTTAGTACAGATCGCTATAGTAATAGGCAGCTTTACTGACTGGCCATTGTGTTGAACTGTACATTCCATTTGTCCAGATATCTCTAAGATTTCTCCAGAGTAGGTTTTTAACTCTATGGTACTCTTTGTAAGTGGTATTTGATTAAACTTACTCTCATATGTGTCCTTGCTCATGATAGAGCAGTCCACAGCCGTATCGATACACATCAATATATTGCTTGTTGAGCAAAGGTTTTGAACAGAAATCTTTCTCATGACTGCTAGCATTGCAACCAGCAGCATAGATATTGTAGATGCCTAATTTTTAAATATCAGGTGTGTTCACTTCAATATTGGGAACTACTCCCTTTTGTTGTCATTGCTTTGCATTGCCGCTAGAATGGTTCTAACTTCCTGCTATAGATCTAGCTCTGCAAGTTGTTCAAATATGGCCTTCCTTTGGCAGTGAAAACACTTTGCATTTCTGTATTGGTAAGACTGTGGTGAGTGATTTCTATTGCAGCGATAACAATTCACTGAATTGTTCTTACTGACATGTTTTGGACTCGATCGCAGAGCTTTAGGTTTGCTAATGGCTTTAGACAGAGCTTCCTAGCATTCTTCGAAGCCAACTCCATAGATAGGGCAATTTTGCATGCTATGTCAAACGTTAGATTCGGCATGTTCAGTAACATAAACTGTGTTTGCTCATCCACTAGTCCACACACAAACTTATCTTGCAAGGCATGATCCAAAAATGTGCCGAAGTTACAGTGCAAAGACAGGTTCTTAAGAGCTACAATGTACCTACTGATGGTTTCACTTTGTTTTTGGTTTCTGGTACCAAACTTAAAGCTCTCTGCTATTCTAACGGTTTTGGGTCAAAATGCTTCTTGAGTTACCCTGGCGTGAGTAGGTTTGGTAATGTTCCGTAGATATCTGGTCCGATCCCTGTTAGAAAAATTGCTTTTTTCCATTCACAAATTACTTTATTTTGAGCATGAACATTCCCACCTGCACCTTCGGTCTCAATAATGTTATTGGCCTTAAAAAACATCTCCATCCGCTCAATGTAAGAACTGAATGGTTCCCGAACTCGGTCATACAGGTCGAGGCTTCCAATGAATCTCGTAGGCGCAGCCATGATTGTCCTGATCCCGTCGAACAGTGACTCAGCACAATACCTGTGCACCTGTGCAAATCAACGCCACTGTTGCTGTGTATACCTACTTGTGAAGGCGAAGCACAGTTGATTCTATCTGAACATTAATGGTAAAATATCGCAAAAATTCAGTTCAAGTGTCACAAATTCACCTTAAACTTGTCCACTCAAAGGTTGTACACTGTGTCCTTCCGTAATCCCTAAAAATGGCTTTGGGACCCCATCCTCATCGCCAAAATGTAATATATGTGGGTAGAACAAATGAAGGGCAGAGACACGATGAGTTGTTAGGCCATGTGCTTGCTTTATTAAGCCAGAGAGAACTGAGCATGCTCATACCAAATCTTGTGATAAACCATGTGATAATACATTACACCAAACTTACCTGCTTCCCTGAGATCGGACCACTCCCCCCCCCATCCCCGCAATCAGAACTCCCTATCCAAAGACCCCCCCACCCTATTTAGATTCTTATTTTCCAAGGAATATGTGGCCTCCTTATTCTTCCTACCAAAATGTACCACCTCATACTTTTCTACATTGAAATTAATTTGCCAATTACACACCCATTCTGAAAGTTTATTAATATCTTCTTGTATTTTGTTGCAGTCTTCCTCGGTATTAACTATAACCCCAATTTGGTGTCATCCATGCTTTTAAGGTAGAAATGGCTTCTACCAAATTGTCCTGTCAAAAAAAATTCTTGTGCCACTAATGCGTTAAAAATGACAAGGAAATTCTCCACAACATTGTCATTTTAGACTGTTTATTGTTTCATGAAGCAAAGTGTTACACTTTTCAGATGTAGCATCAACTCTTCTTTATGACCAAGTGCAAATAAACCCAGTTCCCAATAGGGAAGTCTTGGTCTCACTTGGAATCTCTGAAAAGGCTGTCAGGACTGGCAAGATATTTATCCAGAATAAGGACTGGAAACCCATAACTGAGTCAATCCTTTTGCTCTTGTATACTCTACTCTTAACATAGAAACATAGAAAATAGGTGCAGGAGTAGGCCATTCGGCCCTTCTAGCCTGCACCACCATTCAATGAGTTCATGAGTTCTTGTATGCTCTAGATTCTCGAAGGGTACAACAAGCAACAAGGAAGGCAAATGGAATGTTGTCCTTTATTGCAAGGGGGTTGGTGTATAAGAGTAAGTAAGTCTTGCTACAATTGTAAAGGGCCTTGGTGAGACCACATCTGGAATACTGTGCACGGTTTTGGACACCTTATCTAAGGAAGGATATACTTGCCTTGGAAGCAATGCGACAAAGGTTCATTAGATTGATTGCTAGGATGAGAGGGCTGTCTTATGAAGAGAGATTGTGTAGAATGGGCCGATAATCTCTGGAGTTTAGAAGAATAAAAGTGATCTCATTGAAACATTGTAAGACGTGCAGAAATTACCCCTTGCTCCGTCCAACAGGTTATAAAGTTCAGAATTGAGACTTATGAGAAATTACACAAGACACAACTGAGTTCTGCCTTTAACCTTTTATTGACAAAGACAGATTCGAAACCCCGAACCACTATTCAAGCAGTACACCAATAATGTTACAAGAAATCATACATACAATCACCTGCAGATGATCAGTCCAGCTTTGACTGTAGGTCCTCCTTCCTTGACTGCAGCGGTTCGTAATAAGTGATGTTATATCTTCAGTACAACTCACAAACACACACACAATCTTAAGATGGCAGAACACTCTGAAACTCTAGTCAAGTGACCTATTCTCTCTTTATTTGTATACAGTGCCACAGTAGTTCACAGTGGAGCTATATATATTACACTTCTCCCTCCTTAATGAAGAAGTAATTATAACAAAATAATCATCATACATAACGTGCATGGTTATACATAACAAAATAGATGGACTTATTTTACTACATATACAAATCAAGCTTAACACTTGTTTTCTGTTTTGAAGAGGATACCTTTGCTCTCGATCAGAACCTTCCAAAAATGGTGTCGAATTTAAACTCATTCGAGGCTGATCTTGAGGAAGGTTTTCCTCCAAGGGATGCCCTTGATTTTCATTTGAACTCTCTCTAACTTCAAACTGTTCATCTGCCTGACTCGGACTCAATTCTGACTTAATTCTGACTTCCTCTTGGATTTGTTTCCAGTACATTGGATGTAGCATATGCTACTGGTGTATCAAAACTATCTGATGAGTCAGAAATAATTGAATCATTCCCACCTTCAACTACTTTCACATCTGTAGGTAAAATATGATCAATGTGAACAAACCTAACCTGTGCTTGATCAAACATCTTGACCAAATATGTGCGAGGACCACATATCTTCACCACTCTTCCTGGTAACCACTTTAACCATTTAAGGTGATGGTTCTTCACTCTCATCTTCTGATTTAATTTCACACTTTTCTCTTTTACCCTACCTCTATTATGATTCTCTTTCTGTCTTAATTGTTTCTCTTCTATGGACTGTGCCAAGTTTGGTTTTAACAACGAGAATCTGGTTCGTGGCTATCGTTTGAGAAACAACTCTGCTGGTGTTCTACCAGTAGTTGTATGAGGAGTATTACGATACCTAATTAGAAAATTAGCCAATTTGTGGTCCAATGACAACTGTCGTTTCTTTGGATTTGGATCCAACATCTGTTTGATAAGGGCATGTTTTATAATTTGTACTTTGCGCTCTGCTGCACCATTTGAAGCAGGGTGGTACGGTGAAACCTTGATATGTTTCACACCATTTTTGCTCGTGAACTGTGCAAATTCTTCTGACCACTTCCAATGGACCTGTTTTTTCAATAGTTCATTCAATGGATGTAATACTGTAGCCAAATTTGGTAGGAACTTCCCATAATAGTTCAAAAGACCCAAAAATGATCGAAGTTCAGTGACATTCTTGGGAGTGAGTGCATTCCTGATTGATTCCAGCTTTCCCTTGATTGGATGTAAACCATCTTTGTCTACTCTCTACCCTAATACTCCACAGAGTTTTGAAATAACTCACGCTTGCGAGCAGACACTCGTACTCTGTGCTTCTCTAGCCGTTTGAGGACTTCATTCAATATATTATTATGAACTTGTCTATTTGGTGCTGAAATTAGTATATCTAAATAACATACTACCCCTTCAATACCTTGCAAAATCTGGTTCATCACCCCTTGGAATATGGCAGGGGCGGAAGACACTCCAAATGGTAGCCGATTAAATTGATATAGGCCGAGATGAGTATTTATAGTCAAGCATGACTTGGACTCCTCATCTAGTTCAAGTTGTAAGTAGGCATTCATAAGATCCAACTTTGAGAAGATCTGACCACCTGTCAGTGTTGTGAACAAATCTTCTCCATTTGGCAATGTATTGGCGAGATTACCCTCTAGAACCTGGTTTATGGTTACATTATAATCACCACACAATCTTACCTTACCGTCGGACTTAGGTACAACAACAATGGGTGTAGCCCAATTACATAGATCTATTTTAGAGCTAATGTTCTCAGTCTCTAGTCTTTTGAGTTCTTGCTCATCTTTCTCCTTGAGTGCATATGGTACGGGACGTGGCTTGCAGTAAACTGATCTAGCGTCCTCCTGTACCCTGACACTTGCCTTGAAGCCTTGCATCGGACTGCCTGTTTCGCAGAACACGTTCGGATAATTTTTGATTACATCATCCTTTGATGCAAATCTCGTTTCAACACGAAAAGTCTTACTCCAATCCAGCTTCAGTGATCCCAACCAATTTCTTCATAGTAAGGCAGGCTTGTCTCCTACCACGACTAAGAGAGGCAAGCTGTGAAATTGATCCTTGTACTTCGCTGGTACGGTGATACGACCTACCACAGGAATGTTCTCTCCTGAATAGCCACGCAGCTCTATCTTGGATTTCTCCAGTGGGAAAGCATGCAATTTGTTGAGGTAAAGCGACTTGGTATTACACTCATGGATGCACCAGTGTTGATTTCCATGGGTATCTTGGTTCCTGCAACATCTATGTGGATTATGATACTTTTCGAATCGCTGTTAGTTAACCTCGTGCTCCTGATGATGTGTAGCTCTAAAACCTCTTTGTCCTGTTGTTTTTCTTCCATGCTATGTAGTCTCTGGGGATTTCAACTTATAGCTTTGAAAGCTGGTTTACCCTTCAGTCAGCATGCCTTCGCAAGATGCCCAGATTTCCTGCAGATGAAACACTCTGCCTTCACATATGGACAACTTTGAGCAATGTTTTGTCCCAGGAATCGATAGCAGGACTTCAATGCTGTATTAATATTGCCAGTTTCTGAGACCTTGAGGCCCAACTGCCTCTTATTTTTAACCTGCAGGCGATTCACCTCGGTTATCTGATGACTGGAAATGTTATGAAATTCTCGGGAATATTGGTCGGCCATGTCCATTGACATAGCTGTCTGACAAGCCAAATCAAAAGTCAAGTTGGGAGTTGTCAATAACTTTCTTCTGATCGCATCATTTTTCATCCCACAAACATAGCGGTTACACAATGCTCGGTCCTAAAAGTTTCGGAAATTGCAGTGAATAGATAGCTTTTTTAATGTTACAATGTACTCACTGATATTTTCTTCAGTTAACTGATCTCGTATTCCAAAATTATAACTTTCAGTAATTTCCAAGGGCTCAGGACTGTAGTGCTGTTCTAATCTACTTACGAGATGTGTCCTTTGGCTTGACAGACACAAACAAGTTTTTCAGGGTTTCATGCAACTCGGGCCTGCTTCAGTTAAGAAAATTGCCCGTTGTCTTTCCAAAACCACCCGGTTATGGTTTTCATCATTGGGGACTTTGATATTATTTGCGGTGAAAAAAATTTCTAGCCACTCCACATACGCTCTGAAATTTTCACAGTCATGTTGAAACTCCCCCAAATGCCTTATTATTCCCATAGGCATGGCCATCTGGACTCTGGCAGTTCAGACAAGTGTGCTTGTAATTTATCTTGGATTTGTAGCTGTTAATCAAAACAGAGAAGCTCTCAAAGTCTCTCTGTCAGTTGGCTGAATCCTCCACCAACAAAAATTGCAGCTTTTTTCCCCACTTTATCCCATTCTCATCGCCATTGTTATATCTTCAGTACAACTCACAAACACACTTACAACCTTAAGATAGCAGAACACTCCAGAACTCTAGTCAGGTGGCCTGTTCCCTCTTTATTATTGTAAACAGCACTGGCTGCAGTGTCACAGTAGTCCACAGGTGGAGCTATATATATTACAAGTGAGATGATCATTCTCAGGTCACTCCCTCCAACTGCAGCAACGATATCTTTTGACCACCATCTTTTAGACAGGTTTTCTTGCCTTTCTTAGTAAATCAATAATACAGGATCGTGCAAAGCTTTCTTTTAATGTCCAATTCGAATTGTGTGAGTTGCGAAATTTTCACACGTAACATTTCATTTATCAAAGCTCGCATTATCCAATCACTGATAAAGAGCTTGCAGAAGTGGCCAAGAAACCATTCAGTCATATTTCACGAGTTACCTTGCGCCCTGTTCTTCAGAACTTCCCAGGTTTGACTCCTCGCAGTAAACACAAATGTCTTGTGCTACGACCTTGTGTCCTTTGCGTTGCAGACGCGAAGTCTGCAAAACCATTCTTGAAATGAAACGGGTTTGTTTATCTCTATTATTTATGGCCACCCCCTGTGGTTACGACATTGTTCAATCTAAGCCATCTGGAACACAACTTTGAACTTACAAAGTAGTTTACAAGATTCCAACAGCTTTGTTTACAAGTTTACACACCTAGCCAACAAATGCCTGCTAGCCTTTATTTCATTTTGAAAAACCTTTTGCTTGACAGAGCATTTTTAATATACACCAAAATTAAGAATTAAGGGTCTGTATATTCTCACACCATACAAGATTCTGAAGAGGATTGACAGGGTCGATGCTGAGAGGTTGTTTCCCCTGGCTGGAGTGTCTTGAACTAGGGAGTACAGTCTCAGGGTATAAGGAGAAGGCCATTTAAGACAGAGATGGGGAGGAATTACTTCACTCAGAGCTTGTGAATCTTTGGAATTTGTTGCTTCAGAGGACTGTGGATGCCGAGTTTCTGAATATATTCAAGGCAGGGATAGATAGATTTTTTGTATCTGGGGGAAATCAAAGGGGGTAGAATTTCCCTAAAGCCCCTCACCATCCAATTGCCACCCACAAAAACCGCTAACGTTCTGCAACTAACGCTGGCGAAACTTTGCATAATTAAGGTAAAAAATATCGCCCGGCAAGAAAATGGATCTTGCACCAATAATCTCGGTGGTTAAAGGTGAAACTAGGTGAAACGGGCGGTTCTTAACTGAAAAAAAAAATTACTCCAAGGCTGCGGTTGGGCCTAGGGAGGGGGGAAAACTTTAAAAAAAAAATGTTTGTTAAAAAAAAGTTAAAAAACATTCTTAAGATAGATTTACAGTTAATCGCCATTTTACAATTTAAAAAAAAACTTACATTTCTTTGCAGAGTATTCACCTACTGTTTAAGCAGTTTTTACAAGGCGGTTCCCTCGGCGATCTGGACGGGCTTCCGTTGAAGCCAACCTTACGCCCTGGCGATTTTCTCAGCGGTGCACGTCAGCGTTTTGCTCCCAGTGGGAGCTTTGAGATGTGGGCGGTTCCATTTAAAAAGTAAGGGGGAAACTTTTACCAGGCGGTTTCTCTCACAAAAACAGCTGTACCGCTGAGAAAACCCCCGAAAGTGAAGGTGAAAGTCTCCCCGGATCAGGCGGGAAAGTGGAGTTGAGGTCGATGATCAGACATCATCTTATTGAATGGCGGAGCAGGCTCGAGAGCCCGTATGGTCTACTCCTGCTCCCATTTCTTATGTTCTCATGTTCTTATACCTCCCAGGAGATCATTCAGAAAAAAGTTTACAAACAGTTGAGAACAAATCACTCTCTCACTTAGGTGATGGTCGAAGACAAGGAAGGACCAAAAGCTGTGCGGGAAAACTTATTTTAAAAACTATATAGGGGAAGAAAAACTGATGAAAACCACACTTCTTTAGTCATCCTAAGAATATCAGGCATCCTGTACATTTGCACTATAGAAATGTACATAAATATTGTGACATTACTAATAAGAAACCATCACATTCATGAAAGAGATTTATTACTAAAATATTGGCAGAGGTTGATAAAACAGTTACATGTATTTGCGATTATATGTATATATGTGTCAAAGATAATCTGTCAGTGCAAGTGACTTTGTTTAGTATTTTGATTAATATATGTTTTAATTAGATATATTTTATCTGATTCAAAATGATATATTAAAAACAGTGAATGGTTCGAGCATTGGAATGGTATTGTAACTATAAGTGGTGTTGGGAGGGTAACGTTATCTTCATAATGTTACATGGCCATCAATCAGCTCAGCTCAAGCCATTTATGCCAATTCTAACATGGGCTGGATTTTCGCTATGTTGCCACTTCTGTTCGCGCACCGGAGGGGCGGTAATGCAGGCGGCAATGGTTTCTGGGCCCCGCCAGGAAATTAGTTGCCGGTTATGCAGGGGCGCAGAGCAGCACCGCCCAGGAGCATCGACCGTGCAGTGAAATTTCATGTGCGCTGACCCTATAGCGCCCCGTAGCGCACCATGGTGGGAGTGCCTGGAAATGGTGAATGAGGTAAGTTTGATTGTTTTGTTTATTTTTATTTTTGCGATGTAGCTTATTGTGGGGTGTTTAAGGTATTGGGAATGTGTGTTGTGTTTTTATGAGTGATTTTTTTTGCCACAGAATCCTCTCTTAGGGCACTGCAAGGCCAGCTCTTTAGCAACGGATTTTCAGTTGCTCAGCCTGCCTTGCACCCTAAAAGAGGTGTGTAATGCCTCCCTTTGCGCTCCTCCCCACACTCAGGGCCCAGCCGATGAATTTTGCTGAATGAGGTGCAAACTGTTCCTGGGCACAAACTTTACCGCCCCGCTGCCAGTACCGCCCCGAAATGAACAGAAAACTGAGAATCCAGCCCACAGAACTTACCATTCACCAACATGCATTTCCCAGAAAACAGCTTGATAAAGTTAAGAAAGATAGGCCGATTGTAATCTCCTTAAGGGCCGACAGAAATTTGTGTTTTCATGTTTCTGCTGCTCCTATTTTGTGAGGAACATGGGTTTCCCTTCTGGGGCCTATTCTGCTCACCAGTCACTTCCCTTTCCCACATTCTTCTCTTCTTCTTAGGCAGTCCCCTGGAGTCGAGGATGACTTGCTTCCACGCTAATATACATTCTAAGGTGACTGATGAGACCAATGCAGAATCTACAGTCTCTGTCACAGATGGGGCAGGTGGTGGTTGAATGGACGGGTGGGTGGGGTGCTTGGGTTGTCATTCGCTCCTTCCGCTGTTTATGCTTGGCTTCCGCGTGCTCCTGACAAAGAAATTTGGAGTGTTCGATGCCTTCCTCGATGCTTCTCCTCCACTTTGAGCAGTCTTGGGCCAGGAATTCCCAAGTGTCAGTGGGGACGTTGCACTTTTTCAAGGAGGATTCGAGGGTTTCCTTGAAGCATTTTCCCTACCCACCTGGGACTCGCTTGCTGTGTTGGAGCTCTGAGTAGAGCGCTTGTTTCAGGAGCCTAGTATCGGGCATGCGGACAATGTGACCCGTCCATCAGATGTTGGTCGAGCATGGTCAATGCTTCAATGCTGGAGATGTTGGCCTGAGCGAGAACACTGACGTTGGTGTGCCTATCCTGCCAAGGGATTTGCAGGATTTTGCGGAGGCAGAGTTGGTGGTACTTCTCCAGTACTTTGAGGTGCCTATTGTACATAGTCCATGTCTCTGAAGCATATAGGAGGGAGGGTATCACTACTGCTCTGTAGACCATGCGCTTGGTGCCGGGTTTGAGATCCTGGTTTTCGAACACTCTCTTCCTCAAGTGACCAAAAGCTGCACTGGCACACTGAATGCGGTGTTGGACTTCATCATCAATGTCTGTCCTTGTTGACTGTAGGCTCCCAAGTCATGGAAAGTGGTTATCAAAAGAAATAGAGAAAGATTTTCATTTATGTAGCACCTTTCATGACCACCGGATGTTTCAAAGCGCTTTATAGCCAATTAAGTACTTTTGGGGTGTAATCACTGTTGTAATGTTGTAAAAGGCCTATATAAATGTAAGTCTTTCTTTATTTCTTTTAATGGCAGCATTGCCAAAGTTGCTGTGCCTCTTTTCCCCCAGTGTGTGTTAAATGTTTGTCCAGTCCATTGGATGAGAGGCCTACCTTTGTTGGCTGCTTAGCTGCCATCAATCAATCGCTCACCAGCACACCTATCTCACTGGTCTTGTAGTACTGCAGCCCTGTTGCTCAATGCTCAATGTTGTTATTCTCAATAGCCTTGTAGTTACCAGAGGGGAAAGTAGATTAACAGTGCTGCTTCTTCCCATCTCGATGGCTTTGTATTTAATTAATTTTCCCTAGAGCATACCCGATCTTTAATTAATTTTAGGCTGATTAGGCACTGTACAGCCTTCTGGACTCTATCGAGTTCAACAATTTCACACCATAATCTCTGCCCCTATTTGTTTTCACATGGCAGTTGTTGATGATGCTGCCATTCCCATTTACACCTCATCTAGATTCATCTTTTGTTTCTTAGAGGAACATTGATTATCTCGGAGATATCTGTAATCCTGGGTGGATCCAAAACATAAAGGGTGGAATTTCAGTTAGAATCCACGTGGATTAAGTCAGAGGCGGAGACAGTTACTGAGGAAAGAGATGTGGCTGTGAAAGCGAGTCTTGGCAGATACTTGATCAAACACAAGAAGGGAAACAGAAAGCAAAGAAGATGAACAAGGTAAAAGAGACAAACGGAAATCCCGTCTGAGGGAAGAGCAGAACTTCTTCAAGGTGGTCATTCCTAGAAGAGAAGTGGCAGTGAATTAAACACTAATACAAAAGCAAAAAATACTGCGGATGATGAAACCTGAAATAAAAATAGAAAATTGCTGGAAATCTCAACGGGTCAGACAGCATCTGTGGATGTTTGAGGAACATTGAATATCTCGGAGATATCTGTAATCCTGGGTGGATCCAGAACATGAAGGGTGGAATTTCAGTTGGAATCCACGTGGATGAAGTCGGAGGCAGAGACAGTTACTGAGGAAAGAAACTTCCCCTTTCGGTGCTCCTTAAGAATCTGTGCTTTCCGAACATTCGCCAGTTCTGACAAAAGGTCATGACCTGAAACGTTAACTCTGTTTTTCTCTCCACAGATCATCATCCGCAGTATTTTGCTTTTGTTTCTTAACTTGTTCCATTACCATGTCCTTTTGCCTTGCACCATCATCCCTTTTGTCTTTTAATCTCTCCTGCCTTCCACCCTAACAAAGACCTTCCCTTTTGTTCTTTCTTCCCCTCTCCTCTTTCTCTGTCCCTGCATTTGCTTAAAAATCTGTTACATCTCTAACTTTTTCCAGTTCTGATGAAGGGTCATTGACCTGAAACATTAACTCTGTTTCTCTCTCTACAGTAGCTGCCTGATCTGCTGAGTATTTCCAGCATTTTCTGTTTTCATTTCAGCTTTCCAGCATACACAGTATTTTGTTGTTGCTTTAATTAATGTTGTTGATTGAAGCCGGGTGTTTATTTAAGAAATTCTACTGATATGGCCCTTTATTTAGTTAATTTTTTCAACTCATTTGCCAATTATTAAATTAAGTTATACCCACCTTTGTCATACTTTTCTTTATTCTTTTGGAGCAGTTTCTCCCTAATTTCTGTAAGGCTATTTTAAATTCATGAATCACATCTTTATTTACTTCATATTTTTTAGTTCATTTTTTTATTTTTGACTACCCATCCTCTCCTCCTTCCCCACTCCTCTTTCCTTTCCCTGACATCTCCACTTGTCCTCTTCTGCCTCGCTGCCACTCCTCCTGACCTATTCCCATAACCTGACTTTTATTCTTCATATTTTTCTCCATCTTCTTCCTTTTAACCAACCTCTTCCCATCTCCTCCTCCTCTGCACTCCTTTCCTCCATCCACTCTCCCTGATTCCCCATCCCATCTGATCCACCTTACCCTTCCACCCCTTAAAATATTGTGTCACTGGGTACAGTAAGTGCAGCAGCTTATTTTAGCCCCTAACACTGTTCTTTAAGCCTCTAGCAACCTTCAATCCAGCCACCCTGGCGACCTCTAGCTCTATTCCTCTTCTGGCTACTCACATGACTCCTGCCCTATCTTGCTCCCAATCTTGTCTCAGTCCTGGTCCAATTATTTTCCACCTTCTAATCCTCCTTGACTTGAAGATTGTATTTATTTATTTCTCTGACATCTCTAAGTGAGATCACCAACATATGGGCAATTATGGATCCAAACTCACGAATAACAAGTTTGAGATTGTTCTGACTCTTTCATTAAAGATCATAGAATGGAAAAAGAGCAGGGTCCCAATCCATCAATCTGGGTTGGTTTCAAAACAAGATCCAAGAAGTAATAAAAATAGAAAATACTACAAGTACACCTGGCAGCATCTATAAAGAGAAAAGATAGGCTAATTGAGAGATGTCTGTCCACTGTGTTCTGTACTAGCCACTGTGCCAACATGTCTCCATTTATTTTTACATCATGCTTGATATCATTTGCCAGTTTTAAATAAGGACTGAAAAAGAGGAAGCAGCCACAAAACGATACATAAACAGCTTGAGTTTGGACATGAGTTATGAGTTACAGGGGCAAAATACAGACTGGGTCATGAGTCAGCAGTCATTTAGGGAATAAAGGGGATGCAGAAAAAAGCATTAACATATGGTACAGCTAAGATCAACTGTTACCTTTCAGTTAACCGTAGCACATGACACATTGAGACAAAATATAGAAAAGTATTCCTCTATGTGCAACATAATGGAAACTATGTTCACCTGCTGCAATGTGCAGAGATGAAGGGGGCTAAATTGGATAGCTCCCAAAACGGGGGCTGGGATCATGATGTGCGATTAACCCACGCCCATTGATTGAAATGCAGGCAGCACGCCAACTTTGTAACTTGAAAGAACAATGGAAAGCAGCAAATACTTGTACAATCTTAGCAATAGCCAGAAGAAATCAACCAGCAACTATGTTGTAAGTAGATGATTATCTCTTTAAATAGTGCTGTTGGGGTTCCTTCCTGTTGTTTAATGCGTGCTCAGCTGTGTGAGGTTAAGAGAGGGCATTGGCTGGAGCTGCACGCTATAAACGTCATGATCTGCCTGCTCTGCATACGCTAACGCCCACACCAAGATAGCTTCTGGCGCGAGTTGTGGCAGAAGTGTGCACGCGCACATCAGACACCATTTTATTCCCCGAACGGCACCCATAGCGCCCAAACAACGGACGCTACCGAGCCCTATTTTCTGGCATAAGGGTCACTCAAAGGATGGATTCCTGCCATTTAAGTGAAAATAGCCAAATGTTTGAAGTAACATTGGAATGTGATTGTATAATAAAAGTTAAATTGTTTTTCCAAAATCAAACTTGATCTATCTATTGTAATATTAGTTTCAGATTACAGTATTTATAATTACGGAAAAGTAAATTCACTTTGAATCAATAAAATACACCATTTCATGCTGTTATTTTAATTTGCAGTCATTTTCTGACCAATACTCTGAGCCCTGTAGGTCTAATTGGTTTGTGTGAAACATTCATGGATAATAAATTAAGAATTTACTCACCAAAGATAGACAATCATCTTTTAATCTGCTTACCCATGACATTGCAAATAATGAAATCTAACAGATCACAGTGATCCACACATTTTTCATTTGTCTTTGCCTTTGTATAGAGACAAAATCCTCATCAATGTATCTTTTACATGAACCAATTAAGGATCCAGTGAGCGGTTCAATGTTGCACAAGAGAAGTGAGTCTGTCAGCAGTATCTGACAGGCACATTGAAAGACTGCATCAGGGAAGACACTGCATCAAAATCATACTCCCTCAGAGCAAAGTGAAACATGAGAATGTTATCAAAAAGAAGCTGATAACAAAAGGTAGAAAAAGTGGTGAAAAAGATAAACGGCCAAAAATAGCTATATCCTGACTGTAATTAATCAAGCAGTTATGGTAGATTACTATTGGTTCTTATTTTAGTTGTGAGTGGATACGTTTAACATATCACAAAAGTGATTTGGTTTTCAGGTTTAATAAACTGTGTGATTTGAAAACAAACATTCTATTCAACTGGTATTAATTACATACTAAAACCATTGATTTCCAGCAAACTCTAAATAATTGCTTTTAATTTTGAGAAAGTGTAACAGTCTCCTCAGATTTAATTGATTTTAAAGAACCAATTAAAATCTACAAAGAAATGTCTTTATTGATTAGCTGCACCACTATGGGATTTTGAAGTGTGAATTACAATACTGTATAAATAGTTGTCATGATAATATATTTTATAATGGAAAAATTTCCATTTCAATTTGTGATTATGTCTTTGTTGAATGAGAAACTCTTCACACATTTTATTGATTATAATGAAAAGATTTTGAGGATATCCATTCAACCTCTTGCTGGATCGAGTGTAATTTTTACCTATTAGTAATTTTAACAGCAACTTACTACTAATAGGAAATTGAAATTCTTGGATTAAAATCTCATTTAGATGCTGTTGGTGCTTGTTCATTTCTGTCAACATAGGTTTACAATGATGGTGAGATTTATTTCAGTGAGTGGGTTGAAAAAAAGCAATTAAAGTTACAGTTGAGTGAATGGATGCTTCAGTTCCCCTACGTGCATGGTGTGCACACATGACGATGTATGACACACTCAAAATAATCCTGAACAAAATTCATTAGGTGATAACCCCAAGATGAATACAGTATAGCAACATGGCATTTTGGAGGCTGAACAGGACAAACAAGAGATTTTGGATTTTAAGTGGTGTATTATCAGTAAAGAACTATATCTTGGGAAGAGAATAAACAAATCTAGAATGGCATGCATGAGCTGAACAGAGGAGTAGTGTATGAAGAGTTCCCATTTCTCAAGGAGGCCAGTTCCAGAGGTTTATGAAATGGCTGTGAAAATGACAATACAACTGATTGTTTTTTTAACGACTTGGTCATTTCAATTACTGGGGGTAGGGCCAGATGAATTTCTCAGACAAAGCACTATGTCCACTTGCATTGAAGAGGTGACTGATGCACTGTTCCCAAAGGGCTGCTTATCCATCTTCAACTATATACAAATAAACAGTTGAAGAAACGGCAGCAGTTCCTTCGGGTCTTGGATGTGATTGATTGCTTGTGGAGCTAAAGCCGCTAACAGTCAATCTTACAACATATATCAACTGTGCATGCTTCTTTTCCTCAATACTAAGAGGATCTGCAATGCTCTAAAAATAAGATGAGGTAGAATTTCTGTGAGGGTTCTCCTGTTTATGACATTTCTCTCATGTTTCTACCGATCGTCTGCCAAAGTTATGGCGAGAGATTCTATAAATCAGTCCTTCATCCTAATCTTAGCTTTTCCTGTGACATTTCAACTGCAATGATGTGTTGCACTATAGATTAAAAATGTGGCACATGACCTACAGACTCCAACATAGTATATGTACAGCAAGATATACAAGATATTGTTCAGCATTTTCAAGCAGTGATTTTAGTATCCTGTTTTTGCAGAATGAGCAAGATGAACTGTACACAATATTCTTGATATACTGCATAGCCCGACCATTCAGAAAGCTTTCCACTTCAAAATTAAATAGGAATGCACCCACATCTTTGAGGATGATGGTCATCAACAGCCTGGACTTGTAGAAGATAGGTTTGGTATGAGAGGTTAGCAATAATCTGACTATTACTTAATGCAGTTAAGAGAATCTCCTATAAGAAGGCAAGAAACTTCACACATTCTCTGTCTGGTGGATTGGGTCTGTGGTGGATCCGTTGGTCAGGATCATGGCTTGCATGTCATCATGGATGGTGATATACTTTTGAGGGCAGCTGAATCTGAAGAGGATGCTCCATAATCCCTCATGGTTGACACTGTCAAAGGCTTTTGTGATGTCGAAGAAGGCCATGTACAGGGGTTTGTGCTGTTCCCTGCATTTCTCTTGTATCTACCACGTGGTGAAGATCATGTCCATTGTGCCCCTTAGTGGGCGGAATCCACATTGCGTCTCTGGGAGGAGTTCTTCAGCCACAGGAAGAAGGCGATTCAGGAGGATTCTTGCGATGACTTTCCCGGTTGTCGACAGCAGGGAGATTCCTCTGTTAGTTACCGCAGTCGGACTTGTCACCTTTCTTGAAGATGGTCATGATTACAGCGTCTCTGAGATCTCTTGGCATGATCTCCTCCTTCTAGACAAGAGAGATGAAGTCATGGATTCTCGCCAGTAGTGCTTCTCCGCCATGTTTTATTGCTTCGGTGGGGATTCCATTGCTCCTGATGACTTGTTGTTCTTCAGTTGTCAGAGGGCCTTTTGAATCTCATGCCAGGCTGGGGTTGTGCTGAGATGGTGGTGGGTGGCATGCTATGGGATAGAGTCGAGGACACTCACATCGAAGACAGAGTCTCGGTTCAGGAGATCCTCGAAGTGCTCCTTCCAGCGGGCACTGACTTCCTCTCTGTCCGTGATGAGCACCTGTCCATTCTTGGCCAGCAGTGGGGTATGGCCTTGGGGGCTTGAGCTGCAGGTCGTCTTGATTGTGCTAAAGAATCCTTGCACATCGTGGTTGTTGGTCTTATGTATGCAATGAAGGTTCAAACTGAGTACTGTTTAACTAAACAAGGTGCAACCTTGGCTCTGCTTTATTTAGGCCCAAAGTGCCTGACTCTCAAAATGGCTGGCCTTTTATACCTGAGCTGCTCAGTGGCCTCCAACAATGAAGCCATCTGGTGGCTACAAACAGAACGTACATACATGACAATACCCCACTCTGAGATCTTATCCAGTCTTTCACAGGTTGAGACAGTCTGGTGCTTTGCGCTCCCAGGTTGACAGTCTCAGTTCGATTCCAGCCTTGGGTGAGTGTGCGGGGTCTGTTGTGGCTGATGGCTGGATGACTGACTTGTTAGGAGTGACAGTGGCCATGTCAGGAATTGCAAGTCCATTTTAATTGAACAGGTTCGTGATGGAAATTTCGGGTTCAGTGATGACCCTGGAGTCCTCTGAAGACTGCTTGCAGGTTGGTTGGTCGTCGATGGCTTCTTCGTCCGACTGTTCTGGCTCATCTGTGTGCCTCAGCTTTGTCTGATCCATGTGTTTTCTGCAAGTTTGCCCATTCTTGAGCTTAATAACGAATACTCTGATGCCCTCCTTGGCCATGACCGTACCAGCGATCCATTTGGGAACCTGACCATAGTTCAACACATATACAGGATCATTAACAGAAATCTCACATGACACAGTTGCACGATCGTGGTACCCTTGTTGACTTTGTCTTCTGTATTCAACATTATTACTTAAATCCGGATGTATCAGAGATAGCTTGGTCTTAAGACCTCTTTTCATCATGAGTTCAGCAGGCGAGACCCCTGTGAGTGTGTGGGGTCTTGTCCTGTAACTCAGCAATATGCAGGACAGGCGGGTCTGCAGTGACCCTTGGGTTACTCTCCTCATGCTTTGCTTGATAATTTGTACTTGCCTGTTGGATGCAGGCTTGAACGGTGCTGACCTTATATGTTTTATGCCATTAAGTTTCACAAACTTCTGAAAATCCTTATTGGTGAAGCACGACCCATTGTCACTCACCACTATGTCAGGCAGACCATGTGTCGCGAACATGACATTGAGGTTCTCTATGGTTGCCATGGACGTGCTGGATGACATGATTATGCATTCTATCCACTTCGAATAAGCATCCACCCCCACTAAAAACATCTTGCCCAGAAAGGGACCTGCAAAATCTACATGGATCCTGGACCACGGTTTAGATGGCCACGACCACAGACTCAGCGGCGATTCTGCTGGTGCTTTGCTGAGCTGCATGCAAGTGTTCCACTGATGCATGCATGCTTCTAGCTCAGAATCAATTCCTGGCCACCAAACATGGGACATGGTGATGGCCTTCATCATCACTATACCAGGATCTGTGCTGTGTAACTCACACATGAACTTCTCTCTCCCTTTCTTGGACATTACAACGCGATTGCCCCACAATATGCAATCTGCTTGAAAAGACAGTTCGTCCTTGCGACAAATGTACGGTTTGGCCTCCTCGCACATTTACTTAGGTATGGCAGACCAATTCCCTTTGAGGATGCAACCCTTTACCACCAATAAAATCGGGTCCTGGCTGGTTCAGGTCTTAACTTGTTGAGCCGTGACAGAGGTTCCTTCACTCTCAAAAGCATCCATGATTAACATTAGATCCGCCAGTTGTGGCATTTCCACCTCCAGTGTGAGCAACGGCAACCGGCTCAAAGCATCAGCACAATTCTCTGTGCCAGGTCTATGGCGAATAACATAAGCCAAGGCAGATAATGTCAGAACCCACCTTTGGATGCAGGATGAAACGTTGGTATGGATACCTTTGCTCTCGGAAAACAATGAAATAAGCGGTTTGTGATCAGTCTCAAATTCGAACCTCAGACTGAACAGGTATTGGTGCATCTTTTTAACACCATACACACATGCTAAAGCTTCTTTTTCTACCATACTGTAGGCTCTTTCTGCTTTAGACAAACTTTTGGATGCATATGCAACAGGTTGAAGTTTCCCCGACTCATTGACTTGTTGGAGTACGCAACCAATTCCATATGACAATGCGTCACAGGCCAAAACTAAACGTTTACATGGGTCATAATGTACCAGCAGCTTGTTCGAGCAAAGCAGATTGGTGGCTTTCTTGAAAGCTCTGTCTTGTGATGCGGCTCATACCCAGTTGTTGCCTTTTCCCAGTAGCATGTGCAATGGTTCTAATAAGGCGCTCAATTTAGGTCGGAAGTTACCAGAGTAGTTAAGTAGACCCAGGAACGAACGCAGCTCCATCACATTCTGCAGCTTGGGTGCATTCTTGATGGCCTTGAATTTCACATCAGTAGGTCTGATGCTATCATCGGCGATTTTCCTCCAGAGGAATTTGACCACCAGTGCCTTGAAGATGCACTTCGAGCGTCTGAGTCCCACTCTATCCAAATGCAGTAGAATCTCTTCCAGGTTGTTCAGATGTTTCTTGGTGTCAACGACCAGTGATCAGGATGTCATCTTGGAACATGACAGTTCTGGGAACGGACTTCAGTCGACTTTCCATATTTCTCTGGAATATTGCTGCAGCTGAGCGAATTCTGAAAGGTCACTTGTGATAAATAAACAGTCCTTTGTGTGTGTTAATGCACGTAAATCTCTTCGACGTCTCGACCAACTCCTGTGTCATATAGGCCGATGTCAAGTCCAGTTTTGTGAATGACTTCCCTCCGGCTAGCGTCGCAAACAAGTCATCAGCCTTCGGTAACAGGTACTGATCTTGTTTCAAAACCCTGTTGATCATAGCCTTGTAGTCTCCACAGATTCTGACTGTGCCATCACTTTTCAGCAGAGGAACAATGGGGCTGGCCCATTCATTAAATTCGACCGGTGATATGATCCCTTCACGCTGGAGTCTGTCCAGTTCAATTTCGACCTTCTCCCTCATCATATGCGGCACTGCCTGAGCTTTATGCATCTGAGTCCACGTGGACCTGCACCTTGACTCCCATGAAGTTGCCGATACCCGGTTCGAACAGCGAGGGGATCTTGCTCAATACTTAGGCACATATATCTTCCTCCGACGACAACGCCTTTATGTCGTTCCAGTCACTTCTGATTTTCTCCAACCAGCTCCTGCCGAGCAGCATTGGGCCATTGCCTGGAACAATCCACAGCGGTAACTCATGAACCGCACCGTTATATGACACATTAATTTTTGCACTGCCAATCACCTTTATCAGTTCTTTGGTGTACGTGCGCAGCTTGGCATTAACAGGGCTCAGCCTGGGCCTCACATTCTTAGTATCCCACAGCTTATTAAATGCCCTCTCATTCATGATCGATTGACTCGCCCCTGTGTCTAGTTCCATTGATACCGGTATCCCTTTAAACTTCACGTTAATCAAAATTGGGTTACTCTTGGTTATGAAGGAGTACAGTCCATAAACTTCCTCCTCTGGCATCTCAGGTTGCGTATCTGGATCCACGCTAGTCTGAATCTCATCCTCCATGTGGTGTGTCACAGCTCGCTTGCTCATCTGCGGACACTTGCGCTGGAGGTGCCCCACTCTAAGACTTTGCAACTATATTGCTTAAATCGGCACTGTTGGTGCCGATGATTTCCCCCACAACGCCAACACGGAGAAGTCGGATACATTCCCGCTGGTGGACTTTGGGCAGCCACAGGTTTCGCGAACGCAGCCGGATAGGCCCTGCCATGTGCTGTTCTGCTGAACGCCGAATCAATCGCATTTACAGTACTTGACAAGTTTTGGTACTTCACCGCTATTTGCTTGAAACTTCTGTCCGTTGTCATACATGATTGCGCCATCTGGATGGCCCTTTTTAAATCCAACTCCTCCACCACCAAAAGTTTGCGTAGGATCACCTCGTGGTTGATACCGATAAAGAAGTCCCGCAGCATGTCTGCCAAAACCGTTCCGAACTTGCACGGTCCCGCTAGACGTCTCAGGTCGACAATGAATTCCGCTGCGCTCTGGCCCTCCGATCGAACGTGTGTATAAAACCTGTATCTCAAGATGATGATGCCGTTGTCTGGCTTGAGGTGCTCCCGTACCAATGTACACAACTCCTTGTACGTTTTCTCTGTTGGATCACTAGGTATGAGTAGATTCTTTATCAGACTTTTGATCTTTGAACCGCACAGAGTGAGGAACAATGCCCGCCGCCGATCTACATCGTCGACCTCCTTCATTTTGTTGGCCATGAAGTACTGGTTCAAACGGCTCACAAAGTCTGCCCAATCTTCTCCCTCCACGAATTGCTCTAAAAATCCAATTGTGCTCATTTTGCAAACAAAGGTTCTTGTATTCTCGTCGCCAAATGTTATGTATGCAATAAAGGTTCAAACTGAGTACTGTTTAACTAAGCAAGGTACAACCTTGGTTCTGCTTTATTTAGGCCCAAAGTGCCTGACTCTCAAAATGGCTGGCCTTTTATACCTGAGCAGCACCATGTGTGTGTTGCTCAGTGGCCTCCAACAATGACACCATCTGGTGGCTACAAATAGAATGTACATACATGACAGTTGGCTAGCTGCTGGATTTCGAGCTTTCTCCACCCATCATCTGGACTGGGGTCAAGCAAGGCTGTGTCATCGCACCAACACTCTTGTCAATCTACCTTGCTGCAATGTTCCACCTCATCCCTAAATAAGCTCCCAGCTGGAGTGGAGCTAAATTACAGGACAAACGAGAATCTGTTCAACCTCCGCCGCCTCCAGGCTAGACCCAAGGTCATCCCATCCTCTGTCATCGCACTACAGTACGCAGACAACGCCTGGGTCTGTGCACACTCAGAGGCCGAACACCAAGCCATCATCAACACCTTCATCGAGGCATATGTGAGCATGGACCTTACACTAAACATCCGTAAGACAAAGGTCCTCGACCAACCTGCCCCCGCCACACAACACTGCCCCCCCAGTTATCAAAACCAACGGCGAGGTCTTGGACAACATGGACCATTTTTCTATACCTCGGGAGCCTACTGTCAACAAGGGCAGGCATCGACGACGAGGTCCAACACCACCTTCAGTGTGTCAGTGCAGCCTTCGGTCACCTGAGAAAGAGAGTGTTTTAAGACCAGGACCTCAAACCCGGCACCAAGCTCATGGTCTACAGAGCAGTGGTGATACCTGCCCTTCTATATGACTCAGAAACATGGACTATGAACAGCAGGCACCCAATACACTGGAGAACTACCACCAACACTGCCTCCGCAAGATCCTGCAAATCTATCAGCAGGATAGGCGCACCAGCGTCCGTGTCCTCGCCCAGGCCAACATCCCCAGCTTGAAGCATTGACCACACTCGATCAGCTCCGCTGGACAAGTCACATCGCCCGCATGCCTGACACGGGACTTCCAAAACAAACACTCTATTCGGAGCTCCGACACAGCAAGCGAGTCCCAGGTGGGCAGAGAAAACGTTTCAAGGACACCCTCAAAGCCTCCTTGAAAAAATGTAACATCCCCACCGACACCTGGGAATCCCTGGCCCAAGACCGCCCAAATTGGAGGAAAAGCATCTGGGAAGGCGCTGAACACCTTGAGTCTCTTCGTCGAGAGCAAGCTGAAGCCAAGTGTAGACAGCGGAAGGAGCACACGGAAACCCAAGCACCTCACCCACCTGTTCCTTCAACCACCATCTGCCCCACCTGTGATAGAGTATGTAGATCCTGTATTGGACTCTTCAGTCACCTGAGAACTCATTTCTAGCGTGGAAGCAAGTCATCCACGACTCTGAAGGACTGCCTATGATTGTACAAGGCTAAACATACTGAATTATCAAACAAACCTTGCACCAACATGAGAGATTGCACATGGATATATGATGATAAAATATCTCTTGTAGCTCTGAGGGGATTTTCATGCTGTCACACCAGCATCTATTCCAATTTCTTATTGTAGGAACCTCAAAGCATTGAAGAAATTAATATAATGGGTATAAGGGGAGACTTTTCTCTTCCTTGTACCTGGGGTATCAGCATTACAGTGAAGACAAAAATGCGATGGAGACCTGTTACGTTAGATCTCTGCCCCACCTGCATTGTCCTTACATTTCCTGGGACTTTCCCAGCATACATCAATGGGTCTGCATCTGTAATAGGTGTTGGCCAACATTGCTGTGATAATGAGGCAGATGTGTATTTTCCCAGTCCCTGCCTCACTTTCTGAGGATCACATTTGTTGGGCGCCCCAGTGAAGAGGTATCTGTAAAAAGCTGGTGGAAGAGGCTGGCCACTGGTCATGGGAGGCCTGGGAGCAGGCCGAAAACACTGCATACAAGCATGACATTTTTACTTTGACAACTTGTCCCTAAGATAATTTAAAGTACTTGGGCCTAGAAATTCAATAAGGCCCAAAAATGGGTGGTGGCACCATGGGGAGAGATATGCTCACCGCAATTTAGAAAATGCAAGCAGCATGTTATTTTGGTTCTGCCTGCTGATTTGAATGATTTAATGCACAGCCCAATGATGAATGTGTTGCTTCAAGCTATTATTATTTAACTGGAGAAAGATTGCAAAGTGCTGCAGTACAGCAGGATCTGGGGGTACTTGTGCATGAAACATAAAAGGTTAGTATGCAGGTACAGCAAATGATCAGGAAGGCCAATAGAATCTTGGCCTTTATTGCAAAGGGGATGGAGTATAAAAGCAGGGAAGTCTTGCTACAGTTATACAGGGTATTGGTGAGGCCACACCTGGAATACTGCGGGCAGTTTTGGTTTCTATATTTACAAAAGAATATACTTGCTTTGGAGGCAGTTCAGAGAAGGTTCACTCGATTGATTCCAGAGATGAACGGGTTGACTTATGAGGAAAGATTGAGTAGGTTGGGCCTCTATTCATTGGAATTCAGAAGAATGAGAGGTGATCTTATCGAAACGTATAAGATTATGAGGGGGCTTGACAAGGTGAATGCAGAGAGGATGTTTCCACTGATGGGGGAGACTAGAACTAGAGGGCCTGATCTTAGAATAAGGGGCCGCCCATTTAAAACAGAGATGAGGAGAAATTTCTTCTCTCAGAGGGTTGTAAATCTGTGGAATTTGCTGCCTCAGAGAGCTGAGGAAGCTGGGACATTGAATAAATTTAAGACAGAGATAGATAGTTTCTTAAACAATAAGGGAATAAGGAGTTATGTGGAGCGGGTGGGGAAGTGGAGCTGAGTCCATGATCAGATCAGCCATGATCTTATTGAATGGTGGAGCAGGCTCGAGGGGCCGTATGGCCTATTCCTGCTCCTATTTCTTATGTTCTTATGTAAGCTGTGTGGTCAGCAGGAGGCCCAAAGTCATGTCCTTGTAGCGTTGCTGGAGTGAGGCTGCATTCAGTCTCGAGCCTTTAAAGGTGAACTGCTTTCTGAATTTTTTTTTTAAACATTCAAAAATAGACTGTCTCTAACTCTTCAACCTCAGCCAGTCTTCAACTCTTAAAGCTGAATTGCCATCTGCAAGTAAAAAATTGGAACAGTGTTTCAGCACTAACACAAATGGCTTAACAGGCCAGGGAAAGGGCACCCAGAATCTGGCATGCAACCCTCGAGCTTTGTGCAGGGGGTCAACACTGGAAGAGAGGTCCTCTACCCACAGGAGGTCTGGAGACCCTCCAGAAAGAAGGATGTGGGACCAGATCACGGTGGCCATCACTGTGTCACCTCCAGGACCTGGCTCCAGTGCCCAAAGAAGTTTCATGACCTCAGACGAGTCATCAAGGTTAGTGAATGCATCTTCAAAAGCCATCTCCTACCAACTTCACCTCTAGCTTCACACACAGCTCAAGGCACAACCCCCCACATCATTCATCTACCAACAACCTCTACCAAACACGAGACACACATCACATACCTAGCTTCACCTCAACCCATTGGAGGAGACGGTGTTGGCTGTTCTTGGGAGGGACATGGCTGCGCCCTTGGCCAGAGATGGAGCTGAAAAAATACAAGATGCTGGTAGATTCATATGTTGCCTAGGCCCCAAGCTCTGGATTTCCCTGCCTAAACCTCTTCACCTCTCTACCTCTCTTTCCTCCTTCAAGACACTCTTGAAAACATACCTTGTTGACCACCTATGCTAATTTCTACTTATGTGACATGGTGTCAAATTCTTTCACTTCTAATACTCCTGAGAAACGCCTTGGGATGTTTTACTATATTAAAGGCGCTATATAAGTACAAGTTGTTGCTGTTTTTATCCATCTTCTCACATCCCACTTCCCCCTCATCCCATAATCTCTTCTGATGTACAAGCTGCACATGGCGTAAAGCATGCAGTTCCCGCCCTCCCCTCACCACAATCCGAGCCGAGTACCTTGCTCATTTCAGACACCCAAAAAATGCAGCCTGCCCAGCCAGTGATTGACCAAGAAGAGGGAGAGGACAGTGAAGAAGAAGAAGAAGAAACACTGTCACTCGATTTCACCTCCCCAGCCACCAGCTCCTCGGTCATCCTGCAAGGCCAACTGCAACGTCTCCCATTGCCTTCCACCAGCCATGCTGCAGCCACTAGGGTAGCACTGTGTAAGAGCAAAGGTACACACAAGACAGTCAATAAGGATAATTAGTTGATTTTTTGAAGTAATATTGGATACATATATGGATAAAATTGGATTGGAAAGTTTACTTTCTGGTGGCTTTTAATTCAGCAGTGTGGCCAAGAGGACGCGATGATGGTCAGTAACAGAGGGAACATAAGGTGTGGGACTAATATTGAAAGGAGAATTGGGGTTGTGATCACAGGTACCCTAAGCAGATGATTCAATCTCGTATATCCCAGCCAGAAAGGGACTGTCAGAGTTGCCTCCTTCCTCGTCCCTCTGCAAGTAGCTTGTCCCCTTTGTCATCTCTGCTTCACCTCCATGTGATGTTGCAGCCCAAAGAGGACTGCAACTAGAACCCCAGGACTATGAGCAAGTAGTCATCTTGGAGGCCTTCCTTTAACATCCAAAGCCTTGCAAGCATTCAACAGCAATCCCTGCACACTTTAACAACTTAAAAAAAATATTGCACCAAACCATTACGCCAATAACATATTTAAAAATTCACTCTAAAAGCTGAAATTGAAATTTACCTGAAAGATGTGTGTGTCCCTTTAAGACACGCTGACAGCATCTCTGTACAACTGCTGCCGCACGTTCTTCCGTGCGTGGTTAGAAGAAAGCAGTATCGAGTGCAGATGTTTCACACTGATTGACGTCACGATCTGCACATTTACATTGGAGAGGCGAGCATAGGCAATGGTAGTGCTGCCGACCTTTCCAAAATGGCGGTCACCATGTCCCGCCCTGGAAGCGGGCAGAAGCGAGGCAGCCGGCAATTATTCAAGAAAACGGGCCTTAACCGAATGGTCTCAAAAGGATAATGTTTATTTCTGAAGCAACCTATATAAAAGAAAGACCTGCATATAGCATTTTTCACAAACCTCAGGCGTCCAAGAGCGCTTCACAGCCAATCAAATACTTTTGAAGTGTTGTCATTGTTATAATGTAGGAAAACGTGTCGAACAAATAAGAGTATTATTGAATTAAATGTAACATAGTAATGACTACTCAACCGTTTATGACCATGTACAGCAATGCAGCAAAACATTCTTACTGTATCGTCTGCATTTGCCTTCTTTTCTGATTTATTGAGTCCACCCTTATCTAAATTGAGCAACATTTGTGTTGTCTATTTTTTTTCTGTATTAATTGGACATAAACTTCACAACCATCAATAAGTTGTTGTTCATAATTCTAATTTAGCCGACTTTTTCCATGACAATGTCCGTGAAATTATTCAAAAAGCATGACATAGTATCAGTCATTTTATGTAAAGAATATCTTATATGATTTTACCTTAATAAAGGATTCAGGAACAATGACTGTTCGATGTTGGAATCTGTGTTGATTAAAGAATGTACGAATGGGAGACTAGTTTTATCAAATTTACTTTTAGAAAGTGCTAATATACAATATAAATAAATCAATCAATACCTAATTTTGCACAATTTATTAACATAAAAATGCATTCATAGGTTCCTGCAAAGGATACCATACACATATAGGGGAGTCAAGGGTTATGGGGAGCGAGCCAGTAAGTGGAGTTAAGGCCAAGCTCAGATCAGCCATGATCTTATTGAATGGCAGAGCAGGCTCGAGGGGCCAAATGGCCTACTCCTGCTTCTATTTCTTATGTTCTTATTACATGCACAGCTATGACCTATAGAGATTGTACACCACTGTCTTTTTAACAACTATTGGATATCAAACCTAAAATAGCTTTGGTTTCCCTCTACCTTAAGTTTCTCTGAATGAGGGCACACAGACATTTATCTAGAAATGGTGCTCCTCTAGGCACATGATGTTAGTTCTAGTATTTGAGTAGTAATGTGGCTGTCAGACGCATCTCCCTTGAAAGTGAGTCGTATTGGTTTTAGTATACACAAGATTAATGGAAAGCTGCGATTTGATTCTGCATGCAGCACCCAAAACCCACACAAAGGGAATCCATGCAAAAAAATGACAAATAAACTTTGACTTCAACACTTTAGGCAATGTGACAGGATTCCAGAATAACATAATGCAAGCCATACATAATAGATGAAGTAGAACTCACAATGCATTGGATCTTTCCACCTTGGCATTCTTGCAGACTAATGCTGCTTTTGGATGGGCCAATTAAAAATGGACAGTTGAGAAATGTGCAATCTGTTTCTGACATTACTATCTGAAGGAAGAACAGTGTTCAAAATTCCACGCAATAGGCTTGATTCGGTGGTCAGGCCGAAAGTGGCTACATTCCTTGCACTGACAGGAATACCCACGTCATGTGATCAGTCAACCATGCCAGATTATGTGGGGTGGGCTAATTTAAATAATTTGCCGAATATGCATTTTTTTTCAATGTGCACCGAAAGCGCTGAGTCATGCAGGGGGACAGAGAATTTTAAATACAGATCTTGAAGGGTTGCTGCACTTAAAGGAACACTGCACAATTTTGGATAGAGGCTACCTGCGGATAAAGAATATGAGTGGATGAGTCCATAGAGGTAGAGCCTCACTTCAACCTTCTTGCGAGCATTTTGCACTCATTTAGTGGCTAAGAGATTGCAACATCTGCCCCTCAGGTGAAAGGAACCATTTAAGCCTTGTTACTTGCACTCAGTTATTGGTAACATAACCTATGCTAAGATGTTCCTTTTGTTTTGTGTTGGTTCAACTAATATAAAAAAGCTAGCAACAAAGAGGAGAAGGAGGAAGCAACCCCATTACATCAACACTCGTCAAGCACTCTAGACTCTCAAAACACCAGCTATGGAACATCCATTTCAGGGAAAGAGATTGAGGGGGAGGCAGGGGGGTGCACAGGTGTTGAGGAAGGAGCACAGGGTGAAGCAATGAGGAAAAGCAGAGGTTGCATACTGAGCTGTATTGCTTAATCAGCAGAAACTCTTCATTGGGCATCTTCAGAGCACCCTGCATGGAATGCAGCCGTGCTACTCTAGCATCAGTGTATGAAATGAAGGTGTATGAAAGGGTTTGAGAAACCAACAGAGCACCATGGAACAAGTAACAAATGCATCACATCTTGCAGGGGGGTGCCTGAGGACAGAAGGCCCAAGTGCTGGTGTCGCTTTGCTAGTCAACAATGTGTCAACAACAATTAGCATTTATATAGCGCCTTTAACATAGGAAAGTGTTCTAAGATGTTTCACAGGAGCATTATCAAACGTAATTTGATACCGAGCCACATAAGGAGACATTAGCACAGAAGAAGTAGGTTTTAAGAAGCGTCTTAAAGGAGGAGAGAGAGATGGCAAGGTAGAGAGGTTTAGAGCTTAGGGTCTAGCCAGCTGAAAGCATGGCCATCAATGGTGGAGCGATTAAAATCACGGATGCACAAGGGGCTAAGATTGGAAGAGCGCAGAATCTCAGAGAGTTGTAGGGCTAGAGGAGGTTACAGAGATAGGGAGGGATGAGGCCATGGAGGGATTTGGAAACAAGGTTGAGAATTTTAAAATTGAGACGTTGCTGAATCGGGAGCCAATGTAGGCCAGTGAGCACAGGGCTGATGGGTGATGGGGATTTGGTGCGTGTTAGAGTATGCAGCAGAATTTTGGATGGGTTCAAGCTTACAGAAGGTGCAAGGTGGAAGGCCGGCCAGGGTAGTCGAAACTAGAGGTAACAAAGGCATGGATGAGAGTTTCAGTAGCAGATGAGCTGTGGCAGGGGTAAATATGAGCAATTTTACAGAGGTGGAAGTCGGTGGTCTTTGTGATGGAGCAGATATAGGATCGGGCATCATCTCAGCTTCACATAGGATGCCAAGGTTACAACCAGTCTGGGTCAGCCTCAGACAATAGTCAGGGAGAGGGATGGAGTCAATGGCTAGGGAAAAGAGTTTGTGGTGGGGACCGAAGATGAAGGCTTTGGTCTTTCCAATATGTAGTTGAAGGAAATATCTGCTCCTCCAATACTGGATGTTGGACAAGCAGCATGACAAATCAAAGGCAGTGGAGGGGTCAAGAGGGATGGTGGTGAGGTGAGGTGTGTCGTCAGCATACAAGTGGAACCTAGCATTGTGTTTTCGTATGGTGTCACCAAGGGGCAGAATGTAGATAAGAAAAAGGCGGGGGCAAGGTTAGATCCTTGGGGGACAGCAGGGGTAACAATGTGAGAGCAGGAAGAGAAGCCATTGGAAGTGATTCTCTGCCTATGACTAGATAGATCAGAATGGAACCAAGCGAGTGCAGTCCCACCCAACTGGGTGAGAGAGTAGAGGCACTGGAGGAGGATGGTGTACTCAAACATATCAAAGGCTGCAGTCAGGTCGAGAAGGTTGAGCAGCAATAGTTTACCATGGTCGCAGTCAAATAAGATGCCATTTGTGACTTTTGTAACTGTCACTAATGAGACCTTGGCTCCAATTTACAGGTTATTTTTGCTTCTAATCTAAAGAGGTCAGGTGTTCTGCATTTTGATCTGCTGAACACAGGTTCAGTTGTGTCAGTAGTTAGAAACATAGAAACATAGAAAATAGGAGCAGTAGTAGGCCATTCGGCCCTTCAAGTATGCACCGCCATTCAATATGATCATGGCTGATCCTCTATCTCAACACCATATTCCCGCTTTTTCACCATACCCCATGATGCTTTTTGTTTCTAGAAATCTATCTATCTTCATCTTAAATATATTCAGTGACTTGGCCTCCACAGCCTTCTGTGGTAGAGAATTTCACAGGTTCATCACCCACTGAGTGAAAAAATTTCTCCTCATCTTGGTTCTAAATTTCTTACCCCGTATCCTGAGACTGTGACCCCTTGTTCTAGACTTCCCATCCAGAGGAAACATCCTCCCCGCATCCAGTCTATCCAACCCAGTCAGAATTGTATACGTTTCAATGAGATCCCCTCTCATTCTTCTAAACTCTAGTGAATAAAGGCCGAGTCGACCCAATCTCTCCTCATACGACAGTCCTGCCATCCCAGGAATCAGTCTGGTGAACCTTCGCTCCACTCCCTCTATGGCAAGTATATCCTTTCTTAGGTAAGGAGACCAAAACTGCACACAATACTCCAGGTGCGGTCTCACCAAGGCCCTGTATAACTGTATTAAGACATCCTTGCTCCTGTACTCAAATCCTCTTGCAATGAAACATAGAAACATAGAAGCATAGAAATTAGGTGCAGCAGTAGGCCATTCAGCCCTTCGAGTCTGCCCACCATTCAATAAGAACATGGCTGATCATTCCCACAGTACCCCTTTCCTGCTTTCTCTCCCCTTTAGCCGTAAGGAACATATCTAACTCCCTATTGAATATATCCAATGAACTGGCATCAACAACTCTCTGCAGCAGGGAATTCCACAGGTGAACAACTCTCTGAGTGAAGAAGTTTCTCCTCATCTCAGTCCTAAATGGCCTACCCCTTATCCTAAGACTGTATCCCCTGGTTCTGGACTTTCCCAACATCGGGAACATTCTTCCCGCATCTAACCCAACCAGTCCCGTCAGAATCTTAAACGTTTCTATGAGATCCCCTCTCATCCTTCTAAACTCCAGTATATAAAGGCTCAGTTGATCCAGTCTCTCCTTATATGTCAGTCCAGCCATCCCGGGAATCAATCTGGTGAACCTTCGCTGCATTCCTTCAATAGCAAGAACGTCCTTCCTCAGATTAGGAGACCAAAACTGAACACAATATTCCAGGTGAGGTCTCACCAAGGCCCTGTACAACTGCAGTAAGACCTCCCTGCTCCTATACTCAAATCCCCTAGCTATGAAGGCCAACATACCTTTTGCCTTCTTCACCGCCTGCTGTACCTGCATGCTAACTTTCAATGATTGATGAACCATGACACTCGGGTCTCGTTGCACCTCCCCTTTTCCTAATCTGCCGCCATTCAGATAATATTCTGCCTTCATGTTTTTGCCGCCAAAGTGGATAACCTCACATTTATCCACATTATACTGTAGCTGCCATGCATTTGCCCACTCACCTAACCTGTCCAATTTACCCTGCAGCCTCCTCACGGTTCACACCGCCACCCAGTTTAGTGTCATCTGCAAACTTGGAGATATTACACTCAATTCATTCCTCTAAATCATTAATATATATTGTAAAGAGCTGAGGTCCCAGCACTGAGCCCTGCTGCACTCCACTAGTCACTGCCTGCCATTCAGAAAAGGACCCGTTTATCCCGACTCTCTGCTTCCTGTCTGTCAACCAGTTCTCTATCCACGTCAGTACTTTACCCCGAACACCATGTGCTTTGATTTTGTACACCAATCTCTTGTCTGGGACCTTGTCTAAAGGCTTTTGAAAGTCCAAATACACCACATCCACTGGTTCTCCCTTGTCCACTCTGCTAGTTACATCCTCAAAAAATTCCAGAAGATTCGTCAAGCATGATTTCCCTTTCATAAATCCATGCTGACTTGGATCAATCCTGTCACTGCTTTCCAAATGCGCTGCTATTTCATCCTTAATGATTGATTCCAACATTTTCCCCACTACTGATGTCAGGCCAACTGGTCTATAATTACCCTTTTTCTCTCTCCCTCCTTTTTTAAAAGTGGTGTTACATTAGCTACCCTCCAGTCCATGGGAACTGATCCAGAGTCGATAGACTGTTGGAAAATGATCGCCAATGCATCCACTATTTCTAGGGCCACTTCCTTAAGTACTCTGGGATGCAGACTATCAGGCCCCAGGGATTTATCGGCCTTCAATCCCATCAATTTCTCTAACACAATTTCCCGCCGAATAAAGATATCCTTCAGTTCCTCCTTCTCACTCGACACTCGGTCCCCTAGTACTTCCAGAAGGTTATTTGTGTCTTCCTTCATGAAGACAGAACCAAAGTATTTGTTCAATTGGTCTGCCATTTCTTTGTTCCCCATTATAAATTCACCTGAATCTGACTGCAAGGGACCTACATTTGTCTTCACTAATCTTTTTCTCTTCACATATCTATAGAAGCTTTTGCAGTCAGTTTTTATGTTCCTGGCAAGCTTCCTCTCGTACTCTATTTTGCCCCTCATAATTAAACCCTTTGTCCTCCTCTGCTGAATTCTAAATTTCTCCCAGTCCTCAGGTTTGCTGCTTTTTCTGTCCAATTTATATGCCTCTTCCTTGGATTTAACACTATCCTTAATTTCCCTTGTTAGCCACGGTTGAGCCACCTTCCCCATTTTATTTTCACTCCAGACAGGGATGTACAATTGTTGAAGTTCATCCATGTGAACTTCAACATACCATTTGCCTTCCTAACTGCTTGCTGCACCTGCATGTTTGCTTTCAATGACTGGTGTACACAGACACCCAGGTCCCTCTGTACATCGACACTTCCCAAGCCATCACTATTTAAATAACATTTGTCCTCATGTTTTTCCTACCAAAGTGGATAACTTCACATTTTTCCACATTATACTGCATCTGCCATGTGTTTGCTCACTCATTCAACCTATCTAAATTGCCTTGCAGCGTCTTTGCATCCTCCTCACAACTCACAATTCCACCTAGTTTGTGTCGTCAGCAAACTTGGAAATAATACATTTGGTTCCCTCATCCAAATCATTTATATATATTGTGAATAACTGGCGCCCAAGCACTGATCCCTATGGTGCCCCACTAGTCACTGCCCGCCTCCCTGAAAAAGACTTGTTTATTCCTACTCTCTGTTTCCTGTCAGTTAACCAATTTTCAATCCATGCCAATACATTACCCCCAATCCCATGTGCTTTAATTTTGCACACTAAACTCTTATGTGGGTCTTTATCAAAGCCCTTCTGAAAATCCAAATACACTATATCCACTGGTTCACCCTTCTCTATTCTATCAGTTACATCCTCAAAAACTCCAGTAGGTTTGTCAAACATGATTTTCCTTTCATAAATCCATGCTGACTTTGTTTAATCCCGTTAATATTATCTAAGTGTGCCATTATCACATCCTTTCTAATGGACTCTAGCATTTTCCCTACTACTGATGTTAGGCTAACCGGTCTGTAGTTCCCCGTTTTCTCTCTCTCTCCTTTTTTAAATAGTGGGGTTACAGTTGTTTTATGCAGTGTGGTTGCCTGCTTCTTATGGAAGTTAACCCTTATTACCCTATATCTGCTAACACAGTAATGGGATCTGGGAAAGTACAACTGAAACTCCCCTGTGTTCTGGACTGGGCTCCAAAGGCAGACTGACTTAACTCTAAATGAAATGGCGTTCAATTGGATTTATAAGCTGCTTTATTCCACAATAGGCAAAATATGCAGAACACTGTGTATGATGAAAGACACTTGATACAAAAATACTACTTCTGTTTGTGTGCTATTGTAAAAATAACACACATATGTGTGAACAGCAAAATACCCCAAATAGATCTCCAGCCAAAGGGTTTTCTATTACCGTTTAGTGTTTTCTAATGTTAAAAAAATGAAAAAATACCATTTATACATGAAATAACCTTCATCGATGAAAAATAATTCTGTAACCTAATGTATTCATTACATCATGTCAGTATATCTTGGCACTGTATAAAAAAGCTTTTTTTACAACATCAGACTGTCATGTTGAATCAAGTCTGGATCAGCACGTTGAATATGAGGACCCAAAAATTCCTGGGGGTCTACTCCACCAGCATAAGTGTGGGAGAACAGAACCTCCACAACCCTAGCCCTACGCCAGAGGCCCCATTATAAATTCTGGAGACAGGATCCATGGATGGGACGAGCAGCATCTGCCCTGAACCACCAGCTAGAATGTCAGAGAGGAGCCATCCTATTCTAACGATGCAAGTAGGTTCAATGAGGTCCTAAAGAATGTTCTCTTCTTCACCTCCTCTGAAGATAATTGATTCCGCTGGAATTATTTACCTTTCCCCATTAAAGGTTTGGGGCCTCTTTACAAGCATCAGTGGGACTCATGCAGCTCTCAGCTAGTGTGAGTTCCATGGCGACCTATGCAGGGTATAATGGGCCAGAATTTCCAGCATAGCCCAGGTGCTCCTCCAGACAAAGCCAGGGCACCCCCGGCCCGACCCACTGGTATTCAAAGGGCCTCTGGAAATGGCTCAGAATTCTGATGTAACTGGGTTCCATCTCAAATTCCTGGCTCCTTTGGGTGGAAATCAGACATTCAGCCTTCTCCAGCCCGAGGAATATTGGGACCATTACTGCTTTGACATAGGCATGCGTAGGAGTTTGATGTATTGCTGAGATTACATAGAGTGCCTGAAGGCACTGGTGTCAACTATTGCAACAACTTTGATTTTGCTTTGAAGTGTGAACAGATGAGAGATGTTGATTGCTTCAGGCAGATGCAGGTAATTTCAAAGGTGAATTATTTCACATCCTTCTGTGTCCAGTTAGCCATTCATTTACACAATTTATGTGTATAAATGATATTTGTATTGCTGCTGATATTACCCATGTTCTCTAGAATAATGATTCAAGTTACAGTAGCAAAAGATTATGAAGAGAAGCTCAGATTTGTGATTAATTAGTATCCGGTCATTTTTCATTTTCAGAAAAATAAATAACTAATCACACTGACATTTTAAAGCGAGTCTGACAGATCTAGAGTTTTGGGATACCTAAAGGTACTTAATACAAAAATTTCAAGCATTATCTGCAGACTGATTAAAGAAAATATGGGAATAATTGGGAGGCTGAAGCTGTAAGAGCATTTAACAGAAACTGTGAAAAACTGTCCGGAAATATGAAAAAGTAGATGGTGGACTGATGGAAGAAAGTGGCAACAGATTAATCACCCACGTTCTGAACATTCTTAGCCTCTAAAACAGATGTTAGAAACACTTGCAAAAAGTTGAAAAACACTTCAATTGAACTCATTAGGGCCTCGTTAAAGATCATGCATAGGTAATTAGTGCAGCATCTACAGTTACAAGAAATATGTTGAAAGGTGAATATTTTACAGAAGTTCAGACCTCATCTCAATGAGCATTATGAATACAAAGAATTTTAAGTACTGGTGACCGGCATTAGTATAGTGATCATTGTTCGCTATATCAACATTGAAGAGGAAGAGGAGGAGGAGATGAAGATATAGGAGTGGAGAGAGAATTGGAGGGTCACCATTCACAATAGGTACTACCTCAGGCAGTGGCAATACCACAATATAGTCAGTTACTTAGACACAGTGAAGGCACAGTGCCTGAGCGGAGCGAAGTTAGTTTTTCTTTTGCTGCTCATCTCTCACCGTTGTTACTTAGGAATCCAGCTCAGGATGGAAGTCTCATTTGCGGATATTAAAAGTTCAAAAAATAGGCTTAATGCTACTGGGGAGGAAGAGTGAGTTTCCTCACCATTTTTGGCACATTACCAGTGTATAAAGGCAAGCAGATTTGTTTCTGATTGGAAAATCAGGAACAAACTATTTCTGCCCAATTTCTACCATCCAAACGCTTCCCCCGAGCTCCCACAATCTGCCCACAAGGTCCCAACTGATCATACAAACATACGAAAAATGACGGACAGGTAAAGACCATCTAGTCCATCAAGCCTGTCCCACACAATTGCGATACCTTGTGTGTCACAACATATACTCCACCCCACCTGAAACCATGTGATCTCCTGGGAGAGGCAAAAAAGCAGATTTTAAAAACCCAGGCCAATTTGGGGGAAAAAAAAAATCAGGGAAATTCCTTTCAGACCCATCTAGGTGATCAAAACTAGTCCAGGAGATCACTCTGGCCATTAAATTCCCTGCAGAACCTACCTTCTGTAAGAGGTCATCTCTGCCGCAGCCAGAAACAAATCCAGCTTTTGCTTGAAGGAATTCAGTGAGTCTGCATGCACCACATGAGAGGGCAGCTTGTTCCAGAGGTCTCTTCTCTGTGAAAAGAACCACCTCCTGACATCTAACTTTGATCTAGCCTTATATAACTTAAATTTGTGCCCCCTGGTCCTGTCTAACCTATGTAATTGAAATAAACGGTCAGCTGGAACACTGTCTTCATTATCTTATAAATTTCACTCATATCCCCCCTAATCTATGCTGCTGTAAGGTAAAGAATCCCAACTCTTTTAATCTATCTTGGGGCCCAAATTTGGCCCTCCGGTTTTTCGGCGCTCCTCCAAGCCCCCCACCGACATTTTACATCAGAAGCAGCGCCAAAAATAATCCGTGTGATCATGGCCGTTTCTCGGGCCGTCTGTGGAGCTGGCGTGGCACAGAAGAAAGAGAGGGGGGCGGAGCTAGGTCCCGTCGCTGAAAACAGTGCCGGGACCTCTGCACATGCGCTCTAGAGTCTGCGCGCATGTGCAGCAGCACCTGGCAGGCTGTTTCGGCAAACGCGCACTCCAGGCTATGTGGGAGGGGCCGAAGCACACCGTCCCTAGCCCTGTTATTTACTGATTGATTTTGGTATTTTAGGTGCAGGGTTCCTTCTATTTTTTTATTTGTTATTTATTGATTGCTTATTATGTTGGTCTTGGTGTTTTAGGGGCAGGGTTCCTTCTTTTTTTTAATTGATTGCTTATTACTTTGGTCTTGGTGCTTTAGGGGCAGGGTTCCTTCTATTTCATTTGTTAATTAATTGCTTATTACTTTTTGTGCTTTGTTTCGTGCTTGGTGGTGCTTTAAATGTAGTTACTTGCACCGATTCCTTAACTATAAGTAAGGTCTTTCTGTGCAGACATAAGTGGACACATACGCTGCCCTAAGTTAGTTCAGTACAATTTTTTTCTGGCCAAATTGGCATAAATGGTGTAAGTGGCTGGGAACGCCCCCTTTTGAAAAGAAAACTGACCCAACAAAAAACCTAACTTACTCACTTACAGTGGTGCAAATTAAATGGCCATATTTGCAACTAAAAAAATACACCAGAAAAATCAAGTTACACCAAAAAAACTGTGCAACTCATGGGGAAATTTTGGCCCTTGATAACTAAGATGCTTTAAACTTGGAATTAGTCTTGTGGCCCTCTTCTGCACCCTTTCCAGAGCCACAATATCACCCACCATGTGAGGAGATCAAAACTGGACACATTATTCCAAGATCTCATTAACATATCTTATAATGAGGACCAGTGGTACATCAGCTCCAGGTTTCCAGGTTTTACACTACTAATGCAATCTTGGTAACTTAGGCAGCAGCAGGGTCTTCAGAATCGGCCGCCAATTAAAATAAAATGGCGGCCGAGGCGGTGCGCCCTCCCCTGTGCTTTGATGAGACCACACCTGGAGTACTGTGTACAGTTCTGGTCCCCTTACCCAAGGAAAGATATACTTGCCATAGAGGGGTTGCAACAAAGGTTCACAAGATTGATTCCTGGGATGAGAGGGCTGGCCTATGAGGAGGGATTAAATAGAATGGACTTATAAAATTCTTAGAGGGCTTGACAGGGTAGATGCTGAGCGCTGTTTCCCCTGACTTGAAAGTCTAGAACTAGGGCTCGTAATCTCAGGATAAGGGGTCAGCCATTTAGGACTGAGATGAGGAGACATTTTTTTCACTCAGAGGGTTGTGAATCTTTGGAATTCTCCATGCCAGAAGGTTGTGGATCCTCATGTCATTCTTGCTGAGTATATTCAAGACTGAGATCGATAGATTTTTAGATACCATGGGAGTCAAGGGATATGCGGATAAGATAGGAAAGTGGAGTTGATGCAAAAGTTCAGCCATGATCTTACTGAATGTCGGAGCAGGCTCGATGGGCCATGTGTCCTATTCCTGCTCTCATTTCTTAAGTACTTATGAAAGAATGGCCTTACATTGGTAAAAAGGCAATGAAGCTGATTGGAGATAGGAATTATTTTAGTTATGTAGACTCAACAACTAAACATGATGGTAGGGAGAGGGATTAATGCACAATTTGGAGGTGGTAAGATCATATTGCTGATCCTAAACCAATTTTTCAGGAGAAAATCCACTCGGCCTTTTCTGATAAGCCAACCAGCATAGGGAAGTCATTGCTCTGGTTGCTCTGTGCAGCAATGTCATTAACATATTGAGAAGAATTTTAACCCCCAAGGACGGTTAGGGCAGTGGGAATGTAAAACATTTTAAACTCTCAAACCCGACCCCAACCCACCCACTTCCAGTTTTAATGTAAGTGGATCGGACAGGTGACCAATCTGCTCTAAGGAGGTGAGTTGGTCACTAAAATCTTTAAAGGAGGCTGCATGCCTCTATCTTAACACCATTTTTATTTTTAACACATGGAAGCTGGGACCCCCAGGCCTTGGGAAACCCGATAGGTAAAATTAGGTGCGAATAACAACAACATGTATTTATATAGTGCCTTTAATGTAGTGAAATGTCTCAAGGCACTTCGCAGGAGCATTATGCGATAAAAATTTGACACCAAGCCACATAAGTAGAAATTAACACAGGTGACCAAAAGCTTGATCAAAGAGGTAGGTTTTAAGGAGTGTCTTGATGGAGGAAAGAGAGGTAGAGAGGCGGAGAGGTTTAGGCAGGGAGTTCCAGAGCTTGGGGCCCAGGCAACAGAAGGCACGACCACCAATAGTTGAGCGATTATAATCAGGGAAGGTCTGGATGCATGAGGTAAGTGCCTTTATTACACTGCTTGTTGGCCAGGAGGAGTCGGAGTGTTTCTTCCAGGCCCAACAAGCTTTCCTTCATGCAACTGGATCCCTGTGATAGGCCGAACCCCACAACCCTTGCAGTTGGTCAACCCTTCCCCCACCCCCCACGCAACATTGTTCAACAACCCCGCAATGTTGATTCACCCCTCGCAATCTTCTCCATGCGATATCCGATCCCTCGCAATGTCCGACCCACCTCAATGTCCAATCCCTCGCAATGTCCGACTCCCTTTCCCCACGATGTCCAAACCCGGGTGATGTCCGATCCCCCTGCGATGTCTGACTCCTCCGCTGTGCCCGATTCATCTTCCCACTATATCCAAGCCCCCCGCACTCACCCCCCACCCCCCACCCCGCCTCATCCGATCCCCCATGATATTCGACCTCCTGTTATTGTTTTGAAACATACAAAATTCTTACAGGGTTTGACAGGATCGATGCAGGGGGGATGCTTCGTCAGGCTGGGGAGTCTAAAACCAGGGGTTACAGTCTCAGAATAAGGGGTTGACTATTTAGGACCGAGATGAGGAGAAACTTCTTCACTCAGAGGGTGGTGAATTTTTCAAATTCTCTACCTCAGAGGGCTGTGGAGGCTTTGGGCTAGACTTTCCACTTCACATCGCCCATCTATGGCCCACATATTGCCCAAAATGGACCTCTATGGCCAATTTTGAGGAAAAAGAGGAAACTAGGCCAGAAGATCGCCAGGGTAAAATAAGCCCCCAACTTTCGGCTCACTTCGCCGAACTGATTGCCGAGCTGATTACACACACATGGCTCATCGCCATCACAAGGCTGGGCTGATCGCTCGTTGAGAACATGGCTGGGTAATAGTTGCTTTTCCCGGGCATTACTGAAGGAAATGGGCACTATGGACGCCATTTTGAAGATTGAAGGATGGGTGGAGGCAGCTAAAAAATTGTGCTTAGATAGTTGTGAGTTATTTAAGGGTCCTGTATAGATAGATCGACTCCGATTATTAATTATATTTAATTTTAATAATAGTAGCCTAGTGGATTTGGCATTTTTTTAATAAAAAGTCCATTTATACCAAGTGAAAATAATTATTGAAAGTGATGGGGCCCAGTGTTAGACTGTGGCTTGTATAGAGAGAGTAGTTTAATAGATTGACATTCTTTAGTGAACAGTGCATTTATAGCAATTGAAAATAATTATTGATAGAAATGGGGCCTATGCTTTCTGCGCCATTACTCGTAACTGCTTGCAAGCTGGTTTCTAAAAGGATCAATCGAAGAGGTGGCAGAGAAATGCATAGACAGAGACAGAGGAGGCGAATGTACAAAGAAACGCAATCTTACCTCAACTTGTCTGAAAACGCGTGTCTTAGGAGGCTGCGCTTCCGGAAGGAGATCATCGATGAGATTTGCCAGCTCATCAAGGGGGATCTTCAGCCTTCCAGCACTATCCGTTGAAGTGAAGGTTACTGCAGCCCTAGCCTTCTACGCTTCGGGATCGTTTCAGGCTTCAGCTGGCGACATCTGTCATATCTCTCAGCACGCCACACACTGCTGTATTTGGTAAGTGATTGAATCCCTTTATGCTCGCAGGATGGACTTTATAAGCTTCCATAGGACCAGGGAGGCACAGACCGGGAGGGACCAGAATAGCAGACTTCCCCAAGGTGCAGGGAGCAATAGAATGCATGCACATTGCCCTGAAAGCCCTCTTAAAGAACGCGGAGGTGTTTCGTAACAGAAAAGGATTCCACTCCCTAAATATGCAGCTTGTTGTCGACTGCAAACAAATAATCATGACAGTAAATGCTACATTTCCTGGCAGCATCCATGATGCGCACATCCTATGTGAGAGTGCTATCCTTGACCTGTTTGTCAATCAGCCAGTAGGTCATGGTTGGATGCTGGGGGATAAGGGATATGGACTTGCCAGTTGGCTGATGACCCCACTGCGTAATCCTGTTATTGAAGCAGAGAAACATTACAATGAAAGCCACATAGCGATACACAACATCGTCGAAAAGACAACTGGAGTCCTAACGCAGCACTTCAGATGCCTGGACCATTCTGGTGGCAGCCTACAGTACCACCCTGAACAGGTCACTGAGTTTATTGTGGTGTGTTGCATGCTGCATAACCTAGCTATAAGAAGAGGACAACTATTGCCAGATGGGCTGCAGGTCCACCTCCAGAAGGAGGGGAGACGGAAGAGCCAGCTGGTGAGGAGCAAGAGGAAGAAGAGGCAGAAGAAGAGGCTGGTGAGGACCTAGGTAAGAGCAATTAGTCTGGTGATCTAGTCCTGGTACCACCCTCCACCCCACCCCCCGCATAGACCAGTACCCAGTGGCAGTTACGTGTCTGCTAAGCTGTTGCGTTAGCAGCTCATTTATAAACGCTTTTCATGACCTTTCATTGTGGATAGTCACATTTACATTTACATTTATAGTTAAGCAAAAGTTTCATTTGCATAGAGTTATGTTTCTTCCTTGCTTGCAGTGGCCTGGCATTTTCATCAATGCTTAAGTTAAATAAACTTTTGTTACAATAATACAATGATCAAGTAATGCAGAACAATTGTTAAAATGTTATGCTTAACGTAACTATAAGAGAATGCACAACAATTGTTAAACTCAATAAAAAAATTAATCCTACAGGACAAATTATTAAAAATATTTTATCAACACTCTCCCCCCCACCGCCCCCACCAACCCACCCCGACACCCCCACCCCACCCCACACAACAAAGAACGAACGAACTTTAAAAAAATTAACAATTATTATGAAAAAACAACCCCTCCTCCCTATCTGTGACCATGTTTCCCTCCAGGTCCTTTCCCACCTCATGTTTTATCCCACCTGCCCGCTTTGGTCCCCGCAGACCGAGACGAAGCTGGCGTGCAGCGGACAACGACAAGACTTCCTGCCGTGGTGGTGGTGTGGGAGTGGAAGACGAAGCATGACGATGTCCGTCTTCCGAGTCAGGAGGAACTGTATCCTCTGTACTCGGTTGAGTGCTTGCGGTTGCACTTGGACCCAACACGACACCTTGGGGTGCAGCGCCGTGTCCAGCCAGCAACGCATGTTGAAGGGCATTGGTTGCGGTGGTCTGCTCTCTGATCTCCTTCAAGGTCTGTCGTACTAACTCAGTTTGCATGACATACCAGTTGGAGAAGTTCGTGGAGAACTGCAGGAACCCCTGGATAAGCTCGCGACCTATCGCGACCGTCTCTCTACACATGGAGATCAAACATGCCCATCCGAGGTAGGCGATTGCTCAACTTGCTGACCCGACCACCGTGGGGTCGGCGTGTGCAATATGTCACGCCTTGGCGTCGCCAGCTGCGCACCGCTTGGTCCCGGTGCCTCATCGCTCTCAATTGAGATGACCGCAGGTTCATTCCACCCCCCACCCCCGCCACATCAACAGCCGCCTCGTGCAGGAGCTCCAGCTCTTCTTCATCATCCTCCTCCTACTCCTCTAGGCGAGGAAAGTGCTCAGGTTCCTCCAGCTCCTCTAGTTCCTCCTGCTCCACCGATGGAGAAGGTGAAGGTGCTGCTGGTGCCAACTGCACCTGTACCAGTGTATCAGGTTTACCTTAAAAACACATATGATGATATTCTTACAGAGCTTATTAGAGCATAACGGTGAACATTACCAAGAGACGTTACTGTTATGTATTGTCCAGGTACATTAGATGTATAAGTACAATGGTGCGCCACAGAGGGCGCTGTGGTGGGAGACCTGAAAGTATCTGCAAGACAGAGCATAAAAGGCTTCCCACCACACCTGAGAGGCACTCTGGAGTTACACAATAAAGGAGTAAGGTCACAGCAGTTAATACAATACCAGACTGTATGGAGTCAGTGATTTAAGTGCTACATACATCACATTGGCGATGAGGACACGGACGAGCTTCACTCAACCATGGCTACTCAGGGCTCGTTGAAGGATTTTATGGTGGGCAATGATTGGGAGGCCTTTACGGAAAGGCTCGAGTACTACTTTACAGCAAATGACCTGACGGGGGGCACGGATGCACTGAGAGAGAAGCGTAAGGCAATATTGCTTTCCGGTTGTGGCGATGAGGTTTGCTGTCTCGTCAGGGATTTGCTGGCACCCGGGAACACCAGGGACAAGTCATATGGGAGCTGATCGAACTCATTCATGACCAACTGAAACCGAAGGAGAGCATCCTCACGGCCAGGCACAAATTCTACCATCACTGCAGACCTGAGGGCCAAGATGTCACCAAATATGCTGCGGACCTCAGGAGACTTGCGGCGCCGTGTGATTTTGGCACACACCTTGATGAGGGGTTACGGGACGTTTTTGTTATGGGGATTGGCCATGAGGGTCTCCTTCACAAGCTGCTATCCACTGAACCTAGTCACCCTGAAGCAAGCCATCACCATCAGCCGGGCATTTATGACCTCGACTTGCAGCACCCAGCAAATGATCCACACAGTCTCGAACTCGGCAGGCACTGTCCACAGGATAACGCCCGCCACGGACAAGACTGCAGAACGTGGCTCTGCCCAGGGCAGAGAGCATGGACCTCAGGGTCCTGGAACTCAGAGTCCACCGAGGGGGGCTAATCGTGTAGCACCGTGCTGGTGCTGCGGAGGAAGCCATGGGGCTCACCGGTGCAGGTTTGCGGAGTATTCGTGAAATACCTGCCACACGAAAGGCCATCTTCAGCGTATGTGCAAAAGTAACCTGACTTACCGTGTAGCTGAGGAGATGGTCGAGGATCCACCATCCAGCCAGGAGCAGGCAGAAGAAGATGAGGCGTTTGGACTGTATACGTGTACCGACGGTTCTGCTCCAGTGATTATGGAAGTCAAGATTAACGGAGTCCCAGTGAGTATGGAAGTGGACACTGGATCGGGTCCGTCGTTGATGAGTCAGGAAACTTTTGATAAACTGGGGTCAACCCAGCTGCACGACCCAAGCTGGTCCCGGTCACGGCGAAGCTGCGTACCTACACCAAGGAACTGATACAGGTTCTTGGCAGAGCGGATGTGCAGGTATCTCACGGTGGTGAGATGCACGGTTTACCTTTGTGGGTCATCACAGGCGATGGGCCGACGCTACTCAGCAGGAGATGGATAGGGAAAGTCCGTGGGAGCTGGGAAGACTTCATTCCTCCACAGACCGCTGTCCCCCGGGTTCCCAAAGAGCAGCGTCGATCGAGCTGGAGGAGAAAGAAACAATTCATCGGCAGTCTAAATCCCCACACAGACGAGCAGACCCTGGAAGAGCAGTTTTTTAAGTACGGGCCGATCGCTGAGGTGCGAGCCGGCGGCGCGTTGCAGGCGATGAACGGGAAATCCATTGATGGCTGACAAATCCGGGGGGCCCACGCGGAGAAAAAGTCGGGCGGCGGTCGCGGCTGCGGTGGTGGCGGCTACGGCGGCCGCAGGAGAGGCAGCAGTTACTGGGATAACGACAGGAGCGGAGGCTACAGCGGCAGCCGGTATGACTCAGGAGAACACGACAGCTACTCGGGCGGGTACAAGAGCTAGAGCGGCGGATACGGCAGAAATTACGGAGGCCGCTCTCACAGGGACTATGACTGATCGAATCCAAAGAACTACTTCTGCCAGATTCAAGATCAAATCGTTCTTGGCCGTTTTTCTTCTTTCTTTCTTCTTTATCCTTTCTATTCCTTCTTTAAACCCCATCCACAATTGCACGAAGAGAGTAAAATGTCATGCCAGCGAGTTCAAGATGGTGGCGAGCCTCATGGCAGCAGAGTTCTGCAGAGTAAGGCAAGCAGAACAAAGGCAAGCAGAACAAAGGCAAGCGGAACAACTAAAATGGCGGCACCCAGTGGAAGCCTCATGGGAACCACAAGATGGCGTCTTAAAAGGGAAATGCACCAGGAGCCTTAAAAGGGCCTTACACCATTGGCGGTCCCCACAAAGAGACTTTTGTAAGGCAAGAGCGAGTCTAAATGAGTAATGTGATTTGTATGATGACATGATTTAGGATAAGAGTTAATATTTTGATGCTGAATGGTTACTGTGTTTAAAATGATGGATATGAATGATTTACAAAAAGAGTTAATACCACGAGGTACAGGTAAAAGGGTAAATGGATCCGTGACTAATATGCCTAATGGACCAATGCGATTTTCGATTTTATGTGATTCATGCAATGGTTCAGCGGCTGCAGATGAGCCGCTAAGGCTACTACTAAGAACAGAGGCAATGCACTAGTTGCGATACCCTGTCTCAGCACAGCCCATTACCTCGGGCAAAAAGGGGCAGTATACCGCCACCGTACCTCACCCAGTGGAGCTGGAATTAAATAATTGTTCAGTGTACCTGCAACCTTTTGACATAACATCTGTACCATATATTTTATGTACCATACAAATGTAATGTCTATGTATACCTGCTTTCTGTTGGAGGTTATGCTCGTGTACTTCTTCACCCATGTAAGGACTGCAAATACCATATGCTTGCACCAGATCACAAGCATAATCTCTACATGGGGGGGAAGAGGGAAGTGGATGGTCATGGACTCACACTCACAAATCAACCAGGACGAACAAGACCGAGGTTACCGGCAATGGCTTTTGGAACTTGAGGGGAGTAAGATGTTATGTATTGTCCAGGTACATTAGATGTATAAGTACAATGGTGCACCACAGAGGCGCTGTGGTGGGAGACCTGAAAGTACCTGCAAGACAGAGTATAAAAGGCTGCCCACCACACCTGAGAGGCACTCTGGAGTTACACAATAAAGGACTAAGGTCACAGCAGTTACTACAACACCAGACTGTGTGGAGTCAGTGATTTAAGTGCTACATACATCACAGTTACATATCAATTCTTTTCACTACAGAAAGCTGTAGCTGCTGCAATTCCTGCTTCTCATGCATGCATGAAATGACATGACATCATTAGTACATCATAAGCACATTATAAGTATATTGCATTTTGCATTATAATTACAGGACATTAGATCAGTTAAAACACTTAAGTTTGTAATACTGTTTTTAATACAGTTCGACAAATTAAAATTTACTCACGAGACACATGGCTGGGTTCGGCCCGACCACGGGTGGTGGCCAAACGGCTATCACGGCCAATCAGCATGGCCGCACTCTCTTCAATTTCAGATAATGGCTGCAGCTGAGCAATACGCCCCCCATCCGCCATTGCTCGACATTGTTGATAGATATCTTCTTCTGCAAACGAGAAAAGAGCATGGCATGGCATGGCATAAGCTAATGGACTAGGTATTATCTTGAGGTCATAGCAGTTTAAAATGTTTAAAATTTTACATGCTGGTGGTTCAGATCACTGTCCGGATCTTAACATGGTTTACGTAACACATTTAAGAATGACAAACTTAAATTCAATGCAGGACATTCATTGCTCTATTAAAAATTTCCATGCAAAAGTAAAACATTACATATAAAGTTTAAAATATTAAGTGTAAATAATTGTAAACATGGTTTGACTAATACATTCAAGGATTAGATTCAATATAAGAGATTCTTTGTTCTAATAAAAATTTGCATGCATCAGTAAAATATAAAAGATAAAATGCAACTTACTCTTGCTGCAGCCACGAAGCTATTCCAGTGTTTTCTGCACTGGTCAGCCCCTCGTGCCTCATGGGATGCAGATGAAACCATGGGCTGCAATCTCCACCCAAATTTTTCAGTAGACATGGGGTGACGGTTTCCCATGCACACCCCGAGTCAAATTTGCCCACCTTGCATGCACCTCATTGACAAGGGCCTGTTTTGGCTCATCACTAAAGAATTTAGCTCTTTTCCTCTCTGATTCAGTCTCCAAAGTCGTTTTCAGAATGGAAATACAAGTATACAATTATTTAGATACAACTGTTTAGATTTAAATTTGATTTTTCAATTAGAATCACTGCAAATATATCGAGTCTAACCTTCCTGCTTCCTTCTCTCTCAATCTCCTCTCTCTCTCTCTCTCTCTCTCTACCCCTCCCTCTATCAGAGGGGAGTTTGGAGCAGCGCGAGTCCGGGGAGTTCGGGAGGCCTATAAAGGCCCATCAGTCGTCAGAGGAGGCGGGAGTTCAGAGCAGCGCGAGTCCGGGGAGCTCGGGAGGCCTATAAAGGCCCGTCAGGCGTCGGAGAGGCGGGAGTTCGGAGCAGCGCGAGTCCGGGGAATTCGGGAGGCCTATAAAGGCCCATGAGGCGTCGGAGAGGTGGGAGTTCAGAGCAGTGCGAGTCCAGGGAAGCGTCGGAGAGGCCAGCCGGTGCAGCTGCAGGGCAGAAGGTAAACAAAGAAGTAGAAAGAAATCGAAAGGCGACATCACAACCAAGGGGGTAAGTGATTGGCTGGTGATTGGTGAGTAGTTTTTCTTTTTCTTTTTCCTATCAGTAGGTCACTTCAATGGTATGAGATGTGAATTGGCTAGAATAGACTGGCAAATGATACTTAAAGGGCTGACAGTGGATAGGCAATGGCAAACATTTAAAGATCACATGGATGAACTTCAACAATTGTACATCCCTGTCTGGAGTAAAAATAAAACAGGGAAGGTGGCTCAACCATGGCTAGCAAGGGAAATTAAGGATAGTGTTAAATCCAAGGAAGAGGCATCTAAATTGGCCAGAAAAAGCAGCAAACCTGAGGACTGGAAGAAATTTAGAATTCAGCAGAGGAGGACAAAGGGTTTAACTGAAGGGGCAAAATAGAGTACGAGAGGAAGCTTGCCTCGAACATAAAAACTGACTGCAAAAGCTTATATAGATATGTGAAGAGAAAAAGATTAGTGAAGGCAAACATAGGTCCCTTGCAGTCAGATTCGGGTGAATTTATAATGGGGAACAAAGAAATGGCAGACCAGTTGAACAAATACTTTGGTTCTGTCTTCACGAAGGAAGATACAAATAACCTTCCGGAAGTACTAGAGGACCGAGAGTCTAGTGAGAAGGAGGAACTGAAGAATATCCTTATTAGATGGAAAATTGTGTTCGGGAAATTGATGGGATTGAAGGCCGATAAATCCCCGGGGCCTGATAGTCTGCATCCCAGAGTACTTAAGGAAGTGGCCCTAGAAATAGTGGATGCATTGGTGATCATTTTCCAACAGTCTATTGACTCTGGATCAGTTCCTATATGGAGGGTAGCTAATGTAACACCACTTTTTAAAAAAGGAGGGAGAGAAAAAACTAATAATTATAGACCGGTTAGCCTGACATCAGTAGTGGGTAAAATGTTGGAATCAGTTATTAAAGCTGAAATAACAGCGCATTTGGAAAGCAGTGACAGGATCGGTCCAAGTCAACATGGATTTATGAAAGGGAAATTGTTGTGTATGCATGCCTGTTAACAGTGTGATGTCTGTAACACTGTTATGCAACACTGAATGTACGCTTACACTGTACACACTTTACCTATGCACCAGAGGATGCTGCTGCAGACCTAAGGGTTACCTGCACAGCTAACCAGTATAAAAAAGAAACTCACAGCTTGTTGTCCTCACTCGAGGAGCTGCAAATAATGGACTACAGGTCTGCACAGTTTAAGTATCATACCCTGCCTCGTGGAGTCATTACTAAAGGTACATGCACTACTGAAATCATGCTTGACAAATCTACTGGAATTTTTTGAGGATGTAACAAGTAGAGTGGACAAGGGAGAACCAGTGGATGTGGTGTATTTGGACTTTCAAAAGGCTTTTGACAAGGTCCCACACAAGAGATTGGTGTGCAAAATCAAAGCACATGGTATTGGGGGTAATGTACTGACATGGATAGAGAACTGGTTGGCAGGGAAGCAGAGAGTCGGGATAAATGGGTCATTTTCAGAATGGCAGGCAGTGACTAGTCGGGTGCCGCAGGGCTCAGTGCTCGGACCCCAGCTATTTTCAATATACATTAATGATTTGGATGAAGGAATTGAGTGTAATATCTCCAAGTTTGCAGATGACATTAAACTGGGTGGCGGTGTGAGCTGTGAGGAGGACGCTAAGAGGCTGCAGGGTGATTGGACAGGTTAGGTGAGTGGGCAAATACATGGCAGATGCTGTATAATGTGGATAGATGTGAGGTTATCCACTTTGGGGGCTAAAACACGAAGGCAGAATATTATCTGAATGGTGGCAGATTAGGAAAAGGGGAGGTGTAACGAGACCTGGGTGTCATGGTACATCAGTCATTGAAAGTTGGCATGCAGGTACAGCAGGTGGTGAAGAAGGCAAATGGTATGTTGGTCTTCATAGCTAGGGGTTTTGAGTATAGGAGCAGGGAGGTCTTTTTGCAGTTGTACAGGGCCTTGATGAAGCCTCACCTGGAATATTGTATTCAGTTTTGGTTTCCTAATCTGAGGAAGGACGTTCTTGCTATTTAGGGAGTGCAGCGAAGGTTCACCAGACTGATTCCTGAGATGGCTGGACTGACATATAAGGAGAGACTGGATCGACTGGGCCTTTATTCACTGGAGTTTAGAAAGATGAGAGGGGATCTCATAAAAACATATAAAATTCTGACGGGACTGGACAGGTTAGATGCAGGAAGAATGTTCCCGATGTTGGAGAAGCCCAAAACCAGGGGACATAGTCTAAGGATAAGGGGTAAGCCATTTAGGATTGAGATGAGGAGAACCTTCTTATCTCAGAGAGTTGTTAACCTGTGGAATTCCCTGCCATAGAGAGCTGTAGATGCCAGTTTATTGGATATATTCAAGAGGGATTTAGAAAACCCTTACGGCGAAAGGGATCAAGGGGTATGGAGAGAAAGCAGGAAAGGGGTACTGAGGTGAATGATTAGCCGTGATCTTATTGAATGATAGTGCAGGCTCGAAGGGCCGAATGGCCTAATCCTGCACCTATTTTCTATGTTTCTATGAGCATGTGTGATGACCCCTGACCTTCCAAAACGCAGTAAAACCAGTCGGCCGGAAAAGAAAATCTCACACATGCGCAGAAGGCTGTTATTAGGGAAAGTTTTGACATCCTCGTTCGATGGGCGAATGCAACATCACTGAAAAATCAGATCGCCCTTTCCACATCGTCGGCCTAAGGCCGAGTGGAAAATCGCAAAAAAAAAATGGCCCACGTTCAGCGATCAGTAAGGCTGAGACGGCCTACATCGTTGGAACAAGGCCCATTTTTGGGGGCAATGGCCACCTAGCCCTTAGTCTTTGCATATATTCAAGACAGAGATGGATAGATTTTGAGATATTAAGGGAATCAAGGGATATGGGGACAATGCAGGAAAGTGGAGCTGAGGTAGATCAGCCATGATCTTATTGAATGGTGGAGCAGGCTCAAGGGGCCAAATGGCCTACTCCTGCTCCTAATTCTTATGTTCTTATGTTCTCCTCCATGATGATCGATCCCCTCAAAACCCACCCCTCTAATGATATCAAACTCACCTGACATCCGCTTCCTGGCTGTTTCCCAGCCTAATATTCGGCCAACCTGTCAATCTGGCTGGGTGTTGGTCGGGAATCCTATTAAAAATGTTAAATACATTGTGCTATTAAATTCGGCAGGACGTGCGGGAAACCTTTACTTTCGGGTATCCCGTCCAAAAACCATACCCCCACCACTCTCTTCCCAGCTCCGAGTAAATATCTGGGCCATTCATTTTGCCTGTAATTACAATGCTGCTGCACATGATGAGCACATCAATTCTTCCCTGGAAACAGAAAAGCCTCTCTGTCTGATGAATTTTAAAACATTAGGCCAGCTTTAACTCCCTCTACGCAGCACACATGGGGTAGGAGTGGCCCACGACTGGCATGGAGTCACTTACCACCCCATTTGCAGTCCTGGTCTGGGCACCATGATCTTGAGTGAGGTGCACACTCCATCTATTTGTGCCAGGTGTTGAGCAGCCTAACTAGCAGTTTTTAAAGGGATTGCCAGAGACCGCTCATAAAATGGCCTACGAAATGTTACTTTTTTTGGTGGGCCCAGGAGGAGCAGGAGTCTGATGCCCCCCTGAGATTGCGTTGCCGCAAACCTCCTACTTCCCCCCCCCCCGACTCCAACTGTCGGATGGCTCAGTGTGGGAGACCGTTGATTTCCCACCCTCCCACATCCGGTGAGTGGCAGCAGGGTCCCCGTTTGGAACATAAATTAAACCTGGGCTTCAAAGCAGCCTGGACCTCACACCTACCAGAATAGGCTGGCATGCTCCACCCACCACCCGCTCTCATTCTCTGCCTGAGTTTAAATTGGCCTTATTAGCTTTTTGCTCTCTGCTCAAGGAACAGATGTGTTGAAAAAAATGTCAACAACTTACACCTGGTCTAAATTTAAATTCCCTGAACTGACTTTAATGTGTTTGCAAAATGACCGACAGAATTAGAAAATGTACACTCCTGAACAAGATTAAAATCTCACTACTGTAATAATTGAACCGTACAAGTTTACAGTACAGAAGAGGGCCATTTGCCCATTTGTATCTATGCCAGCTCTTAGCTGGAGCAATTCAAAGCTAATTTCAATGCCTTGTGCTTTCCCCATACATCTGCATCTTTATCTACTTCAAATATTGTTCCATTTTTCCTGCAAAAAATGCAATCTCCTTTCTCTCAACCATCCCCTGTGGGAATGCATTCCATGGTAAAACAACCTTCTCTGTAAAGAAATCACAAACTTTCTCTGCACTCTCTTGATGACAAGTTTAAATTGATGACCCCTTGCCATCACCTGCCCAAGCACAGGAAATAAACTTTCCCTTTTCACTATCAAAAGTGTACAAATTTTAAAAACCTCAATTAAATTTCTTCTTCTGCTTCAGTGGAAATAGTCCCAATATCTCAACTCATAACTAGTTTCCCATCCCTAATATCATCATAGTGAATCTTTGCTGTGTGCTCTCTAGGGCATGAATGTCATTTCTATAATGGGTCACCCAAAGCTATGCACAATACTCTAAATGTATTGACTTTGCTGATTGCTGCTCTGCATTAGTTGGATATTTTGAGTGTTGAGACGACTGGGTTCCTGGCTCTCTCAACCTCATCCTTATCTATTTCAACACTATACATGGAGTACATGTGTAGCTCATCTTTTTTTTTCCTATGTACAATAGTTTATACTTGTCTGCATTAAGTTTCAACTACCATTGTTTGGCTCGCACCTACTTTGTTTAACTCATTCTGTAAATTCTGGGCCGCCACCTGAGTTCACTGCATCACCAAATTTGATGTCATCTACATATCTGAATAATTTGCATTGACTTTCTGAATTCAAATCAAACTAAAAACAGTAGGGGTCACAATACTGAGCCCAGGGGCATCCTACTCAAGACAGCACCCCCCCGCCCCCCGCCTCCAACCTGACATTACCTCTTTAACCAGTGCCCGTTCTTTTCTACCCCAACACATTTCTCATCCATCCCATATTTTGCCCTGAATCCCCACAGCTTTGAGAATAATTAGCAATCTCTAATGTAGAACTTTATGAACAGCTTTTTCGAAGCCTATGAACACAACGTCATATGGTTTACCATAGTTGACTTGGGTTGTCACGTCCTCAAAGAAATCCAAGTTTAGTCAGGCAGGATCTTTCCTGTCTAACGTCATGACTGCTGTTTGCTAAATTGTTCTTGTAATAATCCTCAAGTTTACTCCTGATAAGCAATTTCATTATTTTACACGGAATTAAAGGAAGACTAATGGGTCTGCTTTGTTAACCTTTCTGAATATGGGTATCACGTCACTGTCCACTGATTCTCTGATAATAATTTTGAGTGCCTCACAAATCTCACTAGTCTCTCTCAATACTCTGGGAAAAGTGCCATCTATCCCTGGGGATTTGTTTTAAGCTCTTTCATCTTGTCTAAGGCTTCCATGCAATTTATATCGGAGTGCTAAATTTTACCTTGGTACTCTTTACTGGGGGATGGCATGACGTTCATGTCTTTACTGATGAACACTGGAGGGGATATGTTTTTCTCTTTATTTCACTTTTAATTCGTTTGCTAATACATTTACAGGTGGAAATTTGGTTGCGTCTCTGATGCGGCATTAATCCAGGTGGAGCGGTAAATTTTGCACCAGGAAATGGTTTGGGTTTCCAGCTGCAAAATTCACCAGCTGGGCCCTGAGTGTGGAGAAGAGCACTAAGGTTGCTAGGCCGGCTGAGCAACTAAAATTCCAGAGCTAAACAGCTGGCTTCGGAGTGCCCTAAGAGAGGCTTCCGTGGAAAAAAAAAATCTGAAAAGTAAACGCTAAAAACATTCCCAATACATTACTGATGCCACATCAACATAAATCGCAAAAGCAAAAAATAAAAAAACAATCACACTTGTCCCAGGTAGACACTCCTTCCCTCACTGCAGCAGGTACAGCTTCGACCGGCAGTTTTCACAGGCGGCCCCATTAGGGCGTGTGACAGGGCGCTATGGATCGGGCACAAAACAAATATAGAGATGGTGTTGCAACCAGGGGAGTTGCACACCGGCTCATCTCTCCCGGGCGATACTGCTCCGTGCCCCCGTAAACCTGGCACCGCCGGAAGCTGGCCGCCCGCCCGGAAATGCTTTCCGCCGCCATTACTGCCCCTCCAGGGTGAAAACAGAGGTGGCAACAAATCGAATTTCCACCCCTTAGAGTCATGTTTGTTTAGTCTGAGCATGCTGATCTTAAGTACGTAAAAATTCGTGGCTATAATATCACTAAGTTGGGTGGCGGTGTGAGCTGCGAGGAGGATGCTATGAGGCTGCAGAGTGACTTGGATAGGTTAGGTGAGTGGGAAAATGCATGGCAGATGAAGTATAATGTGGATAAATGTGAGGTTATCCACTTTGGTGGTAAAAACAGAGAGACAGACTATTATCTGAATGGTGACAGATTAGGAAAAGTGGGGGTGCAGCGAGACCTGGGTGTCATGGTACATCAGTCATTGAAGGTTGGCATGCAGGTACAGCAGGCGGTTAAGAAAGCAAATGGCATGTTGGCCTTCATAGCGAGGGGATTTGAGTACAGGGGCAGGGAGGTGTTACTATAGTTGTAGAGGGCCTTGATGAGGCCACACCTGGAGTATTGTGTACAGTTTTGGTCTCCTAACTTGAGGAAGGACATTCTTGCTATTGAGGGAGTGCAGTGGAGGTTCACCAGACTGATTCCCGGGATGGCGGGACTGACATATCAAGAAAGACTGGATCAACTAGGCTTGTATTCACTGGATTTCAGAAGAATGAGAGGGGACCTCATAGAAATGTTTAAAATTCTGACGGGATAGATGCAGGAAGAATGTTCCTAATGTTGGGGAAGTCCAGAACCAGGGGTCACAGTCTAAGGATAAGGGGTAAGCCATTTAGGACCGAGATGAGGAGAAATTTCTTCACCCAAAGAGTGGTGAACCTGTGGAATTCTCTACCACAGAAAGTTGTTGAGAGGCCAATTCACTAAATATATTCAAAAAGGAGTTAGATGTAGTCCTTACTACTAGCGGGATCAAGGGATATGGCGAGAAAGCAGGAATGGGGTACTGAAGTTGCATGTTCAGCCATGAACTCATTGAATGGCGTTGCAGGCTCGAAGGGCCGAATGGCCTACTCCTGCACCTATTTTCTATGTTTCTATGTTTCTACCAACAGTTTATTAAATTAGCAATCTGTAAATGGCAGGGGCATGAACACTTCTATTTCAGTGGGCCCTAAGTGCCATTTCAATTTGAGTGTAAATTTAAAACCCTTCAAAACTGGGAATATGTAGACACGGAACACTTTCCCTGAAGTATATATTTTTGACAAGTTGCTTTGCAGCAGGATTACCTAATTGCCTAACACCAGTTGGTTCTAGGTTCTGTTACAGATGCAAACACTCTATTGAACACAGGTGGTAAAATCCAAAATCATTTTGTGCAGAGGTCTACGTGTCCTGGGTCAAATTGAGCCCAAAATGTTTAACCCTTTATTTTTGTTCGATAAGGTTTCTCCCACATCATTTGAAAGATTACTATTTGCATAAAAGATTAAAAAAAGAAAGCATTACTGTGGAATGTCATATGGATGTAAACTATAAAATTTAGAGTAAATAATAGTTACACTGCATTTCTTATCTTGATGCAGTGAGCTTCTTGAATTGCATTGGTAAGCAGGACAAGCAATTAATTGGACTTTAACTTCACCAAATTAAGGTCGATTCATCGGGGCTAATATTAACATAACCTCCCACCTTGATTTTAATCGAAGTGGAAATCAGACAGCAGACCCAACCAACTCAGTTTCTCACCAGGTGGGTAGGCTGTCTTGTCCAACTTTGGCGACACACCAGTTGCAATGTGAACTCAACCCAAGCAAAGCCAACTTTGAAACTTTAACTTTAAAAGCAGTTTAGCAAGCCACTTGAATTCTCGCTAATATTTCAAAAGTGATGACACAATAGTAAGTTGCTTTATAACATTATAATCTTAAAGTAATTACAGGAAGTGCAGGCCAATTGGCAGAGTTTAATAAATATGTGTCTACACATCCTTAATATTTTGATTGGAGAGCAGTATGATTGGCCGTTATAACTATGAACTATCCCTTCACACAGCTCTAAAATGGTACCAGCATCATACCTGTACCAATAATCAGGCAAAATATCATGAACATATCCCTTCAGATCCTCCTCACCAAGAGCTGAGCAAGAAATATTAGAGTACCAAGACAATGTCTTCCATGTAATTTTATATAAAATCTGTGTTTTATCTACCCTGTTTACTCAGAGCAATGGCTTAGAAAGACTGGATATAATTAAGCAGCCTATGATGCCAATGTTTGTTTAAAAATATTTTCTACAGTCATTGGATGGTGTACCTTTGAAGAATGTCACACAACTAGACAACAACTGCTAGAACTATATGTTGCCAGCATGATATGTCATGTTCAAAGAAACCACAAGGGAAACCACAGTTCCTTTCAGGTGCTCACAATTATTTTTTATTAAGGTGAACTTGTATGAAGGCTGTTGCTGTGGTTACAGCAATTATATGGATGCGTAAATACAAATGCATATCACAAAACAAATTTATTCAGACACGCCTGCATTGCTAAATCCAAGCATAAGAACACCTGGTCTCCTTATTCTTGTTAATATTTATACTCCATTATGAACGATTATGCATGACTCAGGAGTTATTCGTTCATGCTGTATAGCAACCAGGAAGGGAAATGAAATATCTCTTGAGTCCACCTTCAATTCAAACCAATCAATAGCCACAATTTTCAGAACTGTGAAGAGCCATTGCATTAATGCCTGCATGCAAATATCATATTGTTAGGATATTAATACATTAATAACCAATAGAACTTAACACAGTACAAATAGATTGCCTGCATTAAATTAATTACCAGATTTTTTTAAGCAAAGCATTTATGCAACATTAATTCATGTTTGTAGCACAACCGTGATGTATTTCCAAATGAAGGAAAAAGGAGTCAAGCAAAGGCATTCGACATCCGTGGACTGACAACCTTCAAGAGCATGTCTTCTTAAATCTGGCTGGCCTCCAGCAGCTACTTGGTCCAGCTTCATTTGTCAAGATATAAAGAAAATATACTTACATTTTAACATTGTGATTCAACACTTTGGTGCCACAACTCACGGCTTTAGAGTTGTACGATACAGGTGTTAATCTCTGTTTACCCACAGGGCTCCTTCCTGATCTCAGTCATGTTGTCAGGGACAGGTGGTGAGTGAAAGGCAGGTGCTTCACTGCCTGGAATAAAAGAAAACCAGAAGGCAAGTTGCTACTGGCATAATCTGTGCATCCCCTAGTATCTCGTCTCAGACTGGCATCAGAAAAGACTGATGAGCACCTTACCTCAACGATCAAGAAAACATTGAAAAAGGAGAAAATACAAGTTAAAAGTTGAACAATATTTTTTTGTTGAACTGTATAAGGAATTGCAACCTCAGAAACACTGTTGGGAAACTGCTTGTCCATAAGTGAATATGGACGGTAATCTTACCATTTTCATAAGTATTAATTTCTGATGCTAAAGAAAAAAATACCACACATATCAAAGTGCTGCATATTTGCTTTTGTTGTAATTATTGTGTTCCTAACACAGATGAGACTGCACACAGGGAGGATTAAAGTATCAGTGACCTCAGTCTTTATTAAGACACTCCAGAGTGAGGAACAGGCCTTAGGGGCCGGCTTATATACAGTGCTTCCAAGGGATGCTGGGATCCTTTGGGACTTCAGGGGATGCGCTCCCTGGTGGCGGAACATGCTTTACAGATAAACAACATCACTCCCCCACAAAGTCAAAGTGAAAACTATTTACAAGATGAGGCAGTTGGGAGCCTTTCTTACCCTGGTGGACCGCCTCAGTACAAATGTCTGTTCTGGTGTGTTGGCTGTGCCCTCGTTGGGCTGGCGTGTTGTTGGCCCTGCAGGGCTGCTGGGTGAGCCTGGCCTTGCTGGGTTGTTGGGCATGATAGGTTCGATTTCCTGGTCCGGGGTGGTGTCGTTAATCCTTTGGTTGTGTGTTGTGGGCTCGAAAAAGGTGTTGTCTGCTGTGGGTTGTTCAAGGCAGTCTGTGAACTGCAGCCTCGTTTGGTCCAGGTGCTTTCTGCAAATTTGTCCATTGTCTAGTTTGACTACAAACACCCTACTCCCTTCTTTAGCTATCACCGTGCCAGCGATCCACTTGGGACCATGTCCATAGTTTAGCACATATACAGGATCATTCAGATCAATTTCCCATGACACAGTGGCGCGACCATCATTTGCATTTTGTTGCTGCCGCCTGCTCTCAACCTGATCATGGAGGTTCGGGTGAACCAGCGAGAGTCTGGTTTTAAGTGTCCTTTTCATGAGTAGCTCAGCTGGGGGCACTACTGTGAGCGAGTGGGGTCTCGTGCGGTAGCTGAGCAGTACTCGGGACAGGCGGGTTTAGAGTGAACCTTCTGTGACTCGTTTAAGGCTCTGTTTGATTGTTTGTACTGCCCGCTCTGGCTGCCCATTGGAGGCTGGTTTAAACGGGGCTGAGGTGACATGTTTAATCCCATTGCGGGTCATGAATTCTTTAAATTCAGCACTGGTGAAACATGGCTCGTTGTCACTGACCAGTATGTCAGGCAGGCCGTGGGTGGCAAACATGGCCCTCAGGCTTTCAATGGTGGCGTTGGCGGTGCTTCCCGACATTATCCACATTCAATCCATTTTGAAAAAGCATCCACCACCACCAGGAACACTTTAGCGAGAAATGGGCCCGCATAGTCGACATGGATCCTTGACCATGGTTTGGAGGGCCAGGACCACAAACTTAGTGGTGCCTCTCTGGGCGCGTTGCTCAACTGAGCGCACATGCTGCATTGCAGTACACAGGACTCTAAGTCAGAGTCGATACCGGGCCACTACACGTGGGATCTGGCTATCGCTTTCTTCATTACTTTACCCGGGTGTGTGCTGTGGAGATCCGAGATGAACGCCTCCCTGCCCTTTTTGGGTAGCACTACGCAATTACCCCACAACAGGCAATCTGCCTAAATGGACAGCTTGTCCTTTTGCCGCTGGAACGGCTTGATTAGCTCTTGCATATCAACGGGGATGCTGGCCCTGCTCCCATGCAGTTCACAGTTTTTTTACTAGGGACAGCAGAGCATCTTGGCTGGTCCAAGTCCTAATCTGGCAGGCCGTGACAGGTGATTTATCATTTTAAAACACTTCCATGACCATCAACAAGTCTGCGGGCTGCGCCACCATCAACAAGTTTGCAGGCTGCGCCATTTACACCACCGTGGCGGGCAATGGTAGCTGACTGAGAGCATCCGCACAGTTCTCGGTGCCTGGCCTGTGGCGGATGGTATAGTTATACGCGGATAGCGCGAGTGCCCACCTTTGTATGAGGGCTGAGGCATTAGTATTTATCTCCTTGTTTTCAGCGAACAGGGATATGAGGGGCTTGTGATCGATTTCCAGCTCAAATTTGAGGCCAAACAGGTACTGATGCATTTTCTTTATCCCGAACACACATGCTAATGCCTCTTTCTCAATCATGCTGTAGGCCCTCTTGGCCTTAGACAAGCTCCTGGAGGCATAGGCGACAGGTTGCAACTTCCCCGCAACATTAGCTTATTGTAACACACACCCGACTCTGTACGACGAGGCATCACATGCTAGCACAAGTCTTTTACACGGGTTATACAATACAAGCAGCTTGTTGGAGCATAAAATGTTTTAGGCTTTCTCAAAAGCAATTACTTGTTTTTTTTCCCCATACCCAGTTCTCACCTTTACGCAATAACACATGTAGGGGCTCCAAGAGGGTGCTTAACCCCGCTAGGAAGTCACCAAAATAGTTGAGGAGTCCCAGGAACGACCGCAGCTCAGTGAATTTCTGTGGCCTGGGCGCGTTCCTGATAGCCTCTGTATTGGCATCTGTGGGCCGAATGCCATCCGCTGCAATCTTTCTTCCCAAAAAGTCCACTTGTGTTGCCATGAAGACGCATTTCGACCTCTCCAGCCATAGCCTTACACGATCCAGTCGCTGGAGGACCTCCTCCAGGTTTTGTAGGTGCTCAATGGTGTCCCGGCCCATGACCAATATGTCGTTCTGAAAAACCACCGTGTGTGGTACCGTCTTGAGTAGGCTCTCCATGATTCTCTGGAAGATCGCTGCAGCTGACGAATTCCAAACGGGAATCTGTTGTAGATGAACAGTCCCTTGTGCGTGTTGATGCAGGTGAGGCCCTTCGAAGACTCCTCCAGCTCCTGCGTCATGTAGGCCGAAGTCAGGTCAAGCTTGGTGAACATCTTGCCTCCTGCCAGCGTCGCAAATATGTCGCCTGCCTTAGGTAGCGGGTATTGGTCCTGTAGCGAGAAACGTTTAATAGTTACTTTATAATCACCGCAAATCCTGACCGTGCAATCACTTTTGAGTACTGGAGCAATCGGGCTGGCCCACTCACTGAATTCCACTGGGGAGATGATGCCCTCACGTTGCAGCCTGTCCAGCTCGATTTCCACTCTCTCCACCATCATGTGAGGTACCGCTCGCGCTTTGTGGTGAATGGGTCGTGCCTCTGGGACCAAGTGGATATGCACCTTCGCCCGGGAAAAGTTTCCAATGCCTGGCTCAAAAAGGGAATGAAATTTGTTAAGAACCTGAGTACATGAGGCCTCGTCAACATGTGATAGCGCTCAGATGTCATCCCAGTTCCAGCGGCTTTTGCCCAGCCAGCTCTTTCTAAGCAGTGTGGGGCCATCGCCCGGGACAATCCAGAGTAGCAGTTCATGCACTGTGCCCTCGTAGGTGACCTTGACCATGGCACTGCTCAGGACAGTGATGAGCTCTTTGGTGTACATTCTCAGTTTCGTGTGGATGGGGCTCAGGGCTGGTCTGAGTACCTTGTTGCTCCACAGTCTCATACATCTTTTTACTCATGATGGATTGGCTAGCGCCAGTGTCCAGTTCCATGGCTACGGGTAAGCCATTCAATTTTACATTTAGCATTATAGGTGAACATTTCATCGAAAATGTGTGCACCCCGTGTACTTCAGCAATTGCCTCCTCTGAGGCTCGAAATTGCTTTGATGCACCATGGACCAATCTTCCTCTGCCATGTGGTGGTTAGCAGGTTTTGCAGAGCTCGCAGCTCATCTGCAAGCTCGTTGGAGGTGCCCCATTGTTCCACAGCTCTTGCAAACATACCTTTTGAAGCGGCATGAATAGGCTGAACGGAAGCCTCCACAACGCCAACAAGGTGTGAATTGCCTTGCATTCATCCTTTGTTGCGGAATCTGAGTCATCTGGGTCACCTGAGGCCTGCTGGCAGTTGCAGACTCGTGGTTTCTGCCCTGTACATTTGTTTGCAAACACAGTTTCAGTTAATTTATGAACATTGCTAGCACTTGTGTGCTGAGAGATTTGTTTGGTGTTATCACTGGTGGACATAATCGCCTGTGCTATCGCAATGGCCTTACTGAGGGTTGGTATCTCTGCAGACAAAAGTTTTCGGAGGGTGGTCTCGTGGCCAATGCCCAGTACAAAAAAGTCTCTGAGCATTTGCTCCAGGTAGCCATCAAACTCACATTGTCCTGCAAGTCGCCTTAGCTCAGCGATGTAGCTTGCCACTTCCTGATCTTCAGATCGCTGGCACGTGTAGAACCGATACCTCGCCATCAGCACGCTCTCCCTCGGGTTAAACTGCTCCCGAACCAGAGTACACAGCTCCTCATACGACTTATCTGTGGATTTCATTGGAGCCAGAAGATTCTTCATGAGACTGTAGATCGGTGCTCCGCAGACCGTGAGGAGGACTGCTTTCCTTTTTGCAGCGCTTCCTTCCCCATCCAGCTCGCTGGTTACAAAGTACTGGTCTAGCCATTTGACATAGGCTTCCCAGTCCTCACCCACTGCGAACTTCTCCAGGATGCCTACAGTTTGCTGCATCTTCGTATACTCATTGCCAGTTAGTGTGTTCCTAACACAGATGAGACTGCATACAGGGAGGTTAAAGTCACAGTGACCTCAGACTTTATTAAGACACTCCAGAGTGAGGAACAGGCCTTAGGGGCCGGCTTATATACAGTGCTGCCAAGGGATGCTGGGATCCCTTGGGACTTCAGGCAATGCACTCCCTGGTGGCGGACCATGGGAGTGCATGCTTTACAGATACACAACAGCAATAGATATGCTGGTAAACTAGAACCATTTGTTCTGGCTGATAAGGCAGATTTGGAAAAAAAATGGCAGCTGCCTCGCCACCGCTTCCGGTGCGGAACTTGGTGGCCGCCATTTTGGGCAGGTCAGCAGCACTGCCATTACCTGCACTCACTTCAAATATTTAGATGAGATAGATCGTGATGTTAATCAGCGTGCAATGCTGAATTGACAAACAATCTGGTATTTTGAACTTTGCCACTCATTAACACTCTCTCCAAAGCAGGCACAGCAGAATGTGTGTGCAGCAGTGGGACGGACCCAGTCAGTGTTTCTTAAAGGGACACACACAACTCTCAGGAAAGTTTAGATTATTGTTTTTCTCCCGATTTATTTTATTGAAGTAGTGGCTTAAGTTGTCAAAGTGTGCAGGGATTGCTGCAGGATGTTTGCAAGGCTTTGGCTGTTAAGGAAGGCCTCTGAGAACACCACTTGCTCCAAGTCCTGGGAGCTCGAGGTGCAGCCCCCTTGAGTTGCAGCATAACATGGAGATGGAGCAGAGGCAGCAAAGGGGACAAGCTGCTTGCAGAGGGAGGAGGAAGAGGAGGAAGCAGAAGACGACAAAGCAGAAGAGGAGAAAGCGAAAGGAAGAAGGCAATACCTTTCTAGCCAGGTTATCCAGGATCGAATCATCTGCCTGCGGTATCACACCAATTCCCCTTTCAACATTAGTCCCACACCTTACCTGTTACTGAACATCACAGCGTTCTCTTGGTCACAATGCTGAAATAAAAGCCACCACAAAGCAAACTTTCCAATCCAACTTTATACATCTATGCATACAATATTACATCAAAAATCAACTTATCACCCTTGTGAATTCCCTTCATGAATGTCTTGCAGATATATATATATATATATATATATACACCTTTGCCTATCCTAGTGCACAAAACCAGTGCTTCCCCAATGGCTGTAGCATGGCTGGTGGAAGGCACTGCAGATGGTCTTGTAGGATGTTCTCGAGCCGCTGGTGGCTGCGAGTCTGAAATCGAGTGATGATGTTTCTTCTTCTTCACTCTCCTATCCTTCTTATTGGTCAACCACTGGCTGGGCATGCTGGATTTCTTGGGTGTCTAAAATGAGAAAGACACAAGTGTGGAGTTGTGTTGAGGGGAGGGAGGGAAAGCAAGAGGTGCATGCTAGCACCATGTGCAGCATGTAAATCATAAGATATTGTGGGATGAGGGGAAAGTGGGATGTGAGAAGAAGGATTACATATGAGAGTACCAGCATCTTAAATTCTTTCAGCCCCGTCACTGGTCAAGGGGTCAGCTATGCTCCTGCCAAGAATGGCCAGCAGTGTCTCCTCCAAGGGGGTGAGGTGAAGCTAGGAGTGTGAGGTATGCCTTGGTAGAGATTGTTGGTAAGTGACTGATGGGGTGGGAGGATTGTACATTGAGCAGTGTGTGAGGCTTGTGGGGCTGTTGGTAGAAGGCGGCTTTTGAAGATGCATTCACTGACCTTGACCACTTGTCTGAGGTCATGAAACTTCTTTGGGCACTGGAGCCAGGTCCTCGGGGCGACACGGCGATTTAGTCCCATCTCCTTATTTCTAGAGGGCGTCCTGGCCTCCTGTAGGTAGAGGACCTCTCTTGTTTGCTGGATCATACCTCTCCATCTCTTATGGTCCTCGGCTCTCTTCATGGCAGAGAAGATCCCTATGTCCTGGGACCTGAGGTCAGCTGTAAGCATCGAGAGCCAGGTGCTTCTTTTTCTTACAGTGGAGTGTTTCCAGATCTTCAGAGGAGAGGATCAGAGCTCTGGAGATGTCAGGTGACTGTTTAAGACTGGCCAAGTGCCTAAATAGTGATAAATGCCTTTTGGCAAGAAGTTTAACTCTAGTACGGTGTCAAGCTGGGTTTAAAAAGTGGTGTGTTGAACTTCCTGAGCACTTTATAAACTTATGTAGAGTTTTTTGTTGATGCTTTGAGACTGACAATACCAATCCATTGCTTTCATAATATTCAAAAGTTATTACACAGGAGCAGAGCACTGCATATGAATGTAAGCACAAATTCCTAGACCTGTGCCCTGGCAGGGAAAGTGTGATTCCAGCCAGTACACCAGGTGCTGCTGGATGCAAATCAATTCTATAATTGGTTTCAGATCAGTAGCACAGCATAACCACAGGCAAATTGTCAGAGTGCTTTGTGAGATTATTACAGCTTATGTGAAACAAAATGCTTATGTACGACATTTGCTAAAATCAGTATAACAAAGCAATAGTTGCATTGGCAGCATTAGAAAATAGTTCATTGATGAGACAAGGTAACATGCAAGATGTATCATCACAAACTCTGTACTTGTATGAGTTACAAAGGTATTTCATCTGATTGAGAGAATGCCTAGAACCTCCATTAAGCATGGTCTAAAGTGTTTGTTCTCATTGGGCACAATCACAATGTGTCAATGTACAATGCCAATAATCATGTCAACATATATTTGTTGTGAATGTGTCCATAGACACAATGCTTACAATTTTCTCCACTGTGCTTTGCCCACAAGCACTGATGATTAATGCAGAGAATATAAATACTTGCTGGCACTAATATTTTTCATAGATTATTTGTTCTCTGCTGGCTTTGAGCAACTATATATAAATAAGGCTTGCATTCACTGAGTTTTTATCTGTTCATGATGTGTTTTTCTGGTTGTAGACTCCTATCTCTTGTTTGGGCAGCAGGGTATGAGGGCCTACAACTTCATTATAAGGATTAAAGCAAATATATTGAAGGAAAAAACAGTGAATTGACAGTTAAAAAGGCCATTCATTAAGTTCGTCCATTTGAATCATCAAGACTGACAGATAAACATCTTTCGCACACATCCATCTTATTTGCATTGTGCTTGCTGGTCCCTAATGGCCAAATTGCAAAAGCAGTATCTTGCATGCAGCCACAAGCTGGATCTTTTGTTTGTGTCTTTGCATCAAACCACACGCACATACACAGACTTTTAACCCACATAGTATTCCTTATAAAAACATAGAAACATAAAAATTTACAGAACAGAAGGAGGCCATTAGTTACCCTCTGGGACCAGTTCCTATGGACTGGAGGGTAGCTAATGTAACACCACGTTTTAAAAAGGGAGGGAGAGAGAAAGCAGGTAATTATAGACCGGTTAGCCTGACATCAGTGGTGGGGAAAATGTTGGAATCAATTATTAAAGAAGAAATAGCAGCGCATTTGGAAAGCAGTGACAGGATCAGTCCAAGTCAGCATGGATTTATGAAGTGGAAATCATGCTTGACAAATCTTCTGGAATTTTTTTGAGGATGTAACTAGTAGAGTGGACAAGGGAGAACCAGTGGATGTGGTGCATTTGGACTTTTAAAAGGCTTTTGACAAGGTCCCACACAAGAGATTGGTGTGCAAAATCAAAGCACATGGTATTGGGGGTAATGTACTGACGTGGATAGAGAACTGGTTGGCAGACAGGAAGCAGAGAGTGCAGATAAACAGATCCTTTGCAGAATGGCAGGCAGTGACGAGTGCAGTGCCGCAGGGCTCAGTGCTGGGACCCCAGCTCTTTACAATATACATCAATGATTTGGATGAAAGAATTGAATGTAATATCTTCAAGTTTGCAGATGACACTAAACTGGGTGGCGGTGTGAGCTGTGAGGGGGACGCTAAGAGGATGCAGGGTGACTTGGACAGGTTAGGTGAGTGGGCAAATGCATGGCAGATGCAGTATAATGTGGATAATTGTGAGGTTATCCACTTTGGGGGCAAAAACATGAAGACAAAATATTATCTGAATGGTCGCAGATTAGGAAAAGGGGAGGTGCAACGAGACCTGGGTGTCATGGTTCATCAGTTATTGAAAGTTGGCATGCAGGTACAGCAGGCGGTAAAGAAGGCAAATGGTATTTTGGCCTTCATAGCTAGGGGATTTGAGTATAGGAGCAGGGAGTCTTACTGCAGTTGTACAGGGCCTTGGTAAGGCCTCACCTGGAATATTGTGTTCAGTTTTGGTCTCCTAATCTGAGGAAGAATGTTCTTGCTATTGAGGGAGTGCAGCGAAGGTTCACCAGACTGATTCCAGGGATAGCTGGACTGACATATGAGGAGAGATTGGATCAACTGTGCCTTTATACATTGGAGTTTAGAAGGATGAGAGGAGATCTCATAGAAACATACAAGATTCTGATAGTACGGGACAGGTTAGATGCGGGTAGATCGTTCCCGCTGTTGGGGAAATCCAGAACCAGGGGACACAGTCTTAGGATAAGGGGTAGGCCATTTAGGACTGAGATGAGGAGAAACTTCTTCACTCAGAGTTGTTATCCTGTGGAATTCCCTGCCACAGAGAGTTGTTTATGCCAGTTCATTGGATGTATTCAAGAGGGAGTTAGATATGGCCCTTACGGCTATGCGGATCAACGGGTATGGAGAGAAAGCGGGAAAGGGGTACTGAGGGAATGATTAGCCATGATCTTATCGAATGGTGGTGCAGGCTTGAAGGGCTGAATGGCCTACTCCTGCACCTATGTTTCTATGTTTCTATTTCGGCCCATCGTGTCCATGCCGGCCGATAAAGAGTCGTACAGCCCATGGTCAGCAGCCCTAAAGTTTTTTATAAACCTATGAACAATGACAGAACGGCAAAGAGCACCCAGCCCAACCAGTTCACCTCACACAACTGCGACACCCCTTATATTGATACATTCTATACTCCACCCCAACAGGAGCCATGTGATCTCCTGGGAGAGGCAAAAACTAGATAAAAACCCAGGCCAATTTAGGGAGAAAAAAATCTGGGAAAATTCCTCTCCGACCCATCCAGGCAATCAAAACTAGTCCAGGAGATCACCTTGGTCGTATACAATTCCCTGCAGTACTTACCATTATATCTGCGCCGTCAAACAAAAGGTTATCCAGTCTAATCCCAGTTACCAGCTCTGGGTCCGTAACCCTGCAGGTTATGGCACTTTAAGTGCCCATCCAACCATCTCTTAAAAGTGGTGAGGCTTTCTGCATCCTCCACTCTTGCAGGCAGCGAGTTCCAGATCTCCACAACCCTCTGCGTAAAGAGGCCCCTCCCCTCAAATCCCCTCTAAACCTTCCACCAATCACCTTAAAATTATGCCCCTCGTAATAGACCCTTCCACCAATGGAAATAGGCCCTTACTGTCCACTATGTCTAGGTCCCTCAATATCATGTACACCTCAATGAGGTCTCCTCTCAACTCCTCTGTTCCAATGAGAACAAACCCAGCCTATCCAACCTGTCCTCACAACTAAGATTCTCCATTCCAGGCAGCATCCTAGTAAATCTCCTCTGCACCCTCTCTAGTGCAATCACGTCCTTGCTGTAATACGGTGACCAGAACTGCACGCAGTACTCCAGCTGTGGCCTAACTAAAGTTCTATACAATTTAAGCATAACCTCCCTGCTCTTATATTCTATGCCTCGGCTAATAAAGGCAACCTTTCCGTATGCCTTCTTAACCACCTGCTACTTTCAGGGATCTGTGGACAAGCACTCCAAGGTCTCTTTGTTCATCTATACTATTAAGTGGCCTACCGCTTAATGTGTATACTCTTTACTTATTAGCCCTCCCAAAGTGCATCACCTCACACTTCTCTGAATTAAATTACATTTGTTACTGCTCTGCCTACCTGACCAATAGATTGATATTCTGCTGCAGCTCATGACTTTCCTCTTCATTATCAACCACACAACCAATTTTAGTATCGTCTGCAAACTTCTTAATCATACTCCCTATATTCAAATCTAAATTGTTGATATATACCACAAAAAACAAGGGACCCAGTACTGAGCCCTGCGGAACCCCACTGGAAACATCCTTCCAGTCACAAAAACATCCATCAATCATTACCCTTCCCTTCCTACCTCCAAGCCAATTTTGGATCCAACTGGCCACTTTGCCCTGGATCCCATGGGCTTTAACCTTTGTGATCAGTCTACCATGTGTGACCTTATCAAAAGCCTTGCTAAAGTCCATATATAGTACATTGTATGCACTACCCTCATCGATCCTCCTGGTTACCTCCTCAAAAAATTCAATCAAGTTAGTCAAACATGATCTTCCCTTAACAAATCCATGCTGACTGTCCCTAATTAATCCTTGCCTTTCCAAATGTAGATTTATCCTATCTTTCAGGATTTTTTCCAATAATTTTCCCACCACTGAGGTTAGGCTGACCTGGCCTATCCCTTTCTCCCTTCTTAAACAAGGCTACTACATTAGCAGTCCTCCAATCCTCCGGCACCATGCCCAGATCCAAAGAGAACTGGAAAATGATGGACAAGGCCTCTGCTATTTCCTCTTTTGCTTCGTTTAACAGCCTGGGATGCATTTCATCTGGGCCTAGGGACTTATTTACTTTCAAAGCTGCTAAACCCCTTAATACTTCCTCTCTCACTATATTTATTTCATCCAGAATATCACACTCCTCCTCGATAGCAGTATCTGCATTGCCCCTTTCCTTTGTGAAAACAGATGCAAAGTATTCATTAAGAATCTTACCAACATCTTCCGCCTCCACATAAAGATTACCCTCATGGTCTCTAATAGGCACTGCCCTTTCTTTAGTTACCTTCTTACTCTTAATATATTTATAGAACATCTTAGTGTTTTCCTTAATTTTACTGGCCAAGAATTTCTCATTCTCTCTCTTAGCATTCTTAATACCCTTTTTAATTTTGCTTCTTAACTTTCTTTATTCCTCTAAAGATTCTATAGTATTTAGCCATTGGTATATGACATAAGCGTCCCTTTTTTTCTTAATCCTCCTCTGTAAGTTCCTAGACATCCAGGGGGCTCCAGAATTATTTTCCCCAGCCTTTTTCTTTAAGGGCGTATGTTTGGCCTGAGCCTTCCGGATCTCCTCCTTAAGTGCCTCCCACTATTCCGACACTGATTTACCCACAAGTAGTTGTTTCCAGTCCACTATGGCCAAGTCACTCCTTAACTTAGCAAAATTAGCTTTTCCCCATTTCAAAACTTTAATTCCAGGTCTATCTTGTCCTTATCCATAACCAACTTGAAACTGACTGAATTATGGTCACTGGCACCCAAGTGCCGTCCCACTAATACCCTTTCAACCTGCCCAGCTTCATTCCCCAAAATTAAATCCAAGACCGCCCACTCTCGCGTTGGTCGTGCTACATACTGACTAAAAAAGTTCTCCTGAATGCATTTCAAGAATTCCACACCCTCTGTACTCTTCACACTAAATTTGTCCCAATCAGAATATTTGGACAGTTAAAATCCCCTATTACTACCCTATGGTTTTTGGACTTCACAGCAATTTGCCTACATATTTGCTCCTCTATCTCCCTCCCACTGTTTGGGGGTCTATAATACACACCCAGTGCTGTGATCGCCCCTTTTTTATTTTTCAATTCGACCCATAAGGCCTCATTTAATGATCCCTCTAATATATCATCCCTCCTCACCGCTGTAATAGTTTCTTTAATCAGTACCGCGACCCCCGCCGCCCCCCTCAACCCCCTTTTTATACCCCTCTCTATCTTGTTTAAACATCCTGCAGCCAGGAATATTGATCTGCCAAACCTGCCCCTCTTTCAGCCATGTTTCTGTAATGGCTATAATGGCTATACTCCCAAGAGTCTACCTATGCTCTTAGCTTATCCGCCTTATTCGCTATACTCCTTGCATTAAAGTATATATCATTCAGCACAGGAAGACCTCCTTGCTTAGTACTTACTTAGCCTTGTTTCCTCTGTCTTACAGATTCGCTTTCTAGATTCTTGTTATCCAATTTTTGCTTTACTTCCTTCCCTTTTGAATTTGTTCTCAGGTTCCCATCCCCCTGCCAAGCTAGTTTAAACTCTCCCCAATAGCACCAGCAAAACTCCCCGCGAGGATATTGGTCCCGGCACTGTTGAAGTGCAACCCGTCCGGTTTGTACAGGTCCCATCTCCCGCAGAAGCGGTCCCAATGCCTCAAGAATTTAAAACCCTCCCTCCTACACCAACTTTCCAGCCACGTGTTCATCCTCTCTATCCTTCTATTCTTATACTCATTAGCACGTGGCACCGATAGTAACCCGGAGATTACTACCTTTGAGGTCCTACCCTTTAATTTTCTTCCTAGCACCCTGGGACCTCATCCCTCATTTTACCTATGTCATTGGTCCCGATATGGACCACAACCTCCAGCTGTTTACCCTCCCCCCCGCAGAATGCCCTGTGACATCCTTGACCCTGGCACCTGGGAGGCACCAAACCATTCGGGAGTCACATCTACGGCCACAGAAACGCTTGTCCGTTCCTTTAACTATAGAATCCCCTATAACTAGGGCTCTTTTATTCTTCGTCCCTCCCCCGAGCAGCTGAGCCACCCGTGGTGCCTTGGAATTGGCTCTGGCTGCATTCCCCAGAGGTACCATCGTCCTTACCGATAATCAGAAGTGAATGTCGGTTTGAAAACTAGATGGACTCACGGAGGGACTCTTGCATTACCTGCCGAGCATTCTTACTACGTCTGGTGGCCACCCACTTCCCCTCTGCGTGCATGCCTTTAAGCTGCGGGGAAACCGCTTACTGAAACGTGCTATCCATGTAGCTCTCAGCTTCGTGGATGGACCGTATTGACTACACCCACTGCTCAAGCTCTGAAATGCGGAGCTCGAGTAATTGAAGTTGGAGACACCTCCTGCACACATGGTCGTCCCGGCTGCGCAAAGCATCCAGGACTTCCCACATGCCAAAGGATGTGCACTCCACGGGACTGAGCTGCTCTGCCATCCCTCTAGTTAGACTTGTCTAGTTTAAAATCTTATTAAAAAAGAAAGAGAAAAGAAAGATATTTATCAACTCACCTCACTGACCTCTGTGGCCTCCCGAACTCACCGACCTCTGTGTACTCCCGACCTCTGTGCCCTTCGAACTCCGATCTCCCGGCCTCCGATCTCCCGGCCTCTGTGGCCTCTGAACTCCCGACTTCCGAACTCCCGACCTCTGTGGCCTCCGAACTCCGAACTCCCGGCCTCCAGGCCTCTGTGGCCTCCGAACTCCTGACTTCCGAACTCCCGACCTCTGTGGCCTCCGAACTCCCGGCCTCCGAACTCGCGGCTCACCGGCCTCACGGGGCCTCCCGACTCGCCGAACTCCCGAATCACTCACTGTTCTTTCAAACATGAAAAGTAATGTTCTGGATTTTAATTTTTTTTCTTCCATTTATACAGTGCCTTATCATATCTTTCAGAAACATCTGAAAAGTATTTCACATTCAATGAATTGACTTGAAGTGCAGTCACTGTTGTTAATCAGGTGCTTACAAACAAACAAAAATGTGTCCACAAGAATATGATCTTTCAGAAAATAAGTTGATGTTCAATTATTTGATGTATCCTATCATTATCAGTTGGAAGAAAGTTAGCAATTTCTGGATATAAATTGTGTCAACCTCAGATAAGAGTGAGGCCAGCATTTCACTGCTCCATTCCATAATGCAGTGGGTGAATATGAACTTTTTAGACTGTGTGGAGACCCATCTAACCTAACCTCTGAACTATGTATAGTGCTAGTATCTGTGCTGGTGCCTGTAAGAGTACATGGTGCTGCCCTCCTCTTCCTCTGCTCGCCCAGCACTCTGACAGCTTCTGGACCTCTAATGGAAGAGAGGGACATTTAATTTCAAGGGTAAGCAAAGAGAGATGAATGGCTGCTGAAAGCACCTGCCCTAGGTCATACAGAGTATGTTGAGTGTGTCATGTAGCTTACATTATTATATATAACTGTATCCCAACATGCTATACATGACTGTAATAAGATATGACCTGTAACCACCAGCATACCTTACCACCAGGGGTGCACTTGCAAGAGACAGGTATATAAGGACAGGTCTCAGGCAAGTGCAGCTTTCTAGAGCTGTGAAATAAAGGTGCAGGTCCAGAGTGACCTTGACTTCACTACATGCCTCGTGTGAATCTGTACTGAGGGGACAGGACTTTACAGTGGCGTCGAGTTACGGGATTACAGAATGGCGAACAACGGATCAGATGAAAAGTACAATTCGGGAGACAATTGGGAGGACTTTATAGAAAGGCTCCAGCAAAGCTTCGTAAACAAAGACTGGTTAGGCGACAATAAGGCAGACAAGAGAAGAGCCCATCTCTTGACCAGCTGTGGCTCGAAAACATACGCTTTAATGAAGGATCTGTTGGCACCCGAGAAACCAGCAAGCAAGTCGTTTGAAGAATTGAGCACACTGGTAAGAGACCACCTGAAGCCAGCGAGCAGCCTACACATGGCCAGACACAGGTTCTACAACTACAGACGCTGTGTGGGCCAGAGCATACCCAACTTCGTGGCGGAACTTCGGAGGTTGGCTAGTTTATGTGAGTTCTCCAATGAAATGAGGAGAGAAATGCTGAGAGACTTTTTCATTGAAGGAATAGGCCACGCAGGCATATTCTGAAAGCTCATAGAGACCAAGAACCTGACCTTAGAGGCAGCAGCACTGGTTGCACAGACATTTTTGGTAGGGAAAGAAAAAATGAGGTTGATTTACAATGCAGGTACGACAACTAATGAAATATCGGAACAAGAAGTTCACAGCACTAAACAGACAAAACCAGGAGAACAGGCTCTCGACAGCAGGTAGAAGCCATCAAGGGCCAAAGGAACGGCCGTTCACACCTCATCAACCCACAATGCGAGGAATCAACTACAAACTGAGAGAAGCTCGAGAGATCAGCCAGACGCAGCTCATTCTTGGGGAACACTTTGAACAATGGAATAGGTCTGTGCTGGAGGTGTGGGGGTGGGCACTCGTCAAGGGGATGTCGATTTCAGCAGGCTGTTTGCAGAAATTGTGAATATACAGGGCATTTGGCCCGCATCTGCAAAAAAAACAACAGCTCGGCTGGTATACGAATCGGATGGGTCGGAAAGCGGACCAGAAGATGGTGGGGACAGTACCCGGGACACCGATGTACAGTGGGTCAACACGATCAATGGCCGCTGCTCCTACAACAGGACGCCTCCTATAATGATGAGGGTCCTACTCAACGGGATATCTGTCAACATGGAGTTGGATACGGGAGCGAGTCAATCTCTCATGGGCGCTCAACAATTTGAACAACTGTGGCCGCATAAAAGAGACAGACCAAAACTCGCAAGGGTCGACACCAAACTAAGGACCTATACAAAAGAAATCGTACCAGTCCTTGGCAGCGCCATGCTCTCATTGAATGTTTTCAAGTCAAAGATAGATAGATTTTTAAGCAATAAGGGAATTAAGGATTACGGGGAGAGGGCGGGTAAGTGGTGCTGAGTCCACGACCAGATCAGCCATGATCTTATTGAATGGCGGAGCAGGCTCGAGGGGCTAGATGGCCTACTCCTGTTCCTAATTCTTATGCTCTTATGTTCTTATGTTCTCTATCACACACAAAGGGACAGTGAACCGACTTCCCCTGTGGATTGTCCCCGGAGACACCCCAGCACTGCTGGGGAGAAGCTGGCTAGCAAAACTAAACTGGAAATGGGATGATGTCCATACCATGTCATTAGAGGAACGGACCTCCTGCTCAACAGTTATAAAGCAATTTGAACATCTCTTTCAGTTAGGTGTGGGCACTTTCAAAGGGGCCAAAGTCAAAATCCACATCACACAGGATGCTGGACCAGTCCATCACAAGGCCAGAGCTGTACCCTATGTGATGAGGGAAAAGATTGAACACGAACTAGACAGGCTTCTGTGGGAAGGCATTATATCACCTGTGAATGGGACTGGGCAAGTCCCATCGTCCCAGTCATGAAGCCTGACGGATCCGTACGAATCTGTGGGGACTACAGATCTACCATAAACAGAGTCTTCCTACAGGACCAGTACCCGCTGCCCAGAGCTGAGGACTTATTTGCCACATTGGTTGGAGTTAAACTTTTCTCAAAATTAGACCTCACATCTGCGTATATGATGCAAGAATTGACCGAGGAATCCAAGCTACTCACCACCATCAACACACATCGAGGCCTTTTCATGTACAATCGATGCACATTCGGCATCTGCCTTATTCCAGCGCAACATGGAGAGTCTGCTCAAGTCCATCCCGGGGACGGTTGTATTTCAAGACGACATATTTATCATGGGCAGGGACACCGACTCCCATCTCCGTAATTTGGAGGAAGTACGAAAGCGGTTGGACCGGGTAGGCCTACGAGTCAAGAAGTCCAAGTGCCTGTTTCTCGCACCCGAGGTTGAATTTTTGGGCAGAAGAATTGCCGCTGATGGAATCCGCCCAACAGAGTCCAAAACAGAAGCAGTTCGCCTGGCACCCAGGCCCCGGAATGTCTCAGAACTGTGCGCCTTTCTCGGGCTACTCAATTACTTTGGGAACTTTATGCAGAACTTAAGCACGCTGCTGGAGCCTCTCCACGTGCTACTCAGGAAGGGGTGCAATTGGTTTTGGGGGGACGCCAAGGAACGCGCCTTCAATAAGGCACGCAACCTTCTGTGTTCCAACAGTTTTTTGACTTTCTTTGACCCAGGTAAAAGCTAGTTCTCACATGCGATGCGTCAGCGTATGGGGTCGGGTGAGTTTTGCAACGTGTCAATAGTGCGAGCAAATTACAACCCATAGCTTATGCCTCCAGGTCACTTTCGCAGGCGGAGCGTGGGTACGGAATGGAAGAGAAGGAGGCGCTCGCGTGCGTGTATGGTGTCAAAAAGATGCACCAATACCTTTTCGGGGCCAAGTTTACTTTAGAAACCGACTACAAGCCCCTCATGACCCTCCTATCCGAGAGCAAGGCAATAAATGCCAACGCCTCAGCACAAATTCAACAGTGGGCACTCATGTTAGCGTCCTACGACTATACCATAAGGCACAGACAACTGTGCCGACGCGCTCAGCAGGCTACCCCTGGCGACCACAGAAGGGTCTGACGAACAGAACTGTGAGATAGTCATGGCAATCAATGCCTTTGAGTCCACAGGTTCGCCCATGATGTCTCGCCAAATCAGAGCCTGGACGGCCAGCGAGCCCACGTTATCCTTAGTAAAAAGATGTGTCCTAACCGATGACTGGGCAGAGGCTCGTGATGCCTGCCCCGAGGAATTAAAACCCTTTCACAGGCGCATGCATGAGCTATCACTACAAGCAGACTGCCTGATGTGGGGCAGCCGAGTAGTCATGCCTCTGCGAGGCAGAGAGGCATTTGTCCGGGAGCTCCACCGCGAGCACCCGGGGATCGTTCTCATGAAGGCCATAACCAGATCCCACGTCTGGTGGCCTGGTATTGACGCGGACTTGGAGCTCTGCGTCCGAAGGTGCACCATTTGTGCCCAACTCAGCAATGCCCCCAGGGAGGCTCCACTGAGCCCCTGGCCCTGTCCTACCAAACCGTGGTCGCGGGTGCACGTAGACTATGCGGGCCCATTCATGGGCAAAATGTTCTTCGTAGTTGTAGATGCATTTTCAAAGTGGATCGAATGCACCATTTTAAACGCGAGCACAACCTCCACCACTGTGGAGAGCCTTGCAACCATGTTTGCAATGCACGGAATCCCTGACATATTGGTCAGTGACAATGGTCCGTGCTTCACCAGCGCGGAATTCCAAGACTTTATAATTGACCACGGCATAAATCATGTCAAGACGGCACCGTTCAAGCCGGCCTCCAACGGCCAAGCGGAGAGAGCAATGCAAATCATTAAACAAGGCATGATTAAAATCCAAGGTCCCACGCTGCAGGGTCGCCTGTCGCGACTGCTGCTGGCATATAGATCTCGTCCGCACTCACTGACTGGGATCCCCCCCCGCGCAACTGTTGATGAAAAGGACTTTAAAAACAAGGCTCTCATTAATCCTCCCAGACATGGACAAAATCTTTGAGGCAAAGCGCCGTAAGCTGACTGAGTACCATGAGAGAAATTCGAGGGGGAGCTGGAATGAGATAGGGGACAAAGTGTTTGTACTAAACCATGGCAGGGGTCCAAATGGCTTGCAGGACAGTAATGGGCAAGGAAGGAAATTGGCTTCTGGTAGTACAATTGGACAATGGCAAAATCTGCCGGAGGCATGTAGACCAAGTCAAAAGCAGATTTAGCAACAACACTGCGGAACCAGAGGTAGACTACAATGTGGAACTCGCACCACACCTGGTGGACAGACAGAGGGAACAACCTGAGGAAAGGGCAATTCCAATAGACAGCCCAGGCGAGTCAACAACAATCACACCAATCGAAACAGACAGCCCAGGCGAGATACCAGCAACCGCACCCAAAGAAAAACAGACACCAAGGCAAACAACTGAACCACAACTCAGACGCTCCACGCGAGAGCGTAGACCACCTGAGAGACTGAACCTATAAAGACAATAAGACCTTGGGGGAGGGTGATGTCATGTATCTTACATTATTATATATAACTTTATCCTAACAAGCTGTACATGACTGTAATAAGATATGACCTGTAACCACCAGCATACCTTACCACCAGGGGTGCACTTGCAAGAGACAGGTATATAAGAACAGGTCTCAGGCAAGTGCATCTTTCCAGAGCTGTGAAATAAAGGTGCAGGTCCAGAGTGACCTTGACTTCACTACATGCCTCGTGTGAATCGGTACTGAGGGGACAGGACTTTACACAGTGATACTAGAGTGGAAAAGGAAAAAGGTAAAATGCATAGAAACCCAATGGAACTCATCCTCCAGTCTCACCACTATCTGGAGCCTGATTTGTCCACAGTCCACAATGTCCCGCACTATCTCCTCGAATGGGTACAGGACATGAATATCCCCTTCATTCTCCTGGAATCCTGGTGCAGGGACGAGAAGGCATGTGAGCAGTGGGGCTACAGGTAGTGCAGTACTGAGGAGAGAGTAATGTGAGATCTGATTTAGGAGTCCTACCTTAGCAAACCTGCTGAGGTTATTAAACTTCTTGCTGCATTGCAGCCATGTCCTGGGTGCAATGCTCCTGGCATTGATATCCTATGTCACCTCTTGCCACTGGTGCATGGCTACTTGTCTCAAAATCCTTCGCCCTCCCCCTCTCCTCCAGTGGAAACAGCACCTCAGTCCTCTGATGGACCACCTCCACCAAAACCCCCAGTGTAGCATCTGCGAACCTGCGGGCCCTCACTGCAGCTGTTTCAGGTCTGTCTGTACTTTCCATGGCAAATTCCAGTGAATCAGCAGCTAAACTGCACCTCCCCTTTAAGAAGTGCTGGCTGCCTTTTAAAAGCATCATGGACACATTATTTTCAGAGCCCCGATTAGGCGAGCTGCCAATGAACATCGTGAGTATTGCTGGCAGCCACCTGTTCAATGTTAATGAGGCATGAGGACCAATTTCTCTACTTAATGCACTCCACGTGTACAGGTGCAAACATGGGCTCGCACAAATTTCTACCCTTCTGTGCTTCACATTTCTGGTGTTGAAATGGCTGAGTGTTTAATGTATTGCTAATTGTATACAATCATTTGTTGTATAGGTTGCAACATGGATATCATGCATCTCAGATAAAGCCACATCCACATGCATGTGCATAAGAAACATACACTACTCAGCCATTTAACTAAAAATGTAAGACTCCTTTTTAAGTCTGGCAATGTGTTTTGGAAAGCAGCTATTAGTTGCTGTGAAGCTGCAGCCATAAGACAGGCTGCACAGATGTTCCCAATTTTCATAGATTTTCAGTCTCATAGTTTTGAAGCTGTTTTCACAATCCTACCATTTCTGTGCTTGGAAGTACAACCATATGTACGGACCTTCTATTAACTGTATTAAATGAAAGCATTTTAATCTAACATTTAACGATCTTATTGCAGAAATCATTGCTACTAAATAAACAATGATTGAATTACTTGCTATTACAATTGTTTGTAAGATGTAGAGGAAGGTAAGCAGGGTGGAGGGAATTACATTCAGGCTTTGGGTATATTACATTGTGGTATAATATTACTGCATTACTTTGATTACAGTTTGTGGAAAACTTACAGAAAGGAGATTAGAAGCTGTATCATTTGTTTATGAGACAGACAGAGAGCAGAGAACGGCCTAGCAGGAGAAGCAGCAGTAAAGCCCCAGAGCTCCGCCAATGGAGGAACCAGGGGCGAGAAATTCAATAGATCAGCGTGACCTGTTAGAGCTGGCAAGGGGCGCTAAAAGGGCACTAAAGGGTTATCGCCCGAGCGCAGCAATAATAGCGCCGCTCGCCAACTTGAATAGGTTTTTAGCGGCAACGCTAATACTTAGCGCCGGGGAATGTTGCGCCAGTGTGCAACGCCCCAGTAGCGCCACGGAAACCAACTTGAATGTTATCGTCTGCCTTACACCTTGGCACTAATCACGCCAGAAAAAGCTGGAATTCACAGCTGTCCCGGGGCGCTAATAAGAACATAAGAACATAAGAATTAGGAACAGGAGTAGGCCATCTAGCCCCTCGAGCCTGCCCCGCCATTCAATAAGATCATGGCTGATCTGGTCGTGGACTCAGCTCCACTTACCCGCCCTCTCCCCATAACCCTTAATTCCCTTATTGGTTAAAAATCTATCTATCTTTGACTTGAAAACATTCAATGAGCCAGCCTCAACTGCTTCCTTGGGCAGAGAATTCCACAGATTCACAACCCTCTGGGAGAAGAAATTTTTTCTCAACTTGGTTTTAATGAAAGTGATGAGTGTATAAGGTAAGTTTTAGAGATTCTATTTAACTTTATGTACATTGATTGTACTTTATTTGGTGTTCCTGATGTGTTAATTGTTTGAATTACAATGGCCCCTATTTTCCACTTGCTGCAGTTTTGGCGCCCACGCATGTGAATATACAATTTTTTTTTGTACGATCGCGGCAGAAAAAAAAAATCGGGTCTTTCACCAAACAAATATTTGAATTTGGCGCGTGCTCTCCGAAGTTGTCTGGGAGGGGCGGGGCTTCAAGTCTGCTAAAACTCTGTGGGCATTCGCGAAAAAAGAAACTTCCTGGTCTGGATCAGACATATTTAAAGAGCCCTTTGTGATCGGATCATTTTTCCTTTTGTGATCGAATCGTGGTGGCTGGATGTTTCTGCAATTTTGAGCATTAAAACCTGCAAAAGTAGAAGAGGAATTCGAAGGAGGGGAAGGAAGGGCCATTCGATTCCTCCCACGTGAAGTGGTATCCCTGGTAGATATCAATGAGAGAAAATGGGATTTGCTGGCAACTCGGGGGGGGAAAGCGAAAAAAAAGTAAAACCTGCTACAATGGCTCAACGTTGGGATGATGTTGCTGCAGAGTACAATTCAGTTGCCATCACCCAGAGAATCGGTGAGCAGCTGAAAAAGAAGTGGCAGGAACTAATACAATTAATTAAAGTAAGTATACACTGCAATGACATTTGTAAGTGTGTGTGTGTGTGACTGGGTGTGTGTGTGTGTGTGTGTGTGGCCACCACACTCAAGAACCCTCTCTTAAAAAGTTCTATTTTCATCTTTGCAATTGAAGAATGCAAAGACCAGGAACCACAGGAATCGTACTGGTGGAGGTCCACCAAGTAAGCTGCAATTGAGCCAGCTGGAACAAAAGATCTCTGATCTGATTAAAGCTCACCGGAGAAGATCCACCACAAATGTGGACGCTGGGCCCAGGCAAAGAGACGGGGTAAGCCCTGCAATTTTCACTGTGGGTTGGCAAAATACTGCGTGGGCTATCTAGGCTTTAATAGAAACATAGAAATATAGAAACATAGAAAATAGGTGCAGGAGCAGGCCATTCGGCACTTCGAGCCTGCATCGCCATTCAATGATCATGGCTGATCATGCAACTTCAGTATCCCACTCCCGCCTTCTCTCCATAAACCCTGATCCCCTTAGCCATAAGGGTCACATCTAACTCCCTCTTGAATATATCCAGCGAACTGGACTCAACAACTTTCTGTGGTAGAGAATTCCACAGGTTCACCACTCTCTGGGTGAAAAAGTTTCTCCTCATCTCGGTCCTATATGGCTTACCCCTTATCTTTAGGCTGTGACCCCTGGTTCTGGACTTCCCCAACATCGGGAACATTCTTCCTGCATCTAACCTGTCCAGTCCCATTATAATTTTATATGTTTTTATGAGATCCTCTCTCATTCTTCTAAATTCCAGTGAGTATAAGTCTAGCCGATCCAATCTTTCTTCATATGTCAGTCCTGCCAACCCGGGAATCAGTCTGGTGAACCTTCACTGCACTCCCTCAATAGCAAGCACGTCCTTCCTCAGGTTAGGAGACCAAAACTGCACACAATCCTCAAGGTGTGGTCTCACCAAGGCCTTGTACAACTGCAGTAAGACCTCCCTGCTCCTATACTCAAATCCTCTCACTATGAAGGCCAGCATGCCATTTGCTTTCTTTATTGCCTGCTGTCCCTGCATGCCTCCCTTCAATGACTGATGTACCATGACACCCAGGTCTCGTTGCACCTCCCCTTTTACTAATCTGTCACCATTCAGATAATATTCTGCTTTCCTGTTTTTGCCACAGAAGTGGATAGCCTCACATTTATCTACATTAAACTGCATCTGCCATGCATTTGCCCACTCACCTAACCTGTCCAAATCCCCTGCAGCCTCTTAGCATCCTCCTCACAGCTCACACTGCCCCCCAGCTTAGTATCATCTGCAAACTTGTAGATATTACATTCAATTCCTTCGTCCAAATCATTAATGTATATTGTAAATAGCTGGGGTCCAGCATTGAAACTTGTGGCACCCTACTAGTCACTGCCTGCCATTCTGAAAAGGACCCAATTATTCCCACTCTTTGCTTCCTGTCTGCCAACCAGTTCTCTATCCACGTCAATACATTACCCCCAATACGATGTGCCTTAATTTTGCACACTAATCTCTTGTGTGGGACCTTGTCAAAAGCCTTTTGAAAGTCCAAATGCACCACATCCACTGGTTCTCCTTTATCCACTCTACTAGTTACATTCTCAAAAAACTCTAGAAGATTTGTCAAGCATGATTTACCTTTTATAAATCCATGCTGACTTGGACTAATCCTGTCACTGCTTTCCAAATGCGTTGCTATTACATCTTTAATAATTGATTCCAGCATTTTCTCCACCACCAATGTCAGGCTAACCAGTCTATAATTCACTGTTTTCTCTCTCCCTCCTTTTTAAAAAAAGTGGGGTTACATTAGCTACCCTCCAATCCATAGGTACTGATCCAGAGTCCATGGAATTTTGGAAAATGACCGCCAATGCATCTACTATTTCTAGGGCCACTTCTTTAAGTACTCTGGGATGCAGACTATCAGAACCTGGAGATTTATCGGCTTTCACTCCCATTAGTTTCTCTAACACCATTTCCTGGCTAATAAGGATTTCCCTCAGTTCCTCCTTCTCGCTAGACCCTTGATCCCTAATATTTTCGGGAGGTTATTTGTGTCTTTCTCAGTGAAGACAGAACCAAAGTATTTGTTCAATTGGTCTGTCATTTCCTTGTTCCCCATTATGAATTCACCTGATTCTGACTGCAAGGGACCTACATTAGTCTTCACTAATCTTTTTCTCTTCACATATCTATAGAAGCTTTTGCAGTCAGTTTTTATGTTCCCTGCAAGCTTACTCTCATACTCTATTTTCCCCCTCCAATTAACCTTTAGTCCCCCTCTGCTGAATTCTAAATTTCGCCCAGTCCTCAGGTTTGCAGAATTTCTGGCCAAATTATATACCTTTTCCTTGGATTTGACACTATCCCTAATTTCCCTTGTTAGCCACAGTTGAGCCACCTTTCCTATTTTATTTTTTTACCACAGACAGGGATGTACAATAGTTGTAATTCATCCATGTGATCTTTAAATGTCTGCCATTGCTTATTACCGTCAACCCTTTAAGTATCATTCACCAGTCTATCCTAGCCAATTCACATCTCATACCATCAAAGTTTCCTTTCTTTAAGTTCAGGACCCTCATCTCTGAATTAACTGTGTTGCTCTCCATCTTAATGAAGAATTCTATCATATTGTGGTCACTCTTCCCCAAGGGGCCACGCACAACACGATTGCTAATTAATCCTCTCTCGTTACACATTTCCCAGTCTCAGATGGCCTGCTCTCTAGTTGGTTCCTTGACATATTGCTCTTGAAAACCATCCCTTATACATTACAGGAAGTCCTCCTCCACAGTATTGCTACCAGTTTGGTTAGCCCAATCAATATGCAGGTTAAAGTCACCCATGATAACTGCTATACCCTTATTGCACTCATCCCTAATTTCTTATTTGATGCTATCCCCAACCTCCCTACTACTGTTTGATAGTCTGTACACAACTCCCACTAACCTTTTCTGCCCTTTGGTGTTTCGCAACTCTACCCTTATAGATTCCACATCATCCAAGCTAATGTCCTTCTTTACTATTGCGTTAACTTCCTCTTTAACCATTAATGCTACCCCACCTCCTTTTCCTTCCTGTCTATCCTTCCTGAATATTGAATACCCCTGGATGTTGAGTTCCCAGCCTTGGTTACCCTGGAGCCATGTCTCCGTAATCCCAATTACATCATACCCATTAACATCTATCTGTGCAGTTAATTTGCCCACCTTATTAAGAATGCTCCTTGTATTGAGACTCAGAGCCTTCAGGCTTCTTTTTTTAACACTCTTTGTCCTTTTAGAATTATGTTGTAATGTGGCCCTTTTTGATTTTTGCCCTTGATTTCTCTGCCCTCCACTCTTGCTTTTCTCCTTCCTACCTTTTGGTTCTGCCACCTTTTTACTTCCCTCTGCCTCCCTGCATAGGTTCCCAGCCCCCTGCCATATTAGTTTAAACCCTCCACAACAGCACTAGCAGACACTCCGCCTAGGACATAGGTTCCAGTCCTGCTCAGGAGCAGACCATCCAATTTGTACTGGTCCCACCTCCCCCAGAACCAGTTCCAATGCCCCAGGAAGTTGAATCCCTCCTCCTTGCACCATTCCTCAAGCCACGTATTCATCTGAACTATCCTGCAATTCCTACTCTGACTAGCATGTTGCACTGGTAGCAATCCTGAGATTACTACCTTTGAGGTCCTACTTTTTAATTTAACTCCTAGCTCCCTAAATTCTGCTTGTAAGACCTCATCCCGTTTTTTACCTATATCGTTGGTACTTATATGCACCACGACAGCTGGCTGTTCCCCCTCCCCCTCCAGAATGTGCTACAGCTGCTCCAAGACATCCTTGACCCTTGCACCAGGGAAGCAACATACGTTTGCAGCCGCAGAATCGCCTATCTGTTCCCCTTATAATAGAATTCCCTATCACTATAGCTCTCCCACTCTTTTTCCTGCCCTTCTGTGCAGCAGAGCCACCCATGGTGCCATGAAATTGGCTGGTGTTGCCTTCCCCTGATGAGTCATCTCCCCCAACAGTACCCAAAACGTTGTATCTGTTTTGGAGGGAGATGACCGCAGGGGACCCCTAACTACCTTCCTTCCACTGCTCTGCGTGATGGTTACCCATTCCCATCTGCCTGAGTAACCTTTACCTGTGATGTGACCAAATCACTAAACGTGCTATTCACGACATCCTCAGCAGAGTGAGTCCATGCACAGCTTTAGTGCCGCAATACTGTTTGTTAGGAGCTGCAGCTGGACACACTTCCTGCACACATAGTAGTCAGGGGCACTGGTAGGGTCCCTGATTTCCCACATAGCACAGGAGGAGCATGACACAGGTCTGGGCTCTCCTGCCATGATTTAACCCTTAGATCAACTTAATTTGGCAACAATACCAAAAGTTTCCTACTGATAAGTAAAGAAGAAAATGTTCAAATACTCACCAATCCACCAGCCAATCACTTACCCGCTTGGCTGTGACATCACACTTCAATTTCTTTTTACTTCTTTGTTTACCTTCTGCCCCTGCCCCTGCACCATCTGGCTCCTCAAACTCCTGCTGGCTGCTCCTGTGGCCGCTCCCCAACAGTCACACCCTTTTATGGGCCGCTCTGACTGCCGCTGGCTGCTCCTGTGGCCGCTCCCCAACGGTCGTGTCCTTTTCCGTCTGCCGCTGGCTGCTCCTCGATATGTTTTACAGCATCTGCTCATGTGGAAGAGGCAGAAGGTGATCCAGAAGGACAAACAGAATGACAAGCAGAAGTACCAGCAGAAGTAGCACCTGAATTGTTTCCTGATTTTGAGCAGGACGATCTGGATGAAGGCCAGCATGAAGATCCCCCCACTGATCAGATAGTAATATTGGACCTGCAGTTGGTGGAGCCCATGGACCAGGATGCAGGTCCTAGCATGGTCCAGCAATGTACACCTGTGAGAGGGATGCCCAATAGGGTTGAGGAGCAAGGCACAGATGGGAGATGGCGAAGGAGAGTGGAAAGGAAAACTGAACCACAAGCGCAGGTCGACATGGTACAGCTCATCGGGATGGGTGGGGAGAGTATGCAGCTAACCAGATCGCTCTTGGACACCATGGGTGAGGTGAAGGTAGAATTTGTGGGACTGTTAGGAGAAGTAGCAAAACTGTCTGGAGGAATAGGACCACCACTGGCGGGTGTCATGTATGTATGCTTGGGTTTACTGGCCACCAGGTGGCGCCACTGTCGGAGGTCATTGGGCTGTGCGCATTTGTGTGCGGCCCAGGTATAAAAGGCCAGCCATCTTGTAATGTAATCACTTTGGGCCCTAATAAAGTAGAGCCACGTTTGTACCTGTTTGGAGTTTACAGTATTCAGTCTATTGAGTTATTGCATACACATCATTTGGCAATAAGGTAACAAGAACCTTCGCATGTAAAAATGAGCACAATTGGAATTATGGAGCGATTCATGGAGGGAGAAGATTGGACAGACTTTGTAGCCCACTTGAACCAGTACTTCGTGCCCAACAAAATGGAGAAAGAGGCAGACACAGTTCAGCATGGGCGGTCCTCCTCACGGTTTGCAGTCCGAAAATCTATGGACTGATAAAGAATCTCCTCTCACCCTTAAGTCCAACGAACAAGGACTGTGAAACATTGTGTGCTCTGGTACGTGACCATCTCAAACCAGATGAAGGCATCATCATCTCAAGATATCGATTCTATACGCACGTTCGTTCTGAAGGCCAAGATGTATCAGAATTTGTTGCCAACCTAAGACGTCTAGCTGAACCATGTAAGTTCGAAATTGCATTGGCAGATATGCTGCGGGACTTCTTTGTAATCGGCATCAACCACGAGGTGATCCTGCATAAGCTACTGGCGGCGGAGATGCTGGATTTGAGCAAGGCCATCACAATTGCCCAATCATGTATGATGACGGACAAAAACTTAAAGCAGATATCACTGAAAAATCGGAACTCGGCAAGTACTGTAAACAAGATTATATCGTCATTTGGCAGAGCTGCATATGGCAGGGTCTACACGACTGCGTACGCGAAACCTGTGGCTGCTCAAAGTCTGCCAATGGAAATGAATCTGATATCACCATGTTGGCGTTGTGGGGGAAATCATTGGCATTATCAGTGTCATTTTAAACAGTATATTTGTAAAGGCTGTTCGAGAGTCGGGCATCTCCAGCGCATGTGTCCGCAACTGAGCAAGCGTGCTGCGACACACTACGTGGAGGATGATGATCAGACTAGCGCGGATCCGGATATGCAATCCGTGATACCAGAGGAGGAAGTGTATGGACTGTATTCATTCTTAACAAAGAGCCAACAGATAATGATTAATGTAAAACTTAATGGTGCACCGGTATCGATGGAATTGGACATGGGTGCGAATCAATCAATAATGAGCCAGCAGACATTCGACAGGCTGTGGGATACTAAAGCTGTGAGACCTAAGCTGAGTCCAGTCAATGCCAAGTTGCGTATGTACAGTAAAGAACTCATAACAGTGATTGGCAGTGCAGTAATCAAGGTGTCGTATGATAGTGCGGTTCACGATTTACCGTTATGGATTGTTCCAGGCAATGGTCCACCGCTGTTCGGAAGGCACTGGTTAAAAAAATCAAATGAAACTGTAACAAGATCAAAGCGTTGTTGTTGGAGGAGGATACTCCATGTGCTCAAGTGCTGAGTAAGTTCCCCTCGCTGTTTGAACCAGGCATTGGCAATTTCACGGGAGCCAAGGGGCAGATCCACATGGACTCAGATGCAAGACCCGTCCATCATAAAGCTCGAGCAGTTCCGTACATGATGAGGGAGAAGTTTGAAATCAAACTGGACAGACTCCAGTGTGAAGGGCTCATATCACCAGTCAAATTTAATGAATGGGCCAGCCCCATTGTTCCTGTGTTGAAAAGTGATGGCACTGTCAGGATTTGTGGAGACTACAAGGTTACGATCAACCGAGTTTCGAAACAGGATCAATACCCGTTACCGAAGGCTGATGACCTGTTTGCAATGCTAGCCAGGGGGAAATAGTTCACAAAACTGGATCTGACATCGGCCTACATGACACAGGAGCTGGTCGACACATCGAAGAAACTTACATGCATCAACACTCATAAAGGACTGTTTATCTACAACAGGTGCCCTTTTGGAATTCGCTTGGCTGCAGCCATATTTCAGAGGAACATGGAGAGTCGACTGAAGTCCACCTCCAAAACTGTCGTGTTCCAAGATGACATACTAGTCACAGGTCGTGACTCCACCAAACATCTTAACTAGCTGGAAGAGCTTCTACATCGTCTGGACAAAGTGCACTCAAACTGAAATGCTCGAAGTGCGTCTTCATGGTACCAGAAGTTGAATTCCCGGGGAGGAAAATTGCTGCTGACAGTATCAGGCTTACGGACTCGAAAACCAAGGCCATCAAAAATGCACCCAAGCCTCAGAATGTGACGGAGTTGCGTTTATTCCTTGGTCTACTCAATTACTTCAGTAATTTCTTACCTAGATTGAGCACCTTATTAGAGCCACTGCACATGATGCTAAGAAAAGGCGACAACTGGGTTTGAGGTGCGTCACAAGATAGAGCTTTTGAGAAAACTACTAATCTGCTTTTCTCTAACAAGCTACTGGTATATTATGATCCGTGTAAGCCTGTATTGGCGTGTGATGCTTCGTCATATGGAGTTGGTTGCGTGCTCCAACAAGCTAATGAGTCAGGCAAATTACAACCTGTTGCATATGCTTCAAAAAGTTTGTCAAAGGCGGAAAATGCCTACAGCATGGTGGAGAATGAAGCACTAGCCTGTGTGTATGGGGTTAAAAAGATGCATCAGTACCTGTTTGGTCTTCAGTTTGAACTGGAAACAGATCACAAGCCACTCATTTCATTGTTTTTGGAAAACAAAGGTATCAATACCAATGCATCATCCCGCATCCAGATGTGGGCGCTGACATTATCTGCCTACGATTATGTCATTCGCCATAGACCTGGCACGGAGAATTGTGCCGATGCATTGAGCCATCTGCTGTTGCCCACACCGGAGGTGGAAAGGCCACAACTGGCAGACCTACTGTTAGTCATGGATGCTTTTGAAAGTTAAGGAACCCCTGTCATGGCCCAACAAGTTAAGACCTGGATCAGCCAGGACCCGATATTATCAGTTGTGAAATGTTGTATCCTTAGTGGTGATTGGTCTGCCATACCCAAGCAAATGTGTGAGGAGACCAAACCTTACATCCGTTGCAAAGACAAACTATCCATTCAATCAGATTGTATACTGTGGGGTAATCGTGTTGTTATGCCCAAGAAAGGCAGAGAGAAATTTGTGCATGATCTACATAGCATGCATCCCGGTATTGTCATGTTGAAAGTCATTGCCAGGTCTCATGTATGGTGGCCTGGAATTGACTCTGATCTGGAATCATGTGTGCATCAGTGCAACACTTGCATGTAGCTTAGTAAAGCACCAGCGGAATCGCCGCTGAGTCTGTGGTCATGGCCATCTAAACCATGGTCCAGAATCCACATCGACTTTGCAGGTCCCTTCCTGGGAAAGATGTTTTTAGTTGTGGTGGATGCTTATTTCAAGTGGATAAGGTGTACAATCATGTCATCCAGCACATCTACAGCTACCATTGAGAGCCTTCGTGTCATGTTTGCTACGCATGGTCTGCCTGATATCGTTGTAAGCGACAACGGATCTTGTTTCACCAGTAAGGAATTTTAAGAGTTCATGAAACTCTATGGTATCAAACATGTGAGGTCAGCACTGTTCAAACCCGCATCCAATGGACAAGCAGAGCGTGCAGTCCAAACCCTCAAGCAAAGTAAGAATCGTGTAACTCAGGGTTCACTGAAAACTCGCTTGTCACGCATATTGCTTAGTTACAGGACAAGAGCCCATATGTTTGGCGGGGTCTCCCCTGCTGAACTATTGATGAAGAGAGGTCTCAAGACCAGGCTCTCTCTTGTCCACCCTGACTTGAATAATCGTGTCGAATACAGACGTCAAAGTCAGCAAAGGGTATCATGATCGCGCTACTGTGTCACGTGACATTTCTATCAATGATCCTGTGTATGTACTGAATTAGGGTCAAGGTCCCAAATGGATCACCGGTACTGTTACGGCAAAGTGGTTAACAGATTTTTTATCGTTAAGCTCAAGAATGGGCAGACATGCAGGAAACATGTCGATCAGATAAAGCTGCAGCACACGGATGAACCGGAACAGTCTGAGGAAGACTCAATCAGTGACCAACCAATCTACCCTCAGTCATCAGAGGACTCTGCTGTCATCAATGAATCTGGACTTTCAATCCCTGACATGGTCATTGCCACTCCCATCAGATCGGCTACCCAGCCCCCAGTCATAACAGACTCAGAACGCTCACCCAAGGCTGGAGTTGAACTGAGACGTTCAACTTGGGATCGGAAAGCCCCGGACCGTCTCAATTTGTAAAAAGACCGTTACTAATATCTTAAAGGGGGATATTGTGATGTATGTATGCTTGGGTTTACTAGCCACCAGGTGGCGCCACTGTCTGAGGGCATTGGGCTATACGCTCGTGTGCGCGGCCCAGGTATAAAAGGCAAGCCATCATGTAATGTATTCACTTTGGGCCCTAATAAAATAGAGCCAGGTTTGTACCTGTTCGGAGTTTACAGTGTTCAGTCTATTGAGTTATTGCATACACAACAGTGGGGCAGATTAGGAGGGAATGGTGGATGCACTTGATGCACTGTCGGGACAGCTGATGGGGAAATTGTCTGACATACGTGATGGAAGTTTGCAGGTAGCTGCTGCAATAAGGGAACACATTCAGGTGGTCATTCAACAACAACAATTGGCGGCATCAACTGCTGCCACTCAAATCATCCCCAGACCAATCTCAGAGACTGTACCACAGGGTGATCCACAGCTTGTAAAAAAAAAACGAAGACGAATCAGGGCTGCTTTTGAAGCCGAGCATTTTGTCCGGCCAAGCCCGTGACCCTGCCTGGCCGGCACTCCCCCGACCGTGCCTGTCGCCCGGTCAGCAATGATTGTGTTGGGGTGGACAGTTGCGATTTGGTTAAAAAAGAACCCAGCAAAGTTATTTCATTTCCCTCCAAAAAACTCATACATTTGTTTATTAAATTATCTCACTCCAAAAACTCAGTAATTACTTTCTGAGTTATTCTCAGACTACCCTGTGAAAAAAATTCATGCATTTGTACTTTATTTTGTCTTCTTTTGCCTGGCCCCATTGTCCATTTGTGTGCCGCGCCAATCTCCTTAAGTTCACAGAAGTTTGCTTTTTTCAGGGCTTTTTGGTAGTGTGTGCCACGCTGAAATAAATCGTGGACGGCCAAAATCGCCTAGCTGCACAAAAACGGCGCTAAAGCCCGTTTTCACTCATGTCTGCGGCAAAATTTTTTTAAATGGTGCATATGGTCGTTGCCAGTGTACAAACGTTGATGAAAGTTTGAAACGGAGGATTTCACGGCAAAAAACGTTTGGACACCAAAAGATGGCGCACAATCGTTGCAAAAATAGGGGCTAATGTTGTTTAAGTTTTCATTTTTTACAGCTAACCTTCTCTTTGAGCGATAGAATGTCGGTATGTTAGCGCCAGAATTTTAGTAATGGTACCAGCTTAGCTCTCCAGTCTTAGGGCACTAAAAATCAATATCACTACCGCCGTCGTTAAATATCGTCCGGCGCTAAAATTAGCGCTCAGGTGATTTTAGCACCTCAAAATGGTGACTAATCAATTTTTCCCCCCAGGTCTTGTAGCGACCTCATTTGCCTCCAATCTACCCCAGACACTTATGTGCTGAAGGCCTCAGTCACAACTGAGGCCATCAGTGGGAGCCTTCCTTTCAAAAGGCCTCGCACTGCCTCTTCTAATTCCTAAAATGCATTCAAGACAACTTTTTCGTCAGTATGTTACAAACCCAATACGGGAGGGGACGGTTCTGGATTTAGTTTTGGTTAATGAAGCTGGGCAGGTGAAAGGGGTATCAGTGATAGAGCACTTGGGTGCAAGTGACCATAATTCAGTCAGATTCAAGGTAGTTATGGATAAGGACAAGGGCAGACCAGGAATAACAGTATCAAATTGGGGAAAAGCTAACTTTGCTAAGTTGAGAAGTGATTTGGCCACAGTGGACTGGAAACAGCTACTTGGAGGTACATCAGTGTCGGAACAGTGTCTGTTTTCACAAAGGAAAGGGGCAATGCAGATACTGCTATTGAGGAGGAGTATGAAATTCTGGATGAAATAAACATAGTGAGGGAGGAGGTATTAAGGGGTTTAGCAGCTTTCAATATGGATAAGTTTCCAGGCCCAGATGAATTGCATTCCGCGCTGTTGAGCAATGCAAAAGAGGAAATAGCAGAGGCCTTGACCATCATTTTCCAGTCCTCTTTGGATTTGGGCATGGTGCCAGAGAACTGGAGGACTGCTAATGTGGTACCCTTGTTTAAGAAGGGAGAAAGGGATAGGCCGAGTAATTACAGGCCTGTCAGCCTAACCTCAGTGGTGGGAAAATTATTGGAAAAAATCCTGAAAGACAGGATAAATCTACATTTAGAAAGGCAAGGATTAATTAGGGACAAGTCAGCACGGATCTGTTAAGGGAAGATCATGTTTGATTAACCTGATTGAATTTTTTGAGAAAGTAACCAGGAGGGTCGATGAGGGTATTGCATACGATGTAGTGTAAATGAACTTTAGCAAAGCTTTTGATAAAGTCCCACATGGTAGACTGGTGACGAAGGTTAAAGCCAATGGGATCCAGGGCAAAGTGACAAGTTGGATCCAAAATTGGCTTGGAGGTAGGAAGCAAAGAGTAATGGTTGATGGATGTTTTTGTGACTGTAAGGATGTTTGCAGTGGGGTTCCACAAGGCTGAGTACTGGGTCCCTTGCTTTTTGTGGTATACATCAATGATCTAGATTTGAATGTAGGGAGTATGATTAAGAAGTTTGCAGATGACACTAAAATTGGCTGTATGGTTGATAATGAAGAGGAAAGTCATAGACTGCATGAGGATATCAATCTACCAGTCAGGTGGACAGAACAGTGGCAAATGGAATTTAATTCAGAGAAGTGTGAGTAATGCACTTGTGGAGGGCTAATAAGGAAAGGGTATTCACAGTAAATGGTAGGCCACTTAGAAGTGTAGATGAACAAAGGGACCTTGGAGCGCTTGTCCACAGATCCCTGAAAGTAGCAGGCCAGGTGGATAAGGTGGTTAAGAAAGCATACGGAATGCTTGCCTTTATTGACTGAGGCATAGAATGTGAGAGTAGGGAGGTTATGCTTAAACTGTATAATACACTGGTTTGCCCACAGCTGGAATACTGCATGCAGTTCTAGTCACGGTATTATAGGAAGGACGTGATTGCACTGGAAAGGGTGTAGACGAGATTTAATAGGATGCTGCCTCGAATAGAGAATCTTAGCTATGAGGACCGATTGAATGGCTGGGTTTGTTCTCCTTGGAACAGAGGGAACTGAGGGGAGACCTCATTGAGGTGTATAAAATTTTAAGGGGCCTGGAAATAGTGGATAGCAAGGGCCTATTTCCCTTGGCGGAGGAATCAATTCCAAAGGGTATAGGTTTAAGGTGGTTGGTGGAATGTTTAGACGGGATTTGAGGAGAAGCTTCTTCAATCAGAGGGTTGTGGGGGTCTGGAACTCATTGCCTGGAAAGATGGTAGAGGCAGAAACCCTCACCACATTTAAAAGGTGCTTGGATGGGCACTTGAAGTGCCGTGACCTGCAGGGTTATGGACCTAGATCTGGTACATGGGATTAGACTGGATAACCTCTTGTTGGTTGGCACAGATACGATGGTAAGTACTTCAGGGAATCTAATATGGCCAGAGTGGTCTCCTGGACTAGTTTTGATTGCCTGGATGGGTTGGAGAGGAATTTTCCCAGATTTCTTTCCCCAATTGACCTGAGTTTTTATCTGTTTTTTTGCCTCTCCCAGGAGATCGCATGGCTCCACGTGGGGAGCAGTGGAAAATGCTGCTATACATGGGGTATCGCAGTTGTGTGGGGTGGACTGGTTGGGCTGGGTGCTCTTTTCCTGTCCGCCATTGTTCATTACTCATAGGTTTATATGTTACCTTCAGGGCTGCTGACCGAGGGCTGTGTGGCTCTTTGTTGGCCGTTGCGGACACAATGGGCTGAAATGGTCTCCTTCTGCACTGTAGATTTCTATGTTTCTTGTGATGCAGCAGTTTTGGCTCTGCCACATTACCAAGATTCTTTGCCTTTGCACTTTCGGGCTCCGTCATGATGGTGGGAATCCCTCCGTGCGTATTTAATGAGTTGTGACAGAGCTGTGGTGGATATGGAACTCCTCCATGAAGAGAATTCCCCCCTTAAGCCCTCTACTTCATCATTGCAATAAATTTCCACGGGGTTCCCCACTTGTTCATTGTACTTTGACAGAAGATTCATGAAATCCCTGGAGAAATTCTGTAAACATTGCTGATGCCATATCTCTGAGGTTTCTGTGGATCTCCCATCGAATTTACAGCAGACAATTGGGAGAATTCTACTCTCGTATCTTTAATTATTAATTCTGCTATTTTATTTTCCCAAATTTGTGGAACATCATTTAAGGACACAAACCACAAGATATACAGCCATTAAAAACAAATAGTCCAATCATTAAAACTCGACTCAATGAATAAATTTGATTTGAAATAAATGGAACTAACACTCTTGGGTTGAATAGTAATGACTTTGCAGGATTTTTTTTCCCATTTATCAATACTAATTAAAAAACCCAATCTCCAGATCATTTATCTGGGACAACAGGGGATTTAGGAGATTGTTCAATGACAATACTATTGCAAATGCTTAAGAAGGATCATCCATATTTGTAAAAAGATTTTTTAAAAATCAACTTAAGATTCAACAGTATCTTCATCAAAATTCATCAACATACTTTCCCTGCTAACAGGTTGGAAGAAATAATCTGCCATAATTACAGTTACACAACAGCAGAGTAATCAGACACAGATTGGTCAGATTGAGGTATCACATCTGCAATTCTTCATCTGTAATTGTTCACCATTGATCCACCCATGCTATGCTTAATGTGAGTGAAAATAGTTATTTCCCTTTATCAGTGCTGACATAGCCCATCATCATAGACAATGTACCCTGTCACTGCCAGAAAACAGCCAACTGGGAGTACCCGTGGTGGTGGAGGTAAAAGTAGGAGCGGCTGGCATGAAGGAGACTTGGGTAGATTTGAAGATGCCATAAAAAGGGCAGGAGCAAAAGAGTTCTGCATCAGAAGATATTAAAAATTGCCAAATATATGATCACATTAGGGCCAATCTTCTTCTTAACCACGCCTGAAGTCTTCTTCTTCTTCTTAGGCAGTCCCTCGGAGTCGAGGATGACTTGCTTCTACACTAAAAATGAGTTCTCAGGTGACTGATGAATCCAATGTGGAAACTACAGTCTCTGTCACAGGTTGGGCAGATGGTGGTTGAAGGGACGTTGGTTGAAGGGCCAGGTTGGTTGGAGTGATTGGATTGTTGTATGCTCCTTCCGCTGTTTGCAATTGGTCTCCACTTGCTCCCAGCGAATAGACTCGAGGTATTCGGTGCCTTCCCGGATTATTCTCTCCCACATTTTAACAATTTTGGACCAGGGATTCCCAGGTGTCGGTGGGGATGTTGCACTTCTTCAACGAGGCCTTGAGGGTATCCTTGAAGCATTTCCTCTGCTCACCTTGGGCTCGTTTGCCGTGTCGGAGCTCTAAGTAGAGCGGTTGTTTTGGGAGTCTTGTATCAGGCATGTGGATGATGTGGCCCGTCCATCGGAGATGATCGAGCGTGGTCAATGCTTCGATGCTGAGGATGTTGGCCTGAGCAAGAACCAAACCATCATCAACACGTTCACCGTAGCCTGAAGAGGGTCTAAATTATGAGCACAATGTGGAAAAAATGGGCAGAAAAGTAATTATTCTGGGTCTCTGCCCAGATTATGATATACTCAAACTTCTTCATCTCTTTTTTGCATGCTGCGCTCCAGGGCAAACTGATGTCAGCTGGTAATACTAAAACCCATGACCAGCTTTTTTTCCACTTCTGTCATTCACAGGTCAGGAACACGCTATCACCCCATCCCCCCCACTCCCCCACCCTCCCATAAAATGCTAGTGTGCCTCGTTTCTGTGTTGTATTTCAGTGGCTGATTGATTTAAAGGGGCAGGCACTCTAAGGACTAGAAATTAGTTATTTGGTCATAGCGGTATTTTTTTCGGCATTTTTCACCAGAAATACCGCTAATCACGCTACTATTTTTCTAAAGGCGCCCAGTGGAAAAATCGGCGTTGCATGAAGATTCGCTGCAGAAACCACGGTCCTCACCAACTTTAGTCTGAGGCTGCTTTCCGCTGTGAGAGAGGCCTTGGGAGGAGGGGAAACAAAAAATAAATTTGCAAAAAACAAAAAATAGAAAATCACAAAATATTCACAAGAAACTTAACTATTGAATCGCTGAAAAAGAATTAAAAACTATAAACTTTAACTTACCTTTTTTGCAGGCCTTCATACCTTTAGCAGGACTTTCGATAAGGTCCCACATGGTAGACTGGTCATGAAGGTTAAAGCCCATGGGATCCAGGGCAAAGTAGCAGGTTGGATCCAAAATTGGCTTGGAGGTAGGAAGGAAAGGGTAATGATTGATGGATGTTTTTGTGATTGGAATAATGTTTCCAGTGGGGTTCCGCAGGGCTCAGTACTGGGTCCCTTGCTTTTTGTGGTATATATCAACGATTTAGATTTGAATATAGGGAGTATGATTAAGAAGTTTGCAGACGACACTAAAATTGTCTGTGTGGTTGATAATGAAGAGGAACATCATGGGCTGCAAGAAGAGATCAATCTACTGATCAGGTGGGCAGAGCAGTGGCAAATGGAATTTAATTCAGAGAAGTGTGAGCCGAAGCACTTTGGGAGGGCTAATAAGGAAAGGGTATACTCATTCAGCGATAGGCCACTTAATAGTGTAGCTGAACAAAAGGACCTTGGAGTGCTTATCCACAGAACTCTTTTTGGGAGGAAACTAAAACATTAAATCGTGTCCCCCTGATCTGGGGAACACACCAAACATTTCCAAGGCCCTTTCTTTTGTGTTTTTGTTTTGTTTTGTTTTTTTTTAGTTTTTTTTTTGGGCGCTAAAATAATTTTTTTCTCCAAGTGCCCCCTTTAAAAGGGGAGGGGGACACTAAAAACACCGGCAATTAAAATCAAATTAAAATTTGGTTGCCGGGGGTAACGATGCACTCCAGTCCCTCCGGCGCCCACCTCTCGCGGAAGGCCGCGAGCGTACCGGTGGACACCGCGTGCTCCATCTTCAAGGACACCCTGGCGCGGATGTACGCGCGGAAGAGAGGCAGGCAGTCAGGCTGAACAACCGCCTCGACCGCCCGCTGCCTGGACCGGCTGATGGCACCTTTGGCCGTGCCCAGGAGCAGTCCTACGAGGAGGCCCTCGGACCTACCCACTCCCCTCCGCACAGGGTGCCTGAAGATCAGGCGTGTGGGACTGAAGTGCAGCCAGAATTTCAGGAACAGCCCCTTTAAATAAAAAAACAGGGGCTGCAACTTCGTGCATTCAATAAAAACATGGAACACGTACTCTTCCAGACCGCAGAAATTGCAGGCGGCCTGGGAGCCCGTGAACCGGCTTAAAAATTTATTGCACGGCACTGCTCCGTGCACCACCCTCTAGGCCAAGTCCCCGATAAATAGTGGGAGGACTCCCACGTAGAGTGCCCTCCATCGGGGACCCCCACCTCCATGACGGCAAGATGGTACGCCATGGCGTGTCCGGACGGCAGGCGAGGATGGCAAAGTTGAGAGTGTGCAGGAGCAGCCCGTACAGGAAACCCCTCCACTCGGAACTGAAAGGCACGGAGGGGATGTCCTCGAGGCGGCTCAAGTTGTGAGCCGCCGGCTCCGGAGGGAGGTTCCGGGGTTTGGCGCTGATGAGGAATTCCGTCCGGACGGGGGTCAGTTCAGACGGGATCTCCCCACGTGCTTGAGCCTCCTCGATGCACCTAACGGAGTCAGGGCCCAGAGCTGTTTTTAGCGACTCGATGGCACCAGCCGCGCGGCGGACATTGGCCGAATTTAGGCGCCACGCCAGCGTGTCTGGCGCCATCCAGCCCGCTCCTCCGCCATCGAGCAGGTCCCTGACCCTGGTCACCTCACCAGCCACAGCCCTCTCGTCCGACTGCCACCTAAAACCTCGGTCGTGGAGGTACGGATTCCCGAGCAGCGGCTCCTGCAGGACAGCCGCCACTCCAGCCGGTGGAGAGCTGCGCTTGGTGGAGACTTTGTTCCAGACCCTGATGAGTTCCTTGTAAAAGACAGGCAGCTCCTGGAAGGCGGTCCTGACGCCCCCCAAGCTTACGAACAGGAGCTGCGTGTCATAGTTGAGGCCGTGCTGCTGGCGGAAGAAATACGTCGCCAGAGCACGCCACCTAGGAGGGGGCTCGACGTAAAGGTATCTCTGCAGGGTCTGAAGATGGAAAGTCGCGAGCTGGGTGCTGACACACACCAATGACTGACCGCCCTCCCCAAGCGGAAGACTCAAGACCGCCGCAGAGACCCAGTGCTTCCTGTTGTTCACAGAAGAAGTCCACCAGCTTCTTCTGTATCTTGGTGACAAACGCAGGAGGAGGGGTCAAAGTGACCAGCTGGTACCACAGCATGGCGGCCACCAGCTGGTTTATGACTAGCGCTCGACCCCTGTAGGACAGCACTCGGAGCAGTCCTGTCCAGCGCCTTAGGCGAGCGGCGACCTTGGCCTCCAGCTCTTGCCAGTTCGCGGGCCAGGCTTCCTCGTCGGGGCTAAGGTAGACTCCCAGATAGCGGAGATGGGTCGTGCTCCAGGCAAAAGGCCTGAGCTCCTCTGGCAGGGAGTCCACCCGCCACTGACCCACCAGGAGTCCGGAACATTTCTCCCAGTTGATCCTGGCGGAGGATGCGGCCGAGTAAATCTCCTGGCACTCACGCATCCTCCGCAGGTCAGCGGGATCCTCTATCGCGAGGAGCACGTCATCGGCGTAAGCCGAGAGGACGACCTCCACGCCCGGCCCTTGCAGAGCCAGTCCCGTCAACCTCGTCCGCAGGAGGCGCAGGAAAGGCTCCACGCAGATGGCCGGACATGGGGCATTCCTGGTGCACCCCTCTCCCAAAGCGAAGGGGCACCGTCAAGGACCCGTTAATCTTAATCAGACACTCCGCGGCGGTGTACAAAAGTCGGATCCGGGCGACGAAATGCGTCCTGAACCCGAAAGCGCGCAGAGTCCCGAACAGATAGTCGTGATCCACCCTGTCGAACGCCTTCTCTTGGTTGAGAGATAGGAAGGCGACCGACAGACCAGCCTCCTAGGAATGATGGATGAGGTCCCGGACCAGATGGATGTTATCGTGGATTGTCCGGCCCGGGACCGTGTAGGACTGGTCGGGGTGGATCATGTGGTCCAGCACGGCGCCAAGGCGAGCAGACATCGCCCTGGCGAAGATTTTGTAGTCCGTGCTGAGGAGGGAGACCGGGCGCCAGTTCTTAAGGAGGCGGAGATCGCCCTTCTTAGGCAGCAGGATGATGACTGCCCTGCGCCAAGAGAGGGGCATCTCCCCGGTCGCCAGACTTTCCCCCAGGACCCGCGCGTAGTCGCCCCCCAGGACGTCCCAGAACGCCCTGTGGAACTCCACGGTCAGCCCGTCCAGCCCCGGGGCTTTTCCCCTCGAGAGCCGGTCGAGGGCGCCGGTCAGCTCCGTCAGGCTTAGCGGAGCTTCCAGATTTTCGGCGCCCTCCGGGCCGACCTTCGGCAGGTCCTCCCACAAAACTCTACGCGCTTCCTCGCTGGACGGATCCGGAGAGAACAGAGCCCCGTAATATTCACGGACCCTGTTGTTGACGCCCTCCGGATCCGAGACGAGAGAGCTGTCGTCGGCCAGCAGCGTCAAGAGCTACTTACGGACACTCTGTCTTTTTTCCAGCGAGTAGAAGAAGGGGGAGCCGTGATCCAGATCCCGCAGGAACCGGATCCGTGAACTCACGAACGCGCCTCGGGACCCGACGAGCTGCAGATCCTTCAGCGCGGCCTTCTTCACTTCGTAGGGCCGCCGGCCTCTTGGTTGACCCCCTCGCGTACTCTTGACAGAAGACGAGGACGTGAGCCAGCAGCTTGTTGTTAAAATGCCAGTACGCGGACCGCATTCTCGCGCGGAGCGAAGCGAGCTCTGCCCACACCAGGTGGTGGTCCGAACACGGCACCGGCTGCATGGAGGCCGCCGGGACGCAGGAAACGTACGTCCGAGACACGTAAAGGCGGTCGATTCTGGACCATCCTACTCCAGGCCTCACTCAAGTAAAGGCGCTGGAGTCGGGGTGGAGATTTAGCCAGACGTCCACCAAGTCGAAGGACCCGACCAGGTCCCTCAACTTCTCCATCGCCGTCATGCTCTGCGGGGCACCGGAGCGGTCTCTCGCCTCGAGGGTGCAGTTAAAATCCCCCCCGAGGACAATGCAGTCGCCGACGTTGACGGAGCCAAGAAGAGCGGACACTTCTTTGAAGAAGCGCACTTGCTGCGGGCCGGGATGAGGAGCATACACGTTCACAAGATGGAGCGGCACGTCCCCCAGGCGAACCGTGACGTGCAGCAAGCGGCCTGGCACGGGCTCCTCGACCCCCAAGATCTCCGGCTGAAAATGCGGGGCCAGCAAGATGGCCACCCCACAAGAAGTGGCGGTGAGGTGGCTCATGCGGACCTCTCCTTGCCATTCCAGGAGCCACGTGGCTTCGTCTCCCGGAACGGTGTGGGTTTCTTGCAGGAAGCACACCGCATATTTCCCCTCCCGCAGGAGCGAAAAATTGTTAAATCTACGGCGTGCCTCTCTGCCGCCGTTGATGTTGAGGCTGGCTATGGTTATCTTCATGACAAAAGCATAGTGCAACCTCTACCTAACCTATTGTGGGGGGGGAGTGGAGTCGTTTGTTGACCTCCACTCCCTCAGCAGCCCAGCGAGGAACCCTTTGAGCCGGCGCAGCTCAAGGCCTTGCGCCTTTGATAAGGGCCCGACCGCGACCATGGTTTTAGCGGCGGCGCGGACAGACGCGATGAGCAGCCCCGGCTCGGACCATCTTTCCCGTGCCAGATGGGCTCGGTTGCAGCGACCCTGGCTCTGGGCCAAAAAGTCCCGGAGTTTCTTTACAGGAATGAGGGGGGACTCAGCGGCGGGCACGAGGAAATCCACCGCCTCACTGGCGATGGACTCTAGATCTTCTCCCTCGTCCCCCACTGAGTCCCCGTCCCCCTCCGGGAGGTCGCCGCCAGCAGCCGGCCCGTCGACCACACGAGGTACGGCAAATGGCCCGGCCGCTCCATCCGGTCCTGGCTCTGCCCCGATCCCACCCCCGGACCGTCGGCAGAGGAGTCCCCACTGGGCTCTTTTAAAAGCGGTGCTGGGTCGGGAAGCGACAGCGGAAGGGATTCCTCCTCCGCCCCAGGAACCGGGGAACACGGAGAGACCTGGTTTAGGAAATTCTCCAGGTCCTCCAAGTACCCCAGCTCCAAAGTAGGGGGCAAGGGTTGGTGTTCTTCCCCCTCCCCGCCGTCACCCCCCGGCCCAGCGTGTGGATGTATGTTAAAATTTTTAACATTTTCATTTTCTGCCGAGTCAAGCAAGTCCCGGGGGAAGTTGGATAAAGGCTGGGCGGGCTCAGTTCGGCCTTTTCGGCCCCGCCCGCCTCAGTCCCCGGGATACTTGACCCGGCGGCAACGCATTCCTCCACTGGCCCCGCGCCCCCCATGACAGGCAGATATTCCACGCCATCCCCGGGAGGCAGAGGCTGAGCAGCCCCGATTGCCCCACCCTCACCGGGGACAGATTCCTCTTGCCTACGGCGCAGTTTGGGGGCGCTGGTGGGGGACGCGGGACACTCGGCGGGCACCGACTCCTCTGCGGAGGGATGTTGTTCCCCCTCCGCCTCATTGGAGCGGCGCCTCCTTTTGTTCCTGGGGGTGCGCGGAGGCAGGGAGACCTCCATGTCTGCTGAGGCCTCCCGCTCCACTCCCCCCTTTCCTTATCTTGCCCGCGCCCGAGCCCCTCTGCGGTATTGGTCAAGGGCTCGGGCACGGGCTCAGGGCACCCCGCGCTCGCCGATGACTGGGTTGGGCTGAGCGCAGTGATCAAACTGTCTGGCGCACTGAGGGGACCTGCCTCGAGATGTTTCGCCTTCCTTCGCACCTTCTTTCCGATCGGACGCTCTCCCTCCCCCCCGCTGGAGGCCATGAAAACAAAGGCCCCCGACGATGCCCACGCACCCACAGCTCCCGGCACGCGGACGCTACTAGGGGGAGGGGTGGCGGCGGCGCCAGCCTTGGCCGCCCTCGGTGGTTTGGAGGCCTTGGAGGTGGGGCAGTTCTTACGAACATGCCCCACCTCCCTACAGGCATGGCACCGCACGCCGTCCGACGTCCAGAAGACACGGTAGGCAGTCCCCTCGTGCACCACATTAAAACTACCCTCTGTCGTCTCCTCCCGCGCCAGCCGAACAAAGAGCTGGCGGCGGAAGGAGAAGACGTGGCGCAGGCTGCTCTCCCTGAGGCCGAGCGGTATGGGGTTGATCCCTGACCTTACCTCCCCCAGTTAGTGTAGGTGAGGAAGGAGGAGCCCAGCGGAACAAAGGGCGGGACGTTAGAAAGGATGACCCTCTGCAGGAACGTCCCGCCCACCGTGAGCCCCTTTTCAAGGGCCAGGGACACCGCCCGCTCCGACCCCAGGATGAATACAGCCTTCCCAGACATCTTGGAGGCTGTGACAATGGCCGAGGGGCCGACTACCCCAGCCATCGCCCGCATGCACTCCTCGATGCTCATTGTGGGGTGAGTGTAGCTCTTGACCCCGTGTTTTTTTGTTATAAGTCTGAACGGTGGCAGGGCAGCAGGAGGCGCAGGAGTCGCCGTGGATGTGGACGCCGCCTGCGCGTACGTCTTAGCTGGCCCTGCCACCGGCGTGGATGGAGTCGCCATCTTGGGGTCCCTTTAAGTGCTACACCCACCCCAAAGTCACAGGCCTTAATGTTCTTAAATTGGCCTCGTTTAAATGTATGAGCAGAGGAGCTCTCAATGAGGCACACCTCTCCCCTAGTTGACAATTGGGGAGGGGCCTTGCTCGCTCTACTCAGTTGTCTTAATTGTTTTTTTTCAATTAGGTGGAAAGTGCTCTCAGAGAGAGAGGGGAGAGACAGAGAGAGAGAGAAAGAGAGGGTGGGGGTGGGTAAGAGGGAAGCTGCGAGGGCAGGTCTCCCCTCACAGCGATGGGTGGGTGTTTTTTTTTTGGGGTGCACTCCCCAGATGGCTAACAAAACAGTCTTTGTAGATGGTCTTTGGGTGGGGGGAGAAGATGTTTTCACCTGGGGCAGCTGGAGCCACCCAGGCACACACTCCCAATGATGTTAAATAGGGTGATTAGTAATACTTCAGCCAGGTAGCTCCAGCTATCCCAGGCTAGGCAATGGGAGAGGGGTGCTTCAGTGGTGTGTGGGGCCTAGCTGTAAGCAAGACCCCCACACACACACCCACCGCGATGTTCCGGGCCTCGAAGAAATCTTCTTTTCTCCCCCCACCGATACAACAAAGTCTTTCGGGGAATGCACCAAAACACACCCACCTTTGGTTAATGAAGTTTCTCCCTCCTTCCACACTGGATAGTTGTTGTTCTTTTTCCCCTTCTCTCCAACTCTCTGCAGCAGTGAATTTTATGCTCTCCTCCTCTCCCTCTGGATGAATTGGAATTGTAGTAAGCCCCTTCCTCCTCTTCCTGGGCTGTTTCACAGGGCTCACAAAGGCCTTCCAGGCAGGAGCAACAGCAGGGAGCTCCTTCTCTTACTGCTCCAGGCTCCAAGTGAATAGGCCACGCCTCCAAAGCTCCACCATTGGTCCACAGATCCCCTAAAAGTAGCAGGCCAGGTGGTTAAGATAGCATATGGAATGCTTGCCTTTATTGGCCAAGGCATAGAATATAAGAACAGGGAGGTTACACTTAAATTGTATAGTACTTTGGTTCGGCCACAGCTGGAGTACTGTGTGCAGTTCTGGTCACCGTATTATAGCAAGGACGTGATTGCAGTAGAGAGGGTGCAGAGGAGATTTACTAGGATGCTGCCTGGAATGGAGAATCTTAGTTAAGAAGACAAATTAGATAGGCTGGGTTTGTTTTCATTGGAACAGAGGAGGTTGAGAGGAGACCTCGTCGAGGTGTACAAAATATTGAGGGGCCTGGACATAGTGGATAGTAAGGGTCTATTTCCATTGGTGGAGGGGGCTATTACGAGGGGGCATAGTTTTAAGGTGGTTGCTGGAAGGTTTAGAGGGGATTTGAGAGAGGGCTTCTTTACATAGATGGTTGTGGGAATCTGGAACTCGCTGCCTGGAAGTGTGGTGGATGCAGAAACCCTCACCACTTTTAAGAAATGGTTGGATGGGCACTTAAAGTGCCGTAATCTGTAGGGTTATGGACCCAGAGCTGGTAATTGGGATTAGACTTGATGACCTTTTGTTGGTCAGCACAGATATAATGGTAAATACTGCAGGGAATAGAATACGGCCAGGGTGATCTCCTGGACTAGTTTTGATTGCCTGGATGGGTCGGAGAGGAATTTTCCCAGATTTTTTCTCCCTAAGTTGGCCTGGGTTATTATCTGGTTTTTGCCTCTGCTCGGAGATCACATGGTTCCAGTTGGGGTGAAGTGTAGAATGTTTCAGTATAAGGGGTATCACAGTTGTGTGAGACAGACTGGTTGGGCTGGGTGCTCTTTGCCTTTCCGTCATTATTCAAGTTTATGTGTAACCTTCAGGGCTGCTCACCAAGGGCCGTGCGGCTCTTTGTCGGCCGGTGCAGACACGATGGCCCGAAATGGCCTGTGCTGTAAATTTCTGTTTCTATCGTTGTCTTTGGGGCTGCAACGCAGGTTTTACTTGAACATTTTTTTGCCCAGAGCACAGGTGTGCCAAAAGTCAAATTTAAAGCGATAGCGGTATTTCCAGTCTTGCACTCCGGCGGTCCACTTTTCAGCGGTATTTAAAAACTGTTGGCGCAAGACTTCGGCAAATCTAGCGGATCACCGTTTTTACCAAAAACGGCAAAATATCGCCAAAAGAACGGGCGCAAGGCTGGGGAATGTCTAGCCCTCTGCATATGTTAATACCAGCAGTGACCAATATCACTTGATCAAGGTAAAGGTGAGAAGATTGTGAGCTTTGAAAAGTCTGCAAACTGATTTACACTGTTTGAAAATGTGTTTTCAACCCCTTGTTTTGCTTTTTTCCTACTGAGACCTGCACTTGATTTTTACTGCCTGCTACTGAGTCAGACCATCTGATGATTTTCCCCCTGGACAAACCAATCTATGCCATTATTACAGAGGAGGAAGAAGAGCAGCACAGGTTGGAGGGAAGGAGAAACAGGCAACATGCCAGAAGAACCCAACCCAGTTTCTATGAAGACATCTCTGAGGAGCTCTGCATCAGAAGCCGCATTTGGCCCTCTCTGTGACCTGCAACATGAAGATCTCAAGCCACACTCATCTGCCAGAACCAGCCTCTCTGTGACAAGGAAGGTATTCACTGCTCTCAACTTTTAAAGATCAGGCTCCTTTTAGGTAGCCATAAGGCATCCCTACAATATCATCCAGGAAGCATTAAGATACGTTGGGTTACTGGCACCCTGTTCAACGGAGCAGCACAATTCTTTAGTTTTGGCATCATAACCTAGCAGCCAAGAGAAAAGACAACAGAGTTCTATGTAGTTGCATTGAAACTGCCTAACCCAATGTGTGGAGGTGAATTTTGAAGATAATGATGTACACCCTGTGAATATTGAGCACTACAAGGACATTAATGCAATAGTAAGAAAGGACATTAGCTTGGATGATGTGGAATCAGTATGGGTGGAGCTACAGAATACCAAAGGGCAGAAAACGCGAGTGGGAGTTGTATACAGACCACAAAACAGTAGTAGTGAGGTTGGGGACAGCATCAAACAAGAAATTAGGGATGCATGCAATAAAGGTACTGCAGTTATCATGGGTGACTTTAATCTACATATTGATTGGGCTAATCAAACTGGTAGGAATGCGGTGGAGGAGGATTTCCTGGAGCGTATTAAGGATGGTGTTCCATACCAAAATGTCTACGAACCAACTGGGGTGCTGGACATCCTAGACTGGGTGATGTGTAATGAGAAAGGACTAATTAGCAATCTTGTTGTGCAAGGCCCCTTGGGGAAGAGTGACCATAACATAGTAGAATTCTTTATTAAGATGGAGAGCAACACAGTTAATTAAGAAACTATGGTCTTGAACTTAAGGAAAGGTAACTTCGATGGTTTGAGGCATGAATTGGCTCGAATAGACTGGCAAATGATACTTAAAGGGTTGATGGTGGATAGGCAATGGCAAACATTTAAAGATCACATGGATGAACTTCAGCAATTGTACATCCCTGTCTGGAGTAAAAATAAAACTGGAAAGGTAGCTCAACCATAGCTAACAAAGGAAATTAAGGATAGTGTTAAAGCCAAGGAAGAGGCATCTAAATTGGCCAGAAAAAGCAGCAAACCTGAGGACTGGGAGAAATTTAGAATTCAGCAGAGGAGGACAAAGGGTTTAATTAAGAGGGGGAAAATAGAGTACGAGAAGAAGCTTGCAGGGAACATAAAAACTGATTGCAAAAGCTTCTATAGATATGTGAAGAGAAAAAGCTTAGTGAAGACAAACGTAGGTTCTTTGCAGTCGGATTCAGGTAAATTTATAATGGGGAACAAAGAAATGGCAGACCAATTGAACAAATGTCTAGTGAGAAGGAGGAACTGAAGGATATCCTTATCAGGCGGGAAATTCTGCTTAGGAAATTGATGGGATTGAAGGCCGATAAATCCCCGGGGCCTGATAGTCTGCATCCCAGAGTACTTAAGGAAGTGGCCCTAGAAATAGTGGATGCATTGGTGATCATTTTCCAACAGTCTATCGACTCTGGGTCAGTTTCTATGGACTGGAAGGTAGCTAATGTAACACCACTTTTTAAAAAGGGAGGGAGAGAGAAAGCGGGTAATTATAGACAGGTTAGCCTGACATCAGTAGTGGGGAAAATGTTGGAATCAATTATTAAGGATGAAATAGCAGCGCATTTGGAAAGCAGTGACAAGACTGGTCCAAGTCAGTATGGAATTATGAAGGGGAAATCATGCTTGACAAATCTTCTGGGTTTTTTTGAGGATGTAACTAGTAGAGTGGACAAGGGAGAACCCATGGATATGGTGTATTTGGACTTTCAAAAGGCTTTTGACAAGATCCCACACAAGAGATTGGTGTGCAAAATCAAAGCACATGGTATTGTGGGTAATATACTGACGTGGATAGAGAATTGTTTGGCAGACAAGAAGCAGAGAGTCGGGATAAACGGGTTCTTTTCAGATTGGCAGGCAGTGACTAGTGGAGTGCCGCGGGGCTCAGTGCTGGGACCCCAGCTCTTTACAATATGCATCAATGATTTTGATCAAGGAATTGAGTGTAATATCTTCAAAGTTTGCAGATGACACTAAACTAAGTGGCGGGGTGAGCTGTGAGGAGGATGCTAAGAGGCTGCAGGTTGACTTGGACAGGTTATGTGAGTGGGCAAATGCATGGCAGCTGCAGTATAATGTAGATAAATGTGAGGTTATCCACTTTGGGGGCAAAAACGCGAAGACAGAATATTATCTGAATGGCAGCAGATTAGGAAAAGGGGAGGTGCAACGAGACCTGGATGTCATGGTTCATCAGTCATTGAAAGTTGGCATACAGGTACAGCAGGTGGTGAAGAAGGCAAATGGTAGCCTTCATAGCTAGGGGATTTGAGTATAGGTGCAGGGAGGTCTTACTGCAGTTGTACAGGGCCTTGGTGAGGCCTCACCTGGAATATTGTGTTCAGTTTTGGTCTCCTAATCTGAGGAAGGACGTTCTTACTATTGAGGGAGTGCAGCGAAGGTTCACCAGACTGATTCCCGGGATGGCTGGACTGACATATGAGGAGAGACTGGATCAACTGGGCCTTTATACATTGGAGTTTAGAAGGATGAGAGGTGATCTCATACAAACATATAAGATTCTGATGGGACGGGACAGGTTAGATGCGGGTAGAATGTTCCCAATGTTGTGAAAGTCCAGAACCAGAGGACACAGTCTTAGGATAAGGGCCATTTAGGACTGAGATGAGGAGAAACTTCTTCACTCAGAGAGTTGTTAACCTGTGGAATTCCCTGCTGCACAGAGTTGTTGATGCCAGTTCATTGGATATATTCAAGAGGGAGTTAGATATGGCCCTTACAGCTAAGGGGATCAAGGGGTATGGAGAGAAAGCAGGAAAGGGGTACTGAGGGAATGATCAGACATGATATTATTGAATGGTGGTGCAGGCTCGAAGGGCCGAATGGCTTACTCCTGCACCTATTTTCTATGCTTCTATGTGAAGAGGTATTATTGACCTTGCTTGTGCTGATGAAAGGAGTACTGAGCAAGCAGGTAGTAAAAAGTGAACCATGAAGAGCAATGTGAAGGAGAAGAGATTATGATGGAGAGCATGATTAGCAGTTCAGAGGTCTTGCTGCTGCTAATTTTATGGAGAGCCTGTTCGGCCACATGTAGACCTGTTTTTTCTAAATGCAGCCAGCACAAGGTGATATTGTGGTGCCTACAGATTGCTACTGATACCGATAGCCAAGGCTACTGGGGAAACCTGCTTTACTGTCATATCTAGGGAAAACATTCAGTGAGTATCAACACATTTCAAATGTCAGCTTGACCTAATGGTAGCAATCTTGTCTCTGAGGCAGAAGATCATAGGATGAAGCTGCACTCCAGAATTTGAGCATATAATCCAAGCTGACACTCTATTAACTGGACTCATACTGAGGGAATGCTGCATTGTCAAATGTGCCATCTTTTGGATGTGAAATTAAATCAAAGCCCAGTCCCAGTGGACAGAAAATATCCCATGGCATTATTGGGAGAGAAAGGGAGTTCTTCCACTGTGTTCACCATCATTTATCCCTTAAAATAAAATAATTAGTAATTTACCTAATTTATTGCTTGTGAGAGCATTCTGTGTGTAAATTGGCAGCTGGTGTTGGCTGAAATAATAGTGACTATATGTTTCAAAGATAATTTGTTAGCTGTGAAGCACTTGAGAATGTGAAAACACTACACAAGTACAAGTGCGTTCTTCCATAAGCACTTGCCCATCAGAAGTCTTCTATGGGTCACGCATCGGTTAATGTGTGCTTCCCCAGCCGAGCACCAAGGTTCAAGTATTTTAATAAAAACAAATATATATTTCTTTATTTACATTTGTAAAAATAAAACAAATTAAATCGACCTTTACTGCTGTGTCTCCAAATGCTTGCTTGCTTGTCAGCAGCTGTGTTGGTGACACAAAGGGATATTTTGTCTCTGTGCCTTGACCAGTGCAGAGAGCGATTTTTGTTTTCCATTGGTGAATGCAGTTCACTATTATTTTATAGGTGGCAGGGTTATTTCATGTTCTGAATAAACTTGACAATTTCAGGCCACTCCTGCTTCAGTTTTCTGTATATCTCTACCAGCCAGCACATCTTCAAACTAATCCTTTTCGGGAAAAAGTTACAAGCAAAATAATGTTCTTCTGTTTTACATGTTTACTTGACATCAGACATAAACTGCCTAATGCGATCTTCCAGCTACCTTTATTAGGTTGCTTCTGCCAAAATAAATAAAGAACTTAGTCCCATTTTATCCCATTGGTACTTGGTCACACCTACAAGATTTGGTTACAGCCTTCTTTTTGACTTGGTGCATTGCACAACCACAGTGAACACAAAAAATAAAGTAGATGCCTTGCAATAGGAAGTAATAGCTTCTTTGTTGTCAGGTGATTGAAGAGCTGCCTATGAAGCACGAACTGTCTGAGAGGATCGAGCTGAATAAAGGGTTCTGTTTTAAAGGAACATTTTATTTTGTTATTTGAGAACTGAGTCAATACTTAATAAAACTAAAACAGAAACCATTCTCAACAAAGAATACCATTGTGTGAGAGGTTTTAGCTTGTTTGCCATTCACAATAAAAGATTTCATAAGAATTGAAACTTTTGCAAACAATAAATTGGGCTGGATACATCCACTTCCCATGTTTTTTATCTTGTTATCTTTTCTCCGTTTATGATTCAGCTGATATGCTTGGTGTTCGCCCTTTCCTTTTCAACTCAGCAACTTAAGGCCTGGAGAAAAAAGGAAAATCAATTTAATTTTGTTAACTTCAAAGGGTCACAGATAATGCTGGCAATATGTGCAAGCGCCAGGAAAAGATTTCATTTGTGTAAGATACGTGGCTTTAAAATCTTGCAGTAATTGTTTCATTGCACTGTAACCTTTTATCTGATTGGTTAGATAATGTTAAATACACAGTACATTTGATTTGTTCCAAAATAAGTGAATGGCAAAATGGAAAGATGCAGAGTTAATGGAAACTTGTTTTTCAATTACCTAACTATTTCTGAGTAAAATAATGTCTCATTTAAAAAGAAACATCAGCCATTTAGTTTTGGATTTTGTTTTGGGGAATGAAGCTGGGCTGGTGGAAGGGGCATTAGTGGGAGAGCACTTGGGTGCCAGTGACCATAATTCAGTCAGATTCATGTTAGTTATGGATAAGGACAAGAATAGACCAGGAATAAAAGTCCCAAACTTTGCTAAGTTGTGGAGTGATTTAGCCAAAGTGGACTGGAAACAGCTACTTGTGGGTAAATCAGTGTCGGAATAGTGGGAGGCATTCAAGGAGGAGATCCGGAAGGCTCAGGCCAGACATGTGCTCTTAAAGAAAAAGGGTCGGAATAACAATTCTGGAGCCCCCTGGATGTCTAGGGACTTACTGGGGATTGGTAGCCAGGAGGGTTGATGAGGGTAGTGCGCATGATGTAGTGTATATGGACTTTAGCAAAGTTTTTGATAAGGTCCCACATGGTAGACTGGTCACGAAGGTTAAAGCCAATGGGATCCAGAGCAAAGTGATAAGTTGGATCCAAAATTGGCTTAGAGATAGGAAGCAAAGGGTAATGGTCGATGGATGTTTTTGTGACTGGAAGGATGTTTCCAATGGGGTTCCGCAGGGCTCTGCACTGTGTCCCTTGCTTTTTGTGGTATACATCAATGATCTAAATTTGAATATAGGGAGTATGATTAAGAAGTTTGCAGATGACACTAAAATTGGCTGTGTGGTTGATAATGAAGAGGAAAGTCATGGACTGTAGGAGGATATCAATCTATTGATCAGGTGGGCAGAGCAGTGGCAAATTGAATTTAATTCAGAGACGTGTGAGGTAATGCACTTTGGGAGGGCTAATAAGGAAATGGTATGCACATTAAGTGGTAAGCCACTTAAAAGTGTAGATGAACAAAGGGACCTTGGAGTGCTTGTCCTCAGATCCCTGAAAGTAGCAGGCCAGGTGGATAGGTGGTTAAGAAGGCATACGGAATGCTTGCTTTTTTGGCCGAAGCATAGAATACAAGAACAGGAAGGTTATGCTTAAATTGTATAAAACTCTGGTTAGGCCACAGCTGAAGTATTGCGTGCAGTTCTCGTCACCATATTATAGGAAGGACGTGATTGCACTAGAGAGGGAGCTCTTTTTTTGGGCTGAATCAGCAGAATGGGCGAATTCAACGGCCATAATATCATCCAGCGTTACTTTCTGCGCGGAATTAACGCTGAGATTCAATATTAACGCCCGCCCACTGTTTTTTGTCGTAAAGAGCATATTTACCCAAACTAGCAGCTATGGAGATCGCCCATCTTCAATTTCACCACCTCGCACACATATCGGCCACAATATTGCTCGCTCAAAAAACCGCCCACAAAAAGTGGAACTAACCGGAACGAACGGCAGCGATGTGGCTGGCATTTGTTCAATCCCACTCTTACGTGAGAAGCTGATATTGGAAAGAGCGCTGATGTGAGTGATAATGCTGACACACTGCTGTGTGTGTGCAGCTCAGACATCAATGGTGCCCATCACCTTGGTGCCAGTTAAAGTTTACATTGATTGAAGTTAAGTTGTATTTAAACCTTTCATGGTAAGGAATCAACGGTGTGTAATGGTCCAGCTATCTGAGACAATGCGCAACAAGGTCATGTTCAATAACAAAAGTTTAATACCAACATTGGTCTGAAATCATAAATATCACGCCAATAGCACCCAACCTCCGCCCACACCCCACTTTTTCCACTATTGATATAAATCACATGTTCAACATGTCCAGCGACACAGAATACAAAGGCAAAGCAGGAGCGTGGTCCCCAGCCCCTATGCATTGCAACAAATTGCATACACCCAGATGGAGATATAACACAGCCATCACCTGCGGACATGCACCTCACTTTCCTTCCCCCCCCTCTCCTTCTTGCCACCTCTACCCCTTCCCCTCCTCGCTCCATGGTGCCTGGCCGAGGAGCTCCTCAGTCGGTGCCTCATTGGGGGGGATGAAGGCAGATGCATTGGTTGGACGGGTACGGGAGTGGGGGGCAACAAGGGGGCAACATTCTCTGATGCAAGCAGGATCTTGGTCCTTGCTCTCATCTTTCATTCGCAGTGGTGGTGCGGAACCTAGGAGTGGACTGCTGTGCTCAGGGACCACTGGGAAGCCTGTGGCAGCAGTGTTCCTGGCTATCGCATCCAGGGACTCTGCCATGCGCAGAATGTACTCTGTCATGGTGGCCAGGTGTCAGGATATGCCCCCCAATGCTTCGATGAGCTGGTCACCAATGTCTACAGTCCTACTGGACAACTGTACCATCTCTCCACTGTCATGTCACGCTCGTGGAACAGACCTGACGTGTCCACAAGGCCTCCGTGGAGTCACCACCGTTCTGGGGACAAATGGGGTGCCCTGTGGTGAGGTGCTTGGGGCCAGCACCTCCAGAGTGGAGGCGAGAATGACTGGAGGACCACTAGATGGCCTTGGGGTGGAATGGGTTCTGGAGCGTGGTGGTGCAGGTTCTTCAAAGTCCGTGCTCTCATCTCTCAAGAATAGACGCAGAACAGACTGGTGACAATTGGAGCTCCTCAGCACCAGATATAGTAGGATCGTCCGCCGATTATTGCCCTGCGCTCCAACCTTATGGCCTCTGTAGCCTTGCCTGGGGCCGCGCTGCTGGCTGAGCTGCAAGACACAAATTAGGTTATCAGAGGAGCAGGGGGTGCTAGGTTGACAAGGTGAGTCCAACGCTGCAGACAGCAGATGCACGACAAAAGTACTACCACTCTCAACATCATCGCAGACATCACATTTCATGACCATTAACACATTGTGCATTGCAATGATTGTTCAGATATGAATGGGTGTGGCATCTATTGACTTTACATCATGCAATGGTGTAAGCTTTACTCACATGGCATCACTTCAGGGTTTGCAGATGCGTCCGTGTCTGTCCGGGGGTGATTCCCCATGAATGCTAGCACTCGCTCCTCCATCTCTGTGATGTCGCTGGGGACTGGTGGCCCCCCACCTGTTCGCCTCTGCATGGACCTCATCGTCGAGAGCTTCTTCTGTAAAAGGTGACAGGACGACATGGCATGAGATCATTGCATGGTATCATTGCTTGGTACTGTCACAGAGACTGATACAACACATAATCGACAGATGTAATCATGATTAATATGATTATTATCATTCTTTACCTAAAGACGTACACCGTGACCGCAGGTTTTGAATAAAACATTCCCGGTAAAAGTGCAAGACCTCACATCTGCTGATAGTCACTCATGACTGTTACAAATCAAATTATATAAATACATAAGTACATGTAAATCAATGTAATACATACTCTTGCGGATCCCATAAGGTCGTTCCATCGTTTGTGGCATTGGTTGCCCTCAAGCACCTCGTTGGTCGTCGACGAGACCACCTCTGCTATCTCGGTCCATATCTTCTGGTAGGCTTTTGGGGTGTGCTTCCCATGCCCTCCCTGTGTCAAATCATCCCAACGTAACTCGACCTCCTGCAGGAGGGAGGCATTTGCCTCATCCGAGAACCTCCTGGCTCTTTTGAGGCCTCCAATGTGCTCCTCTCCCAGCTCACTGCTTGCTTCAGCATCAGTCTCCACAGCATGCTCTGATGCCTCCTCCTCTCGCTCCTTTATAGGGCAAATTCGGTCAAATATGTGGCTGGTAAGAGCTATTTTTTGTTTGCCTACTTGCTGTGAAGCTCTGAAGTCTCCCTCCTTCCTCCCAAACCAGCCACACCACACCCAGCCACACCTTCAGTCCCTCTGAGCTCCCTCTCTCTCTGTCTTCTCTTCTGCACATGTCATGGTGACCCTTGACCTCCAGAATCACGGGAATCAAGCGTTGCCATGACATTGCTAAGGACGGCCACACTTTAAGGCAGAAGGTCAAAAAGATTTAACACTATTGCCCATTTGATATCGCTTACGGTAACACCCATTTTCAAAAATGTAAACTAGGTGGTTTGAGAATGGGCGAGAAGCCGGCGATCTGAAAACTCTTTCTTACCACCCACACCAGAAATAATGCCCATTTTTGGGCCATAAGTACAAAAGTGGAGATTCTAGCCCATAGTCTTAAGGTGGCTGGTGGAAGGTTCAGAGGGGATTTCAGGGGAGGTTTCTTCACGCAGAGGGTTTTTGGGGTCTGGAATTCACTGCCTGGAAGGGTGGTGGATGCAGAAACCCTCACCACATTTGAAGTGCTATAACCTGCAGGGTTACGGATCTAGAGCTGGTAAGTGAGATAGACTGGATAACCTCTTGTTGGCTGGCGCAGATACGATGGTAAGTACTGCAGCGAATCGAATACGGCCAGGGCAATCTCCTGGGCTAGTTTCGATCATCTGGATGGGTCAGAGAGGAATTTCCCCAGATTATTTTCCACAATAGGCCTGGGCTTTTATCTGGTTTTTGCTTCTCCTAGGAGATCACATGGCTCCAGTTAGGGTGGAGAGTAGAATGTTTCGATGCAAGGAGTGTCGCAGTTGTGTGGGGCAGACTGGCTGGGCTGGGTGCTCTTTACCATTCCACCATTGTTCATTATTCATAGATTTGTATGTAACCTTCGAGGCCGCTGACTGAGGGCCATGTGGCTCTTTGTCGGCCGGCGCGGACGTGATAGGCCGAAATGACCTCCTTCTGCACTGTAGATTGCTATGTTTCTATGTTTCCATGTTTTTATTTACTCACTCCTGTCCTTGCCAAATATTAGTAACTTGGTGTACTGCAGTGAATCAGATTCAAGATCCTTGCTCCCATCTTCAAGAACATGAATTATATAGCGCCTTTAACATAGTGAAACATCTGAAGGCACTTCACAGGAGTATTACGAGTCATAAAATTTGACAATGAGCTACATAAAAAGAAATTAGGGGGCTGAAATTGCCCAACGCCCGAAACAAGGCGCACCTACTGTCGGAATTCAGCACTTTGGGGTTTTTTTTTGGAGCGGAACAGGAGTGAGGACGGGGCGGAGTGGCCGTCATAGTGGGGCGGAAGTGGGGGCTGGGCAGAGTGCACGAGGCTGTCAGTAATCAGCGCTGCACTGATGACGTTATAGCACTGGCGCGTCACAAAGTTCCTCCCCATCAGTTAAAGGGGAGGGCCGCTGCAAACTTTGCAGCCACTTTAGTGGCAAACATTGGGCCACCAGGGAGGGTTTTGGCTGGGCCAGTGGTCTGGCACCTGAGAGAGCGGCTGTAATTGCTGGACCGACCTGGTAGTCGGCCGACAAAAAAAATAACATGTCAGCCCGGCAATGCGTCCTCCCCTTTAAGGCTAGCTGCACTGCCATGCTACAGAGAGTGAGGGACATTGAACGGAGGCAGGGCCACTCCTGCAGGACAATACCGGGAAAGGGGCAATTTCACAAGGGGGTCCCCGCCAGTCAGTTATGGATCAGCGCATGCACGACGCGATGGGAAAATGGGTAGAGTGGTCCCGGACATCGCTCCAAAATTGAGGAAGGGCAATTTCCAAAGTGGAGGCCTCTCCGTGGAGACTCGGCGGCCATTCCGCGTTGCCCCATGGCTATTGCTTTCAGGTGGCCAGAGGCTTTATCGGAAGGGGCAATTTCGGTCCCGAGGGCAGGTGACCAAGAGGGACATTTTAAGGAGCATCTTAAAGAAGGAAAGAGCGGTAGAGAGGCAAAGAGATTTAAGCAGGCAATTCCAGAGCTTAGGTCCAAGGCAACAGAAGGCATGGCCACCAGAGGTTGAGCGATTATAATCAGGAATGCTCAAGAGGGCAGAATTAGAGGAGCGCAGATATCTTGCGGAGTTGTGACGCTGAAGGAGATTACAGAGATAGGGAGGGGTGAGGCCATGGAGGGATTTGGAAACAAGGATGATCATTTTGAAAAGGAAGCATTGCTTAACTGGGAGCCAATGTAGGTCAGCGAGCACAGGGGGATGGGTAAGTGGAATTTATTGCGAGCTAGGACATGGGCAGCTGAGTTTTGGATCGCCTCAAGCTTACGTAGGGTAGAATGTGGGAGGACAGCCAGGAATGCGTTGGAATAGTCAAGTCTAGAGACAACAAAGGCATGGATGAGGGTTTCAGCAGCAGATGAGCTGAGGCAAGGACGGAGATGGGCGATGTTGTGGAGTTGGAAATAGACAGTCTTAGTTATGCTGCAGATATATGGTCGAAAGCTCATTTCAGGGTCAAATATGACACCAAGGTTGTGGACAGTCTAGTTCAGCCTCAGTCAGGAGTTGGGGAGAGGGATGGAGTCAGTGGCTACGGAACGGAGTTTTGGCAGAGACCAACATCAATGGCTCAGTCTTCCCAATATTTAATTAGAGAACATTTCTGCTCATCCAGAACTGAATGTCTGTCAAGCTGTCAGACAATTTAGAGACTGTGGAGGGATCAAGAGCGGTGGTAGTGAGGTAGATCTGGGTGTCATCAACGTATATGTGGAAATTGACTCTGTGTTCAATCCCTTCCATGACTTAGCTCCAGCCGCATCTGAGTGACCTTCCTCAGCTATACATCCCTGCCCCCAGCTTTCCCTCCTCTGACTCCAGATCATTGCTTGTTTCCTGATCCCAACTTTTCACCATCGGAGGATGTTCAGTCACTGCACTTTTGGCCTCTAGAATTATATCCTCAAACCATTTCATTTCTTAATTTCCTCCCATCTTCAAAACCCTCCTAAAACCATTGTGTGCCTTTGTTCTCACCCTGCTGCATATCCACATTTCCTCCTTTCCCTCCACTAGGCGTCTACCTAACTGTCTTGTTAAACACTCATTTATGGTTCTGTTACATGTGGAGTGCTATATAAATGCAACTAACCATTTCACCTCTCTTCATCCTACCATATGTAGCATTTTATTGCTTCCTCCCATTTGTTAGGCTTCACACTGGGCAATAAAGCAAGGCTTAGAAATGTAGCAAAGCCAGTTGTAATATCATACAGGTTCTCAAAGGGCATTTTCCCTAACTATTAGAAATTCAGACCACAAAGCTAAAAAGAGTTATGTCAAATACTCAGAGCTAACAGAATAACTGCATGGATTAAATGCAGTACATGGATTAACTAAGCTGGGTAAAAACTGCTTGGAAAGATTGTTTTCCACGCAATCTCCATTGACGAACAGTTTTTATAAAATGTAAAACATTACTACTTCTAGAGGTGTATTTAAATAATTCTAATGAAAATGGAGATAATGTGGATGAAGGGAGTTATAAAAGAAAAAAAACATCAATTATACAAGCTAATTTTTCTGAGCTGCATTATATGTGAGAATTGTTTTGAAAAATTGCTTTATTTTTGAGTACAGTTGCATAAACATTCGCTTACATTCATAGAGTGAAAATATTTAAGTGTGATGGATTATTACTGGTAATAAGGTGTTTCTTATTTATTATAAATATCTGAATAGCATGAATCAATGTGGAGGATTACAGGAAAGTAACTTCTGTACATTACCAGTGATATTTGAAAGAGAAAGCTAACCTTGTCATGATTAATTGGTACAGAAATACCTCTATGACCCTTTGAGGATTCAATGATGTTGCAGCAGCTCTGTACCTTGATTAGCGTGGTAATTTAATCATCCCATAATACTCCAATTTCACATCTTGTAAGTCAAAGGCCATAAGATTTCAACATCAAATCAAGCTATTGGATGGCACAAAATGCATTCCAGACAAGGTCAAAGGCAAACAGCTTTTCAAAGCAATTTTAAGACTATGAAGCTAGTTTAAATGTAATCTGTCCCTTGTGAATAATAGTCAAAAAGACCCAACATGGAAGAAATGAAAGTTGCCCTCTTTTGATTTTCCATTTACAGATATCGTGTACTGTAGTTATCTGATATATCTTCAACCAACTACTTGACAATATTTTGCTTGACTTCTATAGTGATCCTTCAGAATAATTAATTTGTGGTTAAGAAACCTCCCACAGGATCCAACTGCGAGATTTACCAGTTGACATATACAAATGCATTATGAGCTATTTGGAATCCCATACCTTACTTATTACCTGTAGCAAATTAGAACACATATGTAAACCAAAAATACACATGCAAACTCAACCGACAATAGCAACTTGAGTTCCAAATATTATGTAAAACTAATATTTGCTGAATGTACATTTCATTATCGGAAGAACATAAGGATGTCACAATGAGAAAAGACCATTCAGCCGATCAAGTTGTTCTGTATCTAGCTTCCATTTCAGATTCTATTTGACCATTTTAATATAATTTCCTGCTCAAACCCATATACCTCTACAGTATGTGTCAACTGTAAGAAAGGCTAACTAGATCTTGGGATGTGTGGCCAGAGGTAGAGAGCACATATCCCAGGAAATGATAACAGTGTGAGTTTGTACAAGGCATAGGGCACTGGTATGGCCAAACCTAGTGTACAATTCTGGTTATCAGGATGTCCAGGCATTGGAAGCAATGCGGGAAAGGGCAACCAAACTCGTACCTAATTTAAGACATCTGATTTATGAAGGGAGTTAAACAGCCTTGGCTTGTTTACTCTGGAGAAGAGAAGGCTGAGGCAGATGTTATTCAAGTATTCAAGATCCTTCAGGGAATAGATAAGTAACCCCAACAAAATGTTTGAGATTGCACAAATTCTAGAATCAGGGTCACAGTTTCAAGCTTAGAAGAGGGTTGATGCACAGGCAGTTTAGATTGAAGTGCTTTATGCAGAGCATGGTGAACATATGGAACAGATTGTCCAGGGAGGCAGATAGTGCAGAAAAAATGTAAGGAAAAACTAGATAGATACTTGAGAGAGTACGTGACTAAGAACTATTAGTTTCTGGGGGATTCAGATGGACTTCAGAGTCTTTTTCAATCCTGTACTTACCTATGTTCCAGTGTTTACTGAATTTGGAATTGATCCAATTGCTGTCAGTATGTGTTTCTGCTCTCCCCATTCTTCCTTCATGACATGGTGTTGCAGCCAGAGACCTGAGTAATAGATACGATTAAACATAACAAACACAATAGAAGTTTTTATTTCCTTACCAGTAAATCATTCAGAAGCTTGGAATAGTTAAAAGGTGCACTGCAAGATTCTGTAATATACTAAAAGTCCTTTAGGAGGTAGTACAATTTTTATTTTGACAATTCCATGAAAAGATGTAACTGTACTAATGGCTCCGTTGGTACAGCGTGGAAGTTAACTTTAGCGATTAAGAAGGTCCCATGTTTAATGTCAGTACGTTAGCAGTATGGGTGCACCAATTCCTCTCAAAACTACAAATCCAGAGAGGGGAACAATCACCCAGGGTTCTCACTTCTGATCTCAATCCAACAAACCCTTCTGGAAAGTATGCATGTATGGTGATGTGCCGAAGGATTCAGATTGTTTCAGATCACAAGAATATGCATATCATGTATTTTGTAATAATTTGTAGCCATGTATTGTAACAATTTAAAAATGTCTTCTGAATTTTGCATTGAACAGTAGTAGACGTATTGGGAAGCAGCCTGATGTATAACAGTGGTGTAATGTGTGCACCTGTGAGTATGCTCACAGGTTTGTTAAACTGTTGAGTTGGGAGTGGCTTAGCCAGTCACGTGATGTTCACAAGACTCAATAAAACCCCAGCCAGTTGGGTTCGGGAAATCCACGATGAGGCAGGTGGTTGTGAGCCTGGTGGATGAACTGGTAATGTGTAGTGTGATTGTTAAACCTTTTGCTAATAAACCAAAGAGTTCTTAATAGCAATGTGTTGCTATGCATTCTTAAGCAAAGAACCCATGAAGCAAATACATTACAAGTGGGAATGGGCGAGGACAGGATTGGGGATGACTTTTGTTATGTATGTAACTACGAAATACTTGCCACCAGAGGGCACGACTGTTGGAGTCCTAATGGTCACCTGCACACACGTGCAGGACCAGTATAAAAGGTTGGCTGCCATGTTGTTTAGGCACTCTGGAGTTGTAATAAAGAAGACTAAGGTCACACTAAGTTTAGCTCACAGTACTCAGTCTCGTGGAGTTCTTTTATACACAACAACTGGCGACGAGTAACAGAATACGAATCTTCATGAAACCATGACTGCCGTCGAAATATTAGAGAGATTTGTAGAGGGTGATGATTGGGAAGCCTTCGTCGAGCGTCTCAATCAGTACTTCGTGGCCAACGAGCTGGAGGAGACACTAATGTGGCCAAGCGCAGGGCGGTTCTCCTCACCGTCTGTGGGCCTAAAATATACGGCATCAAGAATCTGCTCGGACCGACAAAACCAACGGAGAAGGAATATAGAGAGTTGTACATGCTGGTTCTGGACCACCTCAAGCCAGAGGAGAGTATCCTCATGGCCAGATATCATTTTTACATGCACCATCACTCCGGGAGCCAGGACGTGGCAGATTATGTCGCTGACCTGAGACGCCTCACGGGACCTTGCGATTTTGGAGCTGCGTTGGGGCAAATGCTGCGAGACTTTTTCATGTTGGGCATCAGCCACGAGGTCAGTCTTTGAAAGCTGCTGGCTGCCTTAACCCTAGACCTGATCAGGGCCATCGCGATCACCCAGGCATGCATGGCCACGGACGATAACACCAAACAATATCTTCTCAACATCGAAGCTCATCGGCAAATACTGTGCATAAAATGACGTCACTAGCAGACCAAACTGTACATGGCAGGGCCTATATGTCTGCGGCTGCAAGACCTGTGATGACTCAGAGTCTGCCATCGGGGGTAAATGTGAATCCATTAGCATCGTGTTGGCGCTGCGGGGGTAATCATCGGGCCCATCAATGTCGATTCAAGCACTACATGTACAAAGACTGTGCAACGATGGGGCACCTCCAGCGAATGTGCAAACGTGCTGCGACATACCACGTGGCAGAGGATGATCGATTCGGCGCAGATCACACAGCACAGGCAACTCGAGAAAGAAGTGTATGGGGTACATATCTTGACCTCCAAAAGCCCTCTTATAATGCTGAAAGTCAAATTAAATGGAGTTCCAGTATCCATGGAGTTGGACATGGGTGCGAGTCAGTCAATAATAAGCCAGAAGGCTTCCAAGAAACTATGGGGCAAACAAAGCACAAAGGTCCAAACTGAGCCCGATTAATGCAAAGCTGCGAACCTACACCAAAGAGCTCATACCAGTCATTGTAAGTGCGGCAGTGAAGGTGTCATATGATGGAGCTGTGCATGACCTATCATTGTGGATTGTTCCAGGCAATGGCCCAACACTGTTGGCAGAAGCTGGCTAGAAAAGATTAGATGGAATTGGAATGACATCAAAGCACTATCTTCAGTGGATGATGCCTCGTGTGCTCAAGTGCTGAGCAAATTTCCCTCGCTATTCGAACCAGGCATCGGCAACTTCACAAGGTACAGATCCATCTAGGCCCCGATGCACAGCCCGTCCATCACAAGGCTGGGGCGGTTCCATACACGATGAGGGAGAAAGTCGAGATCGAACTGGACAGACTCCAACGCGAAGGAATCATATCGCCAGTCGAGTTCAACGAGTGGGCCAGTCCAATTGTTCCGGTGTTGAAAAGCGATGGCATGGTCAGAATCTGCGGAGACTACAAGGTAACGATTAATCGAGTCTCACTACAGGACCAGTACTCGCTGCCCAAGGCGGATGATCTGTTTGCAATGTTAGCGGGGGGGGGGGGAATCGTTCAAGTTGGAACTAACCTCCGCTTACATGACACAGCAGCTGGCTGAATCTTCGAAAAGACTGACATGCATCAACACACACAAAGGACTGTTTATATACCACAGGTGCCCTTTTGGGATTCGCTTGGCTGCAGCCATTTTCCAGAAAAACATGGAGAGTTTGCTGAAATCTGTTCCGTGCACCGTTGTGTTTCAAAGCGACATCCTGATCACTGGTCGTGACACCATCGAACATCTACACAACCTGGAAGAGGTTCTAAGTCGCCTGGACAGAGTGGGACTCATGCTGAAATGCTCCAAGTGTGTTTTCCTGCGCCAGAAGTTGAATTTTTGGGGAGAAAGATTGCAGCAGACGGCATCAGGCCCACAGATTCAAAGACAGGCCATCAAGAATGCACCCAGACCACAGAATGTGATAGAGCTGCACTTGTTCCTGGGTCTCCTCAACTATTTTGGTAACTTTCTTCCCAGGTTGAGCACATTGTTAGAGCCTTTGCACAAGTTGCTACGTGAGGGTGACGACTGGGTTTGGGGAAAATCTCAAGACACAGCCTTTGAGAAGGCCAGGAACCTGCTATGTTCAAATAAGTTACTTGTACACTATGACCCACGTAAACATTTAGTGATAATTTGTGACACCTCATCGTACGGGGTCGGCTGTGTGTTACAGCAAGCCAATGTATCGGGCAACCTCCAACCGGTTGCATATGCATCTAGAAGTCTGTCTAAGGCTGAGAGAGCCTCTAGTATGGTCGAGAAAGAGGTGTTAGAATGTGTATATGGGGTTAAGAAAATGCACCAAGACCTATTTGGACTTTGGTTTGAGCTTGAAACTGACCACAAGCCGTTCATTTCGCTGTTTTCAGAGAGCAAAGCTTCGTTCTGCATCCAAAGATGGGCACGAACATTATCCGCTTATGACTATGTTATCCGCCATAGACCAGGCACTGAAAACTGTGCCGATGCTCTCAGTCAGCTACCATTACTCACCACTAGGGTTGAAATGGCGCAGCCCGCAGACTCGCTACTTGACATGGATGCATTTGACAGCAAGGGATCACCCATCACTGCTCGCCAGATCAGGACCTGGACCAGCCAGGATCCTGTGCTATCATTAGTAAAGAGTTATGTCCTAAATGGGAAATGAGAAATGGGTCGGCCGTTCCCGGGGAAATGCAAGATGAAATTAACCGGTTCCTGGACGCAAAGGTGAAATGTCCATCCAGTCGGATTGTCTCTTATGGGGTAACCACGTGGTTTTGCCAAAAAAAGGCAGGGAAACGTTTATACACGACCTACACAGTATCCACCCAGGCACTATCATGATGAAGGCTATTGCCAGGTCGCATGTTTGGTGGCCCGGCATTGACTCAGACTTAGAGTCATGCATGCGTCAGTGCAACACTTGCTCGCAACTGAACAATGCACCAAGGGAGGCTCCACTGAGTCTGTAGTCATGGCCCTCCAAACCGTGGTCCAAGATCCACGTAGATTTTGCCAGCCCCTTTCTAAGAAAGATGTTTTTAGCAGTTGTGGACGCCTACGCCAAATGGATTGAATGCATAATCATGTCATCCAGCACATCCACTGCCACCATTGAAAGCCTCCGGGCCATGTTCGCCACCCATGGCTTGCCCGACATCCTTGTCAATGACAATGGACCGTGTTTCAGCAGCTCAGAATTCAATGAGTTTATGACCCGCAATGGCATCAAGCATGTCAGGTCTGCTCCGTTTAAGCCCATATCCAACAGTCAAGTGAAGCGGTCAGTCCAAACAATCAAGCAGAGCATGAAACGCGTGATGGACGGTTCCCTGCAGACCCGCTTGTCTTGCATTCTGCTCAGTTACCGGACACAACTCCACTCGCTCACTGGGGCTCCCCCGGCAGAATTGTTAATGAAGAGAGCCCTCAAAACCAGGCTCTCCCTAGTCCACCCAGATCTTAATGATCACGTGGAAACCTGGCGTCACCGGCAGAACATGTACCACGGTTGCGCGGCTGTTTCACGTGACATTGATGTTAACGACCCTGTGTTTGTCCTGAATTACGGTCATGGTCCCAAGTGGGTTGCAGGCACTGTTTTGGCCAAGGAAGGGAATAGGGTGTTTATAATCAAACTGTTAAATGGCCAAACGTGCAGAAAGCATTTAGATCTGACCAAATTGCGATTTACTGACAACCATGAACGACTTGAAGAGGACATCACCATCAACGATCCACCAACACACACCCAACCAGCAATCGACCTCACTGTCAATCACGAGGATGAACCCACCGTCCTGACAGTCCGGTCAGACCAGCCGCGGTGCAGTGCAGCAAAGGTCCGGCCAACTCACACACGCCAGGGTTTGAACTTAGACAATCAACCAGGGAGCGAAGGGCTCTGGATCACCTCAACTTGTAAATACCGTGTGCCGAAGACTTTTGGGGAGGAGTGATGTTATGTATGTAACTATGTAATACTTGCCACCAGAGAGCGCGACTGTTGGAGTCCTAATGGTCACCTGCACACATGTGCAGGGCCAGTATAAAAGGTTGGTTACCATGTTGTTCAGGCACTCTGGAGTTGTAATAAAGAAGACTAAGGTCACACTAAGTTTAGCTCACAGTATTCAGCCTCATAGAGTTCTTCTATACACAACAACTTTGATGTCCCCTTGATTAAATAACTTACCAACACGCAAACCTAGATTTTTACTATTGACCTTCAGTTGTAGGTTCATAAATCAATTGACTGGAAGTGGAAAATGGTGAGAATTTTCATCATGCCAGAACTCTGCCTACGTTATGCTGCAAAGTAGTTTCCAGTAGTTGGGGATTATCACCCAGTGTAAGAAGCACCCATCTCAAAAACATAACTTTTCGTTTGGTAACAGAAAGGGAGTGCAGTGGCAGGTCAGAGTGCAAAGGTAAGAGTTTGGTAAGTGAGAAAACTTTAAGGGTTACTCTCGTTTAAACCATTTCAAGGTTGGTGTAAATTACCAATGACAATTTCTAGGAGCTTCTAAAGGTAAAATAAGGTTACAAGTTTAAGTAAAACTGCAATATTAAACAGATAGGATTCTTGTAGGTTTAAGCAGAGAAAAACAAGCAAGCTAGCTTAGTTAATTGGACAGCTAGTAAAAACTGGTTCCCTAAACAGGCCAGTGGTGAGTCACCCAGGAACAGTATAAAAACAGGGGGCTTGGTGCAGTCTTGCTCAGAGTGCAGCAGCAGGTCAGAGTGCAAAGGTAAGAGTTTGGTAAGTTGGAGAGTTTGGGCAAGTGGGAGCAGGAGGTGTTGCTTTGTCTTATTTTCCCCACCAGTGCTGACTCCCCAACCCGGGAGGAAAAGAAAATTATGTGTGACATCATAGCAAGAAGTTCGGGGACGTCGGAGCGGCCTATAATGGCCAGCTGGTACAGCTGCAGCAGGTAGAGAAGGCAAAAAAGAAGTAGAAAGAAATCGAAAAGTGACATCACAGCCAAGCGGGTAAGTGATTGGCTGGTGATTGGTGAGTAGTTTTTCTTTTTCTTTTCTTTATCAGTAAGTAACCTTTAGCATTATTGTTGCCAAATTAAGTTAATCTAGGGGTTAAGTCATGGCAGAAAAGCTCGGACACGTGTTATGCTCCTCCTGTACTATGTAGGACGTCAGGGACGCTTCCAGTGTCCCTGACGACTACATATTGCGGGAAGTGTATCTGGCTGCAGCTCCTGACAGACCGCTTTGCGGCACTGGAGCTGCAGGTGGATTCACTGGAGCATCCACGATGCTGAGAATGACGTGAATAGCACGTTTAGTGAGTTGGTTTTACCGCAGGTAAAGGTTACACAGCCAGATAGGGGATGGGTGACCAACAGGAAGAGCAGTGGATGGAAGGTAGTGCAGGGGTCCCCTGCGGTCATCCCCCTGCAAAACAGATACACCACTTTGGGTATTGTTGAGGGGGATGACTCATCAGGGGAGGGAAGCAGCAGCCAAGTCCATGGCACTGTGGGTGGCTCTGCTGCATAGGAGGGCAGGAAAAAGAGTGGGAGAGCTATAGTGATAGGGGATTCTATTGTAAGGGGAATAGACAGACATTTCTGCAGCAGCAACTGAGACTCCAGGATGGTATGTTACCTCCTTGGTGCAAGGGTCAAGGATGTCTCGGAGTGGGTGCAGGACATTTTGAAGGGGGAGGGTAAACAGCCAGTTGTCGTGGTGCATATAGGTAGCAACTGTATAGGTAAAAAATGGGATGAGGTCCTACAACTTAAATTTAGGGAGCTAGGAGCTAAATTAAAAAGTAGGACCTCAAAAGTAGTTATTTCAGGATTGCTACCAGTGCCACTTATTAGTCAGAGTAAGAATCGCAGGATAGCTCAGATGAATACATGGCTTGAGCAGTGGTGCAGAAGAGAGGGATTCAAATTTGTGGGACATTGGAAATGGTTCTGGGGGAGGTGGGACCAGTACGAACCGGACGGTCTGCACCTGGGCAGGACCGGAACCAATGTCCTAAGGGGAGTGTTTGCTAGTGCTGTTGGGGAGGGGTTAAACTAATATGGCAGGGGGATGGGAAGCTATGCAGGGAGACAGAGGGAAGTAGAATGGGGGCAGAAGCATAAGATAGAAAGAAGAAAAGTAAAAGTGGAGGGCAGAGAAACCCAAGGCAAAAAGCTAAAAGGGCCACATTACAGCAAAATCTTAAAAGGGCAAAGGGTGTTAAAAAGACAAGCCTGAAGGCTCTGTGCCTCAATGCAAGGAGTATTCGGAATAAGGTGGATGAATTAACTGCGCAGATAACAGTTAATGGATATGATGTAAGTGGCATCACAGAGACATGGCTCCAGGGTGACCAAGGCTGGGAACTCAACATCCAGGGGTATTCAACATTTAGGAAGGGTGGATAGAAAGGAAAAGGAGGTGGGGTGGTGTTGCAGGTTAAAGAGGAAATTAATGCAATCGTGAGGAAAGACATTAGCTTGGATGATGTGGAATTGGTATGGGTGGAGCTACGGAATAGCAAAGGGTAGAAATGCTAGTGGGAGTTGTGTACAGACCACCAAACAGTAATAATAAAGATGGAGACCGTATCAAACAAGAAATTAGGGATGCGTGCAATAAAGGTACAACAGATATCCGGGGCGACTTTAACCTACATATTGACTGGGTTAACCAAACTGGTAGCAATGCGGTGGAGGAGGATTTCCTGGAGTGTATTAGGGATGGTTTTCCAGACCAATATGTCGAGGAGCCAACCAGAGGGCTGGCCATTCTAGACTGGGTGATGTGTAATGAGAAAGGATTAATTAGCAATCTTGTTGTGTGAGGACCCTTGGGGAAGAGTGACCATAATATTGTAGAATTCTTTATTATGATGGAGAGTGACACAGTTAATTCAGAGACGAGGGTCCTGAACTCAGGGAAAGGTAACGTCAATGGTATGAGACGTGAATTGGCTAGAATAGACTGGCGAGTGATAATTAAAGGGTTGACCGTGGATAGGCAATGGCAAACATTTAAAGATCACTTGGATGAACGTCAACAATTGGACATCCCTGTCTGGAGTAAAAATAAAATGGGGAAGGTGGTTCAACCGTGGCTAACAAGGGAAATTAAAGATAGTGTTAAATCGAAGGAAGAGGCATATAAATTGGCCAGAAAAAGCAGCAAACCTGAGGACTGGGAGAATTTTGTAATACCGCAGAGAAGGACAAAGGGTTTATTAGGAGGAGGAAAATAGAGTATGAGAGAAAACTTGCTGGGAACATAAAAACTGACTGCAAAAGCTTCTATAGATATGTGAAGAGAAAAAGATTAGTGAAAACAAATGTAGGTCCCTTGCAGTCAGATTCAGGTGAATTGAAATGGGGAATAAAGAAATGGCGGACCAGTTAAACAAATACTTTGGTTCTGTTTCCACGAAGGAAGACACAAATAACCTTCCGGAAATACTAGGGGACTGAGGGTCTAGTGAGAAGGAGGAACTGAAAGATATCCTTATAAAGCGGGAAACTGTGTTAGTGAAGATGATGGGGTTGAAGGCCAATAAATCCTCGGGGCCTGGTAGTCTGCATCCCAGAGTATTAAGGAAGTGGCCCGAGAAATAGTGGATGCATTGGTGATCATTTGCCAACAGTCTATCGACTCTGGATCAGTTCCTATGGATTGGAGGGTAGCTAATGTCCTAGGGGGAGTGTTTGCTAGTGCTGTTGGGGTGGAGTTAAACTAATATGACAGGGCGATGGGAACCAATGCTGGGAGACAGAGGGAAACAAAATGGAGACAAAAGCAAAAGACAGGAAGGAGATGAGTAAAAGTGGAGGGCAAAAAACAAAAAGGGCCACTGTACAGCAAAATTCTAAAGGGTCAAAGTGTAATAAAAAAGGCAAACATGAAAGCTCGGTGCCTCAATGCGAGGAGTATTCGGAACCCAGGAGAGGGCTCTGAGCTAGTCAGAGTGGGTGAGAGCTCAGATGAACAGGACCCCAAGAAAGAATGCAAAAGGCAGGAGGCAACAGAGCAGAGTAGCACTGGGGTAAGTGTAAACCACAAGGTGATAGGAAGGGACAATATGTATGAATATAAAGGGGCTGCAGGAGGGGTCAAATCTAAAAATCATGGTTTAAAAACGAGTATTAAAACAGTCTACCTAAACGCACACAGCATTCGAAATAAAGTAAATGAGTTGACGGCACAAATCATTACAAATGGGTATGATTTGGTGGCCATTACAGAAACGTGGTTGCAGGGTGACCAAGACTGGGAATTAAACATACAGGGGTATCTGACAATTCGGAAAGTTAGACAAGAAGGGAAAGAAGGTGGGGTAGCTCTGTTAATAAAGGATGATATCAGGGCAGTTGTAAGAGACGATATTGGCTCTAATGAACAAAATGTTGAATCATTGTGGGTGGAGATTAGAGATAGTAAGGGGAAAAAGTCACTGGTGGGCATAGTTTATAGGCCCCCAAATAATAACTTCACGGTGGGGCGGGCAATAATCAAGGGAATAATGGAGGCATGTGAAAAAGGAATCAAATCAAATCGCATGGGGTAGCCTTGAGGAGGAATTCATAGAATACATATGGGATTGTTTCTCAGAACAGTATGTTACAGAACCTACAAAGGAGCAAGCTATCTTAGATCTGGTCCTGTGTAATGAGACAGGAATAATAAACGATCTCCGAGTAAAAGATCCTCTCGGAATGAGTGATCACAGTATGGTTAAATTTGTAATACAGATTGAGGGTGAGGAAGTAGTGTCTCAAACGAGCGTACTATGCTTAAACAAAGGGGACTACAGTGGGATGAGGGCAGAGTTGGCTAAAGTAGACTGGGAACACAGACTAACGGTGGCACAATTGAGGAACAGTGGAGGACTTTTAAGGAACTCTTTCATAGTGCTCAACAAAAATATATTCCAGTGAAAAAGAAGGGCGGTAAGAGAAGGGATAACCAGCCGTAGATAACCAAGGAAATAAAGGAGAGTATCAAATTAAAAACCAATGCGTATAAGGTGGCCAAGGTTAGTGGGAAACTAGCAGATTGAGAAAATTTTAAACGACAGCAAATAATGACTAAGAAAGCAATAAAGAAAGGAAAGATAAATTACGAAAGTAAACTTGCGCAAAACATAAAGCTTTTACAGATATATAAAACGGAAAAGAGTGACTAAAGTAAATGTTGGTTCCTTGGATGATGAGAAGGGGGATTTAATAATGGAAAATATGGAAATGGCTGAGACCTTAAACAATTATTTTGCTTCGGTCTTCACAGTGGAAGACACAAAAACCATGCCAAAAATTGCTGGTCACGGGAATGTGGGAATGGAGGACCTTGAGATAATCACTAGGGGTGTAGTGCTGGACAGGCTAATAGGACTCAAGGTAGACAAGTCCCCTGGTCCTGATGAACTGCATCCCAGGGTATTAAAAGAGATGGCAGAAGTTATAGCAGATGCATTCGTTATAATCTACCAAAATTCTCTGGACTCTGGGGAGGTACCGGCGGATTGGAAAGCAGCTAATGTAACGCCTCTGTTTAAAAAAGGGGTAGACAAAAGGCAGGTAACTATAGGCCGGTTAGTTTAACATCTGCAGTGGGGAAAATGCTTGAAACTATCATTAAGGAAGAAATAGTGGGACATCTAGATATGAATAGTGCAATCAAGCAGACGCAACATGGATTCATGAAGGGGAAATCATGTTTAACTAATTTACTGGAATTCTTTGAGGATATAACGAGCATGGTGGATAGAGGTGTACCGATGGTTGTGGTGTATTTAGATTTCCAAAAGGCATTCGATAAGGTGCCACATAAAAGGTTACTGCAGAAGAGAAAGGTACGCGGAATCAGAGGAAATGTATTAGCATGGATAGAGAATTGGCTGGCTAACACAAAGCAGAGAGTCGGGATAAATGGGTCCTTTTTAGGTTGGAAATCGGTGGTTAGTGGTGTACCACAGGGATCGGTGCTGGGACCACAACTGTTTACAATATTCATAGATGACCTGGAAGAGGGGATGACACAAAGATTAGTGGGAAAGCGGGTTGTGTAGAGGACACAGAGAGGCTGCAAAGAGATTTCGATAGGTTAAGCGAATGGGCTAAGGTTTGGCAAATGGAATACAATGTCGGAAAATGTGAGGTCATCCACCTTGGGGAAAAAAAAACAGTAAAAGGGAATATTATTTGAATGGGGAGAAATTACAACATGCTGCAGTGCAGAGGGACCTGGGGGTCCTTGTGCATGAATCCCAAAAAGTTAGTTTGCAGGTGCAGCAGGTAATCAGGAAGGCGAATGCAATGTTGGCCTTCATTGCGAGAGGGATGGAGTACAAAAGCAGGGAGGTCCTGCTGCAACTGTATAGGGTATTGGTGAGGCCGCACCTGGAGTACTGCATGCAGTTTTGGTCACCTTACGTAAGGAACGATATACTAACTTTGGAGGGGTACAGAGACGATTCACTGGGCTGATTCCGGAGATGAGGGGTTACCTTATGATGATAGATTGAGTAGACTGGGTCTTTACTCGTTGGAGTTCAGAAGGATGAGGGGTGATCTTATAGAAACATTTAAAATAATGAAAGAGATAGACAAGATAGAGGCAGAGAGGTTGTTTCCACTGGTCGGGGAGACTAGAACTAGGGGGCACAGCCTCAAAATACGGGGGAGCCAATTTAAAACCGAAGGAATTTCTTCTCCCAGAGGGTTGTGAATCTGTGGAATTCTCTGCCCAAGGAAGCAGTTGAGGCTAGCTCATTGAATGTATTCAAATCACAGATAGATAGATTTTTAACCAATAAGGGAATTAAGGGTTACGGGGAGCGGGCGGGTAAGTGGAGCTGAGTCCACGGCCAGATCAGCCATGATCTTGTTGAATGGTGGAGCAGGCTCGAGGGGCTAGATGGCCTACTCCTGTTCCTAATTCTTACGTTCTTATGTTCTTGTAATGTAACACCACTTTTTTTAAAAAGGAGGGAGACAGAAAACGGGTAATTATAGACCTGTCAGCCTGACATCAGTAGTGGGGAAAATATTGGAATCAATTATTAAAGATGAAATAGCAGCGCATTTGGAAAGCAGTGACAGGATCAGTCCAAGTCAGCATGGATTTATGAAAGGGAAATCTTGCTTGACAAATCTTCTGGAATTTTTTGAGGATGTAGCTAGTAGAGTGGACAAAGGAGAACCAGTGGGTTTGGTGTATTTGGACTTTCAAAAGGCTTTTGACAAGGTCCCACACAAGAGATTAGTGTGCAAAATCAAAGTACATGGTATTGGGGGTAATGTACTGATGTGGATAGAGAACTGGTTGGCAGACAGGAAGCAGAGAGTCAGGATAAACAGGTCCTTTTCAGAATGGCAGGCAGTGACTAGTGGAGTGCCACAGGGCTCAGTGCTGGGACCCCAGCTCTTTACAATATACATTAATGATTTAGATGAAGGAATTGAGTGTAATATTTTCAAGTTTGCAGATGACACTAAACTGGGTGGTGGTGTGAGCTGTGAGGAGGACGCTAAAAGGCTGCAGGGTGACTTGGACAGGTTAGGTGAGTGGGCAAATGCATGGCAGATGCAGTATAATGTGGATAAATGTGAGGTTATCCACTTTGGGGGCAAAAACATGAAGGCAGAATATTATCTGAATGGTGGCAGATTAGGAAAGGGGGAGGTGCAATGAGACCTGGGTGTCATGGTTCATCAGTCATTGAAAGTTGGCATGCAGGTACAGCAGGTGATGAAGAAGGCAAAAAGTATGTTGGCCTTCACAGCTAGGGGATTTGTGTATTGGAGCAGGGAGGTCGTACTGCAGTTGTACAGGGCCTTGGGGGGGGGGGGGGGGGGGGGGAGAGGCCTCATCTGGAATATTGTGTTTTGGTCTCCTAATCTGAAGAAAGACCTTCTTGCTATTGAGGGAGTGCAGCAAAGGTTCACCAGACTGAGTCCCAGGATGGCGGGACTGACATATGAGGAGAGACTGGATCGACTGGGCCTTTATACACTGGAGTTTAGAAGGATGAGAGGGGATCTCATAGAAACTTATAAGATTCTGACGGGACTTGACAGGTTAGATGCGGGAAGAAGTTCCCGATGATGAGGAAGTCCAGAACCAGGGAACACAGTCTTCGGATAAGGGGTAGGCCATTTAGGACTGAGATGAGGAGAAACTTCTTCACTCAGAGTTGTTAACCTGTAGAATTCCCTGCCGTAGAGAGTTATTGATGCCAGTTCATTGGATATATTCAAGAGCGAGTTAGATATGGCCCTTACGGCTAAAGGGATCAAGGGGTATGGAGAGAAAGCAGGAAAGAGGTACTGAGGGAATGATCAGCCATGATCTTATTGAATGGTGTTGCAGGCTCGAAGGGCCGAATGGCCTTCTCCTGCACCTATTTTCTATGTTTCTAAACATCCTGCACACCATTTCTCAATGTTTGAGCATGCAGGATGTTATTTTTAAAGGATGCTTATGTGTAGTAGGTGTTCAGCGATACTTGGGAACCAACTATAACTGATTTAAAAGGCAAAAGTAAATGCATTCCCACAGTGGCGGATGGGGCGATCCGAAAAGTATTACAGAGTGCATGAGTGAAAAGTACCTTGCTGAGTGGAGCACGGGTATTGGTGGAAGCAGACTCCAGAACCACATTTAAATATTTTAAAAAGAACATTTTGAAAAGCCCTGGAGAAAGGTCAGGGGAATGCACTTCCAGAAAGTCAGTACAACTCAATATATTGAATGACCTCCCTCTGTGCTGTAAATTCCATGATTCATTTCACTATCTAATTCCTTTTAAAATAATTTACAGAGTCTTATTCAATAGTGGATTTTGGCAGAGAATTTGATTGCTTTCATAGTTGACAAGGAGGCAGAATGTTCTATAATACCAATTGGAATTGCTGGGGTGGAAAGACACAAACTGCAAACTTATCGAGAAACTGAAACAAGTGAACTTCCGTTATCCTTCTTATTGCTAAGGTAATTTTCTTACATTAAACCATTGCAGTAATTTTTACCATGACTGTTATAGTACCCGTTGAGTTACCAGTAAGCTGTCAATATAATCTGTAATGTTTATTAATTTATATGTTTCTATCTGGTTATTTTATAACCACTATTTCCAACTGCAATTGAAATTTTAGAAACAAGTAAGATTAGAGATATCAGAAATACCAGTGCTTGCATGAATTGTGAAATGACCATACAGTGCAAATTTGCCATATCATTCCAATTTATTGCTGGCTTATGGATTACTGCCTCGCAGGCAATACAGCACATAGAAAAGCAAAATGAAACCAGGAAATTGCAATGAGGGCTGCAAGTCAGCTGAATATCGATTCTTACACCTACAGCCCATGAAAATAGAGTTTTTTTTATCTCAAGCTAGGGGATTTGAACAATCTGTACAATCAGAATTTCCCATAACTAAATAACATCTGCTTTGTTGACAGAGCTGTTTCCTCTGTTGGTAAAAGGCTTGACAAGTGAATGGCTACATAATCAGAATGTAACTGTTGCGGTCTATTAGAATTAATTATTCAAAAGCAATACTGCACTAATGGTCCATTTTAATATCTTTTCATTTTACTTACCTTTGTGTCACATTTCAGACTGAGTGTAACCTGGTAACACACCATTAACACAAGAAAATTGCAATTGTGTGTGAGGCACCTTATTTAAATTATACCACCCTCACAAAAACAGTTATATCTCATTTGTGTCTGGCATTATAATGGAATTAGATTTTACAAATCAGTAATTAGATACTGGTTTAGTCAAATGTTAAAGCAATGTATTCACTGCCAATATTTTACTTCGAGATATTCAACTTTTGAGGTCTGCATAGCGTTTTTCGCACAATTGGTTTCAAAAAGTATTTTATATTGATATTTTTTTCCGAGCACACTTTTTTTTCAATTTTCTTCCCTTTTCCTCTGAGGGCACAGATTCATGTGGGAATATAATTGCATAGGCCCTGGCAACCTTCCAGTCTACTGCACAAGTGACTAGTCTTCATAGTTAGTGTTACTACACTACCGAACTGATGGGGAGTTTTCTAGCCGAGCCTGATCCTCCCATTCCTCTGGCTCATTCTATCCTGCAACATTCTCCAATCCAACATCTCAGCTCACTCCATATACTCTTCTAACTCCCTGCACTTCCCCCCCCCCCCCCTCTCCCCCACCGCCCCCCCCTGCTCATTGGAACAGCCTTCACACATTGTGCTTTTATGCTCTAGAAATCTGTCTCTAAGTCCCTCTGGTTGTTGCATTTCTTTCCACCTTAAAGATTCTCCTCAAAACCTACCTCTTCAACCACATCTCCCATCACTGCAAATGTAGGAGTTTTGACATTAAAAGAGAAATTGCTGACAATACACACTTCTGTCACTGTTTCAGACCTGAAAAGAGTTTACTATTGTTCACTCTTCCACTGCCCTTGCATCCAGCTGCCTTACCCATTGCATCTTCCCATGCAACCACGACAAGTGCAACACCACTGTCCAGGGTCTCTCCATGTGAGACAGCAATTTACATGTACTTCCTCTGTATTTGTTGCTTATGATGCGGCCTTCTCTATATTGGGGAGACTAAGTGCAGATTAGGGGGCTGCTTTGCCAAACAACTCCATTTTGTTCATAATTGTTCCCCTGACCTGACTGGATCTCACTACTTCAACACCCTCTCCCATTCCCAGTCTGTCTTCTCCATCTTTGATTGCCTACACTGTTCCAACAGCATCTACACAAACTTCATGACAGTATCTCACCTTTCTACTAAGCACTCTGCAGCTCTCTGCTCTAAAAACTCAACTTAATAACTACAGACCTTAACTATATCCTCCGTTTTATGTACAGGAAAGGTGTTGATGATATGGGGTAGGCCCATCAGTATATCAGAGTTGACATCTTGTTGACTCAATAGTTTCAGAATGCAGTGTTGGAGGCAGGGGCCTGCACCTGTGGTGTTGCTCTGTGTTTTATTCTCTTTTGGGGACTGATTTGGGACCTGTTTTACCAGCATTTTCTGTTTTCATTTCAGATTCACTGCATTTGATTTTTTTCTCTCCAATTGCCCCATTTTCTCATCATTTTGTTTGGGTGGGTATATCCACCATGTCTTTTTCACCTTAACTAATTGCACATTTCTGTTTTTTAGTGTCTTTCCATTTCCTCATTGATGATATTTTATATCATCTAACAGTTTTATATTAAATAATTTTCAGATCTTTCAATGTCTGAACACCCTTTTCATGATTGGAGTATCTATTGTTTCACTGTCCATTCCCTTTTTTCCTGCTCTATTTTTTTTCCTCACTAAAATGCTTGTTTATATATTACTATTCAGTTCTGATGCTGGGTTACATAACTGAAACATTAATCTATTTTTTTTTTTCCTATTCACAGATGCTGACTGACCTACTGTGTGTTTACAGCGTTTTCAATTTTTATTTCAGTTTTATATTTATTTCTATTAATAGGAATGATACATTATTTTTCTTGCTGTCAAAGTAGAAACCATTGAATCGCAATTGAGAGGAGGAACTCTGGCTGAATTTTCCCGATCCTTAGCCCAGGGATTATGAGGCCAATTATAGTGCCCAATCTGCTGTCTCAGCTCGGCTAACTCAGCACAGACTGAGAATTGAACCAGAAACCTTCTGTTTTGTTTGGCTTAATAAAAAAATACTATAAATTAATTTTTTTTTTGGTTTTGCACATTTTTCTAACCTTAATGAAACATTTTATTTGACAATAAACATCCCTAATTTCCATTTCTTGTTCTCCTCAGTCCATGATAATTCATGACCTAGATATAGGCCTCAGCCAATGCCAATTTAACCTGGCCTATAGGAGGACATTAGTGGCCTAGGTAGGACACTTGTTCTCCCCTCTTCCTCTCAACGTGATGTGGTGGTAATTGGGAGTTCAATGGAGTGGGAGATTGAAATTGCCTCACCATCTCATGGCACGGTATGTTGGTGATTCGCTTTTTCAGTGTTTATAATGTTGATTCTTCAGATTTTTATTATACTTTGGTATCTTTGCTGATTCCTGCTGAATATTTCCATTACTTCTGATTAATTGACAATTATGACTGATGAAAAATGCACCTCCATGACTATTGTGATGAACCAGCATTTGCGCTCACAAAGTGAAACAAAGTTTTCAGAAACTATTATATTAAAACTAAAATCTAAAAAGTGTTACTATCTATATTAATAAAGCCATGATGTATACTTTGACCTGACCGTGATAAGAGACCTCAGACATGACCAGAGTACAAAAATGTCTATATAAAGAAAGGTTGAAGAGTTAAAAAAAATCTTTATTTCAATATTTATAATATATTTGCATAAAAGATAAATTGCTTCTTACTGAGAAACTAGAATAAAGCAGAAACCCAATTCATCATATAATTGAAATGCATTGAATTACAATAATGAAGTTACGGATTTGCAATGGGTTGTAATTGGGGACAGCAGTTTGATTGAAAATTTCGACCTTCAGTCTTGTCCTTCAGTTGTGTTACCTGTCTTCAATTACAACCTTGTCCGTTCCCATGCATCTAGTAATATTTAATTAGGCATTTGCATAAATTCATTTTTTGAAGATATTATATGGAAGAAGCAAGCATATATTTTGCAGTATTTATGGACTCAATACTATCTTGTGATTATATATTTAGTAGTTTTGATGATTTTTAACTGCTTTATACTTTGAAATATGACTCTTGTTTGGTCCTTCAAAAAAATTACATTCAGCTTTTATAGTATGTCCCCTTTTACTTCATATATCTGTAAAATTACCTTCTGTAACATTTTCATGTTGAAGCTTTTAAACTATGTTTAGAAAAATATATACAACCAAAGAACATGTATTGATTCATTGTATTCGTAGAATAAAGTCAAACATTGTAATTGCATTGTATTCCTTCCTTAGTTTCTGAAATGTTATGCAGTCCTCGGAGGGTTAATGGGAATTTTTGCACTAAAACGATACAATGTAACAATATTGTGTGGCTCCAATCTTCCCCTTGTGTGACACTGATGCTAATCGAGGCTAGTGTAGCTGACTTCCGCCAGAGTACAACATTTCAATATTCCCTGCTGGTGATGTGCAGGGATTTAATTAACAACTATTCAGAATTTAAATACTTGGCCGATGCACCTTTGAAACTATTTTAAAAATTAACATGTATACAATTAGCATAAAGGCCAGGGAGAGGTAGCATTTTTAACTACAATTTTTTTTACATTTCCATTTTTCCCAACTAAGAGTGTGTATCATTTTGGGAACTGTTGAATCGTCATGGGCAGCAGCCTGATTTTTCTTATAATGCATCATTATTCTTTGTCTTTACAGAAGAGGCAAGTCCATTTCCGCACCCCCCCCACCCCACCCAGCAAGTTATTTTACTATGCTGTTGTGGACCAACAGGAAAATCAGAAACTGTTGCTAGATTTATTCATCTGCCCCATTATTATTGGAACACTTATTTCCTCATGTGGGAGGAACATGAAAACTAATTGGGGAAAGAGCTTTTTTTTCCATTGGTGTCACAGAGAAAAATCTGTCCCAAGGTCCAATTCTAATGTTAAGTGCTCAAAGTATATGACCAGCTGTTAAATTTGGTGCTCAAAGTATATGACCAGCTGTTAAGTTCAGTGCTCAAAGTATATGACCAGATGCTAAATTCGGTAAAAATGGTGAGAGCTCACTGATAGACTACATTAACTATAACTCACCAATGCTGCAGGCATAAAGTGAGTCATTGGTCTTAGTGGAGTTCACTGTCAATGGTTGGATTATTATGGGAATTAAATTCTTACAACTTTATTCGACTCCAAAATGTTCACATGGGCATCTACTTTTGACTAAAATGACCAAAGGCAGGGATTTCACCCATCCAAGAGTTTCTTCGGTCGTTGGATGGTTACTTGCTGAAGCTTGAGCATCATTTAATGAAGCCCTGAATTATGCTGCTGTCAACCATCAAGTATTATATGATGCAAATTAATTTTCCTCTGTGTTTAAAATATTAATTTATCATAGAAATTATTATTATGACAATATCAATGATAGCATTTTAGTCCAAAATTTACTACTTTATGCTGTGTTCCCAACAAACCTTTTTTCTCTGAAATAAATATAACAATAAACATTTATGTAGTCCCTTAAATGTCGAAAAATTGTCCCAAAATGTTCCATGGGGGTGTCAGGAAAATGGACGTCAAGCCTTACAAAGAGAGATTATGAGCATCATCAAACACTAGGTCAAAGATAATGGATATTAAGGAGAATCGTATAAGAGGAGTGAGAGGTGGCAAGGCAGTGAAGTTTCGGGAAGGATTTCCAGAGAATGGAACCTAGATGGTTGAAGGTATAGCCATTAATGGCAGAATGAAAGAGGGGTGATGCACACAAAGTCAGAGTCAGCTGAGTAGAGATTTTGGGGAGGGATTTGTAGAGCTGGAGGAGGCTACAAAGATAATGATTTAAACACAAGGTTAATTTTAAATTGAAAGTGTTGAGGGACTGGGCAACAATATAAGACAAATGTGTTTGTCACCTGCAGATTCACCTAAAGATTCAAGGACAGTTGTGATGGGTGAATATGACTCAGTGTGCAAAAGGATACCTGCAGCAGGAATTTTGGATGAAATGAAGTTTACAGAGAGTGGTATATGGGAGGTCAGCCAGGAAAACAAGTGGAGTTAGACAGCAGAGGAGAGGAGTTATGATTGACTGTATCAATAGCTGCAGTGAGGTCAAGGAGGACGAGGAGAAATAATGTACCATTCTCAACATTGTGGCATAATAATGAATAATTTGACTAATAGTATAGAAACTTTAGATGTATTTCTGAATATTTAAAATTTATTCTCAGGTTGTCGGTGCTACTGTGAAGGCTACATTTGTTGCCCAGGCCCAATTGTCCTGAGAAGGTGGTAGGTGTTTTTTCCGAAACCACTGCAGTCCTTGGGATGAGGGTGCTCCCATTATGGTGCTCGGTAAATAATTGCAGGTTATTGACCCAGCAACAATGATGGAAAAATGATATATATCCAAGCCAAGATGGTATGTGACTTGGAATGGAACTTGGAGGTGAAGGCCTTTGCAGGATATTGCTGCTCTTATACTTCTCGATGGTTGAGGTCTTAGGGGAAGGGGGTGCTATCAAAGTAACCTTGGTGAGATATTGCAGTGTATCCTGTAGATCATGCATACTGCAGTCACATTACGCTGGTGGTGAAGAGTGTGGATATTGAGTCCAGTGGCAAAGCTACCAATGAAGCAAACTGCTCTATCCTGGATAAATTTGAGCTTCTTGATTGTTGTTGCAGCTGTCCCCATCGAGATGAGTAGTGACTATTCCATCACACTCTGCTTCGAGATTTTTAGATAGTGGATAGGCTTTGAGGATTCAGGAGGAAAGCCAATCACGCACCTTACTCTTGTAGCTCTAGTATTAATATGGCTAGTCCAGATACTCTTCTGGTCCATGGTGACCTCTAAGGTATTGATGGTGGGGCCTCAACAATGCTGGTGCTGGTGAAGGTCAATGAGAGATAGCTGAGCTTTTTCTTGTTCATTGCCTGGCAAATTTTACCAGTCACTTGTCAGCCCAAGCCTGCATATTAACCAGGATCAGTTGTCGACTGGCATGTGTTGCTTCATTAGTGGAGGAGTTGTGAATAGAGCTGGATCAGCAGACAGCCCCACGCCTGATGTTCTGATGGAGAGAACGCCATTCATGAAGCAGCTGAAGATAGTTTGGCCAAGGAAGTAAACCCAAGGTACTCCTGAAGCTATGTTCTGAGGCTGTGATAGCTGGCCTCCAACAAACACAATCATCTTCCTTTATATTAGATATGACTCCAGCCACTGAAGGATTTCACCTTTGACCCCCATTGACTTCTGTTTTGCTCGAGCTCTTTGGTGCCATACTTGGCTGAATGCTGACTTGATGTCAAGGGCAGCTCCTCTCACCTCTCACCATGTGTGTGTTTCAGGGTATTACATATGTATTTCATTAGATAGCATAAGTGAGCTCACTTATAAAATGCATGGTCTACAGACTAAAATAATTAAAATCCCTAACAGTGCCTCATTGTTCTCTCTGCTCTCGGCCTATCTACCCCCTTATGACTGTTACAGGAAAGGTCAAAATCGTCTTGGCCATCTTGTGACAAGCTGTGGTCTGAGACAACAACATTCTGGAGAATCATGTGGGAAGACGATGGCTCATGTACTAAAGTTGCCCTTATATTTTTTATCTTATCTGCTCTCTAATTAAGAAATAAATATCAAGATAATATTAATACTGGGAAAATTGACAACTTAGGGTTGAAAATATGTTTCAGTTCTAAATCCATCACAAAGAAGATTTGTGACAAAATATAAAATTCCAAAAGCATTTACAGTATCTCTTGAAAATCAGGCCTGCAGATGTTGCTTCTGAGATTTGTGTTTGATATTGTTAATTTCTTTGCTGAATCTGCTCCATGTCGACGTAGTTCAAGGAATACCATACTGATGAAACAATTACCTCTGAAGAGAAAAGTGAATTGATTATTAACTATACTTGGGTCCATCCTATTTTAAAATAATTTCTGCTTAATCCGATGGAAGAGTTAGTTATTTATTTCAATTTTTTATTGTTATTGTACGTGCTGTAACTATTGTGGAGATAAAGTGTATGACTGATGATCTCTATTAGGGGTATTGCTAACATTTACATCTGTAGAAATTTAGGTCTAGACTTTCCACTCAGATTGCTAGGGCCCAAAATTGGGCGATGTTCCAGCCTGAGCGTTGCTTCAGCTTTCACGATCACTGGAAGATCGCTCATTTTTCGGATTGCCAACTTCCAGCATTTTTTTCCCGGCGATAGCCCAGCGATAGCTCAGCGATGTGGATTTAGCCTTAGCGATGCAAAATGGGCCTCAGTAATGTGGAAGGCAAGGCTTCCCTAGCAACGGCCTTTCTGCACATGTGGTTTTTTTTGCAAACAAGTTTTCCTGCAATTCGGGAGGTATGCGGTCATCCATGCATGTGCAGAAGGCAAAGGGAGGGGGCGAGAGAGAGAGAGAGAAACGAGAGGAGACACAGAGAGGAGAGAGAAAGAGAAACAGCAAGAGAAAGAGCTTTTTTGAAAAATGTCTGAAATCGAGTCTTCAGAGAGTGGGCACGATGTGGAGGGGGGGGGGGGCAGGAGGAGGGCCAAGCCTTTTCCGATGAAGCGAGTAAGGCCCTCATCAATGAGGTGCACTCTCGGTGGGGCCAATTAACCTGGGGTGGGCGTCTGTCCTGGGACATTTGGGAACATTAGCTCCTGTCATTGCCGAGCTCACCAGCTGTCCTGATTTCCACCACCCCTGGGGGCCTTCAATGGAGATTGTAGTCGAGATGTTTGTGTCAAGCATTAGATCCTAAACACGATCTTTGTTATAACCGTGCATCAATTGTGGATACAAAGCCTATTAGCATATAACGTTGGAAACTGTTGTCTTTCCATGATAGTACCTAGTCAATTAGCTTATGCCATGCTATTGTTACATTGGCAGAGGAAGATATCTAAGAATCGGGCTGAGCGCAGGCGCACAGGAGGAGGCCCTGCCCAGCTCTCTATCCTTATTGACTTGGAGGAACATGCTGCGGCACTTGTCGGCAGCCACAGTCACTTGGCCACCACCCATGGTGATGCAAAACCCCCTCTTGTGTCATGTGAGTAATGTGTAAAGCATTGTTAGTTCAAAGTAATGTAACGGCAATTCATTATAATATATGAATGATGTCATGTTATGCATGCAGCTTCTGTGCTACTCTCAGGTTAACAACATAAGAACATAAGAAATAGGAGGAGCAGGCCATCTGGCCCCTTGAACTTGCTCCATCAATTGATAAGATCATTGCTGATCTGATGTAGGGCTCAGCTCCACTTCCCTGTCTGCTCCCCTTAAACCTTCACTCCCTTATCATTCTGTCTATCTCCGACTGATCCAGCCTCCACAGCTCTCTGGGGCAATGAATTCAACACAGATGTATTATCAAATGTACTACCATATGATGCATTAATATGTAATGTCTCTTGGTCACATTTATTGTAGTAGTGCTGCTCCTCCTATGTATGCCAGCGCAGCACAAGAATCCCTTCTGTTCTAATAAACTCAATAAGCTCAATTGTGTATTGCAGGTCCCACCACTCCGATGGCGCAAAGGGAGGCCACACCTATACCTGCCCCTGCAGCTGGCAAGGTGCAGATTGTCGTCACCACAGGTGCGGAAGAGGAAGACACCACCGAACCAGAGGAGGAAGTTATGGAAAGGGAGGAGAATGCCCCTTGTATCACTTTGAATGTTGTACCTGCGGTCACTTTGTCATCATTGTCTTCGACAGAAGAAGTAGCGGGACCAAGCGGCTTGCAACTGGCGATTCCAAGGCATTCAGTGCCCACACTGACCCCAAGGAGGTCAAGTCAGCAAGGTCAGCACGCACTGCTACTGGCAGATCGCATCGAGGGCATGTACAAACTGTGCATGGAGAGCGTCGTGATAAGTCGCGAGCTCCTCCAAGCGTTTGATGCGTTCACGGGGAACATTTCCTGGATGTCCGCTCGCAATCAGAGGATATGCAGCAGATGATCCGGGAGATGCATGAGCAGACCGCCGCCATCCAGGCCTTGTGGCATGCGAGACTAGTGGGAGAGAGTACTGCACTCCAAGGTGCCATCTCACCAACTGCCAGCACAGATGTGAGTCAGGAGGAAGGACTTCCTTCTAGCTTGGAAGTCATTTCCTCAGGAACGTCTTCCCTTCCATCACTCCCTGAGACGATCCTCACCCTCCCCACAGCAGGAGGTCTTGAGGTTGTCTTCTGCAAGTCAACTTTATCCTTCTACCCAGGGATTCAAACGGGGGGCTAAGCCATGGGTGGGTGGAGGATCTGGAGGGAAGCTTGGCCGCAGGTAGGGAGGGAGGTGTTATTGTTATTCTGTTCTTATTGTTGTTATATTATTGTTGTTGTTGTTTTTTAAATTTATTGTTAGGTGACCGTTGGGAGGGGGGTGGGGGGCTTAAATTAAAAAAATTAAAAGTTTTTTGTTAAATTATTAAATTTTTTTATTGCATTTTACAATTGTTGTGTAGTGTCTTATAATAACGTACAGTATGGTAAAACATGAATACAATTGTTGGAAAACAATGACCAAGCCAGGCCAGACAAGGATGAAATGTAACGCAACTGCAACTGTTGTCATTCCATAACTGTAACTGTAACTGTCACCAATGTAAGTTCATGCAAAGCATTCATTTATGAGCTGCTGACTTAAGAGTTTTGCAGCTGTGTAACTCCCACGGGGTTTTTCCAGTCTAGTGGGGGGGGCGTGGGGGCATGAGTTCTTCGCTAGGCTGATTGTCCTCCCCGAGGTCCTCATCATCCTCCTCTGTTATGTCTTCAGATGCTCTAATAATGATTCCACGAGGCAATGTGTTGTGCTTGAACTGTAGTGACCTTAGTCCATTTAATATAACTCCAGAGTGAGGATCGCACATGGTGGCCTGCCTTTTATACTAGGCCTGGCACACCTGTACAGGTAACCTATAAGTCTCCTACTGCAGTGTTCTCTGGTGGCACACCTTGTAATAGTACAAGCAGTAACCATGTCGGATACATGACATCACTCTCCCCCAAGTTCTTAGTGCAAATTGTCTTTGCATTGACTGTGCTCTGGGCTTAGCTCTAGTTGACGCTTGGGGGGTCGTTTCCATCTTTGGTGAGTAGGTGGTGCTTCGTTGGCAGTAGAGTTGCTGGTGGTTTCTGTTTGTGCGTCCATGACCACTCCATTCTATCCCCCCCACCCCCGCCAAATACAGATTGTGCCGTTGGCTCATTACATACAGATACATTCAAGTCCCCCAAAAAATTGCATTTACAGTATTGCATTCGTGATAGTGTGGTGAGGTAAGTACATTTGAATGGTGAGGTACATACTTGGAATATACTTGGAGTCAGTGCTGGGGTCAGCACCGGTGCGTGAGGACAAACTAATGCCAAAACTGCTGGATGGTGTCCAGGTAATCTGGTGGAGACGCGGTGCCTAGTGCTGGCAATAGGAACCCAGTTGGCTCAAGTTGCCTGCTCTCGGGGCTTTTGCCATTGCTTCTAGCACAGGCAGGTTCACAACTGCCTGTGACCTCCCTGTCCTCTCCTTGTGCCCCGGATCGCTGCTGCTCCCTAAGGAGCAGTCGTCCAGCAGTGCACAGGGAACTGCTGACTCGCTTGCCTGGGCGTTATTTGGTTTGGGATCCTGGCTGGTCCCAGTCCCATTTGGGAGATCTGTTGCAGGTGACCCTTCATTGCTGGGTGTAGCCTTGGTGGCGTTAGGGTCTGGGGGCTGCGCCTTAGCGCAGTTTGCTTTTTCAGGCTCGTGGCGGTTGGTGCCATCGGGTGCCTGAGAAGTGGAGCCGATCAGGGGCAGAGTATTGATACCGGTGCCATTGCCCTCCTGAAATTGCTTGCTCTGCAGCTTGTATATATTAGCTGCTTGGTGCATCACTCCATGGTGCATCACTCTGGTCCCAGGGATGCAGGCTACAGCATTAGGTAGCTCGCTGGACCTGTGTGTTCCCGATGAGTGTTTTCCCGCTACATTGACTGTATGCAGTTGAAATCCCACATCGCACAACGTTTCATTACTTATTGTAAATAACCTGTAGCTCCGATCGCAATCGCGTGACTTTTCCTTGCTTATTGCATGTACACAACTCTGATCATCAAGTACACATTTTACATCTAACTCACAGTTGCTATTACATTGATTGAGAGTGTGGAACTGTCCCTTTAAGTGTGGTGGGTTGCTGGCCTCCTTTAAGAGAGCCTTGCTATCTTTACCCCAATCCTCTTCTTCGCTTGGTACCACATGTTGCTCCATCAACGCTGCACCTCATGGTCCGGCAGCCGCCATCTTTTTTCTCAGCGCCTCACCTCATGGTTTGGGTGCCATATTTATTCCATCCACGATGTCGACTGCTGTACTGCTGTGATCCTCTTCTCCCCGGGTTCCTCCACCGAAGCTGGGAAGTCGCCTCTGGATCCGATTTTCTTCCTCCGGAGTCCTGCCACTGGAGTCTGGAAGGTGCGTTCGGGTCGTCTCAGCTGGATCATTTCCATGCAGTCATGCTGAGAGATCTGTGCCTCGGGTGCTGTGCTGGTCTGCTCTCTGGTGCCAGATCCAACCTCAGGTGGGGGTTTGCTTTGCCCGAGCGCAGGGGACGTCAATCGCTGGAGGGATGAAATCATCCCAGCTACTATGGATCTTCTCCATCCACCTTCTTACGAGTAGCGTTGGTCCATCACCTGCGACAATCGACAGGGGTAACTTATGCACCACTCCGTCATGGAGTACCTTTACATTCGCGCTATCAATGACTGGGATAAGTTCATTGGTGTAGGTGCGCAGCTTTGCCTGAACCGGGATCAATTTGGGTCCTTCAGTCTGATTGTCCCATAGCCTCTCAAAGGCTTCTTGATTCATTACTGACTGGCTCGTCCCCATGTCCACTTCCATGAAGACTGGATCGCCATTTATCTCAACGTCCATCCTCAATGGAGAACATTCGGTGGTGCAGGTAAGCATGCTATATACCTCACCATGGGACCGAGCTGCCTCTCTGACTATCGCTTCATAATCCGCGCTGGATTCATGGCCATCTGCAGACTCTTCATCAACACAGTGAGTCATATTTCTATTAAACATTTGCTGCAGCCTTTACATACATAGTTTTTAAAATGGCATTGGTGGGCCCTATGATTCCCTCTGCAAAGCCAGCATGGTGCTACTAGATTAGCCCCCCTCGGCGGACTCTGAGTTAAGGGACTCGGGAGCTTGTTCTCTCTCCCCTGACAAGATTCCCATTCTACAGTCCAGCCTCTAAAAGGCGCCATTCTGTGCACAGTACTTGCCAGGTTTGAGTCCTGAGGATGAGTCATCAGCCTCGAACTGCAGATCGAGGACATGAATGCTTGGCTCACGCAGATGGCCTTCTGCAGTGTGACTGTTGTATCCGCAGATAGTAGCTTATGAAGAAGGTCCTCATGGCCGATTCCGATGACAAAGATATCCCGCAGCGCTTCGGTGAGATGGTCGCCAAAATCACATGATGCCACCAGCCTCCTGAGGTCTGCAGCATATTTCGCGATCTCCTGGCCTTCAGGCCGTCTGTGTGTATAAAACCGGTTTCTGGCTGTGAGGAATCTCTCTTTGGGCTTGAGTTGTTCTTGGATCAATGTTACAAGCTCCTCGTATGTCTTGGTTGTTGTCTTCGCTGGTGCCAGCAAATCCCTGATGAGGCCATAGACGGTGGGCCCACAACTGGTTAGCAGGATAGCTCTGCACTTATCAGCCAGTGTAGCTGGATTGTCGTCTGCCAGGTCGTTGTTGTGAAGAAATGGTCGAGCCTCTCCACAAAGGCTTCCCAATCATCACCATCAGTGAACTGCTGCAACGTACCAAAGTTAGTCATTTTCGCGTGAAAGTCTGTAATCTCATCGTCAATTGTTATGTCTTCAGATGCTCTAATAATGACTCCACGAGACAATGTGTTGTGCTTGAACTGTAGTGACCTTAGTCCATTTAATGTAACTCTAGAGTGAGGATCACACGTGGTGGCCTGCCTTTTATACTAGGCTGGCACACCTGTACAGGTAACCTACAAGTCTCCCACTGCAGTGCCTTCTGATGGCACACCTTGTAATAGTACAAGTAGTAACCATGTAGGATACATGACATCCTTCTACTCCTCGTCGTCTGCCTCTTTTTCCTCCACTCTCTTCTGAGGTGGACTGGCAACCCCATCAGGCAATTGTTGTCCTCTCCTTATAGCTAGTTTATGCAACACGCAGCAAACCACAATAAACTCAGTGACCTGGTCAGGGTGGTACTGTAGGCTGCCTCCAGAGTGGTCCAGGCATCTGAAGCGCTGCTTCATCACTCAAATTGTCTTTTCGACGATATTGCGTGCAGCTAAATGGCTTTAATTGTAGTGCTTCTCGGCTTCCGTCTGGGGATTACTCAGTGGGGGTCATAAGCTAACTGGCAAGGCCATATCCTTTATTACCCAGCATCCAACCGTGACCTTGTGGCTGACTGTTAAATAGGTCAGAGACTGTGCTCTCACGCAAGATGTGCGCCTCATGGATGCTGCCTGGAAAATTAACATTTACTGCCATGATTATTTGGTTGTGGTCGACAACGAACTGCACATTCAGGAAGTGGAATCCTGAAATCGGTTACGAAATACCTCCGCATTCTGTAAAGGTGCTCTCAAGGTGGTGTGCGTACAGTCTATTGCTCCCTGAACCTTGGGGAAGTTTGCTATTCTCGAGAAATCCAAAGCCCTCTCGGTCTGTAACTCCCTGGTCATGGGGAAGTTTATAAAGTCCATCCTGCGTGCGTAAAGGGCTTTAGTCACCTGTCAAATGGAGCAATGTGTGCCGTGCTGAGAGATATCACAAATGTCGCCAGCTGAAGCCTGAAAGGAGCCCGATGCGTAGAAGGAAAGTGCCGCAGTAACCTTTAACTCAAAAGGCAGTGCAGTCCTGATGGTGCTGGTAGGCTCCAGATCTCCCTTAATTAGCTGGCATATCTCAGTGATGACCTCCTTTCGGAAGCGCAGCCTCCTAAGGCACGTGTTATCAGACAAGTTCAGGTATGATTGCTTTTCCCTGTAAGTTCGTCTGGTGTAAGGTCTCCTCCTCCGCATCAGTCTGCCACTTCTTTGATTGGGCTCTTCACTAAATCAAACTTCAGTCTCCAGCATGTGAGCATTTACAAATAATGGTAGAGAAGTTACAGACCCTATCACGATTGCTATAAATGTCCTTTGTCCTCAATAAATAGAAATGTGAGCAGATGAGTCAGTAAGGCCCTTAAAATAACTCTCAAATTAATTATCCTGATAAGCTCCTTTTTCAAACAGCCTCTCGCTTCGTCCGACATTCAAAATGGCGTCCATAGTGCCGAGTCCTGTGAACAGTGCCGGTTAGGAGCAGCTTTTCTCCAGCGATCCTCTCGGCGAGCGATCAGCCCGGCGATGTGTGGGCGATGTGGTGAAAGTTGTGGAGGGCAATCACCTCGGCGATGTGAAATTCTTTGTGTGCCAAAGATTGGGCCGGCTATCTTTGGGCAGTGTTCCAGCCCAACTTTCCACTTTTTAAGTAAAATGGGTGATAGCCTGCCTATTTGGGCGATAGCCTAGTGATCATCAGGGGAATGTCCAGCCCCAAGAATCAATATATTCAAAAAAATATTTCAAAGAGCAACAAGATTCTTTAAAAAAGACAAAAGGCTAGAATTTCCAGTGCTTCACGGTATTGGCCGTTTTGGGCGAGAATCGGGTTGGCAAAAAATTTCCCAGCTGAGGCACGCCGGCGGTTTCGAAGTACCACTGGGGAGCAGACCGTTGGCGTGCACCTTCCACAGATAACCATGGCGTGATTTTTAGCTCAGCGGTGACCCGTAGGTAAGTATAAAAAAAAACGCCGAGAATCAGCAGAGCTGGGCGGTAGATGAGTAGCCCTGCAAGAAAAAATTAAGTCATTGGTTTTATACTAATTATTTAAAAATTCTCTTGTAGTGATTTAAGTGAAAGGGGTCCTGAGAATGCTTTTATGATTTTTTATTTTATGTTTTTTGAAAAAATATTTTTTGTGCTTTTCTTCTCCTCGGCCAGCCCGCAGTCTCGGTGTAAATTTTTAGTAAATTTATTAATTATCGCCCAATCAACCCGAAATTCCATTTTTCTGCCAAGAATCAGGTGCAATGCCCATATTTTTCGCTGGGTGGATTTTATTTTGGGGGGGGGAATTTTTCGCCGGCTATAATCTTGGGAATCTTAGCGGTCTTTTGGGCGGGAATTGAGCGCTGGCAGATTGTTTGGAAACTCTAGCCCAAAATTTATCTGTTTGTCACTGAGGACCAGTAGCTACACTATCAATTCACAGCTGGTTGTTTATGCTGCCTGCTGCCATTGGTACTATCAGACCTAGGAGACAACCCTGTACATACATGCTTATAGACATATATGGAGCTCCATGTTACAGCTTAGCCATTCTCTCAATACCCACCATGGCTAGATTACAGTTTCCATTAGCAAATAAGTCTGTAATGAACTGAAATCTACATCTTTTGTCTTCACCGTGTATGGGTTAGCTTAGCCTAAGTCTAACAGTTAAGACTGAATCATTGTAAATCACTTACTGGAAAATGAATGAGATGTGTACAGTCATATTTCAAGGTTTTTTTTTACCATTGCTTCACAGAAAGGATTTTACTTTTTTTTGATTAGTTGCTGCAAATGTTGTACTTTAATAGCCTAAGGGACAATCCCACCAGATCTGTTTTTTTTTGCTCCCACTACCAAGTACATCTGCATGATGTCAACACTGCAATCGATTACTATTAGGAAACCAGCAACGACAGGAAGGATTGTTTTTCAGAGAAGAATTTCCTCTTTGGCCAGAAAGTCACCCCACCCCTTCCCCACCCCAAGAAGAACTAATGACCATGTAACCAGAATTTGGAAATCATTGTGTTAGAACAGACTGGTGGGCGTAAGTCTGTCCAACCACATTTTTGTCATCAGAAATTTTGGAGCTTACATTTCTAGACAGGAATCATTAACAGGAATTCACAAAGAGAGGTCCTCTGGGTGACCACATGAAAACAAATGGCTATGTTTTAGGTAGCCCAACAGTAATATGAAATAACCAGTTGTACATAAACATTGCATAAATTTATAAAATGTCTAATAAGTTCAGTGGAGCCCTGAGCACTTTGTAAAGCAACTTTAAGCTTGCAGTGGAATAGCATGGTACAGCTATTTCTTTCAACGGGCCTCATGCCATTCCTCACAATAGACAGGTCAGGATCTGACTCGAGAGCTGTACAATGTTAGTGTTATTGTAAAGTGGTAACTGATAAAGTTTTAGATAAATATACTATTAATTGCACTACTTACTCATCCCTAGACCTTTTAATCATCTTTTTCTTATATCTTGAATAGAACCCAAAGTAAAAAAAAACTTTTGGAACTTGAGATTCCAATCGAAGAAATAGGACAGAACACTGATAATTATTGTTTTATTTTTAAATGTGCGCTTAAAAATTCAGCTTTAATATAAGTGTTGGGTATTATATATAGCATACTAAAGGCTAATGCATGTTAGAAAACATATCAAAAAATGTAAAACATCAGCAAGGAATCTGATTGTTTTCACATCTCATGGATAACATGTAACTTTCCATCATAGACTGAAGGAAAACTTCTTAAGTTGTACATGCGTTGGGAGACGATCATTACTACAACTAATAAACCAGAGCTTATTTTATAGATTCCTAGGAAGTCAGTTAATTTATATGTATAGCTGTATTGATATTGGCCTGTAGAAGCATGTGGATATTTTCTCTTTTGATATGCCATGATATGGAACAAAAGTAGTCAATCATTTGCAAGATTTTCTTTGGAGATGGAAGAATATGGAAAAAATTGATTCCTATCCAAAGAAACAAATTGGTAAAACTACTGTTTATTTCCTTCCTTTCATTTTCATTTATTTTCACCCTTTCATTGCTCCTTTTGTGCTTAAATTATTGTGGTTCTTTATGTTTTTCATTTCTACTTGTGCATTAGAGAGTCAAAAGTCAAGTAAAATTTGTGCTTTAGTTCAAACACTTGCAGCCTATCAGCTCCATTTGGTTGCATTCAACTCAGGTCAAGATGACCCATGCTGAATACAATCCATCAGTGATAATATTGGGGCTGCTACCAAGTCTGTTAGTTTGTCAGGAGGTAATAAATTAATTGTCCAGCACATGCATTGACTACTTTCGTAAATTAAATCCAGACAGATTGTTTATACCAGCCCAGAGATGCAATGACGGGAAGAGGTAATGTGATGTGGAATTGAAATAAATCACTTCCGACTATTTGGAGCAAATCAGCTGCAAATTTACCACCAATGCGAATTTCCAGCTATTGTATAAAGGATTCTTAATTAATCCAATTTGACTGTACGTGTTGTGGGTTTCTGTAGGTATTCTATTGTGGCACTGAAACATGGAAAGGTCTTCAAATGTTGCATGTTAAATTGAACAAAACTCATTCTCCTTGTCACCCAGACAATATTGAACCTTAGGGACAAGATCTGCTTGTCTGTGTTTTATCTTTCAAATGATAATACAGAGAACATTCTGCAAATACTACAACAGTGAATATATAAATCACAACCCCTTTTGAGACATCAAGTTATAATCCACTTTTAAATTGTCTCAATCCAGTTTGCAGTGGATGTGAGTCCACAGCATGATCAAAACAAAGGAGCTGTGCATTAATTAGCACTCTTAGAGCTGCATTTTCGGAAAACGGTAATTTTATGCCAAGATTACCGTTTTCATTGCGCTATTGATTTTAGGCCTAACTTTTGGACTTTACGTTTGCGTCATCGGTAAAATCGGTGTTGCATGAGGATTGGCGGCACAAATCGCAAGTTTTGGCAACTTTAGTCCGTGGTCGGTAGCACTGCAAGAGAGATCTTGGGAGGTAGGGGGGGTGGGTGGGGACAAAAAAAGTGCTAAAAACATTCAAAAAACATTCACAAAACCCTTACTTACTAAATCGCTGCAAAAAATTAAAAATAAAAAGTTTTACTTACCTTTTCTGCAGGTCTTCGTACTTACCACTGCTGGCAGGGCTGCATCGACAGGTTTGACCTGTCGGTATTCTGAGCATGGCAGAGAGTGCCGAAAGTACGATGGTAATGCAATCCGCGCCGCAAAAAGGTGCTCGAGGATCCCGCCGACCGGGTTTTCGCCACAGAGGATCAAATCTTGGCGAAAACCTGGTCGCAAACCTGGTAAAAATCCAGCCCTTAGAATTAAACCCCTCCAGAATGGAAATGGCATACTATTGCAGTGGTAGCTACTTTCTAAATTTAGGATTAAAATATACTTTTGGGAAGACTACTGAGGAGCTCCGAGTTCCACCTGATTGGTGGCACAAACAGGACCTGACGTACACAGAAATTCTCAAACAATTGAGTTTCCCTCATATGGGACTAAAATATGGGAATTCTGAGACACCGGGCTGAACTTTAACATGTAAAAACAGATGGTTTGGGGCTGGGTCAGATGTAAAAATTTTAAAATATGACACCCGCCTCCAACCCACTCACTTCCGGGTTTAACCACGGCGATACAAGTGGCGGGCAGCCAACCCGCTCCCAGGAGGCAGGTTGGCAAGTTAAATGTTTTAATGACGCTGGTAGCCTCTGATTTAACTTGCTTTGCAGGTTTTACAGTGGCCGGAAAGTTTCCCAGGCCTCGGGTAAACCCGGCAGCTGAAGGAAGGCGAAGACAGCTTCGGGGAGAAGTAAGAGGTGGGCACCGGAGGGACTGGAGTGCATCATCACGCCCGGCAACCAAATTTTAATTTGATTTTACGTTTTAAAGTTTAATTTGTTTTCATTGCCGGTGCTTTTAGTGTCCCCCTCCCCTTTTATAGGGGGCACTGGAAAAATTTGATTTTAGCGCCCCAAAAAAAACAAAAAAAAAAAGGGGCCTTGAAAATGTCTGCTGTGTCACCCAGGTCGAGTGGCATGGTTTTAATGTTTATGTTTTTGCAGGTAAACTCAAAAGAGTTTCGGGGAGAAGTACCTTTACAGCACTGATTGTGGGCCAGGAGGAGCAGGTGTGCTTCCCTCCCAGCCCCCCAAGCTCCCACGCATCAGATGCACCCACCCTCCCCAATACAAAGAACCCCGGGATCTGACCACCCCCCCCCCCCCCCCCCCACTTTCGGGGATAGGACCCTCCCAAGATTTTCGCCGGGCCATGTATTGGTCCTACCTGGTCTGGAGTCCTCCCACCTGACTGGAAGACAAGCCTGTCAATTAGGATGTCAGGCTGACTTCCAGGTAGGGACCCTGTCAAGTACAAAACACGCACACTGTGGAGTTGAAACTCGACAGCATGCGGGGGGAATCCCAGATTTTGAGGATTTCTGTCCAAAACTCTGTGCACCCCCACCACCTACATAACCCACCCCTGTTAATATTCAGGCCACCAATTCTGATAGACATTGGTTAATTTCATTAAAAAAGAACTTTGCAAACCCGACTTTGGTGGCCCGCCCAATGTTCGGCGGTCTCGCGGTTGTCGGTCAATCTTCACTGCGGCGACATCGGTCCATGCGGTCTTGAGCAGTGCGTCAGTGGAGTGTGATGGACGGACTGCTCCAGTTGTGCAGGGTAAGTTGTCTGGGACTTGGGGCTCTTTGGGTCCTGAGTTCTGCGCACGCGCGCTCTTCCATCGAACTTTCCCCCCCCCCCCCCCCCAAGAAGAACAGTCCAGAGGCCAGAGACTACTGACGTCAAATCGCAGGTAACTGTCTCCAGGTACGTTTAGATTTTGAATTGTTTTGTGCAGTATTTTTGATTTATTTATAATACTTATGTATTTATTTATTTATTTTCACGTTTTTCGGGGGTGGGGGGTGGGTAGAATAGATCTCTGGGGGTGATTAGAGCTCTGAGGGGCATTAGATCTCTGGGGGGGATTAGATCTCTGGGGGGGATTAGAGCTCTGAGGGGGATTAGAGCTCTGGGGGGGGGGGAGGATTAGATCACTGGGGGGTTAGATCTCTATGGGGGGGATTAGATCGCTCTGGGGGGAATTAGATTGCTGGGAAGGCAAGGACTATGTCTGGGGGGGGAAGAGAAATAGATTGCTGGGGGGAGGAATAGGTCACTCAGGGGAGGAATAGATCGCTGGCGGTGAGGGGGGTAGAGGAACATTGTAGTTTACATACCGCCGACATACCATCGGCATAAAACCACCTTTTTTCAGACGGTGTGCAGCTCCGGTGGTATGTCGGTAGTGTGCTACCAATATTGGACTTTTGGACGGTCTGTAGGGCGCTCCATTTGGGCAGGCGGTATGTCGCTAATGAATTTCCCGCCTGGCGGTATGTGGGTGGTACGTAGGTATTTTTTGATCAATTTCGCGATTTTGGGCAGTATGTCTGCGGGCGGTATGCGGCATTATGTCCACCAATTTTGACCCTGTATACAGTAAAGAAACTGAAGTGTACTGAACTTGGAAATTTCAGTATTTATTAGTGATGATACAGTCTAAGCTATTTTCTTAATGAAATGTATTTTAGTTCAAAGAAATTTAATTGATTTGACTAAAGAAGTGTCCCCTCTAAAGGCAACCCATTTCAGAATGTAAACTTCCAAGCAGGGTTTTCCTCATGTCCCACAAGGTGCTATAACCAAAATCAAGCTAATGATGCTATGATTTTGTAGTTCTTGTTGCCCTTTTTGAATATTGGCACTACATGGACCTCCCTCCAGTCCATGTGAACAATTCCAGACCCTAGTGAGCTGTTAAATATATGAGCAAAGAACTCACTGAGCACCCTCGGGCGGAATCCATTTCCTCCACACTGTCTCATGAAGAAACACTTCCAAGTCAGTTACAGCAGGGGTTAGATACAGAGTAAAGCGCCCTCTATACTGTCTCATAACAAAACAGTTCCAGGTCAGTTACAGTATGGAATTGCTCACATGGACTGGAGGGCGGTCCATGTGGTGCCAATATTCAAAACGGGCAACAAGTCAGAACTGAGGAATCATTAGGTTAATTTGGTTAGAGGCAAGTTGCAGGAAGGAGTAATTAGAGATACTCTGTATGACCACCTGGACACAGAAGGGGTTATTAGGGACTCTCAAAATGGTTGCATTTCTTTTGAGGGAGTTACATGTTGGTGGATGTGGATAGCCTGGTTGATATTGTATACCTGGATTTTCAAAAAGCTTTTGACAAGGTGCCACACAATAGGCTGCTTAATAAGATAGAGAATTATGAGATTGCAGGCAAATCATGGATTGGATGAGGAAATTGGTTGCATTCTCTTCAGCAGAAGGTTGTTACTACTGGTAATAATTCTGCATGGAGTTCGGTTACTAGTGGTGTCCCACAGTGATCAGTATTAGAACTGTTGCTCTTCATGACCTTTATTAATGAGCTGTATGAAAGTGTTTAGGGAGCTATCTACAAGCTTGTGGATGATCCAAAGATTTGTGCAAGTTTTAGCATGTTAGATTTGAAAAAACAACTAAAATCAGATCTAGATTTAATGGGAGAATGGGCCCGCATCTGACAGGTCAGTTAATATTCATAAGTGCAATGTTGTCCAGGTGGGTTGGGTTAATGCCAAGCATGTGTATACCATGAAGAGTTCTGAACTAAAGTTTGTTATAGTACATGAATCTTTAAAGGTTTATGACCAGTGCCATGAGGCTGTAGTATAAGCAAATAGACTATTAGGATACATTGCTAACACAATCGAATAAAAAACATAAAGCACCATATTGTCCTTGTAAAAGGCACTGATGAAGCCTCATCGAGAATATTGTATCCAGTTTTGGTCCTCTCACATGGTGCCTTATATAGAGGACCTGAAAAAAGTTCAAAGGAGGGCCAGTAGATTTATATCTAGCTTAAAGGCCCTTAGTTAAGGATGGAGCTATTTGCACTAGAAGATGCTCACTGATTAGTCCCCTTGGAGGATAAGCCACACCCAGAAGTTCCTCTGGAATGTGTAATTGGAACCGCCTAGCCCAAGTTCTGAGTGACCTTGCAATGTGTAATTCGAGCCATTCAGACTTCAGATCCCAGAGAGGATAGAGCTCCCCAACCCAATACAATTTCCTGACACCCCCAGCCTAAGTTCATGCCCTCCAGCCCAAGTTCATCCCTCCCTCACAGCCCAAGTTCATCCCTACCCCCCCAGCCCAAATTTATGCCTCCCTCAGCCCAAGTTCCTAACACCCCAGCCCAAGTTCATGCCCCACCTGCCATAGATGAGGCATTGTGTGTGGGTCATGAATTATTAACAGGTTTATTGGGCATGAAGTGAATAGTGACAGTGTCGTGACTTCCGGATTTCATCCACTCCAATGATATCCCTTGTAACATATGCATCGAGCTTTCCGAAAAATTGGGTGTGGGTGTAAAGGGGGTTGGAAGAATATGATCCATCTTTCCTGAGCTCCCTCTCTCACCTCATACTTCCCCTCTCTCTCTCCCCAGTCTCTGTCTCATTCTCTCTCTCTCCCCCCACCTCTTTCCAACCCCGTGTCTCTCTCTCTCTCTCTCTCTCCCCCCTCCCGTGACTCTCTCCCCCTCCCATGTCTCTCTCTCCCCCCCAGTCTCTCTCCCCCACGTCTTTCCTGCCTATCTCTCTGTCTTCCCCCCCATATCTCTCTATCTTCCCCATCTCTCTCTCTCCCCCATGTCTCTCTCTCTCTCTCTCTCCCTGACCCTCTCTCTCCCACCTCCCCGTGTCTCTCTCTCTCTTCCCCACCCCCGTTTCTCTCACTCCCTCCCCCCCGTGTCTCTCTCTTCTCTCCCCCCTGTGTCTCTCTTCCACTACCTCCGATGTTATCTCTCCCACAGAAGGCCGCGAAAATGTTCCAAAAAATGCAAATGCATCCAGCTCCAGCAGCAGCAGACAGGTCCACATAAGCTCGTTGTATGAGCCCACTTCCGAATTCCGGCCTCCTCATATGTTGCACTGCGTTTGTGCGACTGAATCGAAGGCACATGGCCAAAACGGGGACAGCATCCAATGCGCGCATGCGCAGAAGGACACAAAAACAAGTACAAATGGTCACTCTGCTTAGTTAACAAAATAGGTTTACAGAGCTGTGTCATTTACTTTAGAAAAGCCTTGGCTTCGGGTGGACTTGCTTGAGGCCCTTGAAATTGTGGATAAACTATTTGAATTAGATAGGTTAGGGAGACATGCGTATAAGTCATGTAATCATAGAACTAGGTTAGATGTCAAATGTCAGGAGGTTTTATTTTTGTTGAGGGTTCTCGACCTTTGCGACTAATTACCAGTTTGTGCAGTGAGGGCAGATTTACTGCAAGCATTCAAAAGGGAGCTGGATAAGTGCTTGGCTATGGCTGTTATCACAACATACAAAAGGTATTGGGCAATGTGTCTTGTGATCACTGTGGACTTCTGGAATTTGTTTTATTGCTTTCGGAAGGGAGGGGGTCAGAGTGGAACTTCCTAGATTTTTGTTACCCTGAATTTGCTTAAGAAAGAAAGGGTGTCTGTTACGACCTCAGGACATTGCAAAGCGCTTCTCAGCCAATGAGTACTTCTGAAGTGTAGTCACTGTTGTAGTGTTGGGAACCATGGCAGGCAATTTGTGTCCAGCAAGGTCCCACAAACAGCAATGAGATGAATGACCAGGTGATTTGGTTCAGTAACATTGGTCAGGACACTGGGAGAGCTATCCTGTTCTTCTTCGAATAATGTCATGGGATCATCTGAAGGGCCTCAGTTTAAATCTCTTCTGAAGGACGGCACCTCCAACATTGCAGCACTCCCTCAGTACTGCATTGGAGTGTCAGCCTAAATTATATGCTCACGCAATGGAGTAGGGCTTGAACCCATGACCTTTTGATCCAGAGGAGAGAGTGCTACTACTGAGCCAAGACTGACACCTTAGAGGCTAGGATTTTTCTCTGTTTTATGAGTCTCTCCCACAATATTACATAACCGCTGTCGGGTGAAATGCAATGAGTGTCATGATGCTTAGTTGGACCATTATGGTATTGGACAGGCTCAATGGACCAACTGGTCTTTTTTTGTCCTTCATTTTCATATGTTCATATGTTTATAAGGGGGTTACAAATATCAATCTAACTTCTACCTCAGACTCTTGTTCAGTGACTAGAGCGATAGTTGCATGAAATCTGACTCCTCGCAACATCCTCGATGGAACATAATATGGGATTAGTGAAAAATAATGTTTGAAGGACCAAATTAATCCCTTTATATCTTTAAATATTATCATGTTAGAAATACAGCTGACTTCTTTGATGAAAAACAAATCTCATTCTATCTATTTTGTTGGCATAGAATACACAGCTGAAAAACAAATAGTATATTTTATTTCTCATGTGCAAACTCTATGTGGCATAAAATTTGGCAAACAAATCACAGGTTTCTTTCCTTTTATAAAAGATCAAACCTTTTTTTCTCATTGTATAATTGTCCACCCAGTTGATACTTCTACAAAAAGACCCCAAAAAATGCTATCTTTGTTGCATTGAAATCTATATTTGCTAAAGGGTGTTTCACATATCCAGCTGATATGAGAAGTGAAATACGTATGAAAAGAACTTACAGGGTATATTTTGGTTTACAGTCCCATTATAACTCTTTTGTAAAAACAGTAATTGTACTGCATCCAGATATCTTTGCAATGAGACCTGTAATTAGACTATTTCTTTTTAAGGATACAGCTTTCTTTCAATAAATAATTATTGTAAGCTATATATATCAAATGGCCTTTAGTCCAACAGTTAGAATGCTTTCTATTGCTGAAAGGCTCTGCTTCCCAGGTAAGTCGATCACTCAAACTGCTGTACCTCAGTCGGATAGGTTTCTAGCAGTTGTTGGTCAAACTCCGAAGTATTTGCCGTGTGGATTCAATCTCAGGAGAAGGGAAAAACTGATGCTATGCAACACATTTACTGAAGTACTAGCAGATCGTCCATGGTGTTGCTCAAGGTGAACTGGAGATTTTACATGAACAAAGTTGTTGCACCAAGTTATATTACCAGAAAAACAGACTTATCAGCACTGGGGGTAGCCCTGGAATTTGGGAGCACTGAAAAAGGTGCCCAGGCTCTGGCAGTGCTGGAGTGGAATGTCTGGGTCCAGCAGTACTTTGAGAGTCTGGGAGCAGTGGGAAATTGGGAAATGGTACCAGGGTGGTGGGTAGGTGGAGCAGTGGCGGGGGGGTGGTGTAAGATTCCAGGAACTTTAGAAAGGAGTTTCTAGGAACATTGGTCATGTCCTGGAATCTGGGGTCTTGGGGTCTGAGATCATTAGTGCTGTTCTAGGATTAGGGAGCACTTGGAATGATGTCTAGTTAACATTGAGAAGGAGTCCCAAAATCTGGGAATTGAGGGAAGTCTGAGGAGGGGGTCCAACAGGACTAAGTAGAAGGTTTTGGAGTCCAGGAATGCCAGGGGCAGTATTGGGGGTTACTGGGGTCTGGCTGTATTTGGAGGAGCAGGGTCTAACAGCCTTATTGGGGAGAGGGCTCAAATTGCTGTTGGCTCCTTTCCATCAGGTCCCAAACCCACACTGTGTTCTTGCCTATCAGCAATTTCCCACACCTATCTGCTGCCACTTTTGGTCCCTCAGGTATCGTCTCATCACATTCCCGATCAACCAGTTCCTATCTTTATGTAATAAAAACCGAAAATGCTGGTGAGGTAGAGAGAGAAACAGAGTTAACGGTCAGAATCTTGCCAGCGCTCAGAGGGTGGGTTTGGAGGTGAATCCGCTGTCAAAATATAAATGATTGACAGCGGGTTGGGATCCCGCTGTCAACCTGCTTCCCTATGAGTTTCCCAAGTGCTGCATCTGTCTGCACTTTGCAGACCTGCCCTGACACCAAGCGACGGGTGAGTCAATTGATATTGTTGAGGCACACCAGCAGAACCAAAGGCACCAAACTGCTCCGCAATCACCCGATGCTGCACAGGACACAGGGCATCAGAACATGACCACATTACTGCCTGGGAAGCCAGGGATGGCCTCACCATGGCCACATTTACTTCACTTGATGCTCTACCCCCTGGCTGCCCATGGTGCGCCAGGTTCGCACTACCCCACACCAGCTCCAGAAAGCATTGTAACAATGACCAAGCCATTCCTTTCACACTCAATATCATTGCGGGATGGGGGCGGGGGGGGCGGGGGGTACCTTTATGTCCCACCATTTACTCGAACTCACCAAACCACTTCCAAAAGTGCACACAAATCTGTACAAGAAGGCAAAGAGTTGAAAATAAAGATTTCAATGTTTGGCAACATATTAACATAAACTTTACATGAACATCGGCTAAAAGATCCAAGTGCCTACCCTTGTGTATTGTTAGTTGGTATGATTGGACGAGGATGAGGGTGAGTGTAAGGTAGTGAGATGTGGAACTGATAATGTGGATAGAGAGAGAGGGATGGGTGGAGGTGCATGGTAAGCTGGTGTGAGTAAAGATGTGCAGGAGTAGGGGCAGGAAGGCAGAGTGATGGGGATGTGATAAGTGGCACAGCAGAATGAGGTTAAGTGTGGCTTTGCAGTAACGTTTTGTGATCTACTGAGATCATTAAAAGGTTTGCGCCACTGCAGCTAGGCCTGCCTGACGACAACCCAGCTTATGCCCTCATGTGCAACGTTCGAGCTCTGCTATAATTAGAAGGTTAAGAAGGGGTCTCGGGACTCAGATGAACTAACAGACTGTTTGCAGCGGTCAGCTTTTAGATCGCATAATAGGCAGTTGAGATAACGCTAAGAATAACATGTTGACTTTGCAATAACTAACCGAGGTAAGCTGCATGACTTAGAAATGGAACCACAAGGGGCCTAGGAGGGTAGGAAAGCAGAATAATGGAGCAGAAGTGAACTGTTAACGGGATACCACCTGACCTGAGCAAAGGTCAGGCTAACGACAATAAATTGTGGCCACATCAGTCATGTGCTTCTTCGGTAAATGAGGCGGTACCTTATTGATACACGAGCTGGGCAGAAAACAGAGGCGAGTGATTGTGATGCGGAAGGGAAGTAACCAATCAGTCACTGATTGCGCGAGGGCTTTAAACTAATCAAATTGTCCCAAAGGAGCGTGCACGAGGTTGAACATGTATGTTTAAGTGTCTAAAAGGTTGTTTGAAATTACGTATCATTGGACAGTGACCTGGCTAGGACCATAGCAGGTCACCTCCCACTGATGCGAATAAAGACTGCTTGAATCTTCGAACACAGACCTGGTGTCGAGTGTTAATTTGAAATACTCCACTTCAGAGTAGGGTCAGGAAGGCAGAGTGATGAGTGGCACAGCAGGATGAGGTTGAGTATGGCTTTGCAGTAACGTTTTGTGATCTACTGAGATCATTGAAAGGTTCGCAACATTGCAGCCAGGCCTGCCTGACGACATCCCTGCTTGTGCCCTCATGTGCAATGTGCAACCGGGCTGCGTTGGTGTCCTGGGGATGTCCCTTCCATCCATTGGATGGAAAGAGAACCTCCCTGCTTGCTGTGACTCCCTCCAGAAGCATAAAGAGGGCGTCATAAGAGAGCCTGGGTGCAGTGGTGCACCTTTGTGCAGTGCTTGTCAGTGCTTGCAGCACCTCAGTGCTGTAGAACACTGACAGCACAACTGTCAAAATGAATTTGGACATGGTTCCTTTAAGGAAACTGGCTGATGACGCTTTATCAAATGATGACATCAGACCCGCTTCCTTCTAATTAGCCGGGAACCTCGCAGGATGGGTTTAATAAGCCTCATCAATGGAAGATTCTTCTCACAGAGCAGGATGAAGCCAGGAGCAAGGTTGCAGCCCGCCACCTACCTCGTCCACACTGTGCCCACCTCGGTAGGCAAAATCGAGGCCAACGTTTCAGGTCGATGATCTTTCATCTGCAGAATTTCCTCAAAATGCATTCCCAGCATGCATCAGGAGTGGGGAAACATTGGCTGCCAGAATCTAGTGTTGGGAGTTTCAAAGTCTTTTCGGGTTCAGGCCTCATGATGCCAGGTATCAAGTGGGTTCGCCAATTGTGAGAAATTTGTCAGCTCACATGCTGAGCCGGTTGGCAGGTAGAGCCTAGGGTGTGGGGGGGGTGCGGTGTGGGGGTGTGGTGAGGAAGTGATCCCAGAGGAGGTGGAGCATGAGCAGGTAGTGGCATACCTAATCCTCCTGGCCCCACAGAAACAAAAGAACATGAAGTTTGAGGCCTTTTCTTGAGCGACCACCAGTGGTGCCGTTAAGGATCTCTGGTTCACTCAATGTCTAGCACTGTGTTCAGAAAAGAAAAATTGTCCACATACACAGTCTTTATTAAACATAACCTTCCATGAACAAACCAAAATTTGGAAATGAATCACCAATTTTGTGCCTTCAACATTTATACTGTCAAGCTTTCATCTACTTTTTTTCCTCTCAAATACATATGAAGGAATGTTTGGTCTACTTACAGCTTAAGTTACAAAGCCTGTGTAACTACTTACTCAGGGGGATTCTTGAATTGTCTGCTCATTGGGGAGGTGGGAGGAGGGGGTCAGCTATTATGAAGTGGTTGATCAACTCTTGGTAGTTTTCTAAGTTGGCGTGCATGTTAACTGTATCATTGAATTCTTTAAGATGGCTTAGCATATAACCCATTCTGAACCATTTGCTCCTTTATACATGCATACACACACACAACCATAAAATAACTAAGTGCTGAAGATAGCATATATAAGGTTGAGATTTGATACAAAATACATTGATTGAGATAGATATCTTATGAATGGTTGCACACCATAGACTATACGTGACACGTTTTCTTCGATAGATTTTGGAGCATGAGGGAAATACTGATATGTGGGAATAAGAGATCATTAAGCAGAAACAAAGTTGAAATTCAGAACAGCTATTTCATTTATTTAACTTTTTTCTCTGTTTAGTATTCAATCAAAAAGTACCACTTCAAAGCCTTAATAGCAGAGACCGTTATAGAATCTAAGCATATTGGGGAATATAAATTAAAGCAACTTACAGATAATAGAATAGGCTGATAAATATATCTATCTCTTTTTCTATAAATATATAACATTTAAAATTATTTTTTAGTGGAACTCTCCAGAGAAATTTATAGTTGAGGAAAGATTCCCACTCGTGGTTCACTAATGTTATAAGCATTAGAGTTTCAGAACATTGCTCCCCTTTCTAGAAGAGAAATTATGAACGTATTTCTTTTGATTTGTCTTGCTTTGTCGTTTTGGTGTTTTGAAATGAGCTGATTCTTATTAGGAACAGCTCTGTTGTTTTGAAATTCCATGGCTACAAATGATTAGGCAAAACTAAAATTCTTACACTGAGTTGAAGTAAGACTGTTTTAATGTGGTGACTCTGGAACTTAGAATAAAGTAAAGGAAAAGCTTTTATATTAGCCGTTGGATGTTACTTGATTTGGAGATCTATAATGAAATTTGACACTTTCGCATATTTGCATTTATGAAGTGTTTCATCTGGCAGATCAGTGCTGTAAATCAATAGAAACTGAGGACACATGCCATTGATTCTATAATCATATGTTCAGAACTTCAAAATCTCCTATTATGTAGTGGATTAATTATAGTAAACTACTTTCATTAATTATTATTCAGATGTCAACCCCAATAACTCTTATGTGACTTCTCATCCCTCAAATTATATACGTCAATTTAAAGGTATTTTTAACATTCGCTTTTAGATGCAGGTCACTAATATGTGGAATGAAGATTTTATTCCTCACCCAAATGTCAAGCAGGGGTTGGTCGAAGACAGTTTAGGAAATCATAAACTCCATCCTCAGATTTATTTTCTAACTCACTTAAAGACAATTTCAACTTCCTATTGTCGTTGACTCCATTTTTTCCTACTGCTATCATACTGAATCTGTTGGTGTACATTATGAATCACAGAGGCCAATACTGACCTCCGCTGGAACCCTGACTCTCCTAACCTCCTCAGCTCTCTATTTTTCATTAGACAACCTCCAGCAGTACGCTGCCCCTCAGACAGCTTCTGGATTCACTTTCCCTCCACACCTGCCTCTGAACCCGGACATTGGTTCATTGGTCCTTCAAGCTGATTCCAGCCTAACTACAAGTCAACTGCATCTCACCATTGGACCTCTGACTTTAGCGTTGCCCTCTCTCTTTTTGTCTCTTTCCCTTTTCCCTACCCCTATTGGGCTCTTCTCTTCTATTTGCTCCCCTTCCTGTTACCCAGTAATGCATCCTGTAATTTCTCCTCTATTGGGTGCTTTGCTACCCGACACCTCCCCCCCCCCGCCAAAATCCCGACCCCAACCCTTCACAATTCCTTTACCTTCCTTCTCTCCTGTCACCATCCCAGGGATGACTCACTCTTGGATAAGCCTACAGCTTTCCTCTGCACCTCCCTCAGTATTCTCAAAAGGGTCCAGCAATGCATTCAATGGTGTATCCTTATGAGCAGCAACCCCAACTGCCTCATCCTCCTCTCTCACCAACCTTCCAAACCAGTGTGCCTGCTGGGGCTCACCTTCCCAATCTCCTTCCAGTTCCGATGATGCCCCATTGCTGAACACTTGGACTCTCCTATTCATCAAACTTTCCTAATAAATGGATTTGCCAGAATCAGTGCTGGTGTGAATCAACCTCAATGAAGATTTAATGTGGTAAAATACCTTGGGCTGGATTTTCGGTCTTCTGCCACCCCTGTTAGCACCCCAGAGGGGTGGCAATGGCTGCGATAAGCACTCCTGGGCGGGTGGACAGCTTCCAGTGCCCCGCCAGAACATTCGGTGCCAGTTTCGAGGGAACGCGGAGCATTACCGTCCAGAAGTGGCGAGCCGGTGTGCAACGCCCCTGGTTGCAACACCGGTTTTATATTTGGATTATGTCTGACCCGTAGTGCTCCATAGTGTGTTTTTTTCCAGATTTCTTACCCCACTCCCCCACCCCCCCGCCACCTCCGAAACCTTTCTTAGGTCACTCCGAAGCCGGCTTTTGAGATCAGGATTTTCACTTGCTCAGCCAGCCTAGTGCCCTAAAAGAGGTGTGTAATGCCTCCCATAGTTCTCCGCTCAAAATTCAGGGCCCAGCTGATGAATTTTGCAGTGGTAGACGCAAACCATTTACCGATGCAAAATTTACTGCTCCGCCTGGATTAGCACCACGACAGAGGCGCGACCGAATTTCCACACCCTTTAGTTTAAATAGGTCCTTTTAATCACATTTTCTGGAAGAAGCAATAAGAAAATCACAGCATAAAAGATTGTACAAAGGGAATTAAAGCATAGATAGTGAATATAAAACATTTAGCATAGGCAAAAGGTTGGACCAAAGGCAAACAATAGATTCAATTGTCCTTTATTGTTGTTTAATAGATGTGGTAGATGCAAAGCAGATTGCGAGAGTGTGTCATTTAATACTGGGCCTTATTTTCTTCTAGAGGTCCAGTCCTCGTCGATAGAGGAGGTCCAATCATTGCTGGAGGGGTGGGGGCCTGGTCGCTGTTGGAGGGGGCCCGGTCACCATTGGAGGCTCACCTGGCTCGCAGCGCGTCGCCGAGGATCGGGTGGGCAGCTGAGTCGATGTCAAAGGGGCAGTTCGCCAGAGAAGGTTGCTGAAGGAGGGAAGAGGTCCAGGTCCAGGTCGCTACTGTGGTAGGAGACTCAGACGTCGTTGTTGGTGATCCAGTCATCGTCGAAGAATGGTGTGGGGTTTAGGAGGAAGATTCGCGTACGAGGTAGGCTCAAATTTGTGGATTATAGGATTATAGGATTTAAGGACAACGAAGAGAGAGGCCCAGATCCAGGTCGCCGTTGTGGGAGGCTCGATCGCTGGTAGTCCGGTCATCGTCAGTGAGAGGCGTGGATGTTTGGAGGGGAGGTAGGCCCGAATTTGTGGGATTTGTAGGATTAGGGTTTAAAGTGAGGTGTTAAGAAAATGCACGCACTATTAGGATCTATTAGGGCTAGGGAAAGTTTAGACAGTGGGAGAGCGAAGGTTGAGGGTGAAAAATTGTCGCATGGTGGGAGATGACAAGGGTAAAATTTTTCTGGTAGGGGAGCTCCCTATGAAGCTGTCACCCCGGCAGCCATTTTGTGGTGGATGGAGAAAGCGCAGGTGATACAACAACTATCCGACAGCCACGACGTACGAGGATTCTTCACTGCAGTCAAGGCCACTTACGGTCCAAACTCCCAAGGCCCCACCCCATTCCTGGCAAAGAATGGGGAAACACTCATCAAGGACACCGAGGCTGTCAGGGCCCGCTGGAAGGAGCACTTTGAAGAGCTCCTCAATCGAGACTCTGCCTTTGACTCGAGTATTCTCAACTCCATCCCACAGCATGCAACCCACCACCACCTCAGTGAGACTCCAACACTGCAAGAAGTTGGCAAAGCCATAAAACAGCTCAAGAACAACAAGGCTACAGGTGTGGATGGAATTCCTGCTGAGGCGCTAAAATATGGCGGAGAGGCGCTGTTGGCGCTGATACATGACCTCATCTCTCTCATTTGGAGGGAGGAGAGCATGCCGGGTGATCTCAGAGATGCAGTGATCATGTCCATTTTTAAAAAAGGGAACAAATCCGACTGTGGCAACTACATGGGAATCTCCCTGCTATCAACCACTGGGAAGGTTGTCACTGGAGTCCTCCTCAACCGTCTTCTCCCTGTGACTGAGGAGCTCCTCCCGGAGTCACAGTGCAGATTTCGTCTCCTACAGGGAACAACGGACATGATCTTTGCAGCACGACAACTGCAGGAAAAATTCAGTGAGCAGTGCCAGCCCTTCTACATGGCCTTTTTCGACCTTACAAAGGCCTTTGACACTGTCGACCGTGAGGGCTTATGGTGCGCCCTCCTCCATTTTGGGTGCCCCCAAAAATTTGTCAATGTCCTTTGTCTGCTCCACAACGACATGCAGGTTGTGATCCTTACCAGTGGATCCGTTACAGACCCATTCCACGTCCGAACCAGAGTCAAACAGGACTGTGTCATTGCTGCAGCCTCTTTTCAATCTTCCTCAACGCCATGCTCCACCTCACTGCCAACAAGCTCCCCGCTGGAGTGGAACTAAACTGCAGAACCAGTGGGAAGCTGTTTAACCTACGCCGCCTCCAGGCCAGGTCCAAGACCACCCAAAATTCTGTCGATGAACTGCAGTACGCGGACGATGCCTGCGCCTGCGCACATTCGGAGACTGAACTCCAGGATATAATCAATGTGTTCACTGAGGTATATGAAAGCATGGGCCTTACGCTTAACATCCGTAAGAGAAAGGTCCTACACCAACCTTTCCTCGCCGCACAGCACTGCCCCCCAGTCATCAAGATTCACGGCGCGGCTCTCGACAACGTGGACCACTTCCCATACCTCGGGAGCCTCTTGTCAACAAAGGCAGACATTGATGCGGAAATTCAACATCGCCTCCAGTGCGCCAGTGCAGCCTTCGGCCGCCTAAGGAAAAGAGTGTTCGAAGACCAAGCCATCAAACCTACCACCAAGCTCACGGTCTACAGGTCTGTAGTAATTCCCACCCTCCTATATGGGTCAGAGATATGGGCAACTTACAGAAGACACATCAAGTCGCTGGAGATATATCACCAACGATGTCTAGGCAAGATCCTACAAATCCCCTGGGAGGACGGACGCACCAACATCAGATTCCTCGCCCAGGCTAACATCCCCAGCATTGAAGCACTGACCATGCTAGATCAGCTTCGTTGGGCAGGCCACTTAGTTCGTATGCCAGATACGAGATTCCCTAAACAACTGCAAAAGCAGAGCTCCTTCATGGAAAACAAGCCAAAGGTGGGCAGTGGAAATGGTACAAGGACACCTCAAAGCCTCCCTAGTGAAGTGCAAGATCAACACTGATGCCTGGGAGACCCTGGCCGAAGACCGCCCTAGGTGGAGAAAGTGCATCCTGGAGGGCGCTGAGCTCTTCGAATCTCAATGCTGCGAGTGTTAAGAGATCAGGCACAGGCAGCGGAAGGATCATGTGGTAAATCAGTGCCACCCCGCCTTCCCCCGATGAATATCTGTTCCACCTGTGACAGGGTCTGTGGCTCTCGTGTTGGACTGTTCAGCCACCAAAGAACTCACTTTATGAGTGGAAGCAAGTCCTCCTCGATTTCGAGGGACTGCCTATGATTATTATTTTCTTCTGAAGTGTTTTCCTTCTTTAATTCCTTCTTTAGTTAGGACAGAGAATGGAAAGAACAATGCAATGGGAGTTTTCATTGTTACCATGATTCATTCTTGTTAACAGAGAAGGTATAGCTCCATTAAGGTAAATTCAATTTGAATAGTGCTTTTCAGATCCACTGGGGCATGACTACCCGGCTGCCCCATAGGAGGCAGTCGGCTTGGATGGAGAGCTCATCCATCCGTCTGTGAAGCGGTCTGACCTCCTCAGGGCATGCTCCGTGTGCGGGCGCCCAACCCCCAGTCAGGACACATTTCTTAATCAAGGATAGGAGGGGATCTATGTTGGTCCAGATTTTGATCTGGCGGGCTGTGATGGGGGAGCCTGTGCTGTCAAAGGCATCGACAGCCATGACCATCTCAGCGCTTTGCTCCGCTGCCCCCTCAGTGGTGGCTGGTGGAAGCCTGCTGAGCGCGTCAGCACAGTTTTCGGTGCCGGGCCGGTGCCGGATGGAGTAGTCATACGCAGCGAGCGTGATAGCCCATCGCTGTATGCGAGCTGACGCATTGGCATTGACAGCCTTGCTGTCAGACAGCAGGGATGTTAACGGCTTGTAGTCCATTTCTAATTCGAACCTCCTGCCAAAAAGGTACTGGTGCATCTTTTTCACCCCATCGACACATGCGAGTGCTTCCTTCTCAACCATCCCATATCCCCGTTCAGCTTGAGAGAGCGACCTGGGGGCATAAGCCACAGGTTGTAGTTGGCCCTCAGCATTACCCTGCTGCAACACGCACCCAACCCCATAGGACGATGCATCACACGTCAGAACCAATTTCTTAGGGGGGTCGTACAGGGTCAACAACTTATTTGAACAAAGTAGGTTCCGCGCCCGATTGAAAGCCCGTTCCTGACAGTACCCCAAAACCAATCACAACCCTTATGCAGGAGCACATGTAGCGGCTCCAACAATGTGCTTGAGTTCGGCAGAAAGTTCCCAAAATAGTTCAAGAGTCCTAGAAATGAACACAACTCCGATGTGTTGCAGGGCCTGGGTGCTCGTCGAATCGCCTCCGTTTTGGATTCGGTAGGCCGAATCCCATCTGCAGCAACCCTCCTGCCCAGGAACTCAACCTCAGGAGCCAATAACACACGTTTAGACTTCTTGAGTCGCAGGCCTACCCGGTCCAGTCGGCGTAGCACCTCCTCCAGGTTGTGGAGGTGTTCCTCAGTGTCACGACCAGTGATGAGGATGTCGTCCTGAAATACGATTGTTCCGGGAATGGATTTGAGCAGGCTTTCCTTGTTTCTTTGAAAAATCGCGGCCGCTGATCGAATGCCAAATGGACACCTGTTGTAAACAAACAGTCCCTTGTGCGTGGTGATGGTGGTCAGTAGTTTAGATTCGTCAGCCAGTTCTTGGGTCATGTAGGCTGAAGTGAGGTCTAACTTGGTGAACAGTTTGCCGCCTGCCAGCATGGCAAAAAGGTCCTCCGCTCTCGGGAGCTGGTATTGGTCTTGTAGGGACACCCGGTTGATAGTGGCCTTGTAGTCGCCACAGATCCTGACCGAGGCGTCCGCTTTTAGGACGGGAACGATGGGGCTCGCCCAGTTGCTGAATTCAACGGGACCTCTCTCAGCAACCGGTCCAACTCGCTTTCAATTTTCTCCCGCATCACATACGGCACAGCTCTGGCTTTGTGGTGCACTGGTCTGGCGTCCGGGGTGATGCGTATCACTACTTTGGTACCTTTGAACGTCCCGACGCCAGGTTGAAATAGTGATTCAAATTGCTGTAGGACCTGTGAGCATGAACTTCGCTCCACAGCTGACATGGCGTACACAACCCTCTTTTCCAGTTCATCTCAGCTAACCAGCTCCTCCCCAACAATGTGGGACCATTGCCCGGGACAATCCAGAGCGGCAGCCTGTTCACCGATCCATTGTGTGTGACTGCCAACATTGCACTGCCTAGCACTGGAATGATTTCTTTGGTGTACGCCCGTAATTACGTCTCAATGCGTTCTAGTTTGGGTCTGCTGGCTTTGAGTGGCCACAGCTTTTCGAATTGTTGAACACTCATGAGTGACTGGCTGGCCCCGTGTCCAGCTCCATGCGTACAGGGATGCCATTTAATAGGACTTTCATCATCATGGGTGGCGTTTTGGTATACCATAAATCCACACGAGGCACATTCTATGGACACGGTCACTCCATGACCTGAACCTTTATTCACAGGACCAAGAAGTGATGACCCTGTGTGGGACCTCCCTTTATATACCTGGATGACCAGGTGAGGAGTGTCTCCCACAAGTTCACCTGCTGTGGTCAAGGTGTGCATTTCTTACGTATATACAGTATTGCAGTGTTGTTACATAAAGGTTACATACATGACAAGGTGCAGCTCGCAGGAAGCACTACCAGCAAAACAGGGTGCACAGGCAGAGGCTGAGCTTCCTTGACATGACTGAACAGCAGTGTCTCAGGAGGCTCAGGTTGTTGCGTCAGGTGGTGGCAGACACCTGCAGCCTGCTAGAAGAAGACCCGCTCACTGCTGGACCTGATGGCCTTGCATAACCAGGTCCAAATCGCCCTCAACTCTTTTGTCTCCATATCCTTCCAGAGCTCTGCAGCTGACATATCCAGGATCTCACAGTTGGTGGTCCACAAAAGCATAAGGCAGGTGACTGATGGCTTGTTTTCCAGGGTGACAATCATGTGAACTTTGCCTGTGACGTTGCCAGTCAGAATGAGCGGGCGCTCAGATTTACGGCTCTGGCTGACATCGCTCAGATGCAGGACGTCATCGACTGCACACACGTGGCAATCTGGGCACCCCCAGAATAATCAGGAGTATTTGGCAACTGCAAGGGCTTCCATTCCATCAATGCACAGCTGGAAATTTACGCAGGTGGCTCAAGATTCCCGGGCAGCTGCCAGGATGCTTTTATCCTGTGGCAGTCCAAGCTCGCTGATGCCTTTGGGCCTGCAAGCAGAATAATGGGTGGCTGCTAGGAGATAATGGATACCCACTTCAAACTTGGCTCATGCCACTCGTCAGAAACCAGACCAATGAAGCTCAATAGCACTACAATGAATGCCATATCACCACAAGATGTGCAATTGAACAGATCATCAGCGTGCTGAAGATGTGATTCAGGAGGGCGAAATTGTCCCTTTTTATAGCTTCCGGGAGGCCCTAACAGGGCGCAAGGATGTTTTTGCCCGGGGAGGGGGTCACTACTGCCTGCTGGGAAATTGTCCCGGAGCTTTGGGAGGTGTTGTCCTACTAGCACCATGCCCAGTGGTTAGTGCCTTGTGCAACCAGTGATGACATTATCACCGTGTGCACCGACCCCTTTGCGTCCCATAGGAGAAAGTGCCACACGACCGCGAGGCTGGCACGAGCGGAAGTCAGCGGCAGTTTCGCCGGTTGCAAAGCGGGCAGACATTCTCTCCCGGGGCGATGTTTAAAGAGGAGGCCTGCCATGCCCCGGGCCGCCATCTTTGTTGGTCGGCCGACTCCTGGGTCGGCCTGACCATGGAGGCCCTAGTGTGGACCGGGCCACCATCGTGCAGTCACACAGTGCTACAATGAATGCCATGTCACTACAAGATGTGTAATTGAACAGGTCATCGTGCAACCCGGCATTCCACGTTGGATGCCGGGCTGCTGGCCCGTGTCACGCGTCCCTGGTGGCCCAGTGGCGGCCACCAAAGGGCCATGCAGAGTTTGCAGCGGCCCTCCCCTTTAATGAAGGGGAGGGGCATTGTAGCTTGTCAGCGCTACATGGAGCATCCGCATAGCGCTGGATTCAGCGCCACGTTACTGACCCGGGAGCGCCTCTCAGCAGAAGCGGTGTAGCAGAGATAGTGCTCCGCTTCCTTTGAGGGGCGCGAGGCCAAATTTCGTGTCGGGGATGGGACTTCCGCACCGGGCGATAAAAGTCTCGGCCCCGGAAGATAACTGCCCCCAATTGGGGCGTGGGGAAATTTCACCCCACCCCCCCAGGTGTCTAGCTAGATCTGGAGGTGCCCTTCAGTACGCACCAGTCAGGGTTTCCAGAATGGTGCATACTGAAAGTGTCACGCGACTGCGAGGCTGAGTGATTTGCTGCACTCTATACAACATTGCGCAGTAGTGAAGCTTGCATATACAGGAGGAACAAGGTGCAGAGCTCAGATCCTCCTATGATGATTCAGAGGAGGAAGAGGGTGATAAGGAGAAAGCAGAATGAGGAAGTGGGATGGTACTCACAGCAGGTTGTAGGTGAATGTGCCACTGTTCTCACCTTTCCAGACCTGCTTACTTCATTAAACTGCTTTCTGCATTGAACCTGGGAGCATGTTACTATGGTCATGCTGCTGATCTCCTCTGCCCCCTCCAATCACGCCTTCTTGATTTCAGCTGCAGGCTTTTTCCTCCCATTACTAGGGAAGAGTATCTCTCTCCTACGCCTCACATCCCCCACCAGCACATCAAGAGTGGCATCATAAAGCGGGACGCAGCCATTGAGTGTTTGGACTCCATTGTGAGATTGCTTCTTCTCTTCCTGCCAACTCCAACTCCTCCGAATTCCAGCTTTGGATTGGCTCTTCAAAAACTGGAGTTCAGATTACGTCACATGGGTCCACATCATGCGCACTGCCGCTGATTAGACGGGAAACCCGGAAGTAAAATGATAATGAGGAAGCAATGTTAAAAAGCCTCTGACAGATGCACTAAACTTACTTCTGGGTTTCCTGTGCAATATCAGGCCAAACCACCCCACCCTCCCCTGCTCCCAGCACGTCTCCCAATTAATATTGGGGTCATAGTCACTATTGTGGTACCATAAACAACAGTGAGATACATGACTAGAAAATCTGGTTTTGATGATGTTGGCTAAGGGATAAATGTTGGTCAGGACTCCAGGAGAATTTCCCTGCTGTTCAAATAATGCCATGCATTCTTTTAAGTTGACCTGAGAGGGTTTAATATCTCATCCAAAAGACAGTGGGGGTAATTTTCACCTTCAGAGCCTGGCCGATAATTTGGTGAAACCCACTGTAAAACTTGGCTGATATTTATCCCATTGATTTCAATGCAAATGAGATGATATTTGAAATTATATAATTGCTGAATAATATCCTTATATTATTTTATGCTATGCATGGAAAGCAGACTGCATGAATTAGCTATTGGCTGTATATTTTCTTATCAGTGCAGTCTTTGATGTCAGACAGATATTGCCATGAAAATAACTTGAGTTGTACCAAGCTGTTCAAAAGAAAGATACGCTCGATGACTTGAGCATGATCACACGTGTTATTTTAACTTCCGAGCATCATAAGGGTGTGGCTTTTGGTTTGAGAACCCTATTATTCTGATATATGTCTGGGGATATTTGCCCCCTTTATATTGCAGTTATTCTTTGCTTTGTTCTTACTTTGTTACATTTATAGTGTACAATATAGAAGGTTCAGTGTGGATGGAACATTGTGATAGGAAGTGTAGGGTAGCTTGGTTTGCAGATAACCATAGGTGTGTAACAAGATAAGCCTAGTGAAAGAAGGAGAACAGGGAATGACAACATGGCAGAGATTGACACTTAGCTTTATTATAATTAAGGCTTAGGGGGTGAAGTTCCATTGCACCCCGTAACATTCAGGAGTCGGGACATTTTGCACCAGGCGCGTAAGTCCTGCCCCGCTAGCTATATTCGGGTTACCACCCCTGAAAGGAAGTGGAGAGCAAAATAACGCACTCCACTTCCTTTCTGGGGCAGTAGTGGGGTGCACAGGTCGGGAGCAGGGCACAGCGCTACGCACTGGGTCACGAAGGAGGGGCATTTCCTTTCATTAAAGGGAGCAGGAGTGCCGTGCCAACAGCGCGGCCCTCAAGCAGAGTGCCAGACTGTCCGATCATGGCACGAACCCTGTGATCAAATCAGCAACAGGGCGCTGGAAAAAAGGCATATCTTTTCTTCAATGGCCGCCACCTTCCATTTAAGGAGCAGCCTGCAGCCCGGTTCACATCACCTGAGGCTATTGCTGGCACCTCCCGCCGCAGCTTCACAGGACGCTCCCCAATTTTTATTCTGGGGCGATAATGTCGCCAATGCCGCACAGCGGAACGGGTCGCTGCAGAATTTAGTGGGAGTTGTTAGCAGTGCTGTGCCTGGGTGGAAAGTCGTTTGCGGTCCACTAACCTGAAGCGCAAATGACCCCAATTTCTGGGCCTAAGTCTATTCATTTTTACGGGAAAGAACTTTGTTGTAAAACGTTGAATAAATATTACTGCTGTTTCAAAAGAACAAACCATCTAGTAGCTATTACTTGAACTTGATCTTGAAATACCAATAAAGCAACTCCGGACATCACTTCCTTTTACATCACATGCTGCAATAGCCTTCTTTCAGTAAAATACCTGTGCTGTTTTTCAGGGTTATTGCATTTGTACAGACTACTGAAAACAAAGTTATTCCTAACAAAAACATGCAGCATCAGATAAAAATCTTCTAAATCTTGCAATGCCTAAGCAGACAGGCCTTGAAGAAAACCATCAACATCAATCCTTAAGCTATTATGCAACTTTGGCAGCATGGAAACAAAGTTTTGATTCATTCGACATATGTATAGATATAGAATTTCTTATCAGCGGGACCCAGAGGATATTTCAAGTGTTTAGATGCAAAATAGCTTTAATCATTGTAACTTTATTATCTTTCTCAGACTGATGGTATCGTTATTTTTGTCATTTATTCATGTTTAGGGCAGGACTCCAATTCAGATAAAAGAATTTAAAAAAATAGTGAAGTTCATTTACTTTACAACATATTTTCCCAACACTCCTAATTTTGGGGGTACTTTCAAGGTCACATCCGAACAGATTTGAATTTTACAGTTTAGTGCACCTTTATACCTGTCATTTTGCTAAAGTTACAGAATTCTAAAATGTGCCAAGTAATCTTAACTTTCCCCCTTGCAATAAATATGACACATTAAGCTAACTGTTTCTTTTTCTTGGCCCTTTACTTTACCAATATAGAAATTTATAAATGTTTCAAGTGCTTTATTTCCACTTGGGTCTGCAATTATGTTATTTTGATCAAACCATCTAAGCGACAATTATTGCAGCGACATATTGAAAAGTGCTGTTTTCTGAGCTGACAACAAAATGGGATGTAGAGACCAGAAATCCCGGTTGGCTGCTTCCTGCAAGCGATCGGGTAAAAAACTTTAAAAAGAAGCGTACTTACCTGAAGCTGCTGCGCCCACGCGAGTTCCCGGTCCTGAGGCCTCCACTAACTGCGCATCGCAGCGCGTGCACGTCAGGACATGTGCAGGGCTGGAGCTGCAGTCACATGGCTCTGGGCAGCCAATCAGGTAAAGTATGTTCTCATTCATAATAATGGGATCTCCGTAAGTTGGAGTTCCCATATTATGAATGAGAACCCCTCCCCACCAAACACACAAAACATTAATAAAAAATAGAAAAAATACACTACATATTTAACATTAATTTAAATTAAAGTTATTTATGTATTATTAAAAATATATATTTTTCCAATGTTTAAAAAAGTTTTTTAAATTATGCTTTAAAATAAATTTTATGTGGTGGGCAGGGTTTTTAAAAATAAAGTGTGTTTTTTAAATTTTATTTTTTATGTTTTAAGTGTGTTTTAAAACTCTTACTCCTGTAAAAGTAGACTATACGCCTGCTTTTATCAGGTGCAAGAGTTTTCGGGACATTTGCTAGGCAAGATATGGGTAAATACTGCAATCTTGCCCATGCAAATGTCCTGGCTGCTGAGATACGGAAGATCTGTCAAGCTTTTGCGATGCCTTCCCAGGTCCGTACACACTCCCTACAGACTCAAGAGGCCGGAATTTCTGCCCCCAATATTACGATAACAGCTGTCCAAGCATCTATATATTAAATCTATAGATTAGAATCATAGCAGCCTAGTCCTGTCTAAGATTTAACTTTCAAAACATCCCTTTTTCACACCCTTGATATAACACAATTTAGCTACAACACTAACAGCGTGGGCAACCTCGGTATTTCTCTAGCTCTGTATATTTGATGGATATTTTACAGAACCAACCGAAATTGAGTGAAACCCATAATGGAAAAGAAACTTTAAAGTCTAATTTGTACTAATACTTATTTGCATGTTTTAAGTATAACCTGAATGATTAATGACTAGTGTAAAGTTTCAATGGGTCTTCTAAAATACATCACAAAAAATGTGTGGTATTTATTTCATAGAAAAAAATTGGTTTGTTACTTGCTTATAGAAATAAACAGGATATCCTAAATAGAGCACATTGCAATATCTGATAACAAATCCTTTCCCATTCACTCCTTTCTCCAGCTCATTACCACTACCTCCGATGAATTAAAAGAATTAAATAACATCTATAACATTAGCAAAGCATTTCACAAGTTTCTAATAAATGTATTGATCTTAGGAGAGGTACAAAGGCAGAAATTATTGTTAACATCTTGATGCATGTTGTATTTGCACAAAACTGCAGAAAGTATTTCTATTGGACTCTAATGTTAGCACATGCCCTTTGAATCAGATAAACAAATATTTGTTATTTGTACACAGCAAATATTTCAAGCAAAAGATAGCTGACCCGGAAAAGTACTGTTATAGACATGGCACGTAATCTTCCTTAGAATGTTTATTAACATGCAGAAACAAACCTTAAGAGAAGTGTAAATTAAATGTTGCTTTTATGTAAGAAAACATCTTTTGATGAATGCACTGACTTTGATTTGAGTTTACTGACTGACGGACATCTGTGGCATGGGAAGTTTATTCTCATCAGCTTTCCCGAAGATAAATAAGGTTGCTACCTGTATAACTAGCTGAGGTTTGTTATATCACAGGGATACATTGAACCTTTGCTTATCGTTTTCATCAATCATTGTGAAGAATGTTTGTAGATAATGTGTCAAAACAAGGATTCAAGTACAGATTACTGAAGAAGGTATAGCATATTTAGATTCTGCGCAGACATGAGATCATATAAAACTATCATAGACCCTGATTTTAACTCTGGGTCAGTTTTGGACAAGTGAGCTTTCATATCAGCTTGAAACCGCATCAGGCAAAAATTGATCTGGGGTATTTCCATTCCCAGGCCTCATTACAATTTTACCAATGGATTTCCCTCTGAATTTTCAGACAGGACTGGAAATCTGGCCAGTTCTAGGGAGACACTTCTGGAAGGTCAGTAAGATGCCACAAGGGAATAGACCTCTAAAAAGGAGGTTGCATTCCTTTGCGGCTTCTATCATTTCTAAAGTACTGGAAGGAGATTCTTCTATGGAATGAGTTGCAGTCAAGCTGCCTGGTTTTCAGAGCATCCCTGGAGGTGCTTGTGGAAGAGGTGAGGGTGAGGAAAGAACCTATTCGTCAGCAGTACCAGGAGGGTTGCCAAACACTGCCCACTCAGGAGGGAGAGAAAGTTCAGAGGTCATCAGCTCCAGAAGTGCCACTCCCAGGTTACAGTGCAAGAAGTGTTTCAAAGACAGCAAAATAAAGAAAGTGAACGCACACATGTTGGTTACTCTGAGTGGTATAATTATGTTTGTTCTGTTTCCTCTAAAAGACATAGAATAACCTGTCCAGCTAATTATCCAAATTCTAGCATTTAGTGAAGTAACTAAAACTGGTTTAATTTCCTAACTTGGTTTCAGAAGTCTAAATGGTGATCATTCAAGAGGGAGTTAGATATGGCCCTTATGGCTAAGGGGATCAAGGGGTATGGAGAGAAAGCAGGAAAGGGGTACTGAGGGAATGATTAGCCATGATCTTATTGAATGGTGGTGCAGGCTCGAAGGGCTGAATGGTCTACTCCTGCACCTATTTTCTATGTTTCTATATATAGAATGATGTCAAAGTTATGTTTCCAGACGACATGCTATTTAATTATAAATGGAAACTCATAGTAAAAAAAAAACTGTTTTCGCCCGGGGGGGGTTGGCGGGATGGGGGGGGTGGGGGGGCGCTACTAGTTCCCACAAAATTGTGTGGGAGGTAGTTGATACATGAACACGGTAGCATCGCACCCCGCTGGTAGCGTCCCGGGCCGCCATGCCTCCGCCGATGATGTCATCGCTGTGCGTGGCAACCCCGTTCCGCCCCATGCCGGAAATTGGCCAGCGCCCCATAAGGCTGCTGCGGGCAATATCAGCACCAACTTCGTGGGTCGTGAACCGGGCTGACCTCTGCTCGTGGGCAGAAGTTAAAGGGGAGGTGCCCTGCACCGCCATTTTTTTCATCGACCATCTCACTGGTCGGCCTGTTCTGCTTTGCTGTCATGTGGTCCGGGCCGCCATCATGCAGCCCGGCACTCTGTCTCGGTGTCGGGCTGTGGCCACGGCATCACACAGCATTGGTGGCCCAGTGGAAGCCTTGAAATGGCTGTGCAGAGTTCATAGTGCCCCTCCCCTTTAACGGAAGAGGAGGGGCGTTGAAACGCATCAGCGCTATGCGGAGAAGCCAAGTAGCGCTGCAAAACCCGCCCGAGTATCACCCCTGAACCCGCCCCAAAAGGAAGTGGAGTGCGCAGCATTGCGCTCCCTTCCTGTGAGGTACGGTAACCGTAATTTCACAGCCGGGGCGGGACTCTTTGCCGGGCGCAGGAAGTCCCGCCTCCCCTCAGTTACTGCCCCCTTTATTTCTTCATGCTACCTGATAAAATATGTAAAATTGCTGTTATTTCCATCTCTTTTGATACGAGTTCAAACTCAGCTCTAATGACAAACAATTTATTTCCAAGCATTATTACCAGTAATTTCGTCAGGGTTTCTTCTGATCGACTGCTGTAACTTTGGTGGAAACCCTGGGTACACTGCTTAAAAAGGTTTCTGCCAATCATTCATTGAAATTATGGCTGTCATGTATTCAACCAGCATTGTAACCCATGTATAAACTGACCTAAGTTGTACACTGTGATAACAATGACCACTAGGTGGTGAACTTGTGGGAGACACTCCTAACCTGGGCCTTCAGGTACAAAAGGGGAAGCTCCACCCACCTTCATGACTTGGAGTGCTAAGGAATAAAGGACAGGTCACAGACTGAACTTCTCTTAAGCATGGGCCTCGTGTGCATTTATAGTGTATAGTAAGGACCTATCAATGGCGATGAGAAACTGGGATTTAAACCACGCGAGCATGGCCACTAGCAGAACAGATGAGAGGTACTGTGTTAAGGAATGGTTGGGACAGAGATTCAACATTGTTAAAGCAGCACACAGTTCTCCAGGCAGATTTGTCCATTGGTAAGTTTAACTACCAGAATCCTATTTCAACTCGGCATCGGCACTTTCATGGGGGCCAAGGTAGTGATTCACATAAACCCGGATGCCAGGCCAGTACACATCAAGGCCAGAGCGGTGCCGTACACGATGCGGGAAAAGATAGAAGGCGAATTGGACTGCCTGCTTTGAGAAGGCATCATCTCGCCAGTCGAATTCAGTGACTGGGCGAGCCCGATTGTGCCGGTGCTCAAGGCGGATGGGTCGGTCAGGATATGTGGTGATTACAAGGCCACCATCAATCAGGTGTCACTCCAAGACCAGTACCCGCTACCGAGAGCGGAGGACCTCTTAGCGACGCTATCCGGTGGCAAACTTTTTTCAAAATTGGACCTGACCTCAGCTTACACGACCCAGAGTGAGTTGAAGAAGCTGACCACCATCACGACACACAAGAGGTTGTTTGAGTACAACAGATGTCCGTTCAGGATTCGCTCGGCCACCGCGATCTTCCAACGAAATATGGAAAGTCTCCTCAAGTCGATTCCAGGGATGGTGGTTTTTCAGGACGACATCCTCATCATGGGTTACGATACTGAAGAACACCTCCACAACCTGGAGGAGGTGCTACGCAGACTGGACCGGGTAGGGCTGCGACTGAAAAAGGTGAAGTGCGCCTTCCTAGCTCCAGAGGTAGAATTCCTGGGGATGAGGGTAGCAGCAGACGGGATCAGCCCTACTGCGTCCAAGACGGAAGCGATCCAGAGAGCACCCAGACCCCGTAACATGACGGAGCTGCGTTCGTTCCTGGGGCTCCTGAACTATTTTGGTAACTTTCTTCCCAAATTGAGCACGCTGCTCGAGCCTCTACACGTGCTCCTATGCAAAGGTCGCGAGTGGGTCTGGGGGGACAAGCCAGGAAAGGGCTTTTAATAAAGCACGCAATTTGTTATGTTCCAACACTCTATTACCACTATACGACCCATGTAAGAAACTTGTGTTAATGAGCGATCGTCATCCTATGGTGTCGGGTGTGTGTTGCAGCATGTCAATGTCAAGGGTCAGTTACAGCCGGTAGCTTATGCCTCCAGGAGTCTGTCCCAGGCAGAAAGGGGTTACGGGATGGTAGAAAAGGAAGCTCTAGCATGTGCATATGCTGTAAAGAAAATGCACCAGTACCTGTTTGGCAGGAAATTTGAGCTGGAGACAGATCACAAACCCCTAATGTCCCTTTTGGCCGACAACAAGGCCATAAATGCAAACGCATCGGCCCGCATACAGAGGTGGGCACTCACGTTAGCCGCCTATGACTAAACAATTCGGCACAGACCGGGCAGTGAAAACTGCGCCGATGCACTCAGCAGGCTCCCACTAGCCATCACTGAAGAGGCTACCGAGCATGCTGCTGAGATGGTCATGGCTGTTGAAGCTTTCGGAAGCGAAGGCTCACCCGTGACAGCCCGTCAGATTAAAGTCTGGACAAATAGAGACCCGCTATTGTCTCTAGTCAAGAAATGTGTCCTGAATGGGGACTGGGCAGCCACATACAGGGCATGCCCTGAGGAATTTAAACCATTTCACAGGCACAGGGATGAACTCTCGATTCAGGCCGATTGCCTACTGTGGGGAAACCGTGTAGTCCTGCCCCAGATGGGCAGAGAGGTGTTCATCAGAGAACTCCACAATGAGCACCCGGGCATTGTCATGATTAAGGCAATTGCCACGTCACACGTTTGGTGGCCAGGGATAGACGCAGATCTGGAATTTTGTGTTTGCAAGTGCAACATGTGTGCCCAGCTGGGCAATGCGCCCAGGGAAGCCCCTCTAAGCCCCTGGCCATGGCCCGCCAAGCCTTGGTCACGCATCCATGTGGACTACGCAGGTCCTTTCATGGGAAAAATGTTTTTGGTTGCAGTAGATGCCTACTCCAAATGGATCGAGTGTGACATTTTAAATTCAAGCACATCCTCTGCCACGGTAGAAAGTCTATGGGCAATGTTCGCCGCCCACGGTCTACCGGACGTCTTGGTCAGCGACAATGGCCCGTGCTTCACAAGCACTGAATTCCAGGACTTCATGGCAGGCAATGGAATTAACTATGTCAGAACGGCACCGTTCAAGCCGGCCTCAAACGGCCAGGCAGAACGAGCAGTGCAGATAATCAAACAGGGGATGCTCAGAATCCAAGGGGGTTCCCTACAAAGACGCTTATCACGCCTCCTGTTGGCCTATAGATCCCGACCACACTTGCTCACAGGGGTTCCACCCGCAAAGCTGCTAATGAAAAGGACGCTCAAAACCCGGTTATCCCTTATACACCCCACCATGAAAGAAATTGTCGAGAGCAGGCGCCAGCCACAATATGACTACCATGACAAGAATGCGAGGGCGCGATCTATTGATGTAAATGATCCTGTGTTTGTCCTCAACTAAGCTGCAGGGCCCAAATGGCTCACAGGCACTGTGATTGCCAAAGAGGGAAATAGGATTCTGGTAGTTAAACTTACCAATGGACAAATCTGCCGTAAACACGTGGATCAAACAAAACGGAGATTCAGCAACCCCATTGAAGAAGCAGAGGAAGAACACGATGTAGAGTTCACTCCACCACAGGTGACCGAACACCGGAACCAAAGGGAGGAGAGCCCAATCACTGTGAGCAGTCTGGATAGGCCTGAGCCACCGCAAACAGCAGACACTCAGGCCAGCGCCCAACAACTGGAGCCCCAACTCAGGCGCTCTACAAGGGACCATAAACCACCGGAGAGACTCAACCTGTGATCCCAATAAGATTTTGGGGGGGAGGTGATGTCATGTATTCAACCAGCATTGTAACCCATGTGTAATCTGACCTAAGTTGTACACTGTGAGAACAATGACCACTAGGTGGGAGACACTCCTAACCTGGGCCTTCAGGTATAAAAGGGGAAGCTCCACCCACCTTCATGACTTGGAGTGTTAAGGAATAAAGGACAGGTCACAGACTGACCTTCTCTCAAGCATGGGCCTCGTGTGCATTTATACCGTATAGTAAGGACCTATCAATGGCGGCTTCTCAGGAGAACTTGTGAGGAAATTCCCGGCCCATGTCTTTACTTCATTAGGGCAGGGTGTATATCAGAGTGCAACATTAGGTTACACTGCAGAAACCAATAGAGTGCAATGCTCAGGTAACAGATCAGAGTTATACAGCTGACTGGACCATGCACTGAGCTTAACAAGAAATGATCTCTGTGCATCCCTGTTTAGATGTATGGGCAGAATTCCACTCCTTGGTGATGTGTGAAACATTGCACTAAAATTGTGAATTGTTTGTTTATTTTGTAATATCCCTGTTTCTTCTTCCCGCGGGCGTTCGACTAAAAATAGAAGAAAAGATGTGCACCTACATTTTGGCCAGAGATCCCGGACTCTTCTTGCGCAATGGAGTGCATTCACGTTGGCACGTCCGCAGGAGTCACGTGGTCCTGGACACCCAATCACGTTGAAGTATTTTCTCATTCATAGTAATAGGAGTTTCGTAAGTCTGAAACTCCTATTACTATGAACGAGAAACACACCCAAATACCCAAACAATTCATAAAACATTAAAAAATACACCTCACATAAATACACCATAGAACTTAAAGTTGATAAAAATGTTTTTTAAAGAAAAAAAAATTGTCAATTTTTTCAAAAAAGTTTTAATTATGAATTAAAATAAAATTACCTGAGTGGGCAGGGTTTTAACATAAATATGTTTTTTTTTATGTTATTTTAATAATGTTTTTGATATGTTTTTAAACTCTTACACCTGTAAAAGTAGACTATGCGCCTGCTTTTATCAGGCGCAAAAGTTTTGAGGACATTTGCTGGACAAGATATGCGTAAATCCCGCAATCTTGCCCTGCAAATGTCCTCGCTCCCAATATGCGCGAGATCTGTCAAGCCAGAAACTTGACAGGTCATAAAAGCTAAAATTCGGCTTTTCCGATGCCTTCCAGGGTCTGCAGAAACTTTGTACAGACCTGGGGAGGCTGTGATTTCCACTCCAATATTTATATACTAAGTGGTTGGGGCAGTAAAATATCTTTTTATGTATCTGTGTCTACACACGAAAGAATACAAAAACAAAAAATAGCAAAGAAAGGAGATAAATCCTCAAAGGGCATTCCCACCACTGGCAATGAGGTCTTGAATTGAAACAAGGAGCTTTTAGGCACTCTATTCTTAAATTAGACTGCTGCTTTCATGTCAGTGGACATCTGAAACTGCTTTGCATGATTACAAAAGTGCAAAGAAAATTTAAATGTTTTGCATTGTAGCCCTAAGTTGGACTCCAAGAAGAAGGATGAACAGTGTTAAAGTAAAGTAACCATAAGCTGGACTTTTTAACTATATTTATATCACCGAAATGTAATGTCATGCTACATTACAATGTTTTGGATGCGGATGGGGATTTTTGTGGTCATCATAAGAAGACATATCAAGATGTGAATTGTGAGAAAGGGGATACATTTTCTTTTTGAGCAGCCTTTGGGCCCAAGTTTCGAGCCGCGCCTAGAACGGCGCAGTCCCGACCTGGACGCCCGTTTTTCACGCCACAAAGTGCGCCTAAAAAAAACCTTCAGATTCTCCAGCTCCCTGCAGGTCCTCTGGCCCTCGGCACAGCGCAGCAGGAGCTGTAGGGGGCGGAGCCAGGTCCCTGCACTGAAAACAGTGCCGGGACCTCTGCACATGCGCGCTACAGTGGGCGCGCATGTGCAGTAGCTCCAGGCGCCCAAAACTGTGTGGGAGGGGCCGAAGCACGCAGCCCCCTAGCCCTGGCCCAATGGCCTCACTGGGGCTGCGTGAATAAGGCTCCTCCCACGGCCAGCTCCTGCTTCCTCCCGACCCGACTCGACTCCCACTTCCCGCCTCCGGACCGGACCCGACACCGACCTGACTCCCGCTTCACCCCCCCCGCCCCCCCGGCCCCGGACCAGACCCGACACCGACCTGACTCCCGCTTCACCCCCGCCCCTGGACCCGACGCAACTCCCGCTGCCCCCGCCCTCGCCCCGGACCGGACCCGACACCGACCTGACTCCCGCTTCCCCCCCGCCCACGGACCTGACCCGACTCCCGCTCCCCACACCCCCCCCGCCCCCGCCCCGGACCCGACACCGACCCGACTCCCGCTTCCCCCCGCCCCCGCCTCCGGACCCAACACCGACACCGACCCGACTCCCGCTCCCCGCCCCCCCCGCCCCTGCCCCAGACCGGACCCGACACCGACCTGACTCCCGCTTCCCCCCCGCCCCCAGACCTGACCCGACTCCCGCTCCCCACCCCCCCCGGCCCTGCCCCGGACCGGACCCGACACCGACCCGACTCCCACTTCCCCCCGCCCCCGCCTCCGCCTCCAGACCGGACCCGACACCGACACCGACCCGACTCCCGCTCGCCGCACCCCCCGCCCCTGCCCCGGACCGGACCCGACACCGACCTGACTCCCGCTTCCCCCCCCGCCCCCGGACCTGACCCGACTCCCGCTCCCCCCCGCCCCCGCCCCGGACCGGACCCGACACCGACCCGACTTCCGCTTCCCCGCCCCCTCCCCCCCTGCTCCCGCCTCCGGACCGGACCCGACACCGACCCCGACCCGACTCCCGCTCCCCCCCGCGCCCCCCGCCCCCGGACTGGATCCGACCTGACCTCCCTCCCCCCAACCTGACCTCCCTCTCCCTCCCTCCTCCCGACCGAAACCGAACCGACCTCCCTCCCACCACACCCCCCCGACCCGCGCTCCCCCCGACCCGACCCAATGCCACCTACCTGTAAATCTGGTGGTGGGGACGGGCCCTGCCCAAAGTCTCGGGCCTGGCCCGTTCAGCCTCCCTCCCCTTTCTCCTTCCCCCCCCCCCCAATCTCCTCCCCCCCAATCTCCTTCCCCCCCCTAATCTCCTTCCCCCACATCTCCTCACCCCCCCCATCTCCTTCCCCCGCCCATCTCCTTTCTCCCCCTTCTCCCCTTTATCCCCTTCTCCCCCTCCCCTCTTCTCCCTCCCTCCCCCTCCTCCCCCCTTCTCCCCCCTCCCCCTCCTCCTCCCTTCTCCCCCCTCCCCCTCCTTCCCCCTTATCCCCCCTCCACCTTCTCCCCTTCCCTCCCCCTGCTCCCCCCCTCTCTCCCTCTACCCCCCCTCCTCCCCCTCCCCTCGCTGTCAGAAACACAGACACTGACAGACAGAGAATGAGAGACACACACAGACAGACAGAGAGATAGCGACACTGACAGAGACACACTGGGGGGGCATCCCAGCACGCTGTTGGAGGGCTCCCAGTGCTGCAGTCGGTAAGTAGAAAATGTTTTATTTATTGATTTAAAAAAATATATATTTCTTATTAATTTTTTTTGATTGATTTATTGGTTGATTTATTGATGTATTTATCATTTATTATTGATGATGGCTCTTTATTTGTAAAACTGAAGTGTTTAATGTTTGTAAACTTCCCTTTAAACACCCCCCCCCCCCCCACCATTCCCGACGCCTGATTTGTAACCTACGCCTGATTTTCTAAAGTGTAGATAAGGTTTTTTCGAGCATACAAAAATCTTCACTTACTCCATTCTAAGTTAGTTTGGAGTAAGTTTTCACTCACGAAACTTTGAAATCAGGCGTAAGTGGCCGGACACGCCCCCTTTTGAAAAAAAAATTCTGTTCCAAAGTGAATCTGTTCTAACTGACTAGAACTGGAGCAAACTAAATGACGAGAATTCCGATTTCTAAGATACTCCGTTCTACACCAGTTGCTCCTAAAAATCAGGAGCAAATCATGTGGAAACTTGGGGCCTTTATTTCTGCATCATGCACTCACAGATTCGGCCTAGATGCTTGTTAAACTCACTATACTGGACAACAACATGCCTGAGCTTGGCGTCAGAAGGACACTTGCTGCATTTTTGCCATATTTCCTTTTCCCACACCAACCTGTCTTGTATCTTCTTTGTCAACTTAATGTTAATTATCCACGTCAACTATCAGCATTTCACGCTGTCTGTGTTTTCCTAGCCCTATTCGCATGTCAGTGTTCGCGGAACTAATTCGGCAGTTTTTGCCACCTGAGGCACTTTCTGTTAAAGTTTTTCTTGTGTGCATGTGCAAATCTGTGGAGCTCTGTGCATGATAAAATGGCAAAAATATTTGTGCACACACAGACTTTTCACTTACGCTGAGGTTAGTGAAGATGTGCACGTGTGTAAAAACCAAATGTTTGTGCACATGTGCAGAGGATGAGAAACATGAGAGTCCCATTCCAGCTCAGTCCTGTATTTGGTGACAGTCAGGGGATTAACATTCACCTGACCTTTCTTTTGAATTAATGAGCCATGTACTGCAAGACTGAAGCACTGCTGTTATTGTGGGATAAATCATTCTTATATTAATATTAGCAGCACTCTGCTGTGTTATAATCACAATGTATTACCTTCTAATGATACAATAATGAAGAGTCAATTGTAATTTGTAACAACTGTGACCGTTCCAGCTATTTTTGGCTCCAAAGGCTGAATTACAGTACAATACAAAATGCTGGAAAATGCACAAGGAAAGTTTCAAAAAATGGCATTTCCTGGGGGCAGGCATATCCTCAGTCCCCTAGGAAATGAACAGGGTCTTCACTGCTCATGCCCGCTTCACGTATTTTTAGATGTTCCACTGTTAAAAATGCATTTTGTTGCACTTCAGCTTTTCCCTGCAATACAGGTGTTGGAATATTGGATATTTCTGTGTCTTAAGTTATAAAAGTTCATGTCCCACTGCAGTCTCCGCATAGCCACTTGTTTTCACGTTGTAGACAAGGCCTTTAGGTTTCATTCTCAAGGTAGAAGGATCCAAATTGCAAAATGTTATCAAAATACTGGTGAAAAATCCAGAAATTCCAACTTTTAAAATAAAGATTAACTTATTAGAAACATAGAAAATAGGTGCAGGAGTAGGCCATTTGGCCCTTCGAGCCTGCACCACCATTCAATATGATCATAGCTGATCATGCAACTTCAGTACCTCATTCTTGCTTTCTCTCCATACCCCTTGATCCCTTTAGCCGTAAGGGCCACATCTAACTCCCTTTTGAATATATCTAACGAACTGCGGTAGAGAATTCCACAGGTTCACAATTCTCTGAGTGACGAAGTTTCTCCTCATCTCGGTCCTAAATGGCTTACCCCTTATCCTTAGACTGTGACCCCTGGTTCTGGACTTCCCCAACATCAGGAACATTCTTCCTGCATCTAACCTGTCCAATCCCGTCAGAATTTTATATGTTTCTATGAGAACCCCTCTCATTCTTCTAAATTCCATTTTGCAGTCTTTCTTCATATGTCTGTCCTACCAACCCGGGAATCAGTCTAGTGAACCTTCGCTGCACTCCCTCAATAGCAAGAATGTTCTTCCTCAGATTAGGAGACCAAAACTGTACACAATATTCAAGGTGTGGCTTCACCAAGGCCCCGTACAACTGCAGTAAGACCTCCCTGCTCTTATACTCAAATCCTCTCATTATGAAGGCCAACATGCCATTTGCCTTCTTCACCGCCTGCTGTACCTGCATGCCAACTTTCAATGACTGATGTACCGTGACACCCAGGTCTTGTAGTACCTCCTCTTTTCCTTATCTGTCACCATTCAGATAATATTCTGCCTTCCTGTTTTTGCCACCAAAGTGGATAACCTCACATTTATCTACATTATACTGCATCTGCAATGCATTTGCCCACTCATCTAACCTGTTCAAGTCATCCTGCAGCCTCTTAGCATCCTCCTCACAGCTCACACTGCCACCCAGCTTAGTGTCATCTGCAAACTTGGAGATATTACATTCAATTCCTTTGTCTAAATCATTAATGTATATTGTAAATAACTGAGGTCTCAGCACTGAACCTTGTGGTACCCCACTAGTCACTGCCTGCCATTCTGAAAAGGATCTGTTTATTCCTACTCTTTGTTTCCTGTCTTCATCTCACCATATCAACATATCCTTCTATTCCTTTCTTCCTCATGCACTTATCTAGCTTCCTGGTAAATGCATCTGTGCTATTCGCCTCAACAACTCCATATGGTAGTCAGTTCCAAATTCTCACCACTCTCTAGAGGGCTGGATTTTCGGCTTTTGAGATTTCGTGGCACTAATGATGGTGGGGTGGTCCTGATACCGCCTCGAAAAAGTTTGCGGCTTCGTCTGCAAAATTCGACAAAAAAAGAGGTTCCATGATCGAGGGTGCAAAATCAGGTGTTACACAAGGAAGTTTTTTGCGCTCCAGCTGAAAATCGCAGCGGTAAATAAGTCAGAATAATGTGCAGGACAAGATTGTGCAGATGTCCTGATTTTTGTTGATTACACTTGCAAATAGTTTGTTTGATTTCATGCACCTCTTTGTTGTTCAGTGCCCTGCAACATAACACGAAATAAAAGCTGTTGTTGTTGCAACATAACGTTGTCTATTGTATGGTTTTCCTTTCATGGGGGGAGTTTTTTTTACTTTGTTGCAGTAAAATGTCTGTTTGATCCTTTGCCATTGGTGTCTTGTGTATCATTCCAACGTTCACCAGAAATGTGCCTTCATGGAGGCACATAGCGTGTCCAGTTTTAGCTCCATCCCTCAGTTTCCTCCATTTAGGAGAGCCAGTCCATTATGAGCTGGCGACATGCGACTCTTGGTCTGGCAGCATCTTCACGCTGCCTCCCCCGTGGATGGTGTGGCTATCCAATGGGGGTCTCGTCTAGCTCCTCTTTGTCATCCTCCTCCTCCTCCTGAGGTGGGCATGCAATCTCCACTGGCAATGCCTGGCCCCTCATGATGGCCAAGCAATGCAACATGCAGCATGCCACAATTAATTTGGATACCTTTTGAGGGGAGTATTGAAGGCTGCCTCCAGAGCGGTCCAGGCATCGGACTGCCTGTAGGAGATGCATATCTCCGTCAGGACTTCCTTTCAGAAGCGCAGCCTTCTCACACACTGCCCCTCAGAGTGTTAAAGGTATGAGCGTTGGTGTCTGTAAACCCGTGGTGGGTAAGTCCTACTCCCCAGACATCTTCAGCTTCTCCTCATCTGTGGGTTGACATGGCCAAGAGCCCTTCTTCTAGCTTGGCAATAGCATGCAGCATGATATGCAGCATGAACTAGTAATGCCCCTATTAAAATCTCTCACTGATGTTGTAAGGACAATGTAATGGCACATAAAACTGCCGCTTTCAAGTCGGAGCTTCACGTAGTGTTATGTGCGCAACTGTTGCAGTCAATGTGACCTGTGATGTAGAATCCTCATTCCTCCATTTAAATACACCACCAATACCGTCTGCTGCACCCTGGGAAATGCCTGGTTTTTCAGACGTTCCCTGGGGCGGGCGTTTAATGAGGCGTTAGGGCCTAATTTTGCATCTGGGGTGCTGGCGGAGTGTTGCACGACGATTGACGTCATGATCTCAGTGACACTAGACGGCGGGGCGGTAAGTTTTTGCCGCAAACCATGAGCACGAATTTGCCGGCTGGGTGGTAAAATCTGGACGCTCGCCGTAATGCTTAGAAATACCCTTTACCGCCCCTCCAGGTGGTAACAGAGGCGCAAGCGAGATGAAAATCCAGCCGTCTGAGTATAGAACTTAATCCTGAATTCCTTATTGGATTTATTGGTGACTATCTTATCTTTACGGACCTAGTTTTGGATGCCCCAAAAGGGGAAATATCTTCTCTACGTTTACCCTATCAAACCCCTTCCTAATTTTGAAGACCTCTATAGAAACATAGAAAATAGGTGCAGGAGCAGACCATTCAGTGAGTTCATGGCTGAACATGAAACTTCAGTACCCCCTTCCTGCTTTCACGCCATACCCCTTGATCCCCCGAGTAGTAAGGACTTCATCGAACTCCCTTTTGAATATATTTAGTGAATTGGCCTCAACTACTTTCTGTGGTAGAGAATTCCACAGGTTCACCACTCTCTGGGTGAAGAGGTTTCTCCTTATCTCGGTCCTAAATGGCTTACCCCTTATCCTTAAACTATGACCCCTGGTTCTGGACTTCCCCAACATTGGGAACATTCTTCCTGCATCCAACCTGTCCAAACCCGTCAGAATCTATCTGGTCACCTCTCAGTCTTCTCTTTTCTGGAGAAAAGAGCCCCAGCTTGTTCAGTCTGTCCTGATAGCTGGCATGGATGGCTAATTAACTCTTACATTGTTTGCTCATTTGCTCTGATCTTGTAGCTATTAAGAACTGGGTTAAAACTGTTCAAATATATTTTACAAAAGAACACCTACAGGAAGCAGAGAAAGGAGCTAGAGGACCACCTTTCTAGGTTGGATTCAAACCCACACTCAGAGGTGAAAGGTTTGTAAGCAATGCACTTCAGCTTATAACAGTAAAAACCATCTGCTTGTGCACACAGAATGCTAGCCTAGCCAGATTTGCTCCGAACTGTCCTCTTAAAAATATTTTTGTCCAAGTATTTTCAAGCTAGAGTTTCGAGAAGCAATACAATTAATTACATGGCCATAGGCTGCTATGCCCCCCTATATGACTTCACCAGGGAGGACACACCATTTGCATCAACACAAAATAGCATTGATGCCACCATTATAAGAGCAAAATTGGGCATGGAAACTGGACACCACAATTCATTAACTTTTTAAAAGGAAAAAAAGGACATATGTTAAAGAGAAAAATAATTATTTGAATACCTACACGTAAATTAGCTTAGCGTCCTTTTTCAACTGGAACAGCTTAACTTCTCAGCAATTGCAACCATAATTGTGAAAGTACTGCAATTGCAGGCTGGTTACATTTATTGAAAACACCATGGGTTGGAATTTCCTGTGTATTTGCACCCAGACACACATGAAATTGGGGCATAAAGCAAATACCTAGCATTAAGTATCGAGTAAAGTCAGGCGCAAATGTGTTATGCACATAATTACGCTATAACCATAATTCCACGCATTTATGCTCGTCTACCGATCCCTGCCCCCGAATGCATCTCGGCCCATTATAATGGCTCCGCCCCAGGTGAAAGAATTTCCTGCAATTATGCTGTTCCTAAAAGGTGTAAAATTAAGCCTAGAATTTTGGGCACAGCAAGAAACAAAGTCAATTTTCTGGGATTTTTTGTTATTATTCCAGTGATTTTAAAAATGCAACCTCACCGGCTCTGTGTTTTCTGTTTCTTTCAATACATTTTAATGGCATGAATATAGGTCACATTAAAAATTAAACAGCTTCCATGATTGCATGTTCTTAAACATGCTGTGCTCAATGTGCATGAATGGTATTTAGATGGTTTGAAACCTTAATTTTCATACTTCAAGAACTAATACATAATCTGAGTTCAGCGTTTTCTTCGGATCTCAATTGTTTAAGAGAACATAAGAACATAAGAAATAGGAGCAGGAGTCGGCCATTTGCCCCTTGAGCCTGCTCCGCCATTCAATAAGATCATGGCTGATTTGATCATGGACTCAGCTCCACTTACCTGCCCGCTCCCCATAACCCTTTACTCCCTTATCATTCAAAAATCTGTCTATCTCTGCCTTAAATATATTCAATGACTCAGCCTCCACAGCTCTCTGGGGTAGAGAATTCCATAGATTTACAAACCTCTGAGAGAAGAAGTTTCTCCTCATCTCAGTTTTAAAAGGGCGGCCCATTATTCTAAGACTATGTGCTAGGTTTTACACTTTTGTGCATATCGACCAAAATGGGCATTATTTCCGACGTGGGCGGTAAAAATGGGTTTTCAGATCACCGGCTTCTCGCCCATTCTCAAAGCACCTAGTCTCCATTTTTGAAATTGGGCGTTACCGCGAACGATATGAAATGGGCGGTAGCGTTAAATCTCGCTGACCTTCTGCCATAAAGTGTTGCCGTCCTTAACAACAGCATGGCAATGCTCTATTCCCACGATTCAGGAGGTCAAGGGTCATCATGACATGCACAGAAGAGGAGACAGAGTGAGAGGGAGCTGAGAGGGACTGAAGGCATGTGTGGCTGTGGTGTGTGCTTGTTTGGCTGTTGTGGGAGGCACGAAAGAGTTTCACCAGCAGCAAAAAGCCTACTAAGCACCAAAAACATAGCTGGGACCGAGTTTTTGTCCAACAAATAAGATATAACATGGAAGGGATGGTGGAGGTCCTGGAGCTGGTAGCCAGGAACACTGGTGGCAGAGGGCTCCCAGTGGTTCCGGAGCGCAGCACTGCATCCCAAGGTGCCTCACCCCTATTGCCAACCACACATGAGAGCCAGGAGCAACATCTTGCTTTTGGCTCGGAGCACGTTCCCACCTCGGGACCATCCACTCCCATATCCGTCCAAGCAGCGGTTCGGCTGTCATCCCCCACACCACCACCCCCCCCTCACCCGCCAATGAAGCATCGCCTGAGGAGCTCCTCGGCCAGGTGGCTTGGAGTCAGGAGGGGAAGGGGTAGAGGTGGGGAGGAGAAGCGGGGGCGGGGGGGGTGTGGGGGAAGGGTTGGTTTTTACAAAAATACTGATGATTTCAGACAAATGTTTAGTTTAAATGTTTTTTATTTAACAAAACCTTGTTGCGCATTGGCTCAGATAGCTGCACTGTTACACACTGGTGATTCCTGAACATCAAAGGGTATAATTACACTTTACTTCAATCAACTTAAACTTTAACTGTCACCAAGGTGATGCCCACCATTGATGTATGACCTGCACACCCAGCAGTGTGTCAGCCTTGTAAATAACACCAACATTCTTTCAGGCAAAGCGCTCATTGATGAGATCCTGATGTAAGCTATCATGCCACAACAGGCCCTTTCATGCAGTCTACAGGGGGGAAGGGGCATGGCTTCAGCATCAGCCTGATTGTCTGGGCCGATGTCAGCGTCCGCCTCCTTGTCCTCCTCTTCCTCTCTCTAGTGAGGTGGACTGTCAGACTTTTCTGGCAATTCTTGTCCTCTCCTGATAGCCAAGTTGTGCAGCATGGAGCACACCACCACGAATTGAGTTACCTGCTCAGGGTGGTATTGGAGCTCGCCTCCTGAGTGGTCCAGGCATCTAAAGCGCTGCTTCAGCACTCCAATAGTTTTCTCCACGATATTGCGAGTGGCTCTGTTGCTCTCGTTGTATCGCCTCTTGGCTTTGATGTGGGTGTCACGCAGGGGGGTCATGAGCCAGGTGGCGACGCCATATCGTTTGTCACCAAGCATCCAGCATTGACCTTGTGGCTGATTGTTAAACAAGTCAGATACAGTGCTCTCACGCAGGAAGTGAGCATCATGGATGCTGCCCGGAAATTTAGCATTCACTGCCATTATAATTTTCTGGTGGTCGACAACGAGTTGGACATTCAGGGAGTGGAATCCATTGTGATTCCTGAAAACTTCTGCATCCTTAAATGGTGCCCGCATCACAATGTGCCGACAGTCAATTGCTCCCTGCACCTTGGGGAAGTTTGCAATTCTGGAGAATCCTAGAGCCCTCTCACTCTGTGCCTCCCTGGTCATAGAGAAGCTGATCAAGTCCCTCCTGCATGCGTACAGGGCATCAGTGACCTGTCTAATGCAGCAATGTGTGGTAAGCTGAGACAGACCGCAAATGTCGCCAGCTGAGACCTGAAAAGAACCCGACACATAGAACGACAGCGCCGTGGTGACTTTGACCTTGAATGACAGTGCAATGCTGATACTGCTGGCAGGCTGCAGATCTCTCCTTATGAGCTGGCATACCTCAGTGATAACCTCTTTGTGGAAGCGCAGTCTCCGAAGGCAGGTGATGTCGGGCAAGGTGAGGTAAGACTGTTTCTCCTTCTACTTGTGGGGGATGTAACGTCTGGTCCTCCTCATCAGTCTGGCAAATCTTACACTGGGCACATAAGCGTACCTTCGGCCATCTCGAGTCTGCAACATGTAATTGGTCATCAAGAGAGGGTGAGAAAGGATAGGCCCCATTATAATAGCTCTCTGTTTTCCACTGATTGGTCACAAACAATGAATGTCCCGACAAAGACACCTATTAAATTCCAATCGGTCACAGTACGGTCAAGATGTTTGTACCGATGTTTACATCAACTGCAATGACCTCCAGAGTGCATCCGAACTCCCCCGAGGTTGAAGCACAGCAGCCTTTTAAAGGATGTGATATGTGATGTAGAACATGGCGTCCATAACGCTGTGATTAGTTCCTGTTAGTTCCACTTTTTCTGGGTGGTTTTTTGGGCGAGCGACATTGTGGCTGATATGTGTGCGAGGTGGTGAAAGTGATGCTGCGTGATCTCACGGCCGCTAGTTTCGGCAAATATGATCTTTACGACAAAAAAAAGTGGGTGAGCGATATTATTGAATCTTGGCATTAATTCCGTGTGGAAAATAACGCTGGCCGATATTATGGCCGTTGATTTTGCCATTCTGATGATTCCGCCCAAAAAAAGTGGGTATTATTTTTTCCCGGCGTGATGCACATGTGGAAAGTAACGCACGGTGATAAGTTTCTGAAAAATGCCTGTTAGTTTCCATTTTGTGGCTAAATGGGCGATATATGTGCATTATTCATCATTTCAGTGGTAAAATGGACATTAAATGGGCGTTAAGCATGCAAAAAACGAGGAAATTCGAGCCCTATGTCCCCGAGTTTTACTTTCCCCTATGAGTGGAAATATCCTCTCTGCATCCACCTTGTCGAGCCCCCTCATTATCTTATAAATTTCAATAAGATCACCTCTCATTCTTCTGAACTCCAATGTGTATAGGCCCGCTGACTTCCCCTTGTTTGCGTCCTATTTTTACATTCCAGTGTATGTTAATTGCCAGGAATATTGTGTGTAAATAGACATTCTAAAATGGGCACATGAATGCTTGTCATTTCAGGTGTAACTTCCGAATTACACCCTCACAGGAAATTCCATCCCGATAAGGTGTTATCTTGTAAAGAAAACTGTCCCTGATTTTTTTTAAGGCCAGTTCATCAGAAGTAAAAGGAAAAATTGTATCTAATTTGCTGAGAGAAACCAAAAAGTACAATATTGCAGAATATTGTGGGAATAAATCATCTGAGGCGAACAAAGCAATTACGTATGTTTTATCAAATAATAAGATGCTCATGAGGTAAGGTATTGTGCTTAAAGTGCATTCACAGGCTAATGGCAGTGGACATCTGCAAATGGTTTATAAAAGGTGTGTATTTAAATGAGCCTTGTTAAGGTAATTTGCAGAGTGCACATTGTCATGTATGTAACCATCATGCAACGGTAATCTTTATGTAACTGTAACCTTCATGCAACTCCTGTACACTGTACTTAGACCCGAGAAATGCACACCCTGACCACAGGGGGTGAACTTGTGGGAGACACTCCTCATCTGGGTTTCCAGGTATAAAAGGGGAGGTCCCACCCAGGGTCAGCACTCCTGGGTCCTGGGAATAAAGGTCAGGGTCACGTAGTGACTGTATCTGCAGTACATGCCTCGTGTGAGTTTGTAGTACGGTGCAGGGACACCACATTTGGTGACGAGAAATGGGAATCACCGAACCACGAGGATGGCCACCAGTAGCACAGAGAAACGTTACTGTGTGGGTGAGGACTGGGACGACTTTGTGGAAAGACTCCAGCAGAGTTTTGTCATGAAGGACTGGCTGGGAGTGACAGCGGCTGACAAGCGGAGGGCGCATCGACTGACCAGCTGCGGACCACAGACGTATGCGCTGATGAAAGACCTACTTGCACACCAAAAGCCAGCGGACAAGTCCTTTGAAGAGCTCAGCCAGCTGATCAGTGAGCATCCCAAGCCAGCGAGTAGCTTACACATGGCCCGGCATCGGTTCTACACACATCGGCGTCGGGAGGGATAATACATCTCAGACTTCGTTGTGGACATGCGGCGCTTGGCCAGTCTCTATAAGTTCAGAGATGGCAGAAGGGAAAGATGTTAAGGGACTTTTTCATTGAGGACATTAATCACGCCGGGATTTTCAGGAAGCTCATAGAGGCCAAGGACTTGACTTTAGAAGGGGCGGCGTTGATAGCTCAGACCTTCTTGGCAGGGGAAGAGAAGACCAAGCTAATTTACGCGCGGTGCCCTGGTCCCAACATGGTGATGGACCAGGGAGTTAACATTGTGAACATGGCTAGGGATCCCGCAGGCAGGCAAGGGCATTTCGAAACCGCCCAGGCAGCAACAGACTCTAGGGTGGGCCCGCAACAGGGACAATGGAAAGGGGATCGGCAATTCACGCCATCACGAGGAACAATGCGTCCCGCGATGGGACCATTAACACCCACCATCAGAGTGCTCAGAAACAACCAAATGGGCAATCAGAGAGGAATGCCTGGGATCAGCATCCTTTGTTAACAACAATCTCAGCTCATGCTGGAGAAGTGGGGGTAGACATACTGCAAAAAGCTGCAGGTTCCCGCAATATACCTGTAGGATTTGTAACATCAGTGGACACTTGGCCAGGATGTGCAAAAAGGCTGTGACGAGGCTAATCTGCGAGACAGAGGAACCAGACGAGGGATCTGCAATGCATGATGATGCCTGGGGAAAAGCCATGGATGTTGAAGTTCAGCGGGCTCATGTGGCTGATGTCCACAGCTCATACACTAAAACGCCACCCATGATGATGAAAGTTTTATTGAATGGCATCCCGGTGCGCATGGAGCTGGATACAGGAGCTAGCCAGTCACTTATGAGCGCCCAACAATTTGAGAGACTATGGCCACACACAGCTAGCAGGCCCAAACTGGAACGCATTGACTCGCAGCTACGGACGTACACCAAAGAGATCATCCCAGTGCTAGGCAGTGCAAACTTGGTGGTAACACATAATGGATCACAGAACTGGCTGCCACTCTGGATCGTCCCGGGAAATGGCCCCGCGCTCTTGGGGAGGAGTTGGCTAGCCAAGATGAATTGGAAATGGGGGGATGTGCACGCCATTTCATCTGTGGAGCGAAGTTCATGCTCATGCTACAAAAATTCGGGTCACTGTTTCCACCCAGTGTTGGAACGTTCAAAGGCACTAAAGTAATGATACGCATCACTCCAGACGGCAGACCAGTGCACCACAAAGCCAGAGTGGTGCCATATGTGATGCGTGAGAAAATTGAAAGTGAATTGGACAGGCTGCTCAGAGAGGGCATAAATTCGGCCGTTGAATTCAGCGACTGGGCAAGTCCCATCGTTCCTGTCCTTAAAGCAGATGGCTCGGTCAGGATTTGTGGTGACTACAAAGCCACCATCAACCAAGTGTCGCTGCAAGACCAATACCCGCTCCCGAGAGCGGAGGACCTTTTTGCCACGCTGGCAGGTGGCAAGCTGTTCACAAAGCTGGACTCCACTTCGGCCTACATGACTCAGGAACTGGCTGAAGAATCCAAGCTTCTGACCACCATCATGACGCACAATGGATTATTTATCTACAACAGGTGTCCGTTTGGCATTCATTCGGCAGCAGCTATCTTTCAGCAAAACATGGAAAGCTTGCTCAAATCCATTCGTGGAACAATCGTATTCCAAGACGACATCCTTATAACGGGTCAAGGAACACCTCCACAACCTGGAGGAGGTGCTACGCTGATTGGATCGGGTAGGCTTGCGGCTGAAAAAGGGCAAGTGTGTGTTTTTGGCCCCAGCGGTCGAGTTTTTGGGCAGGAGGGTTGCCGCAGACGGGATCCGGCTCACTGAATCAAAAACGGAGGCGATCCGCCGCGCGCCCAGGCCTGGCAACACATCGGAGTTGCGATCATTCCTGGGACTTTTGAACTATTTCGGGAACTTTCTGCCGAACTTAAGCACATTGTTGGAGCCGTTATACATGCTCCTGCGTAAAGGTTGTGAATGGCTTTGGGGGGACTGTCAAGAACGGGCTTTCAATAAGGCGAGGAACCTGCTGTGTTCTAACAAACTGTTGACTTTGTATGACCCCTGTAAAAAACTGGTTTTAACGTGCGATGCATCGTCCTACGGGGTTGGGTGTGTGTTGCAGCAGGGTAATGACGATGGCCGACTCCAACCTGTGGCTTATGCCTCCAGGTCACTCTCCGAGGTAGAGCATGGATACGGCATGGTCAAAAAGGAAGCACTCGCTTGTGTTTACGGTGTGAAAAAGATGCACCAGTACCTTTTCAGTAGACGGCTCGAGCTAGAGATGGACCAAAAGCCGTTAACATCCCTGTTGTCCGACAACAAGGCTGTCAATGCCAATGCGTCAGCTCGCATACAGCGATGGGCTCTCACGCTGGCTGCGTATGACTACACCATACGGCACCGGCCAGGCATCGAAAATTGCGCTGACACGCTCAGCTTCCACTGGCCACCACCGAGGGAGCAAAGTGCTGAGATGGTCATGGCCGTTGAGGCTTTTGACACCGCAGGCTCCCCCATCACAGCCCGCCAGATCAAACTCTGGACCAACAGAGACCCCCTCCTATCCATGATAAAGAAATGTGTCCTGACTGGGGATTGGGCGCCCGCACACAGGGCGTGCCCCGAAGAGGTCAGACCGTTTCAGAGACGGATGGATGAGCTCTCCATCCAAGCCGATTGCCTGCCATGGGGCAGCCGGGTAGTCATGCCCCAGAAAGGCAGGGAAGCGTTCATCAAGGAACTCTACAGTGAGCACCCTGGCATCGTGTTAATGAAGGCCATTGCCCGGTCACATGTATGGTGGCCGGGGATTGACTCGGACCTGGAACACTGAGTTCGCAGGTGCACGACGTGTGTCCAGCTGGGCAATTTTCCCAGGGAGGCCCCACTCAGCCCATGGCCCTGGCCCACCAGGCCATGATCACTTATTCACGTAGACTATGCAGGCCGTTCATGGGGAAAATGTTCCTGATCGTTGTCGATGCATACTCAAAATGGATTGAGTGCATCGTATTAAACTCGTGCACGACATCCATCACCGTGGAGAGTCTGCGTACGGTTTTCGCGACCCACGGCTTGCCGGACATCCTGGTCAGCGACAATGGCCTGTGTTTCATCAGCCATGAATGCCAGAAGTTTATGTCGGGCAATGGTGTCAAACACATCCGAACAGCACTGTTCAAGCCGGCTTCCAATGGCCAGGCGGAACGTGCGGTCCAAGTCATAAAACAGGGCATGCTACGCATCCAAGGACCCTCCCTTCAGTACCGCCTATTGCGCCTCCTGCTGGACTACAGGTCCCGCCCGCACTCGCTCACGGGAGTTCCGCTCCTCATGAAACGCACGCTTAAAACGCGGCTGTCCCTCATTCACCCAGCCCTGGCAGACATTGTTGAGGGTAAGCGCCAGTCCCAAACCGAGCTCCATGATCGAAACTCAAGGGGGTGGTGTATAGAAATGGATGACGGTATTTGTTCTTAACCATGCTTTGGTTCAGAGGTGACAGCGACGCATGCTGAGGCTCAGCCACCAGAGCCACAACTGCGGCGCTCCACAGAGAGCGTCGACCACCTGAAAGACTTAACCTTTGACACAAAAAGACGTAAGGGAGGAGGTGATGTCATGTATGTAACCATCATGCAACGGTAACCTTCATGTAACTGTAACCTTCATGCAACTCCTGTACACTGTAATTATACCCTAGAAATGCACACTCTGACCACAGGGGGTGAACTTGTGGGAGACACTCCTCACCTGGGTTTCCATGTGTAAAAGGGGAGGTCCCACCCAGGGTCAGCACTCCTTGGTCCTGGGATGCGTCTCTGTCACCTCTGAACCAAAGCATGGTTAAGAACAAATACAGTCATCCATTTCTATACACCTCCCCCTTGAGTTTCGATCATGGAGCTCGGTTTGGGACTGGCGCTTACCCTCAACAATGTCTGCCAGGGCTGGGTGAATGAGGGACAGCCGCGTTTTAAGTGTACGTTTCATGAGGAGTTCCGCTGGCGGGACTCCCTGAGCGAGTGCGGGCGGGTACCTGTAGGCCAGCAGGAGGTGCAATAGGCGGTACTGAAGGGAGGGTCCTTGGATGCGTAGCATGCCCTGTTTTATGACTTGGGCCGCACGTTCCGCCTGGCCATTGGAAGCCGGCTTGAACAGTGCTGTTCAGACGTGTTTGATACCATTGCCCGACAGTTAAGGTCACGTAGTGACTGTGTCTGCAGTACATAGAAAGAAACATAGAAACATAGAAAATAGGTGCAGGATTAGGCCATTCGGCCCTTCGAGCCTGCACCGCCATTCAATGAGTTCATGGCTGAACATGCAACTTCAGTACCCTATTCCTGCTTTCTCGCCATACCCCTTGATCCCCCTAGTAGTAAGGACTACATCTAACTCCTTTTTGAATATATTTAATGAATTGGCCTCAACAACTTTCTGTGGTAGAGAATTCCACAGGTTCACCACTCTCTGGGTGAAGAAGTTTCTCCTCATCTCGGTCCTAAATGGCTTACCCCTTATCCTTAGACTGTGACCCCTGGTTCTGGACTTCCCCCACATTAATAGGAACATAAGAACATAAGAACATAAGAATTAGGAACAGGAGTAGGCCATCTAGCCCCTCGAGCCTGCTACGCCACCCAACAAGATCACGGCTGATCTGGTCGTGGACTCAGCTCCTGTGTGAGTTTGTAGTACGGTGCAGGGACATCACACACATGGTAAAAGCAAAAAAGTTGGTCATGGGTTAAACCTGTTTGCAGATGTATGATAGAGAATTTAAACAAATAAATCACAAAGAAAAATCAAGTACTGACAACTTAGTTTTATGACTGGCTAATGGAAAGTTGGTTTGAAACTATCGCAAACTATTTTAACGTGTCCTTTGGGTACAATTTAAATGGTGAAAACTGCATTTTGTATTTACAGAAACATATCCATTAGCTTTCACATCAGAACTGATGTCCAAAGCAAACTGTAATGGGTGCCTATATTATGAAGCTACAATAAAAGTCACAAGTTTCAATTTCTTCAACAACATCAAACAAAATAAAACATTCTTCTCACAGCATTGAAAAGAATGGATAATGTACAGTACAAGATTATAAGAACACAAGACAATTACAGATGAGGAAGACCATTCTGTCCATATTAATCCATCCACCCAGAAGTACCCTTTCATCCCCCACCTGCAGTAACTAATTGTTTCTTTACCTGATTTGAGGTTTTGCACTGCTACCCCTGCACCAGCTAGTTCATTCAAAATGTTGATCACTCTCTGGTCCCCTTGTTCTCCACCCACAATTTAACTGAAAATAATATTCCAGTTTCACATTTTCTCTACCTTTAACCATCTTATACCTCTCTGACAGCACTTTTCCAGACTGAAAATCCTGAGCCTTTCCAGTTTCCCCATATTACAGACTCCTGATCCCATACTTCAGCCTCATCGATTTTCTCTGCCTTGAGTGTTTTTCTTGTGTCTCACCGACCAGAACCAAACACAGTAAGGTGCAATCTGACTGGAGCACTGTCTTTAGACCACAACTTCCTCTAACTTATATTCTCAAGTTTTGGCTATGTAGTTCAACATTTTATTGCCATTTTTCATTGCTGTTCTGCATTGGCTGCACATGTTTTGCATCAAGTATGCTAAGAGTCCTAGGTCTCTTTCCACTTCAACTTTAGCTATTTCAACACCCTTCACGGAGTACACGTGTTGTCCATTTTTCCTTTCTATGTGCAATACTTTGCATTGGCCTGCATTAAATTTCATCTGCCATTGATCTACCCACATACTTATTTTGTCCAACTCACTCTGTAATTTCTGACCTGCTTCCTCCAATTTCACTGCCCCTCCCTGTCCCCCCAGTTTGATATCATCAACAAATCTAACCACTTTGCACTGAGTTTACAGGTCATAGCCTCAATCTGGTCTCCAGTTAGGCTGAAATTCCACATGCCATTCTCCACAGAAAGTATAGTTCAGCCTATTAGCTCTTCTATTATGTTTAATTAATCTGTTATTTTATTCAAACACTTGGAACAGTAACCTGACGCTACATGTGTTAACTTCTCTATTTAGACTGTTGATGTAGCCAGTACATCCCACCAACCCAAGGGAATGCTGCTGGCTGCAAACTCCTTAGGGTGTCTAGAAGCAGAAACTGTTCAACTTGGCTTAAAATACTCATAAATACAAAGAATATTTTATGACAGGAATAACATAAATTACTTACATTGACAGCATGTGACGTTTTGTACTAAAATATAGCCTCAAAGATTGCAGGAGTAGCTGTCAATGTGTAAGGCCTAAATCTTCATAGTGAAAATAATTTTTGAACACTAACAGTAGGTTTTAAATCCGAAGGAAAAAGATAAGATTGTACAAAGGTATACATTTGCAAGTCATGGTTTGCTATTATTGGATGAATTAGCTTCTGTAAATGTGTAACACTGAATATTGAAATTAACAATAGAAAAAAAAAGTACAAAACTCATTTCTGTCAATGATAGTTTATTGAACAAAAACAGAAAACTGTATTTATGTTCACTACAATAAGCTGTGCACTAATCTGCAAAATATAAATCCAGAGCACACTAAACATGGCACTTCACTGTATATTCATGTACTAAATGTAAACCAAAAAATATTGCAGAACACACATTGTGTTACATGGAACATACCATTTTTTTCATCAAGTACAATGCTACGTATATAGTTTTTAAGACATTTTTCAGAACATGTGCACCATTTAATAACCAGTCAAATTTTTGGGGTTGTTTTGAAACAGGACCTAGTTTTATGATTCCTATCAAATTAGCTCACACTGCAAGCTGGCTCACTGCTGACAACTGTTTATTTGAACATTCAGGGCTATTGAAATTGTAACAATAAATTGAAACATAACACAGCATTTTTAAAAAATCTTTATTTTTATGTATTTATTTCTAGTACTCCATTTTGTAGCCTTCCAAAATGAGGGGACAGTGTCCACAGGATTTGCTTTAATCTACTGAAATACTAGTCTCTGGCCAGTAAGAAAGTATTGCTATAATGTGACATCTTTCAATTACCTCTTCAACTACATAACTTCGCTTTGCACAGTACTGTGCTCCATAACATAGTCATAATCAATTGCCTATCAAATAGCAGATAGATCCAGGTATCATGCTCAATTTGTTGTGCAAGTGTTAGTGCTGCAATTTTAAAATCTATCCAAAATATAATAAAATCATACATGTAGTGCCCATTTTCTGTCCGATACACTTTGTATGTTATATTAAAATTCATGTGTCTCTTCAAAAAAGGTATAAATAAACTACTTATTTCAATTATACCAATAATCATTCCAGGAACAGAAAATGCTGAAGTCAGTGGGCTAGAAATTGAGTGCATTTGCATTTGCCCCATAAGCATGGGGTGCAAATGCCTTTGCGGCTGGGTGCGGCACTGACATTGACTCCTGACATATTGGGCGGGAGTTTAGCAGCAGCGCTACGGTGTTTCGCCCCTATCTCCTGTGCCTGGAGATTGTGGCGTCATCGCTGTGCGCATTGCCCCAGTAGCATCCCGGACCCAAATTCACTTTCAGTCCCTGCAGCAGCGCCTGGCGAAAACAGCAGCAGCTGCAGAAGATGTAGATCGGGTGGCCAGCCGCTATTGAGGCGGTGAATAAAGGCGAGGTGGCCAAGGTAAGTAAAAAAGAAAAATTACCTTTGTTCATGCCGTTTTCTTCATGGGTCCCTGCCCGTGATCGCTCAGCCTGGCACTTTTTGAGTGCCGGGCTGATCGCGTGAGTTTGCCGTTCCCTTGGTGATCCAGGTAGATCTGTTTTTATTTGCAGAGCCTGCAGCGATGGCCCTTGCCTTTAAGGATGGGAAGGGACCTTTGTACGCGGCAGCACTGCACGGCCCAGTGTGCAGTGCTACTGAGGTTTCCGTCGCGCCCGCATCTTTTAGTGCCCCAAAAAGGAAGTGAAGCACTTGACTTGCAGCTCTACTTCCTTCCTGAAGTGCAAAAGCCAATTGTTTGAGAGCAGAGAAACATTAACGCCTGCCGTTAAGTTTTCGACTTTCGAACGTTTCCGCTCCCAAACGGAGCGATAATGAATTTCTCCCCCAGAATGTCTATATGCTCTTAATTGACCTTACTAATCACATTTTAAGAAAAGACAAATTGGTCATTATAACTCAGCATGCATGCAGGAAACTGAGGATCGGATTGGCTGCCCAATTATACATTCCATATTTTTTATTATTTGCTTATAGAAAGCAACAAAAGATCCTAAATAGAGTACATTGAAGTCCATATCTTGGTTGTGTTCTATCCTAGGGCAAGTCTTGGGAGGAGGAGCTGAGGTGGTTTCCCGTTGCCCATCTCATGGTTTTTATGTTTGGAGGACCTTTCTCCTGGGTGGATTCAACCAAGGCTAAAGAGCCCACCTACCATTTATGATGGGTTGGGGTGTAAGCAACAGCACACATTGGACACAAGGATCCCTGTACTCAGTATTCTGAGCCAACGCTCCGATCTCCACTCACTGGCGATTTCTGGAGTGGGGTCCGAACCCAACCCTTCTGATCTACTGTCGTATCTAACAACAAATTGACAACAATTCATTTCCCACTCACTTCCTTTCCATCTCTTTATCACCGCCCTGAACTCACTGAAAAAGGGTCCATTTTGCAAAATGCAAAACACCAGCAAAACATTTCACAAGTTTTGAATAAATATATTGATCTTAGGAGAGGTGCAAAGGCTAGACTTTTATGTTAACATTTTAATACATGTTGTATTTGAAAAAAAATAGAAAGTATTGTCTTCTTTCTATTGTACTCTAATGTTCCTCAATTGCATTCGCACATACCCTTTGAATCGGAAAAATAAATATCTGATATTTATGCATAGCAAGTATTTCAAGCAAAAAATTGTAAAATTGCTATGTGTAATCTGCCTTAGATCCTTTATTAGCATGCAGAAACAAATCTTGAGAGAAATGTAAATTAAATATTGCTTTTATGTTTAAAAAAAACACTTTTTGTTGAATGCACTGACTTTGTCTTGCGTTTACTGACTGAGGGACATCTGTTGCATGGGAAGTTTAATCTTATCAGCTTTCTAAAGGTAAATAAAGTTGGTACCTGTATAACTAGTTGAGGTTTGTTGTATTATAGAACTGTATTTAACCTTTGCTATCTCTTTCAAAAATCATTGCGAAGAATGTTTTATGTTTGTAGATAATACAAAAACAAGGGTTCTTGTTTCGATTATAAAGAAGATACAGCATATTTTTTTCAAATCGCTTATGGATTTAAGAATAAATATGCTGCACAGTCAGGACGGTCACCAGGGGCTAGATTTTTCACTTTTGTGCAGATTGCCCAAAAATGGGCAGTAAATATGGGTTTTCAGATCGCTGGATTGTCGCCCATTTTCAAAGCCCCTACATTCCTTTTTAAAAATTGGGCGTTACCGTGAGCGATCTGAAATGGGCGTTAGCGTTAAATCTCTCTGACCTTCTGCCATAAAGTGTCGCCGTCCTTAGCAACGGCATGGCAATGCTCGTTTCCCGCAATTCAGGAGGTCAGGGGTCATCATTACATGCGCATAAGAGGAGACAGAAAGAGAGGGAGCAGAGAGGGAGTGAAGGCGTGTGTGAGTGTGGTGTGGCTGCTTTGGGAGGAAGGAGGGAGAGTTTCGAGCTTTATAGCAAATTGTGTGAAAAAAGTTAGGTGTTACCAGCCAGATATTTTCACAAATTTGGTGAATATAATGGAGGGAGAGGAGGAGGCGACACAGCACGCCATGGAGACTGACGCTGGCGAGAGCAGTGAGCTGGGAGGATGAAAGAGAGCATGGTGCTTCTCGGATGAGGCAAATGCCTCCCTCATGCAGGAGGTCGAGTCAAGCTGGGTTGATTTGACACAGGGAGGGCGCTGGAAGCCCACCCCCAAGGCCTACCAGAAGATATGGGCCGAGATAGCAGAGGTGGCCTCATCAGCAACCAATGCCTCAAGTGACAGAACGACCTTGTCGGATCCGCAAGAGTAAGTATTACATTTATTTACATTTATTATATATTTAAATAATTTGATTTGTAATAGTCATGAGTGACTATAATCAAATGAGAGGTCTTTCACTTTTACCGGGAATGTTGTACTCAAAGCCTGCGGTCACGGTGTACATCTTTAGGCAAAAAATAATAATTATCATAATAATCATGATTACATCTGTCGGTTATGTGTTGTATCAGTCTCTGTGACAGTACCTAGCAATGATATCACGCAATGATCTCATACCATGTTGTCCTGTTACCTTTTACAGAAGAAGCATTTGAGAAATAGGGCTGAGCAGAGGCGAACGGGTGGGGGGCCACGAGTCATCAGCGACCCCACCGACATCGAGGAGCGGGTGCTCTCACTCGTGGGGATCCACCCCCCGGACAGCCAAGCAGGCAGCTGCAGAACCTGAAGTGATGCCACATGAGTAAAGTATACACCATTGCGTGATGTGAAGTAAATAGATGCCACACCCACTCATATCCGAACAATAATATATGATAGATGATTGTTAAAAGTGTCCTCTAATTAATGCTGGCCTCATGCGAATCATTGCAATGCAGAATGTGTTGATGGTCATGAAATGTGACGTTTGTGATGATTTTGATAGCAGTGGTGCTTTTGTCGTGCATATGCTGTGTGTAGCGCTGTAATCACCTTGTGACCGTAGCACCCCCTTCTCCTCTAATAACCTCATTTGTGTTTTGCAGCTCAGCCAGCAGCATGGCCCCAGGCAAGACCACAGAGGCCAGAAGGTGGGGGCGCGGGGCCGGACTCACCGGACGATCCTACATCTGGTGCTGAGGAGCTCCGATTCTCGCCCATCAATCAGCTGGGTCCGTTCTCCACGGATGACAGCACGGACTTTGAAGAGCCTGCATCGCCAGGCTCCAGAAGGCATTCGACCCCAAGGCCATCTAGTGCTCCTCTGGCCATTCCCTCTGCCACTGGAGGTATCGGGCCCAAGCACCTCGCCACTGGGCACCCCAGGTGTCCCCAGGATGACGACAATCCCGTGGAGGTTTCGTAGACGCGGCAGGTCTGCTCCACAAGCGCCAGATGAGAGGGACGACATGGTAGAGTTATCCAGAAGGACTGTTGACATAGGTCACCAGATCCTACAGGCATTGGGGGGCATATCCCGACAGCTAGCCAGCATTTCTGGCAGCATGACGGAGTACGTTCCGTGGATGGTGGAGGCCCTGGAGGCGATAGCCAGGAACACTGGTGGCACAGGCCTCCCAGTGGTCCTGGAACACGGCACTCCACCCCTAGGTTCCGCACTTCCAGTGCCAACGACACATGAGAGGCAGAAGCAAGATCCTGCTTCTGGATCCGAGAATGTTCCCACCTCGATACCCCCACTCCCGTATCCGTGCAACCACCGACTCCTCAGGGGATGATGGCTTTGTTATATCTCCATCTCAGGGTATGCAATTTATTATAAGGTATGGGGGAGGGGGCCACCCTGTTGGTTTGCATTTGTGTTCTCTGTTGCTGGACATGTTGACCATCTGATTGATGTCAATGTTCTAAAAAGTGTTGTGGGGTTGGGGTGTTTTTGATCGTTATACTTATGATTTCAGAGCAATGGTCGTAGTAAATGGTTTTTATTTAACATAACCTTGTTGCGCATTGTCTCAGATAGCTGGACCGTTACACACTGGTGATTCCTTAACATGAAAAGATATAATTAAACTTAACTTCAATCAACTTAAACTTTAACTGGCACCAAGGTGATGCCCACCAGTATGTCAGCTTTGTCAATAACAGCAATGTTCTTTCAGGCAAAGTGCTTATTTATGAGCTGCTGACTTAAGAGTCTTTCAGCTATGTAGCCACCACGGGCCCTTTTCTGCGGTCTAGAGGGGGGTGTGGGCATGGTTGCATAGTCAGCCTGATTGCCTGGTCCTAGGTCAGCGTCCTGCCCCTCGTCCTCCTCTTCCTCTCTCTCCTGAGGTGGACCATCCGTCCCTTCTCGCAATTCTTGCCCCCTTCTGATAGCCAAGGTTTGCAGCATGGAGCACACGACCACGAATTGAGCTACCTGATCAGGGTTGTATTGTAGCTCCCCTCCTGAGTGCTGCAGACATCTAAAGCACTGCTTAAGCACACCAATGGTTTTCTGGACCACATTGCGTGTGGCTCTGTGGCTTTTGTTGTGTCGCTTCTCGGTCTTGGTGTGGGTGTCACACATTGGGGTCATCAGCCAGGTGGCTAGGCCATATCGTTTGTCACCAAGCGTCTAGCATTAACCTTGTCGCTGACTGGTAAACATGTCAGATACAGTGCTCCGATGCAGGATGTGAGCTTCATCGATGCTACCCGGAAATTTGGCATTCACTGCCTTAATTATCTGGCTGTGGTCGACAACGAGTTGGACCTTCAGAGAGTGAAATCCTTTTCGGTTGCGAAAAATCACTGCATCCTGAGAAGGTGCCCGCATTGCAATGTGCGTACAGTGTATTGCTCCCTGCAGCTTGGGGAAGTTAGCAATTTGGTAGACTCCTAGAGCCCTGTCAGTCTGAGCCTCCATGGTCATAGGGAAGCTGATAAAGTCCATCCAACATGCGTACAGGGCCTCAGTGATCTGTCTAATGTAGCAATGTGTAGCATGCTGAGATATAGCGCAAATGTCGACCGCGGAGGCCTGAAAGGAACCACAATGCCATAGAACGATAGTGTCGCGGTGACCTTGGCCTCGACGGACAGTGATGTCCTGAAGGTGCTGGCAGGCTGCAGATCTGCCCTGATGAGCTGGCATATTTCACTGATAACCACTTTGTGGAAGCGCAGTCTCCGAAGGCAGGTATTCTCGGATAAGTCGAGGTAAGACCGCTTGTCTCTGTAAGAGCGGGGAGTGTATGGTCTGGTCCTCCTCATCAGTCTGGCATGTTTGAGATTGAGCACATAATGCTGTGGATTAGACGTTGTGCCATTTGCACTCTGCAGCATCTGTGTTGTAATCGATGCAGGCTGAGAAATGGCTGGCCCCATTCCAATAACTATAATTATAATGTCGATTGTTCACAAACAATAAATGTCCCCACTAAGACACCTAAAGTAAAATCCAATCAGCCACAGTATGATAAGGTGTCTGTTCAGATGGTCACATCACCTGAAAAAGAACTCCAGAGTACATCCAAACTTCCCCGACGTTGAAACAGCCTTTTCAATGAAGTGACCTGCGACTTACAAAATGGCGTCCACACCGCTGTGATTAGTTCAGATCAGTTCAACTTTTTCACAGCGGTTTTTTCAGCGAGCGAGATTGTGGGCGATATGTGTGCGAGGTGCTGAAAGTGACGCTGGGCGATATACTGGACGTTAGTTTCGGCAAATGTGATCTTTACGACAAAAAAAGTGGGCGGTCGGTATTATTGAATCTCGGCGATAAGTACGTGCTGAAAGTAACGCTGGGTGATATTATGGACGTTGGGTTTGCCCATTCTGATGTTTCTGCCCCAAAAATGTGGGTGGGCGGTATTTTTTTACTCACCGATACGTACATGCCGAAAGTAACGCTTGGCGATAAGTGACCGAGAAATAGGCGTCAGTTTCCATTTTGTGGCGAAATGGGCAATATATGGGCGTTACACCTCATTTCAGCGTTAAAATGGATGTTAAGTGGGTGGTATGCATGCAAAAATAATGGAAAATCTCGCCCATAGAACGTTTTTTTGATGGCATTATTGGTAACTGACAAAGTGAGATTAACCCACTGACAGGACAAGATCTCCCGTCTTTTTTACACCCCATCCGATTTTAATTCAATTGCAGTCAATGGAAAATAAATGCAGAAACATGGGAACAGGAAGAGGCCATTCAGCCTCTCGAGCCTTCAATTAGATCATGGCTGATCGGTACTATAACTCCATCTACCCACTTTATTTCCATAACACTTAACACCCTTGACTAACACAAATCTATAAACCTGTGTTTTGCAATTTTCAATTGACCTAGCCTCAACAGCCTTTGGATAAATTGGATAACCCCCAAAACAGGCATGGAGATTGCAGTGAGCCATTAACCTTCTTCTCATTCATTACGATACAAGTAGCATATTAAATTTGTGCGTCCTACATTTTTAAATGATTGCTGTGTGTAGCCAGCATTACCCACGCTGTTTATTGGTTGCACACACTTGAAGTGGGCCCGATATCGCAAGTGGATAGCGCTACTTAAAAGCAGTCTGCACCTCTTAAAGGGGAGGTGCATTGTCGCTGCAAGAAGTTGTGGGAGTTTTTTGACAAGTGAATCTGTATTGTGATACTTTGAGGAATGGCTGAACATGCAAGAGAGCAAGCACCAAGGTTTTCTGACAATGCACTGGAAGTCTTGATGCAAGACGTGGAGAAAAGGAGAGAGATCCTATATCCACAGGACGGCAGGAGGCCCTCCAGACATAAGCTCAGGAGGCAGTGGGAAGAAGTAGCCAGGAGTGTTGCGCCAAGAACATGGAAGCTGTGCAGGAAGAAGTTTAACAATCTGACATGAGTTGTCAAGGTGAGTGAGTTTATCTTCAAATGCATATTCTACCAACCCCATCACTTACATATTAACAATCTCTATCAAGCAGTACTCAATCCTTCAATTCATATGCTTTACCCCACCCTCACACACTTAGCACTGTTGCAAGCCTCATACACACAACTCACAACTCATACACACTGGCAGCTATTCAACCATGGCAGCCACATCACTTAAACATATTGCAGGACACTCACTGACACACTTCCCCCTTTCATGCAGGAGAGGTTGGCGCATAACAGGAGGCAGCAGGAAATAATTGGAGGAGGACAAGAGCATCTGCATGTTAACCCCCATGGAGGAGACAGTACTGGCCATCATGAGAAATGGAATCACTAAGGCTGTGGCCATTGGTTGGGCTGGAGGGATTGATGGTGAGGATATCTACATCCCTAATCTTCCTTCTCTCTTCTCACGTATCCCACGATCTCTTTGGACTCATAAGCTGCTGATGGTGTAAGCACACGCTACTAACTTTCTCCTCTCCCCTCACCACAACCCAACCCTGGTCCCTTTTTTATTTCAGATACCAAAGAACTGGAAGCTTCCTCGTCAGAGGAGGAAGTGAAAGAATAGAGTGAAGGTGAAGAGACACCGTCACTCGATCTTACAGTCATAGCTATCAGCTCAGAGACGTATACTGTGTGTATTTTAGAGGCTAGGATAGAGGAAATATCTGCACGTGGTGAGACACCAGGCACAAGTGCACAGGGGTCAGTGCAGTGGTAAAGGAAAGCAGGTACCATTTCGCCGGAGGATGAGGTCGTATTGCTGCAGTAGAGTCAGGTGGCCCAGGCTACCGAAGGAGGCTGATGGGTGTAAATAACCAAATGCTTTGTGTACTGGAAAGCCTACCAGAAAGCCTCTGTACAATGTCAAGGAGCATGGAGGATTCTAGCACCAATTTGGCACAGGGCTTTCGTCACCTCCATCTACACACCTGTGAAACCCACCTATGAGGCATTGCCCAACTCCGCCCTGCCTCAACTCATCTTCTGCTGCAACCCTCATCCTTGCCTTTGTTACCTCTGGACTTGACTATTCCAATCCACTCCTAGCTGGCCTCCCATCTTTCACCCTCCATAAACTTGATCTCAGCCAAATCTCTGCTGCTTGTATCCTAACTCGCACCAAGTCCCATTCACCCATCACCCCTGTACTCGCTGGCCTACATTGGTGTTCGGCCCGGCAATGCCTCAATTTTAAAATATTCATCCTTGTTTTCAAATCCTTCCATGACCTCACCACTCCCTATCTCTGTAACTTCCTCCATCCTTCCAACCCTCCAAGACCTCTACACTACTCCAATTCTGGACTCTTGCGCACCCCTGATTTTTATTGCTTCACCATTGACAACCATGCCGTCAGCTACCAAGACCCAAAGCTCACTAAACCTCTCCATCTCTTTACCTCTCTTTCCTCTGTTAAGATTCTGCTTAAAACCTACATCTGTCCTAATATCTCCTTATGAGACTCGGTTTCAAATTTTGCTTGATAACGCTTCTACGAAGCACCGTGGAAAGTTTTACTATGTTGAAGGTGCTATATAACTGTTCTTGTTGTTGTTTGCCAATGTCACAGTTTGCATTGCAGCACAAACAGCTTCCATCAATGGTCTGATTGCTGTAGTGTAAAATCAGACTATTGCCTTACAAGCTCAGACTGCTGCCATCGTGGATCTGGATACCACTGTTTAAAGGAGCTTTCAGGGCATTACAGCAGTCCATCAATCTGTTTACTAACAGATCAATAGATTCTCTGAGGTTCCGACCTGGAAAAGTGGTGGTGGCTCCATGGAAGACAAACCTACTGTCCCGTCTGAAGATGATAGCCTTCCTGCTCCCACTCCTGCCACTCTGCCAGTGCTCTTGCTGTTGCCTGTCAGCCAGCCCAGATTGCTGCAGCCCAGGCCGAGATGGTGCAGTCTGAAGCCAGGCACTGTAGACCCAGAGCTGTTGGAGGTCGACTTCCAAGGCCATCTGCAATCTCCTCAATTGAAGGTCAGCAGGCTTCCATCACCCATGGCCTCAGCCATTGAGGAAGCACCTCATAGGAGCACTAGGATAGACAAAGGCATACAGAAGACAGGCAGTAAGGGAATGCACAAGCGTGATTAGTTAATTTTTGAATGCATTACGTAATATTTGAATTTTGGATTAAAATGTGCATTTCCTGGTGGTTTTTATTTTTGTGTTGTCAGTGATAGAGGAAAGGTAAGGAATGTGGGACTGTAAGTGAATGGAGAGGTGTGGTTGAGGTTACTCGTGAATTACTTCATCACGTAGGGCATGTGCAGAAAGGGCTGTCTATGTTGCAGCCTCTTCCTCCACTTCCTGTTGCACTTCCTCCTCCTCCACTTCCTTATCCTCCTTCTCCCCCTCGTCCTCATGCTCCTGCTCCTCAGCTTCTCGCCTGATAGGTGATGGCAAGAGATGCTCCCTCATAATGGTTAAGTTGTGCAGCATGCAACATTCTACCACAAATCTCTTTACCCATTCAGCAGCTGAGTACTGCAGGGCTCCTCCTGCTTGAGGATGCCGATGGTATGCTCTATAATGTTCCTTGTGGCAACAAGGCTCTCATTATAGGCCTGCTGTGCACATGTGCTTGGGTTCCAGACCAGATTCATGAACCATATCATGAGTGGATAACCGTTGTGGCCCAGCAGCCAGCCTTTGACTTGCTGTCGTGGATCCAATACAGGTGACACAGAGGACTGCTGCAGAATGAAGGAATTGTGATCACTGCCATTTTAGCAGGGATCCACCTGCATATTGAGCTGCCTGTGGTCGCACATCAGCTGCACACTGAGGGAATGAAATCCCTTTCGCTTCATAAAAATAGCCGAGTACACATGAGGTGCATGCAAAGCATTCAGTCAATGGTACTCTGCACTGTGGGGAAGTCTGAAATCCATGCAATCCCTCATGCTCACTGTGCCTCTGGTGAGAGGGAATGTGATGAAACAGTTTTGAGAGGTTATTTGCCTGTATAGAGAACCTCGATGACCTCCCTTATGCAGAAGTGCATTGCAAACTGCAGGATGGTGCTTATATCTCCAGCAGCATTCTGAAAGGAGCCAGATGCTTAAAAGGTGAGAGTCACATTCACCATGACATAGACAGGCAATGCTCTCCAAGATAAAAACAGAAAATGCTGGAAATTTCAGCGGGTCAGGCAGCATCAGTGGAGAGAAACAGAGTTAATGTTTCAGGTCGATGACCCTTCATCAGAACAAAATGCTCTCCTCGCCCTGCTTTGAGGTTTCAGTTGTGGTTGCAGTAGTTGGCAGATTTCAGTTACTACCTCTTTTGTAAAGCGAAGACGTTTCATGCATTGGTCTCTGCTGAAGTTGAGGTAAGAGAATTGCTCCCTGAAGACCCTCGATGGATACGGCCTCCTGCTGAGAGCCCTTCTCCCCCTTCACTTCCTTCCTCTTATAGCACTTTGTCCTGCTCTCAGTGGCATCTCTTCATTTCACAAATGAAGCCCTACCAGGCCACCCATGTCTGGAAGCAACTTGTTTGAACACAAGCTTTTAAAGTAACAGAAAAGTACTTCAGCACCAGCCAGACTAGTCCCTGTAGACTATTCAAACTTCAGCCAAGTATAGGAAAGCTTCAAAAAAAATTGGACAATTGCAGCAACAGCCAGAAGGAATAATCCAGCAACTAATCTGTAAATAAGTAGTTCCTTTATATAATGTTGGTGGGGGGGGGGGGGGGGGGGGTCCTTCATTCCATTTAATATCATGTTCAATTGTGCGAAGTTAAGACAAAGCATTGGTTGGAGTGTGGAGTTTCAAAATGGCAGTGGTGGCTTCAAATCAACAATGCACACGATTCGCACATGATCTGCCTGCTCTGCATGCTGCCAGCAGTCATTAGGCATGTGCATGCAAACCCCTTTACCAAGATGGTGTCCTGCACAACTCCCATCAGGAGTTTGCCCGCGCATCGCGGACACCATTTTCCGACATTAGGTGGCCATGTAATGCCTAAAAAATGAGTGCTACAGAGCCCAATTTAGTCCCCACAATAGTTCAAGAAATGACTACTTAAACATCACAAGATAAGGTTAGTAATTAACTACAACAATACAAAAGCAAAATACTGCAGATGCTGGAACCTGGAATAAAAATCAAAAATGCTGGAAATCTCAGCAGGTCAGGCAGCATCTGTAGAGAGAAAGCAGAGTTAACATTTCGGGTCAACAACCCTTTGTCAGAACTGGAGAGTGTTCAGAAAGAGCACATTCTTAACAAGCATTGAAAGGGGGAGGGGAAGAAAGAACAAAAGGGAAGGTCTGTGAGAGGGTGGAAGGCAGGAGAGATTTGAGAGACAAATGGGATATGGGCTGAATTGAAATGGTAATGCCAGGAAAAACATTAGTCAAGATAGGGTGTGAATGATGGAATAATGACCAGCTGCCATTAGAGATAAGGGGTGGGGTGCGGGGGGGAAAGGGAGCCAAAGATTGACAGCGTTATGCTCTGAAATTGTTGAACTCGATGTTGAGTCCAGAAGGATGTAAAGTGCCTAAACGAAAGATGAGATGCTGTTCCTCGAGCTTGCATTGAGCTACGTTGGAACAGTGTAGGAGACTGAGGACGGAGAGGTCAGAATGGGAGTGGAGTGGAGCATTAAAGTGACAGGTGACCGGAAGCTCAGGGTCACACTTGCAGACTGAACGGAGGTGCTCCACAATGCGGTCACCAAATCTACGCTTGATCTCCCCAACGGAGAGGAGACCACATCGTAAGCAGCGAATACAGTATACTAAATTGAAAGAAGTACAAGTTTCACATGGAAGGAGTATTTGGGGGGCCCTGGATAGTGGGAAGAGAGGAGGTAAAAGGGCAGGTGTTGCATCTCCTATGCTTGCACAGAAAGATACCTTGGGAAGGGGAGGGGTGCTGGGGATGGCTGCGGAATGGACCAGGGTGTTCTGGAGAGAGTGGTCCCTTCGGAATGCTGAGAGGGGAAAGGAGGGGAAGATGTGATTGGTGGTGGGATCACGCTGAAGTTGGCGGAAATGGCGGAGGGTGATCCATTGAGGCTGGTAGGGTGAAAGGTGAGGTCAAGGGGAACCCTGTCATGGTTCTGGGAGGGAGGGTATGTGGTGAGAGCAGAGGTGCGGGAAATAGAACAGACACGGTCAAGGACCATGTTAACGATGGCAGAGGGGAATCCTCGGTTGAGGAAAAAGGAAGACATGTCAGAATCTCTAGTGTGAAAAGTGGCGTCATCAGAGTAGATGCAACGGAAACGGAGAAACTGAGAGAATGGAATAGAGTCCTTACAGGATGCGGTTTGGGAGGAAATGTAGTCCGGGTAGCTGTGGGAGTCAATGGGCTTATAATGGTTACTGGTCGAAAGCCCATCCCCAGAAATGGAGACGGCAAAGTCGAGGAAGAGAAGGGAAGTAATATGTCCTTACTATACAGTACAAATGCACACGAGGCCCATACTAGAGAGAAGGTCACTCTGTGACCAACCCTTTATTAGCCAGCACTGAAGTGCCGAAGATGGGTGGAGCTTTCCCTTTTATACTTGAAAGTCCAGGTTAGGAGTGTCTCCCACAAGTTCACCACATAGTTGTCAGTGTTCTCATGGTGTACAACTTAGGTCAGTTTATACATGGATTACAATGACAGTAGAATAAATGACAGGAAGAGTCAGAGATTGCCCATGTGATGGTGAGGGAAGGGTGGAAATTGGATTCAAAGTGAATTAAATTTTCAAGTTCAAGGCGAGAGCAGGAAGCGGCACCAATACAGTCATCAATGTACCGGAAAAAGAGGTGAAGGAGAGGACCAGAGTAGGACTGGAACAAAGAATGTTAGTAATGAACTATTTTGATATTCTGCTTTGCTATATTAAGGAATATTTGGCAACAATAAATTGGTGTGGAGGAATGCATTAGACCATGCAGAAAACATGTGTATAGTGTTTTCTCCACTTCACTTTCATTTACTTAAAAATTATTGGCATTTAAATCATTCTAAAAGGGCCATTTAAGGACATTTAAATTGTGAGGTTAATCTTTGAATCTTATCAAGATAACTATTCCTTAGCCTAATGTGAAGGAACAGGTGGAACTGTAATTGTACATCTATGCCATTGCCATCTTACAAGAGAGATGCTTTCTCAACTCAGCAGCATGGATCATAGGGACAGTTGAGAAATCTGTTCATTAGGAGAATGTATAAAGTCTGCTAACTACTCTAACTAAATGTGAACCTAGATATAAGTCTTGCACAGTGTCATATCGGCTAAATAAGAAAAAAATATATTTAGAAAATACATTGGATCTGCTACAGGAGTAAGAAGGAGGGAAAGGGTTGAAACTCTATTGACTGATCGGCAGATGAGGATTAGGTCAGCACATTTACAAGAGCATGCGGACAGAAGATCAATGTAATTGATCATTCAAGTCCCAATTTAACTTAATTGCAAAATGATAAAGAGGATGTAAAAGAATATGAATACTGGCCTATTGTAATCTCATAGCTGGAGCAAATCTTTTTTCCTCCAATTGCTTACTTTGATCTTGGTTACTCCTAATAAGGTGTTTGAAAGTGACGATTTGAAGTGATAAAATGATAACTATTTACCCACTCAAGGGCTGTGATTTCACCAACAGTGGTGAGTCCGGTGCGGCCGGCATTGCTGGCATGTGGAGAACGCGCTCCAGCCTCCAACCTGCCCTCTCAACACAATTTTCCCTTGATTGGGTGCGTTGAACCCGCTCTGCGTCATTTAATGATGCGTCATCAGCCGGTTTCCTTAAAGGGACCGTGGCCAACTTTTTTTGGACAGTTGTTCTGTCAGTGTTCTGCAGCATTGAGGTGTTGCAAACACTGACAAGCACTGCACAAAGGTGCACCTAGGCTCTCCCATGACTCCTTCCAGATGCTGAAAGAACGAGCTACAGCACGCAGGGAGGTCCTCTTCCCTTAAATGGGTGGCAGAGACCTCCCCAGGACACCAACGCAGCCTAGTTGCACATTGCACAAGAGGGCACAAGCAGGGATGGCGTCTGGAGGACCAGGCTGCAGTGGTGCAAATCTTTCAATGAATTCAATAGATCACGAAATGTTACTACAAGACCACACTCAACCTCATCCTGCTGTGCCACTCATCATATCCCCATCACTATGCTTTCCCTACCTTACCCCTGCACATATCAGTCACACGGGTATTGACCAGGTAATGTTTTATGCAGGCATGGACTGCTTCATTATCTGTGCACAATTTACCTTGCACCTCCACCCATCCCTCGCTCTGGGGTAGAAATTGCCACCTACTCGAAAAGGGGCGCACACACCCTGTTTCAATGGTTTTTACCACAGGTGTGGTTGAGGTCGCCTCTTCAGCGAAATTCCGCTCTTTATTGTTTTTTAAAATTCGGATCCAGCAGTCGCTCTTAATGGGTGACTACATGAGAGGGGCCGAAGTTGCGGAGCTGAGTACACTTGAGGGGTGGAGGTTTGTGGGGGGAGCGGGCGGGGAGCGGAGTGACTACCGCGCTGACGTCATCTTGGTGCCACGTCACCATGACTCTCCCCTTCACTTGAAGGGGAGAGCTATCGCGATTTAAAAACTTCGGAGGGAGGGTTTCGGCCAGGCCACCGGCCTGGGTGCCAGGCCACGGGGCCAGCCGAAATCCTCCCTGCCTATTGGCAGCCCGGCCTAACCCAGGGGCATAATTGTCAGACCGACCAGCCAGCCAGCCACTGCAGAAGTCCATGGCCTTACAGGATCACTGGGAAAAAATAGGTTTTGTCACCGTCGGGCGGGCCGAAGATTTTTAAAGGGGAATGTCACAATTGGGGGCTAGATTGACAGTGCGCACGGTGATGACACGCTTAACATGGATCAGCAGCAGTGGAGTGGTATGGGGGGGTACATCCAGAAAACAAGGAAGGACAATTGGGCTATCTGCGGCCATTCCACGAAAAGTCAGTGGCCACTCCACTCTGCATCATGGCCGCTGATTTGTGGTGGTAACAGGCCTTACGGAGATGGGCAATTTCGGCCCCTCTCTTTCTACATTATCACTTCCCCATCTCACTAGCCAGCCCTCACACTTACCCTCATCCTTGCCCCATCATACCAACTAACAATACATAAGGGTAAGCAATTGGGTGTTTTAGCCATTGTTCATGTAAAGTTTCTGCTAATGTGTTGTCAAACATTGAAATCTTTATTTTGAACAAATTGTGGGCGAAATTGCCACTTTTTATAGCCCCGTTAATGCCTCCAGGGAGCGCTAATGGGACGCAATGGTGTTTTCGCCCGGGGGACGGGGCCGCTACTGCCTCATGGAAAATTGCCACGGAGGTTTGCGGGGGGTGCTGTCCTGGCAGCACCACACCCCATGGTTAGTACCCCGGGCTGGCGCACAATCAGCGATGGCCCCTCATTGCTATGCGCGCCGAGCCCTTAACACTCCACGGGGGAAATTGCCCTGTGGGCTGTGAGGCTGGCATGGGCAGATATCAATGCTAGCTTCGCAGGTCGTGGGCCGCCATCTTTATTTGTCAGCCAACTCTTAGGTCGGGCCCACAATGGCGGCCATCGTGCAACCCAGCACTCCGTTTTGGATGCTGGGCTGGTGGCCCGGTCGATTGCATTCCTGGTGGCCCAGTGGTGGCCAACAAAGGGCCATGCAGATTGCGCAGTGGCCATCCCCTTTAATGGACTCAGCGCCGCGCTACCGCCCCGGGAGCGCACCTCAAAGGAAGCAGAGTGCTGGAGACAACGCTCCGCTTCATTTGAGGGGTGTATGGCCCAATTCCACGTCGGGGGTGGGACTTCAGGACCAGGCACAGGAAGTCCCGGCCCTGGGGCAAGGGGCAATTTCGCCCCCTTTGATAAATTTGTGTGCACCTTTGGAAGTGGCTTACTGAGTTGCAGTGAATGGTCAGACATACGGGCACCCTGCACAATGGTGATGAATATGAAAGTCATGGCTTGGGCTTTGCAAAGGTGCTTTATGGTGCTGGTGTGGGGTGGTACTAACCTGGTGCATTATGTGGCAGCCAGGGTGCACAGCATGAAATAAAGTAAATGTGGCCATGGTGAGGCCATTCCTGGCCTCCTGGACAGCAATGTGGTCAGATGCTGATGCCCTGTGTCCTGTGCAGCATCAGATGATTGCGGAGAAGGTTGGTGTTGTTGTTGGTGATGCTGGTTCAGCCATGAACTCATTGAATGGCGGTGCAGGCTCGAAGGGCTGAATGGCCTACTCCTGCACCTATTTTCTACGATTCTATGTTTCTATGGTGTGTTTAGTGATGTTGGTGTTGGGGCTGATCGTGGTGGAATTCTGAGGTCCAAGGTGAGATTTTTTTCAAGGGCAGCGATGCTGCTGGAATAAATGGCAGGTGAGGTTGAGATAACAGAAGCGATCTGTCAATGGTGAGAGAGGTTACTCTACGGAGGTGACAGCGGATAGAGAGTTCACTACAAACACTTCCAAATTGCATACAGCTCAAAAGCTTCTTCAATATCCTGAAGGCTTGAGCTTCTGACATTGGAAAATGAACAGCTGTGAAATGGTAGCCACTTCTGCAGCTGTTAACTACCCAAAACAATGGAGAGTCACTGAGAACCCGATACAGTTACCTGACGCGAAACCCGAGGGACGGCAAACTTGTTGAAAACTTGGTAAAATGTTAAGTGCCTGGGTAAAATCCTTTTAAATACCTTTAAATTACCATTTAAGCATCTTAATTAACTACCCACCGCTTGGTGTTGGGTCTGCGATCTGCAGGCAGACCCGACAGTTGAGAAACTGACAAGGAGGCAGGTTCAGAGTGGACTTCCGCCCCGCTGTCAATTAGGGCCATTTTGACAGTGGGCCCACCTCTAAACCTGCACTCGTAGAGCTGGGAAGATTCCAGCCAAAGTTTGTGATTTAGTTTATCTCTTCACTGTATATACCCCATGTCAATTAAATATACAGGAACATTAATGGAGGATTAACAACTGTTCAGCTGGATGAGTTAGTTTCTATGTTTGCAATGCCAATAAGGCATCCTGAATGTCCTTTTTGTTATTGCGGTGCTGATGAATGAAATTCTTCCATTTCCCACTGGAAAAGTACTTGTGTTGTGTTTGTAATTTAGAACTTATTCAAGGTGCTGTGCATATTGGAGCAACAAACAACTGGATGTTCACAAGCATATGCATGGGTAGTTGACTGAAAGTCATGATTCACTGGGAAATATTCATATAGGTCACTGATCAGGAAAAGAGCACCACTGATCGGCACAGGCATATTGAGCATTTGTCCTGTATATGGAGAAAAGAGTAACAGTCAGCACTGCTGGAGGCTATATTTACATTACTGTTCCAGTACTGTTAATGCCAATGGAATTCTCTGCAATGATGAACTAGGCAACAAACATCATAAATTAGACCATTGAGCTCCCAGATTCTCCAATGGCGAATTCACGCCACAGTTAGAATACGCCACAGCGAGCATAGCGGCAGATCAGGAGCAGTGCAGTCAATGTCTAATCCACATTTGAGCTACCGGGGCCTGACACAGAACAGAACAGCAGGTTATTGAGCAGGGACATGAAGGAGCAATGACTCCAATCTGATAACATGGGGCTGGGTTGCAGTATGTATGGACAGAATAACCAAGAGGGTTTAATGTGATTGACGAGTTTGTACTGAAATGGTAAAAATATATAAATCAGTATTACAAAAGGAAGCCATGTGCATAGGGTTGTCTCCCGAAATGCATACAATCCCTAGTCATTTGTCATTACTAGTTGTAAAACGTGCCCAATAAATCTTAATCAAAAATATCATTCAGGAGAATATCAGTACATGACTGGCTGTCATAAAACTTATTTATTACTTAATTGAGGCTTAAGATTTCAGTGAACAAGTCAGTAAAAATGTTACCTGCCAACCTGCTGAGTGATTGAATACTTTACTGATTCTGAGCCCTCCAGTGCCATTCTGTACTGGTCTAAGTGTCTGTGCCAATTACAATGGCGTTAGTTCATCAAACCTGATCTTGCCATTGATTTTATTGTAGGACGGAGCTATAATAATTAGACGGTCAACATTTTCGGCAATGCTCTGCGGAGTCGCACAAAATTCCCAACAAATTTGGGCGAGGCACATGTAATGGCATGTCACTTACGTCATAATTTCCGAGAATTTACGTATTATTACAATGATGTACGCCATCAGGAAATTTAGGCCCAATATCTACATATATGCTCCAGTACTGTGAGAGATGATGAGTACATTACTACTCCAGTTTAGTTAGAAACAATGATTACATTGCTGGTCCAGTATTGTTAGAGGCAATGATTAACAATACTGTACCAGCAATGTAATCATCACTCTAACAGTACTAGACCAGCAATGTAGAGGTGATTAGAACATTGCTTGTCCAGCACTGCTGCATTCAAAGCTTCTGAAAAAAAAACAACTAATCAAGTGGTTCACGCATCTCTGAAAAAAAGCATTGACATCTCATTCAATTTCCTATACTGCAGTAAAAATCAGGGCTGCTGTTAACAGCAGCACTGCAAGGGGAATGCACCATGAGTAACAATGCAAAGCACTTCTAAAATGCCTGACACAAACCATGTGCAATGCTGCTGCTCTCTCTGTATTAACTTAGCTCTACTCCTTAATCCTTACCGTGTGTCGTAATCACTGATGGTTCTTTACAATATCATCTTCCAATGCATGCACATATACATTAAAAGAAACAGTATGCCACAAGAAAGTGAACTGAAATAACTATGACAAAGAGATAGGACTAGAATATTAATTTTGATGTATAACATGTTAAGTGTGTTCAGTAATTGGTGTATATACATCACAATTTTGATGGCAAGTGCAGATTCCACATCAGCTAATGGGGCTAAAGTTAAGAGATTATGGTGTACAAATCAAATAATTTTTAATATCAGAGAAAAATTTTTGTAAAGCATATTCCTGAAGGAATAGGAAAAATAGGCAAAATATTGAAGGCCTGAATAATAGGTAGACACAATGGAGAACTCAATGCCTTCCTCTGCTATAGTGTTGGGATAAAGGGACTGTCCACAAAACTTCCAGAGTGAGGATGCTTTAAATGCACTTACTTTGCCATTCTCAAGTTGCAATTTTCACCTGCTCTTTTGAGCAGGTCACAGGGACACCTGCCGGAATGCAGCGAGGGCCTTCCTTAAATATGCAGATTGGGCTTTTATTACTTTATTTGCACCATTCTACAATTTTAATCCGAGACCTGCGCAAGAAAGCTATTGTGGTTTCTCTGCTAGGCTAACCTGGTGGCAAGAGGAGACAGAGCCAATAGAGGCTCAGAGAGGTAAGTTAATTTGAGTTTTGTTTCCTTATAACCCCACATGATCATCCCTGCCCTGGGCTTTTCTCCACCTCCCCCATTTACAATGACCCTCAGCCATCTAGCTGAGTGCTGGGACCATTCCTTCTGGACCTTAGCAGTGGCCTCCTTCCACTCGAAGTCCTATTCCCACCCACCAGCTAGCTAGTGCTTCCCACCGTTTTTTGTCAGGAGACTGAGCGGGCCTATGGAGATTAAGTCTGGGAGTTAAAATCTTCTAGGCCTCATGCCATTCATCTCAGCCATCGGCCGCACAACTCCCGCTGGGAGATAAAATCAGCCTTTGTTGGGGGAGGTGTGGGCAACCATCTAATCTCCTGTGATCTGGTAATGGGTCAGTTTGTATAGCTACGATATTTACAGGGAGGGAGTGGGGGCACCTGTCAGCAGTCTGGAAACCCGTAAATACTGGCGTAATGTATTTGCTTCATGGGTTCTTTCCTTAAGAATTCATAGCAACACATTGCTATTGGGAACTAATTGGTTTATTAACAAAGGTTTAACAATCACACTACATATCACCAGTTCATCCACTAGGTTCACAACTGCATACCTCATCGTGGATGACTTAGACCCAACTGACTGGGGTTTTATTGAGTCTTGTGAACATCACGTGACTTGCTAAGCCACTCACAATGCAACTGTTCTACAACTATTTTTGTTGTAAACATTAATCAAGTGCCCCCTGATTAAAGGGGGGTCGGGGGGGTCACACTGCAAAAACTTTTCAAGTGCTCCCTTGTTTTTTTTTGAGGGCACCAAAAACACAAATTATACAAGTGCCCCCTGGCGAAAAGGGGGGTGGGGGTGGGGACTAAAATTGACAAATTTAAACAAATTAAACTTTAAACATGGTTCAAATTAAAATTTGGTTGCCGGGGGTGATGATGCACTCCAATCCCTCCGGCGCCCACCTCTCGAGTAAGACCGCGAGCGTACCGATGGACACCGCGTGCTCCATCTCCAGGGACACCTTGGCCCGGATGTAACCGCAAAAGAGAGGCAGACAGTCTGGCTGAACGACCCCCTCAACCGCCCGCTGCCTGGAGCAGCTGATGGCCCCCTTGGGCAACAGCTCTACAACTCTTTTGTTGCAAACCAATAAATAAACAGTTAAATCAAGTGCCCCCTTATTAAAGGGGGGGACACTCCAAACATTTTTCAAGTGCCCTTTTTTTTGTGGGGTTTTTTGTTTTTTTGGACACCGAGAGGCAAATTGTACAAGTGCCCCCTGACTCGGGGGACACTAAAACCGGCAATAAAAACAAATTAAACTTTAAAACATGTAAAATCAAATTAAAATTTGGTTGCCGGGGATGATGATGCACTCCAGTCCCTCCGGTGCCCACCTCTCGCGGAAGGCCGAGAGCGTACTGGTGGACACTGCGTGCTCCATCTCTCGGGACACCCTGGCTCAGATGTAACCGCGGAAGAGAGGCAGGCAGTCGGGCTGAACGACCCCCTCGACCGCCTGTTGCCTGGAGTAGCTGATGGCCCCTTTGGGCAACAGCTCTACAACTCTTTTTGAGGAGTACAAATAAACATTAAATCGAGTGCCCCCCGATCTGGGGGACACTCCAGACACTTATAACTGCCCTCTTTTTTTTTCTTTTTTTTTGTGTTTATTTTCCCTTTTGTGATTTTTTTTTGGGGCATTAAAATCATATAATTTACAAGTGCCCCCTATAAAAGGGGAGGGGGACACTAAAACCCGGCAATTAAAACAAATTAAACTTTAAAACAAATAAAATCAAATTAAAATTTGGTTGCCAGGGGTAACAATGCACTCCAGTCCCTCCGGTGCCCACTTCTCTTGGAAGGCCGCGAGCGTAAGGTGGACACCGCATGCTCCATCTCTAAGGACACCCTGGCCCGGATGTAAGCATGGAAGAGAGGCAGGCAGTCAGGCTGAACGACCCCCTCGACCACCCGCTGCCTGGAGTAGCTGATGGCCCCTTTGGCCAACAGCTCTACAAACCTATGAGCAGCCTCACAGGTGCATACATTACAACCGGTAAGGCAGAGTTTCTGCTGAATTTAACTGCAGGAATTCATTAGAATTTTTTTACTCAGTTTCCTGCCAGAATCCAGCCAGATTGAAGGCTGGCTGGTTGCCAGGCGGGAACCCTGCCATAGCAGGCAGCAACTGGGGATGTTCCTTGGCAATTGAGACGATCAGGGTTCCTGGTGGTGGTGGCGGGGAGAAGGGCTCAGAGCAATGGTAGAGAGAAGGTGGGAGGGAGAAACTGTTTGGTGGGGGGATGAGAGATTGCAATGGAGGAGAGATCGTAGGGGGGGCAGATTGGATCATGGAGAGAAAGAGACAAATCGGGGCAAGTTTGCTTGAGCGACTGGGGGAAACATTCCAGCTCCTAGTGGACCACAAGCACCATTGGAAAAGCATTTACTTGCTGGATCTTGCAGCTCCCATTTGCTTTAGCTGCGAGCTTTCCAGGGCTTGAGAGATGCTGGAGGTGTTAATTCCAAATCACTGACAAAATCTGAGGCACGGAGCCTTATTTCAATATTATAATTACCGACCTACCTCTTCAGAGCGGGTCACTCGGACAATCCCAAACCCACCACAATTAAACCGCGTTCTGGAAGTCGGGTTTGCCATTTTTAACAATTCACCGACCCCTCACCCCCACCCACCCTAGGTTGTTGAAATTCCCTTTTACATTACTCAATGATATCAGTGGATTAATTAATCTCGAGCTGTTTACATTAAACATTGCCAATATGGAAGGAGGCTATCAATTTCTGGTGATTTAATTCTGCCGGTTTACCTTCTTCTATTGCCATGTCATTAATCTTTAAATGCAGAACAGGACTAGTGCAGTTATTTGAAATATTTTGCTGCACCTTCTTTGCCACTCTCCCAAAATAATTTTTATTTTGCATAAGCCTTGGAGCAGGTTCAATCTTTCTGCATGACGATCATTAGTCACCTAACCTTACCCCACAGCAAGCAATAGACATACTTGAATTACTATTGTATCCCTATATCTGTCAAATAGCAAAGAGAAGTTGAAGCTCAGCAGAGAACTGAAGGGAAGAATTTTAGTAATGATATTGGATTATTTCACAATGTATTTGTGAGTAACAAATGCAGACATCCTCAAAACAAGAAGTTCAAATGTAATCAATAATGAACTCTGCTTGCATTAATGTTTTGCGGCATTAATGATAAAAGAAAATAGCTAAAAGTGATCATAAGCTTAAGGTGTGTGACGGAATTCATGTGCAAAATATCTCAACTCATGTGAGCATTTCTACAGATTGAACTTTCATCTCATTATTTTCTTTATTCAATTCCACCTATTGCTCGCTGTATCCTGTTAAAATGATTAATTAAGTCATCAATGTGTTGCAAAGACTCAAACACATTAAAAGAAGTGAAAACATCTTCCTGAATGTTTTTCGGAAAATAGGGGTAGATTTTTAACTTGCCGCCCGGGTATAACACTGACAATGCCGATTGGCTGCCTGTTCCAGAAACCACATCATTTTTATTTCAATTGCTATCAATGAATATGAAATTGGGCAGTTACTGAGCGACCAGTTGAAAATCGACTCCATGGATCTGTTTCTTTTGTCAGAGAAAGTTTTCCACATAATGTTTTGCGGCATTTGTATCACAGTCCTGCTGCCAAATGAGATCTTTCACCCAGTGCACTTCTGGTCAAAGGCAGCCTAAAATTGGGTACCACCAAAGGCATGAGGCATTACGTGAAACCACTTTGTTCTGCACACAGTAGGGCTGAGCTCCTTGCCTACTTTTTGTATGACTGGCCTGTGTACACCTAGCTGACATTGGGAAACACCTTCAGGCAGAAAGTTCAAGTGACTTTTGAGCAATTATGCACATTCAAGTGTTATTGTCATGCTCAGAAGTCTGCCCTTACAATATAAACAGAAAGTGTTCCAGAGTGCGACATTTATCTTTAATTAACAACAGCAGAACATGCTGGAAATCCTCAGCAGGTCAGGCTGCATCTGTGGTGAGAGAAACAGAGTTAACGTTTCAGGTCGATGAGCTTTCAGTGTCAGCTGTGGCTCAGTGGGTAGCACACTTGCCTCTGAGAGAAGGTTATGGGTTCAAGTCTTATTCCAGGGAATTGAGCACATAAATTCAGGCTGACAGCCCAGTGCAGTGCTGAGGGAATGCTGCACTGTCAGAGGTGCTGTCTTTTGGATTAGACATTAAAGCGAGGCCCTGTCTGCTCTCTCAGGTGAAAGTTAAAAGATCCCATGGCACTAATTCGAAGAAGAGCAGGGGCGTTATCCCCGGTGTCCTGGCCATTATTTATCCCTTAATCAACATCATAAAAACAGATTATCTGGTCATTATCATATTGCTGTTTATTGGAGTTGCTGTGTACAAGTTGGCTGCTGCATTTCCCACATTACAACAGTGACTCCACTCCAAAGTACTTCATTGGCTATAAAGTGCTTTGAGATGTCCGGTGGTTATGAAAGGTGCTATATAAGTGCAAGTCTTTCTTTCATTACTCAGTTGGTAAAATTTGTATAAAGTACATGTAAACTCTCCCATATTATTTTCAGAAATTTGTTTGGCACTTTTATCTCAACAAAACACACCAATCCGATAAATGTGGTTTTTTTTACATATTAATGATTTCAGTAATAACCCAATTCTTCTATACATTTGTAAAGTGGAACCCTTACCTGTCTTAGCCCCAGGCTGGAGCCCCCGTCCTAAAATCCCGAGGTGGACCATTGATGCCTGCAAGAGTGCATGAGCACCACATGCGCCAACCTGCTCTTGTAAGGCAGACTGGTCCTCCGAGGTCGAATGGAGCATAACAAAACAAATATTTTCTTCCAGTCTTTTCATTTTTCCAATTGATTTGGGATTTATTACTATGGTCCAGTAGAGATTTGGGGCCTTTCTAAAGCCCTCAAAGGAACTCACGCCAGGTCTCAGCAAGAGTCCTCCCCAGCTCCAGGAATTTCGGGACCATAGTGTTTGGCATGATGGCACAGGAGAGGAACAGTCAGTAGAGCTCCAAACATCAGCCCTTGTATTTAGCAGAAAAACAAATGTTGGATGAGAAAGAACACAGAGCTCTGGCAATAAGAGCTGAGCAGGTGCCGGGCAGAGGCTTATTATGCTTCCTAGCTCTCCAGAGTTGTCTTAGGATACAGACCTTAGTGAACCATTTTCCAATGGAAAAAAATATCACAAAATATGTTGAGCAATCACTTGCCTACACGTGGTGTTATGAATTGAACTCACTTGATGATCACATACAGACAACTGGTAGGAAGGGTTTCAACCAACTCAGATTTGTCTTTGACTTAATGCAGGAAGAGATCAGGAGGAATGGTGATTACATGCTTGTCTACTGTTGGTGCTTGCTGCTCACTATTAATCTGCTTCTTTTCTATGACTTACATAGAAACATAGAAACATGGAAAATAGGTGCAGGAGTAGGCCATTCGGCCCTTCGAGCCTGCACCGCCATTCAATGAGTTCATGGCTGAACATGCAACTTTAGTACCCCATTCTTGCTTTCTTGCCATACCCCTTGATCCCCCTAGTAGTAAGGACTACGTTTAACTCCTTTTTGAATATATTTAGTGAATTGGCCTCAACAACTTTCTGTGGTAGAGAATTCCACAGATTCACCACTCTCTGGGTGAAGAAGTTTCTCCTCATCTCGGTCCTAAATGGCTTACCCCTTATCCTTAGACTATGATCCCCTGGTTCTGGACTTGCCCAACATTGGGAACATTTTTCCTGCATCTAACCTGTCTAAACCCGTCAGAATTTTAAACATTTCTATGAGATCCTCTCATTCTTCTGAACTCCAGTGAATACAAGCCCAGTTGATCCAGTCTTTCTTGATATGTCAGTCCCGCCATCCCGGGAATCAGTCTGGTGAACCTTTGCTGCACTCCCTCAATAGCAAGAATGTCCTTCCTCAAGTTAGGAGACCAAAACGGTACACAATACTCCAGGTGTGACCTCACCAACGCCCTGTACAACTGTAGTAACAACTCCCTGCCCCTGTACTCAAATTCTCTCACTATGAAGGCCCACATGCCATTTGCTTTCTTAACTGCCTGCTGTACCTGCATGCCAACCTTCAATGACTGATGTACCATGACACCCAGGTCTCATTGCACCTCCTCTTTTCCTAATCTGTCACCATTCAGATAATAGTCTGTCTCTCTGTTTTTACCACCAAAGTGGATAACCTCACATTTATCCACATTATACTTCATCTGCCATGCATTTGCCCACTCACCTAACCTATCCAAGTCTCTCTGCAGCCTCATAGCATCCTCCTCGCAGCTCACACTGCCACCTAACTTAGTGTCATCCGCAAATTTGGAAATACTACATTTAATCCCCTCGTCTAAATCATTAATGTACAGTGTAAACAGCTGGGGCCCCAGCACAGAACCTTGCGGTACCCCATTAGTCACTGCCTGCCATTCTGAAAAGTACCCATTTACTCCTACTCTTTGCTTCCTGTCTGACAACCAGTTCTCAATCCACGTCAGCACACTACCCCCCAATCCCATGTGCTTTAACTTTGCACATTAATCTCTTGTGTGGGACCTTGTCGAAAGCCTTCTGAAAGTCCAAATACACCACATCAACTGGTTCTCCCTTGTCCACTCTACTGGAAACATCCTCAAAATATTCCAGAAGATTTGTCAAGCATGATTTCCCTTTCACAAATCTATGCTGACCTGGACCAATCATGTCACCTCTTTCCACATGCACTGCTATGACTTCCTTAATAATTGATTCCATCATTTTACCCACTACCGATGTCAGGCTGACTGGTCTATAATTCCCTGTTTTCTCTCTCCCTCTTTTTTTAAAAAGTGGAGTTACATTGGCTAACCTCCATTCCATAGGAACTGATCCAGAGTCTATGGAATGTTGGAAAATGACTGTCAATGCATCCGCTATTTGTTGATGTTGCTATGTATTCAGTTCTATGGTGAAGCCTCTGACATGACAACATTGTGCAGCATGTAGCATATTGTACTAATTTTGCAGATCCACGGCCATATGCTAAATATTCTCTGCCGATCCATACATTGGAAGAATTGCTTTCACTCGCCCACTCAATTAGGACCCTGGCTCTGCCCATGTACTTCATTGAGCCTGTATCTGACGAATACAGTAGTGTGCACAGGTATCATCAGCTATGGTTATCCCATGAAGCCTTTCCTCCAATATCCAGACATCCAGCCCTTACATGAAATGAACACATCAAGCAAATGATTCCTCTGGATTGTAATTTACATGCACAAATTAACCTATATGTGAACAATTTTTGACATAATGGAGCAAACTATTGCAGACAGTTGATATACTTGTGTAAAATCATATATTTGGTAAAATGGTGTGAGCATTTTTACTATATATTTTACTACAATGGCTGAAAATAAGTCAGTATTGGGCCTAAATTCGAAGCTGCACAATATAGATTTATACTAATACTGGACAAGTAGAACCCTGCACCAGTTAATTACTGCATAATTATAAATCCTACTTGCAATTTAAAAAAAAAATCAGCATCTCTAACATTGTTGGGCAAAACCAGGGTCAAGATTGTTCATTTAAAAAGATAGAGGGACCAAAATTGCCATGCGCTGAGTTTGGGGTGCATAATTTGAATTAAAAGAAAATTTAGTGCACGGCGAGATGGGTGGCCAAATCGCACAGAATTGGGGTCTCTGAGCAAAATAAATATGTGGGGAGGTAAGGGGACGATAGCAGGGCAATTGCGGGGTGCGACTATCTGCACCGCACTGAGCACATCATCATGGCGCTGATGACATCAGCGCAGCGCTGACGTGCCGCGTCACACTAATGCATGACAGTGTCCCTCCCTTTCTTTTAAAGGGGAGGGCCACTGCAAACTTTGCAGCTGCTTTAGTGGTGCTCACTGGGCCTCCAGGGAGGGTGTCGGCCGGGCCAGCGGGCTGGCAACAAAGAGGGTGTGCCAGGTTGCTGCATGTTGGCGGCCGACTGAAAAGGCGTCCGACACAGAAAAAAATGGCGGCTGCGGTGCAACCACCTCCCCTTTAAGGGCGACCAGCTTCTCGCCCTGCAAAACTGTCGGTGACATCACCCCACGCCAACTTCACGTCTCACGGGGCAATTTCCCCCGTGGGGCGCAAATGAGTCGGCTCGCAAGACGATGACGTAATCGGGATGCCACGCTGGGCCGCTAATTGCGAGGTCCAGCGCAAAACCCTTTAGCGCTCCGTTAGCGCCTCCGAAAGAGGAAATTTTGGCCCCAGAATGTTTTATCTATGTAATAAATTACTGTGATTGACAAAGTTGGGATCCTGGTTTGTAATTTACTTTGAATGCTCTCTGCAAACTATATAATTTTCTTAAATTCTTGTAACATTTCACCCTGCAGGGACAAGCTATCTCTGACTGTTTATAAAGACCAGTTGTGCTGATACACAATCCTTTCGAAAGTCATTTGGTGCCTGTTTACTGTAATCTTTCTGGCAGTTAGTGAAGTTAAATAGGATTTCTTTGGCTATAAATACTTTTATTCCACATTCAGTAGTCAGGCCTATTTTAACCACTGATGACTCAGCTGGAATTCCGTTTGGCCGAAGTATAAAAGAGATTTAATTCAAACAAAGCAACTGCTTTTTAGTGTGATTTAGATAAGCTCTTTAGTATTCATTGCTTTCATGCACGATTTCTACTTCCACTTTTAACCTTGCCACTATCTTCCGCAGGTAATGATTACAAATAACTTTTTAAAAAAACCTGTAATACTTTTTAAATAGGTGTGCACAATTATATGATAAGTGGATGCTGGACTACTAATGTTATTCTGAATTAAAATAAGATCAGTAAAGGCAACTGCCATTTTAAATATGCATTCGGTATTAAAACCTCACAATGTGAAGCAGAAGTGAACAAGTCATGAGAGAAAGAGTGATAACAAATGTAGATTGTGCAACTCAGGTATCTCTGAAATCTGAAAGTATACTTCAGTTCTCAAATAAATGTTTGATAAAAGGGTGCAGCAATTCCTCTGTTGTGTTTAACCAACCTGAACTATGCAGATAAACAAATAGAAAGCCCTGACTTTCAAACCTAGCTTAGAGCACCTCCTGCTGCCACTGTGAAGGTGCTGTTGGCCTTTCTATGTAAAGTTACGGCCAAAGTACATTTCAAAGACTAAGACAACCAGATTTGTTACTGTCATTCAATTCATGCCAGTTACAAGCAGATTTTACCAAACACCGGGTTGATTTTGCTCCAACCCCGAGCAGTGTTGAGGCAGCCAACCGGTGGAGTGCCGCTGTCATTTGCTGGAACGGAAGACCCGGTTTCTTTTGAGGGCTGGGCTTCAGGCAAATATGTGCACCAGGGCACCCCATTGGATCCGGATCGGAAGAAGAAGATGGTAAGGAGATCAGGGAGCAGGTCGATTCTCCTGATCCTTCCCAGCCCTCAAAAGTAAATTACAAATGAACTGCGTGGCTTGTCTTCGATAATGGGCATGGCGTGTACAGCTGTTGCTCCACCCAGTACTGTCCTAAAATGGCAAACGCTGTTCTACATACCGTATATACTCGCGTATCATGCGACTTTTGAAGACCTAAATTGTAACCTAAATTTGGGGGGTCGCATGATACGCGAGATACAAAATTTGAGGGTTGAAGTGCTGGCCAAGATTAGGCTGTTAGGCTGTTAAGCAGACCGTATCCACGCTGAATCTCGGCAGGTATCTCCTGGGCTGGATTGCAGCCTCTATTGTCACTTGTACTGTATCTTTGCTGTGATCTAGAGATCGCCACCCACAACTCCCTCTGAAGTTTGCTGCATTATTAGAGGCTTTAACAATCAAATCTCCATCTATCTCAGCCCATGCTTCTTTTACCCGCAAACACAGTAGAGGCAAATCCGGAGCCTTCATATTCCCTCCCTTCGTAAATGATTTCTCTCCTTCCATCATCCAGTCATTCCATTTCTTTCTTATATTGTCTTTAAATGGCTTATTAATGGATACGTCAAGTGGCTGAACGACGCTAGTTAAGCCAGCTGGAATGATTGCTGTATCGGTGTTCGATTCGCGAACAGCTTTCACAACAGAATCCACTCGATGTTTCATGATTCGGTTAAGGTCTGTATTCGATCGTTGTTATGTGTTAGGGTACTTGTTATGTGTTGGGTACTTGTTAAACTTGTTTGAAAGCCTAGCCTAGTGGCATCTGGTATCTCAAAAAAGTGACTCGCATGATACATGAGATATATGATAAAATAATGTTTTGGGGACGAAAATTTAGGGGTTGCATGATACGTGAGATCGTAGGATACGTGAGTATATACGGTATGTCATAGGACTCAATTTGCATATTAAAAGGGCTTGCCACTTGACTCAATTGGGCACTCGGGCTGCCCAACGGTCGGCCCCGAGGGAAGATAGGGATGGCCACAGCATTGGTGGGAACAGGTCGGTAATTCATTCCTTCCCATTTTTGGGACACAACCATGGGCCACCCCACTTCTGCTAGACAGGAGGTCGCAAAGCCACTCCCGTTATCTTTGTCCTAAGGCAATTATAACAAAATTTCAAAATGCAGTTTTATTACTCTATAACAAGGTTTATGCTCCTGTTACTGAGATGCTGCTGGACAGAAATACAGAAATTACACTTCAGAATCCCCCACTTCAAGATTTACAGTCACTGAAGGCAAAGGTAACAGTTGGGGAATTTTCATAATTAATGGCACGTTATCAGATTATTGAAACCTAATATGTAGACAGTCACAATCAATAGGACTCAAACACTTAGCAAAAGACCTATGTTCAGCCTGTTGAAGATTCAGCAGTCTCTCTCCAACCATATTCAAAGGAAGTTAATTTACTTTCTGATTACAAGTCCACAAACCATTACTTATAATTGTCAAAGCAAAGCAGGTAATGAGGGCATTACAATGTAATCGAGGTTCAATTAATACAAACTGTGCTATACACCGATATTAGATGTTATTTTGAAATTGAAAAATTATTCTCTACTTTATTTTATAAGCAATTTTGAAACATTTTGGTGATAGTATTTTGAAGACAATATTAAATATCCCATGAGTTTAGTTATATGAAGATTACAATCTTTATTCAATTTGAAGTTTAAGCTCTTGCTGAAAATAATTATCACACTTCCAATGCAATACTTTGAGGTGGTCTTACTGCATTCAGATCCTAAATTGTAATATAACATAATTGTGTATCATTAAATTATTTATTGAGTAACACAAAATAAAATGGAAAATAAAAGTCCATGCAACTTTGTTGTCTGCATTTAAAAGATTCATTACAAATATGGGAAACATATTTCCTAAGCTTTATGGACCAGAATCAATAATGTCTGAATGCAATGGGGAGAATTTTTGTGTCATGACTGCCCCAGTTGTACTTAAAAATCAAGCGATGGGTAGTTTGTTGCCCATCTCAATTTTCAGACGGATCTCCATTCTGGTGGCCGGAACTCCGATCAGAAACAGGCAAGAGGCTCATACTTGGGGGCAGATGACCCCAACATCATTTTTGTCTCAGTTTGCCTAACCACCACCAGTTCCTGCTCCTGCCCACCAACCATGGGTGGTTCAAGTTGCGAGATGGCCATTTCCAGCGATAATTAAAGAGATCTTTAGTTGCAGTCAGGGAAAGCTGGATATAGCTTTGAGAGACATTTTGATGGCAGTCACTTGTGGGCTTTGCACATTAAAGGCTTTCAAGTATAATTTATTTGCTGGTATAGCTTTTGCATATATGTTGCCTGGTACTCCAAAGTTCTGCTTCTTTTTATTCCCGACGCTTATACCCCTCCCTGTCGAGATGCTGCTGAATGCTTTTCACAATTGGCTGCCCCACCCCACACCAACTACCTTCTCTGCTCCTAATTGGTGAGCTGCCAATTTGAGAAGTGCATTTTGTGCTGGCAACTCACCAACTGTATTATAATTAGGATCCAAGATCAAAATGGATTGAGTCGCATGCTTAATCTTCCAGGCGGTCACCCTGAGTTCATCCCATCCACCACCCGCCCAAATAACGCAAAGCTCAAAAATCACCCAAAGGATATATTTCAATTAAATGTCTAATTTTAACCAGTAATTTTAGGCAATGGTTGCTGTTCACAAATTCCAGCAAAGATTTCTGTGTGTATCAATATGATTGTCCCTGCATATTAATCACAAGGTATGATGGGTTTTTAACAGTTGGAGGGTGATAAATCAAATCAAGCATCAATAAAAATCCCTCAGGCTGCTTAAAAGTTAGACTGCACAATAATTAATTGTTTAAAACTAAGTGCTCTTATGAATGTTGAAAACAACTATAAAAACTGCATTGGAGAAATCACTTTGTCAAATATACTTCAGGGCAGGTTCTCCTAAGTCTTGCTGACATTTCTTAAATTTCTACTTCTTGTTCATTAAATGTAAAGCAGAAGTAATTCTGGTCTTCAATCAATTGTGATCCAAAAATGATAAACTATGTGCTATCCATATTAAATTCTATGTTCAACCAATCATAGAATATTGCAATGAGTTTTTATTTTACAAGGTGCTGTAAGAAACTAGAGATGCTTAACTATCAGATTATTCTTCCACTGCCATTGGGTCCAGTGTGTTCGTATAATCAAGCAGAACATAAGGTTATAATCCTTACTAGGTCTTGGCTTTGAGCTAAAAGATTTAGGGGCCGAAATTGTCCCTTTGCGTAAGCTCCATTATGAATTAGCACGCAGGCGTGGCGGCCATATTCACCCGCGTAGATTTGCCCAGTTCTTCGCCGATGGTGCTACAGCTTTTCACCCCGCTCCGACATCGCTCGCGACGCTCCTCTGCGCACGGCAATGATGAGGACATCACTGTGCTTATCGTCTCGTCACCGCCCGGAAGCTTAAATTGCCCCGTGTCACTCCAACTAACACTTGCTGATGTCAACAACAGCTTTTGCTGTCAGTTTTAAGTCATCAAGCTGTAGCACCAGCAAGATTTAAAGGCACGTTGGGCAAGATAATTTTTTGTCGGCAAAATATTTGGACACTTTGAAATACTTTTGTTTTTTGGTTCTGCCACGGCCAATATTGATTGCTGGCCCTCAGTTTCCTTTGACTTCCATTGCTCCCCCTGCTCCATCCAACTCCATTTACATAGCACAACATTCTCTGCAAATCATGGGCTCAGTGCTGGTGGTGGACCACACTCCTGCAACTTCGCCATCGGAGGATGGTTGAAAGAGAACACTGGTGCCGTCATTTAGCCAGACAGAGGCATCAGGAGAGGGAAAAAGAAAGGCTGGCATAGAGGTAGCTGCATTGAGAGAGGGCCAGGCAGAGGACCACGAATAGGCCGAAGATCAGAGAGAGACACGAGGTGAGGGAGAGACAGAGGCACGTGGAAAGGCACAGGCAGAGGCCAAGGGAGCACGAGCAGCAGGCAGAGGCACAGCATCAGGAGGAATGCACAGCGACAGCAATAGCAGGACCAACATCACGAGGTCTATGAGGATATGGGCGGAGAACAACGAATACACAGACATGCGAACAGAAGGCCGTACGCACTCAGGGTGTTTCGCCAACAGTTTTCGTACCTCCACTTCTCAGAGGAGCAATGTGTCCGAAGGCTGCGATTTTAAAAAGGCGTGCTGCCATCTGCTGCAGACAGATCTTGAGCCTCAAACAGTCGTGAGAACGGCCCTCTCAGTGGCAGTGAAAGTCACCATCACCCTAAATTTCGATGCCAATGGATCTTTCCAGGGAGCTACAGCAGGTATAAGAACATAAGAAATAGGAACAGGAGTAGGACATACGGCCCCTCGAGCCTACACCGCCATTCAATAAGATCATGGCTGATCTGATCATAGACTCAGCTCCACTTCCCTGCCTGCTCCCCATAACTCCTTATCCCCTTATCGTTTAAGAAACTGTCTATTTCTGTCTTAAATTTATTCAATGTCCCAGCTTCCACAGCTCTCTGAGGTAGTGAATTTCACAGATTTACAACCCTCTGAAAGAAGAAATTTCTCCTCATCTCTGTTTTAAATGGGCGGCCCCTTACACTAAGATCATGCCCTCTAGTTCTAGTCTCCCCCATCAGTGGAAGCACCCTCTCTGCATCCACCTTGTCAAGCCCCTCATAATCTTATACGTTTCGATAAGATCTCTCAGTCTTCTGAATTCCAGTGAGTAGAGGCCCAATGTACTCAACCTTTCCTCATAAGTCAACCCCCTCATCTCCAGAATCAACCTAGTGAACCTTCTCTGAACTGCCTCCAAAGCAAGTATATCCTTTCGTAAATATGGAAACCAAAATTGCACGCAGTATCCCAGGTGTGGCCTCACTAATACCCTGTATAGCTGTAGAAAGACTTCCCTGCTTTTATACTCCATCCCCTTTGCAAAAAAGGCCAAGATTCCATTGGCCTTCCTGATTACTTGCTATACCTGCAAACTATCCTTTTGTGTTTCATGCACAAGTAGCCTCAGGTCCCGCTGTACTGCGGCACTTTGCAATCTTTCTCCATTTAAATAACAACTTGCTCTTTGTTTTTTTCTGCAAAAGTGCATGACCTCATACTTTCCAACATTATACTCCATCTGCCAAATTTTTGCCCACTCACTTAGCCTGTCTATGTCCTTTTGCAGACTTTTTGTGTCCTCCTCACGCATTGCTTTTCCTCCCATCTTTGTATCGTCAGCAAACTTGGCTACGTTACACTCAGTCCCTTCTTCCAAGTTGTTAATATAGATTGTAAATAGTTGGGGTCCCAGCACTGATCCCTGCGGCACCCCACTAGTTACTGGTTGCCAATCAGAGAATGAACCATTTATCCCGACTCTCTGTTTTCTGTTAGTTAGTCAATCCTCTATCCATGCTAATATATTACCACCAACTCTGTGAACTTTTATCTTTTGCAGTAACTTTTTATGTGGCACCTTGTCAAATGCCTTCTGGAAGTCCAAATACACCACATCTACTGGTTCCCCTTTATCCACCCTGTTCGTTACATCCTCAAAGAATTCTTACAAATCTGTCAATCATGACTTCCCCTTCACAAAACCATGCTGACTCTGCCTGACCAAATTTTGCTTTTCCAAATGTCCTGCTACTGCTTCTTTAATAATGGACTCCAACATTTTCCCAACCACAGATGTTAGGCTAACTGTGCCTTATAGTTTCCTGCTTTTTGTCTGCCTCCTTTTTTAACTACGGGTGTTACATTTGCAGTTTTCCAATCTGCTGGGATCTCCTCAGAATCCAGGGAATTTTGGTAAATTATAACCAATGCATCCACTATCCCTGCCGCTTTTTCTCTTTAGACCCTAGGATTCAAGCCATCAGGTCCAGGGGATTTATCTGCCTTTAGTCCCATTATCTTACTGAGTACCACCTCCTTAGTGATTGTGATTGTGTTAAGTTCCTCCCCCCCCATAGCCCCTTGACTATCCACTGTTGGATCTCCAACTTCTCCCAGTATGCCGCTCATTGCTCCATTTGTGACGTCACAGATGCACTGTACAGAAGGAGGATGGAGTACATCTCATTCCCTATGATGAGACAGAAGCAGTGGGAGTGCTCAACTGGCTTTGTGAGGTTGGCATGGTTCCCCATGATGCAGAGTTCCATAGACTGCACACACGTCGTCTTGAGGGCGCCACACCGCAATCCTGAGATCTTTCAAAACCGAAAAGGATACAACTCACTCAAAGTCTAGTTGGTGTGTGACCACACATGCACAATAATGGCCGTTAATGCCCATTATCCTGGCAGCAGCCACAATGCCTTCATCCTGTGCCAGACCAGTATGCCAGCTATGTTCCAGCCACCCAATGCAGCTCCCGGTTGGCTTCTCGGAGACAAGGACTACTCTTTATGCACATGGCTCATGATTTCCTCTGCAACCCCACCACTCCTGCCCAGCACTCTTACACTGACCGTCATGACCAGGTGCATCATTCAGCAGACTATCAGAGTGCTGAAGCAATGGTTCTGCTGCCTTGACTGCTCAGGAGGAGTCCTGCAGTACTCGCCTGACCGGGTGTCCCTCTTCATCGCCGTCTGCTGTATGCTTCGCAACCTGGGAATCATGAGGGCAAAGCCAGGAGGAGGAGGAGGAGCAACAGGATGAGGAGGTGGAGGATCTGCAGGAAGAGAACGAGGAGCGGCAGGAGGAGGCACAGCTGGCAGGAAGGATGTGCCGACACCGTCCCGATACTGCAAGGGAGGTCGAGACCATCTCATAAGATCTCGGTTCCAATAAGGTCCTCGCCACTTACCACTTCCTTTGTGCCTCCCCATAAACACATCAATGAGCCCTTCCTTCCATACCACATGCCCAAAATTGAAATGAGATATAACACCAAACAGTAAAGATGACAATTAACATTTATGTGTAAGAAGTGCAACAACAACATAACATATATCATTCACCCTTGTGTATCTCCTTAAATCCCCTTTTTGTAAACGTAATCTACTACTACGCTGCAGTGTCTCCCCTGTGGCTGCAGTATGCCTGGTGAAAAGCTGCTTTGTTTCCAGGCCAGAGACTACAGAAGGCCTTCTAGGATGCCCTCGACCAGCTTTGGGTCTGGAAGGACCGACTGCAGACTGTAGCGTCTCAGGCTGGGCGCTGGCAGTCTGGGCTGGCTGGGTGACTGCTGTCGATAGTTGCAATGATGAAGTGGCAGTGGTGAGATCAGAAATGCTGTCGTCCTGAGAGAGGACACCAGGTTCCTGCTCCATTGACCCAGTGCCACTCCCCCGGGGCAGCACCTCAGCCACGCAGCAATCTGATGGAGCAGATGGACCCAGCGGCAATGGCAGCAGTCAGGGTTTGCGTGGCATCATGCTGAGACTGAATGAGAGCAGTCTGAGCATCCATGCGAGCAACCATTGACTCTACTGCTGCAGCAAAACGTTGCGTTGCTTTTGCCTGGGCCCCAATAGAAGCTGTCACATCACCCATGAGACACCTCATGAGGTCTGGAGCCATACACTTTGTCTGGGAGTCCACCATCGTCTGCACACTGGCAATGATGGGCTCCGTGGTGCACGCAGAGCTGTCTACAATGCGGGAGGTGGACTCCTTACCACTGGTGACAGGCTCTTGGGCACCTTTGCCATTGCCCATACCATTTCTGAGTGCAAGGCCATCACTGTTTGTTGAAAAGCCTCCCCATCGAGGTCCTTATCTGAGTCCTGTGAAGCATAACTCCTGCGCGAACTCACCCCCCCCCCCCCCCCCCGGGGAATTGGCTCCCGAGCTTGCCCTGCTGCAGCCCACTAGGCCCCAGTGCATCACCTACTGCAGACTGCTCTCCTAAGCTGAACTGCAATGACTGCGTACTCCCAGTATCTGAGCTGATGCGTGCAAGTGTGAGAAGCAGTTACACGATGCTTGCATCGTCCTCCTCCTCCCCCATTTCTTCTCCCTGCAGACTGGGTTGAGGGGGTTCAGGAATAGGCTGGGCTGCAGCTGGGGCATTGTCTGAAAGCACAAATGGCACAAGAGTGGCGTTAAGGTGAGGGAAGGGGGGCAGGCAGACAGGAAGAAAGATGGTCAGAATGTGCAGTGGCTAAATGATAAGACCTTGTGCTTAAAGTGAAAGGTGGGATGAAAGGAAGGCGGGATTAAAGTGGAAGGTGGGATGAAAGGAACCAATGTTGGTTTGGGCTTGGTGGTTCCCACTGCCACAGGGATGGCCACCTGAGGGTCCACAAGGTGAAGTACTTGCTCCTCCAGATCTGTGAGCTGGCGCAGTTCAGGCTCTCCCCCTCCTGGTTGCTACTGCTGCAGCCTGTTATGTACCATCTTGGCCTGCAAAAGAAAGAAAGCTTGGTGAGTCACAGTGCACTTATGTATGTGGAAGAAATGCATGGGCAGCTTAAGCAGCTGTGATTCTAAGCAAAGCCTCAAATGAGGCAATAGCTGTGAGCAGGCACATTCTGAGTAAAATGCTGGTTTGCTGAGTCTGCACAGAGGCTGCCCTGTAAGAGTTGTGGGAATAGACAGAGGCTCACAGGTTCATAGGTGAGAGTTGGGGAACATGTACTCACTTTGACCATGAGTGAGGTCACAGAACCTTTGCGACACTATGTGGATGCGCGGTCAAGGACGGAGCCACCTCTGCCCAGATAGCTGTAAGAAACTGTGGAGCGGACCTCCCAGCTGGAGGGAATAGGATGCATCTCCTGTCTTCCACTGCCCCCACCTGTGTCTCCAATTCGACGTCTGAGAACAAGTGGCCTTTGTGCTGCCTCTCCCACCTGCCCTGATGGCCCTCACTAAGCAGCTACTCAACTATGAGGAAGAAGAGAATCAGCAGAACAAACCTGCAACGCGTCGCCTTTAAGAAGCCCAATGACAAGGTGACTCGTTATGAGTGAATCTAATACACCTGAAATTGGCTGCTCATTTCCACCACCGCCCCCACAGCGCCCCCACAGCGCCCCTCCAGCGCCCCGCAGAGGCCATTTAGCGCTGCAAATGTGCAGCTCTCTGATTTCATGAACAAAGTATCAAAATTATAAACCTCATCCCGTCCATCTCGGCCGTGCTAACTTTTCAGCGAATTCAAATGATGCGCTCCAACCCAGCACGGGACAATTTTGGCCCCTTTGAACTAAACAAATGTTTTTGATACATGACCAATCAGATGTTTAACAGTGTTGTATCACCTTACTATTTCAGCTGTTTTCCATATTGTATTGTCAGGAAAAAAATCATTTTAGTACAATTCTAATACTGTTGTTTACCAAATTGGGATACCTCCTCCCATTAACCTATGCACCACCTTTCATGAGCAAGTGAATAAATAGGTGGGTGTTATGATCTGGGACAAATAAAGGTTTGCATTTGCACATAGGCAAAATACTTTGCTTATGGTCTCTGGTGCAATAGGGCAAACTATCTCTCCACTAATTTATCTCCAAGCCCTAGCCCTCAAGCTTTACTAACAGATAACAACTGCACTTGCTATTTCATCTTCTGCCCCTTTAAAATTATTTGACCATGTCACTCTGTACTGAACTTGCTTTGATAAAACTCATGAGTCACTATACCACCATAACTCTTGGAGGATTGTATTTATCTTGTGCGTACCAGATGCGCATTAAATACTGAAAGATCTTCGACGCTTTCAAAATGCACATTTTGTTACTATTCAGCAGCAAAAATGCTTTCTTTATATTTGTCTGGTTGAATATTATATAGGAGAATTACAGCAATATACAGATTCATAGACAATTTCCTTTTGGCAGCGTTCACTACATGACTAAAAAATTTATTTTGTTACAATTTTTATCTTTCTACAACTTGCAACTGTAATCCCCTGAGCTTGAAAATGGAGATTAGAAGCGGTAGAAAAAGTGAGGAGTGCTGTGAAACCTTTCTGTCTTCTATTATTAATGCTTTCTGAATGAACTGAAAAGATTGAAACTCACAGGATTACATGGAAGAGATTGTAATATCAAACACATCATCATTGTTTAATGGCTAGGGCTGCAGGTCTAAAAACAACTTACAGTGAAATAAAACAGTGAAGAATTTTGGCATTTCTAATACTGTAGTGCTGCAGATTACCAACATGATTTTTAATTACCAAGTGAAATTTGCAATGTTTCATGTTAGAAGTTTTTGATGACAGATAGTAAAAAGAAAAAGATGACTTGTGAACTACTTTGTGTCTACAGGGATTTATTGGATTAATTTGCTGATCTGTTTTATCAGTCAGCTTGTGTACTTCCTTAGTAGATTACTGACTTCTTATCAGTGAGCAGTTCGGCACTTTGAAAAACACCAACGTTTTATTTACAGGATTGAATGAAGATTCGTCTATAGCAGACCCTTTCTCAGAGATAACATCACCCAACATGATTCTTACATTTAAATCTTGGACCTTGGAATTAATGGGTCATTGCTTGACACTGTATATGCTAGGCAGATTATCACACACTAGTTTCATGCAGGCCACACAGTGTGCAATGTTTTTAATCAGACAATAGAAGTTAGACATCCACTATGGAAAATAATCTCACATCCTCAAGCTATTTGTCTCACAAGTACCTATCAAAGAAGATCTTGTGATGATGTCCCAATTTATTATTAACTTCCATTAGAAAATTTCAGGTATATATGTTTTATTAATTGTGTTATTATCTGAAGTATGCTTATTAGAGAAAGAAGTGGAATACATTTAAACCACTAATTATCTTGCGGTATGTACATCAGGGCATGTTGACATAGTACAATTTTGATGATTGGTTAAGCCCATTGGATTTGTATTCAAGCATATTCTTTTGAAATCAAGCTGTTAAAACTTTCTCCAATTACCGTTAAAGCTTTTGCCCTTCTCTTCCTTCATTTATGACATTTCTACTGGTTAATAACTGCTCATTCACATTATCGATGAAGGTGGATGAATTCCTTCATAATTCACAATTTTAAGAACCCAATATCCTGAGATGCTACATTATTTTGCATGTAAAGGAAAATATGTGATGGTACTGGTAGAGGTTAACAATATCTTTACAATATTAAAAGAACTGGCTAAGTGGTTCAAGATTATAACCAATAATTTCAGTCTGTGTTCAGGTGACACGTAAAATATTTGAGCTTTATCCTCCAAGACTCCAGATCGTCTGAATCATTAACTACTGGCTTGTGCTCGACTCTCACCTATCCAATATCCTCTATATAGTATTTACAAGGATAAATGTGACTTGTTTGCCTAGAAATTCATTGGCATTGCACATGTTTTACAGGTAAAATATGATTACATAGGATATACCGTACAGAAACAGGCCATTGGGCCCAATCAGTTCATGCCGACGTTTATGCTCCACTTGAGCCTACTCTCATCTTTCCTTATCTAAATCTATCCACATAACCCTCTATTCCCTTCTCCTTTATATGCTTGTCTACCTTCCCCTTAAATGCATCGATACTATTCCCTTCTGGTAGCGAGTTCCACATTCTCACCACTCTTTGGGTAAAGAATTTTCTTCTGAATTCCCAACTGGATTTCTTGGTGACTATCTTATAAGAAAATAAGAACATAAGAATTAGGAAAAGGAGTAGGCCATCTAGCCTCTCGAGCCTGCTCCGCCATTCAACAAGTTCATGGCTGATCTGGCCGTGGACTCAGCTCCACTTACCCGCCCGCTCCCCATAACCATTAATTCCATTATTGGATAAAAATCTATCTATCTGTGATTTGAATACATTCAATGAGCTAGCCTCAACTGCTTCCTTGGGCAGAGAATTCCACAAATTCACAACCCTCTGGGAGAAGAAATTCCTTCTCAACTCGGTTTTAAATTAGCTCCCCCATATTTTGAGGCTGTGCCCCCTAGTTCTAGTCTCCCCGACCAGTGGAAACAACCTCTCTGCCTCTATCTTGTCTATCCCTTTCATTATTTTAAATGTTTCTATAAGATCACCCCTCATCCTTCTGAACTCCAACGAGTAAAGACCCAGTCTACTCAATCTATCATCATAAGGTAACCCCCTCATCTCCGGAATCAGCCTAGTGAATCGTCTCTGTACCCCTCCAAAGCTAGTATATCCTTCCTTAAGTAAGGTGACCAAAACTGCATGCAGTACTCCAGGTGCGGCCTCACCAATACCCTATACAGTTGCAGCAGGACCTCCCTGCTTTTGTACTCCATCTCTCTCGCAATGAAGGCCAACATTCCATTCGCCTTCCTGATTACCTGCTGCACCTGCAAACTAACTTTTTGGGATTCATGCACAAGGACCCTCAGGTCCCTCTGCACTGCAGCATGTTGTAATTTCTCCCCATTCAAATAATATTCCCTTTTACTGTTTTTTTTTCCCAAGGTGGATGACCTCACATTTTCCGACATTGTATTCCATCTGCCAAATCTTAGCCCATTCGCTTAATCTATCTAAATCTCTTTGCAGCCTCTCTGTGTCCTCTACACAACCCACTTTCCCACTAATCTTTGTGTCATCTGCAAATTTTGTTACACTACACTCTGTCCCCTCTTCCAGGTCATCTATGTATATTGTAAACAGTTGTGGTCCCAGCACCGATCCCTGTGGCACACCACTACCACTGATTTCCAACCCGAAAAGGAACCATTTATCCCGACTCTCTGCTTTGTGTTAGCCAGCCAATTCTCGATCCATGCTAATACATTTCCTCTGACTCCGCGTACCTTTATCTTCTGCAGTAACCTTTTGTGTGGCACCTTATAGAATGCCTTTTGGAAATCTAAATACACCACATCCATCGGTACACCTCTATCCACCATGCTCATTATATCCTCAAAGAATTCCAGTAAATTAGTTATACATGATTTCCCCTTCATGAATCCATGTTGCGTCTGCTTGATTGCACTATTCCTATCTAGATGTCCCGCTATTTCTTCCTTAATGATAGCTTCAAGCATTTTCCCCACTGCAGATGTTAAACTAACCGGCCTATAGTTACCTGCCTTTTGTCTGCCCCTTTTTTAAACAGAGGCGTTACATTAGCTGCTTTCCAATCCGATGGTACCTCCCCAGAGCCCAGAGAATGTTGGTAGATTATAACGAATGCATCTGCTATAACTTCCGCCATCTCTTTTAATACCCTGGGATGCATTTCATCAGGACCAGGGGACTTGTCTACCTTGAGTCCCATTAGCCTGTCCAGCACTACCCCTCTAGTGATAGTGATTGTCTCAAGGTCCTCCCTTCCCACATTCCCGTGACCAGCAATTTTTGGCATGGTTTTTGTGTCTTCCACTGTGAAGACCGAAGCAAAATAATTGTTTCAGGTCTCAGCCATTTCCACATTTCCCATTATTAAATCCCCCTTCTCATCTTCCAAGGGACCAACATTTACTTTAGTCACTCTTCTCCGTTTTATATATCGGCAAAAGCTTTTACTATCTGTTTTTATGTTTTGCGCAAGTTTACTTTCGTAATCTATCTTTCCTTTCTTTATTGCTTTCTTAGTCATTCTTTGCTGTCGTTTAAAATTTTCCCAATCTTCTTGTTTCCCACTAACCTTGGCCACCTTATACGCATTGGTTTTTAATTTGATACTCTCCTTTATTTCCTTGGTTATCCACGGCTGGTTATCCCTTCTCTTACCGCCCTTCTTTTTCACTGGAATATATTTTTGTTGAGCACTATGAAAGAGTTCCTCAATTGTGCCACCGTTTAGTCTGTGTTCCCAGTCTACTTTAGCTAACTCTGCCCTCATCCCACTGTAGTCCCCTTTGTTTAAGCATAGTACGCTCGTTTGAGACACTACTTTCTCACCCTCAATCTGTATTACAAATTCAACCACACTGTGATCACTCATTCCGAGAGTTTACTAGGAGATCAGTTATTATTCCTGTCTCATTACACAGGACCAGATCTAAGATAGCTTGCTCCCTTGTAGGTTCTGTAACATACTGTTCTAAGAAACAATCCCGTATGCATTCAATGAATTCCTCCTCAAGGCTACCCCGTGCGATTTGATTTGACCAATCGATATGTAGGTTAAAATCCCCCATGATTACTGCCATTCCTTTTTCACATGCCTCCATTATTCCCTTGATTCCATCATGAAGTTATTATTTGGGGCCTATAAACTACGCCCACCAGTGACTTTTTCCGCTTACTATCTCTAATCTCCACCCACAATGATTCAACATTTTGTTCATTAGAGCCAATATCGTCTCTCACAACTGCCCTGATATCATCCTTTATTAACAGAGCTACCCCACCTCCTTTCCCTTCTTGTCTATCTTTCCGAATTGTCAGATACCCCTGTATGTTTAATTCCCAGTCTTGGCCACCCTGCATCCACGTTTCTGTATTGATGGCCTCTAGTTATGCTCTAAACCTAAGCGTCCAATATGGCAGGCATTCTATGACTGAAGTGCACTGCTCCCCATATTGGTAAAGACTCCTTTTTTTGCCATCCAGGATCAACACCTGCAACAGGCATTTGGGCCATTGCATATGCAAACAGGGGGCCTAATGCCTGTTGAAGGACCTTTTCCGAAATCTGTTAGCGACCACCCGCAACATGCACCATGTTCTCAGATGCTCGGCAGCCAAAAGAATGCTCCTTAAAGGTAAGCTTTTTAAATTTTAATTTATCGTATTGTGGAGCCAGGTGGAGCTGGAGTCCTCCTCCTGGGTCCACATTACATTTGCAGCCCACTACAGGCCACTGCTTACCCCTCCCAAACGTCTTCCCCCCCACCAGACTCTACCTACCTCCTCGGCCGGAGTCCAAGACAACCGACCTTTGTTCTTCCCGGGAGTGAACTGCTTCTTCGGGTGTGACTGGTGCCCGTAGCTCACCGATTGTAAACAAATGTGACTGGCTGACCAATTTTGTGTGGTCCTACCATCAGCCTCATTAGGTACGTGCAGCATGCACTGCACTGGGATTGCATCAACAATTCGGGCACAATCTTAATTCTGGCCTTGTATGCTCGATTAATTGTGTATCTATAATCTATATATCCAATCTTCCTCATTATAATCTGTGTGATCAATAGACATTTTTCATCCATTAAAAAAAGTGAAATATTTATCTGTGCATTATGCAGCTTATGTTGGAAGTCACAAATGTATTTTAAGCATATATAGGATCCTGAACTTGTCTTTGTTTAGTCGCCTTGTGGTCTGTGCTGCTTTTATATAAACTGGCCAAACCAATACAAATTTTAGACTCCAACCAGGTCTATAACATACTCTGGTCATCAATTATTCTATATAGATACATGTGCATACATGTAAGAGAGAATATTTGTAAATGTGTAGCCAAATATACAGTTGGAAAATTAATTCAACAATCGACCTAGGTTGTTTTGGTTCCAGTTAAACCTAAAAAGTAAATAGATGCATCACTGCATGTTTTATTTCAAATCCTTGACTTCTTTCTGCATTTCGGTCCTCTGCAGCTACTCTGTACTCAGTAGAAACATAGAAACATAGAAAATAGGTGCAGGAGTAGGCCATTCGGCCCTTCTAGCCTGCACCGCCATTCAATGAGTTCATGGCTGAACATGCAACTTCAGTACCCCATTCCTGCTTATCACCATACCCCTTGATCCCCTTAGTAGTAAGGACTACATCTAACTCTTTTTTGAATATATTTAGTGAATTGGCCTCAACAACTTTCTGTGGTAGAGAATTCCACAGGTTCACCACTCTCTGGGTGAAGAAGTTCCTCCTCATCTCAGTCCTAAATGGCTTACCCCTTATCCGTAGACTGTGACCCCTGGTTCTAGACTTCCCCAACATTGGGAACATTCTTCCTGCATCTAACCTGTCTAAACCCATCAGAATTTTAAATGTTTCTATGAGGTCCCCTCTCATTCTTCTGAACTCCAGTGAATACAAGCCCAGTTGATTCAGTCTTTCTTGATAGGTCAGTCCCGCCATCCCGGGAATCAGTCTGGTGAACCTTCGCTGCACTCCCTCAATAGCAAGAATGTCCTTCCTCAGGTTAGGAGACCAAAACTGTACACAATACTCCAGGTGTGGCCTCACCAATGCCCTGTACAACTGTAGCAACACCTCCCTGCCCCTGTACTCAAATCCCCTCGCTATGAAGGCCAACATGTCGTTTGCTTTCTTAACTGCCTGCTGTACCTGCATGCCAACCTTCAATGACTGATGTACCATGACACCCAGGTCTCGTTGCACCTCCCCTTTTCCTAATCTGTCATATAGAAACATAGAAATATAGAAAATAGGTGCAGGAGCAGGCCATTCAGCCCTTCTAGCCTGCACCGCCATTCAATGAGTTCATGGCTGAACATGAAACTTCAGTACCCCCTTCCTGCTTTCTCGCCATAACCCTTGATCCCCCTGGTAGTAAGGACTTCATCTAACTGCCTTTTGAATATATTTAGTGAATTGGCCTCAACTACTTTCTGTGGTAGAGAATTCCACAGGTTCACCACTCTCTGGGTGAAGAAGTTTCTCCTCATCTCGGTCCTAAATGGCTTACCCCTTATCCTCAGACTGTGACCCCTGGTTCTGGACTTCCCCAACATTGGGAACATTCTTCCTGCATCAAACTGTCTAAACCCGTCAGAATTTTAAACGTTTCTATGAGGTCCCCTCTCATTCTTCTGAACTCCAGTGAATACAAGCCCAGTTGATCCAGTCTTTCTTGATAGGTCAGTCCCGCCATCCCGGGAATCAGTCTGGTGAATCTTCGCTGCACTCCCTCAATAGCAAGAATATCCTTCCTCAAGTTAGAAATTTGGAGATACTGCATTTAATCCCCTCGTCTAAATCATTAATGTACAGTGTAAACAGCTGGGGCCCCAGCACAGAACCTTGCGGTACCCCACTGGTCACTGCCTGCCATTCTGAAAAGTACCCATTTACTCCTACTCTTTGCTTCCTGTCTGACAACCAGTTCTCAATCCACGTCAGCACACTACCCCCAATCCCATGTGCTTTAACTTTGCACATTAATCTCTTGTGTGGGACCTTGTCGAAAGCCTTCTGAAAGTCCAAATATACCGCATCAACTGGTTCTCCCTTGTCCACTCTACTGGAAACATCCTCAAAAAATTCTAGAAGATTTGTCAAGCATGATTTCCCTTTCACAAATCCATGCTGACTTGGATCTATCATGTCACCTCTTTCCAAATGCGCTGCTATGACATCCTTAATAATTGATTCCATCATCTTACCCACTACCGATGTCAGGCTTACCGGTCTATAATTCCCTGTTTTCTCTCTCCCTCCTTTTTTAAAAAGTGGGGTTACATTGGCTACCCTCCACTCCAAAGGAACTGATCCAGAGTCAATGGAATGTTGGAAAATAACTGTCAATGCATCCGCTATTTCCAAGGCTACCTCCTTAAGTACTCTGGGATGCAGTCCATCAGGCCCTGGGGATTTATCGGCCTTCAATCCCATCAATTTCCCCAACACAATTTCCCAACTGATAAGGATTTCCCTCAGTTCCTCCTCCTTACTAGACCCTCTGACCCCTCTTATATCCAGAAGGTTGTTAGTGTCCTCCTTAGTGAATACCGAACCAAAGTACTTGTTCAATTGGTCCACCATTTCTTTGTTCCCCGTTATGACTTCCCCTGATTCTGACTGCAGGGGACGTACGTTTGTCTTTACTAACCTTTTTCTCTTTACATACCTATAGAAACTTTTGCAATCCGTCTTAATGTTCCCTGCAAGCTTCTTCTCGTGCTCCATTTTCCCTGCCCTAATCAAACCCTTTGTCCTCCTCTGCTGAGTTCTAAATTTCTCTCAGTCTCCGGGTTCACTGCTATTTCTGGCCAATTTGTATGCCACTTCCTTGGCTTTAATACTATCCCTGATTTCCCTTGATAGCCACGGTTGATCCACCTTCCCTTTTTTATTTTTACGACAGACAGGAATGTACAATTGTTGTAGTTCATCCATGCGGTCTCTAAATGTCTGCCATTGCCCATTCCCCGGACAAGCTCGTCGTGTATGTGACTGAAATATTTGGGGAATTTTGAACAGCTTTCCTCGAACCTAACCAAGGACATCCATCTCAATGAATTGAAGCTGGAAAAGAACTCAGTTGAGGTAGGTGAAAGCCAAAACTTTATGCTATGTGTCAAAATAGACTCTTCTGAAACCATACTCTGGTGCTATTCCTGAGGCAATGAACTTCATTGATTAACAACAGATTATTTTAACAATAAATCTATTTTGTAGCCAAGTGGTTAATTGTTCATTTTCTTTTTAAAAGTTTTAATCCTTTTAAATGCATACAGCCAAAGTAATATTAATTATATCATGCATAGCCAAAATCCAGAGCTACAGAAAGAACATTTCTGCAAATGGATTAGCTACGGCAGCACATAATTAATCATAGATTTATTTCTGCAGTTATAATTCAAGTACAAAGTAACTTTTTGGAGCCTCATCCAGTTCACTAGAGACCGACAAAGCAGCTGAACTATTGACAAATGTTTACCATTCCACTTGTCTGAAGTTGTGAATATTGCTCTGGGACAAGCTGACAGATTTTCAGCTGGAAGACCTGTTTTTAAATGCAATAGTATTTATCTTAGAATGCATTTACTGGAATCACTTTAAATTACTCAGGAATAGACTCTTGCTAAAGCCAATATCGAGTTTTTGGCAGAAATTATATAACTGATTACTTAGTGACAGACAGGTACAATTTGTACATCATAAATTCCAATGTGTACCTTCATACTGGATATATATCACCAGCAAAAGGGGTCACAACTCTGATTTAACACACCTTGGCATTAATTCAACAGTCTCTGTCTCACCTTGTTCCATGTGTTACTAATGTATCTCTTATACAGTTGGTATTACTCACTTGTTACTTCCCCCTTTTACTTTATTAGAGTGAAAGCATAATGCAAGTGCCAGTAACAGCAGAATGGAGCATGCCTAGTATTCAGGTGCTAATCTGTTGCTAGAGAGAAGCTAATATTTATAGCTTATGATAATTGTAATGCGATAAATTGAGTTATTAGTGCAGCATTCACACCATGTGGCACTTGTGATATAATTCTATTGAAAAAGATTTACTTTTGTTCTTCCACTTGATGTCAATATAACAGTAAGGACATTTTTATTCATCTATAATAAAAGGATTGGCATATTATTAAAATTCTAAAAACCTTAATGAGAATTGGCATTTTATTTGAGGATCGGAATAGAAATCTTTGAATTAGTGTCAAGGTGTGTTAAGTTAGAGTTGTGAACCCTTTTGCTGGTGATATATATCCAGTATAAGGATACAGTTACTTTGGGTACAATTGTAATTTTTTTTGTATTTTTACCATGTTTGAAACGATCTATTGCAATCTTTAAGGGTGGTTTCAAAATTCTTGTAAAAATGTAAAAAATTTGATTATAATTAGAATTTGCGGTCGGAGGCTTCCCGCGGGGAAATGCTTCCGATCCACAAATAGAATGCCTCGTACCTGGTGGTCCGGGAGGTAAAAAAGAAAAAAGAAAGCCTTGCATTTATATAGCGCCTTTCATGACCACCAGACATCTCAAAGTGCTTTACAGCCAATTAAGTACTTTTGGAGTGTAGTCACTATTTTAATGTACGAAACGCGGCAACCAAATTGCGCACAGCAAGTTCCCACAAACAGCAATGTGATAATGACCAGATAATCTGTTTTTGATTTTTTGATTGAGGGATAAATATTGGCCAGGACACCGGGGATCACTCCCCTATTTTTCATCAAAATAGTGCCATGAGAATTTTTACATCCACCCGCGAGAGCAGACGGGTGCCTTGGTTTAACGTCTCAATCGAAAGACGGCACCTTAGTACAGCACTGGAGATTCACGGTCCTGGAGCTCTCCAGATACCTGCGGGTAGAGGATCAAATATCCTAGGGGTGCAGGAGGTTCACAAGCACCCCTGGAATCATGTGGGTCAGCCCAACCAATCAAAGAAGGGAATCCCCATTCACTTATGGGGATTCCATACGTACACATACCCCCAAAAATACATCTAGACATCAAATAAATAAAAAAACATTACATATTTAAAATTAATTAAAATGGCATTTAATTAAAAATTTTAAACAAAAATTTTATTTTTTGAAAAATAAATTTACATGTATTAACAGGGCTAAAAATAAACTTACCTTACTGGGTTTTTAATGTACAAATTATTGAAAAATATATATTTGAATGTTTTTTTAAACTCTTACGCTGGTAAAAGCAGGGCTTACGATACTTTTACTGAGGTGGCCACTTTGGTGCAGTGGTTAAATTAGACTGTAATATTCCTTCTCAACATCTGAGGGAAGCATTTTTGGTCACACAGATTGAGAAATCAGTTTGTGGAGTACTGCAGCGTCAAGCTCTTGGCCTAGAAATTCATTGGTGTTAAACATCAACAACAACGTTTATTTATATAGCGCCTTTAACGTAGTAAAATGTCCCAAGGTGTTTCACAGCAATGTTATAAGACAAAACAGATAACTTTAACACTGAGCCATATAAGAAGAAATTACTGTAGATGACCAAAAGCTTGGTCAAAGAGGTAGATTTTAAGGAGCGTGTTAAAGGAGGTAGGAGAAGTAGAGAGGTGGAGAGGTTTAGGAAGGGAGTTCCAGAGCTTAGGGCCCAAGCAGCTGAAGGCACGGCCACCGATGGTTCAACATTTATAATCAGGGATGTTCAAGAGGGCAGAATTTGAGGAGTGCAGACATATCGGGGGGTTGTGAGGCTGAAAGAGATTACAGAGATAGGGAGGGGTGAGGCCATGGAGGGATTTTTAAACAAAGATGAGAATTTTGAAATCGAGATGTTGCTTAACCGGGAGCCAATATAGGTCAGCGAGCACAGGGGTAATGGGTGATCGGGACTTGGTGCAAGTTAGGACACGGGCTGCCGAGTTTTGGATGACCTTAAGTTTACACAGGGTAGAATGTGGAAGGCCAGCCAGGAGTGCGTTGGAGTAGTTAAGTCTAGAGGTAACAAAGACATGGATGAGGGTTTCAGCAGCAGATGAGTTGAGGCAGGGGTGGAGGCAGGCAATGCTATGGAGGTGGAAATAGGCGGTTTTAGTTATGCCACGGATATGTGCTGGAAGCTCATTTCAGGGTCAAATATGATACCTAGGTTGCGAACAGTCTGGTTTAGCTTCAGACAGAAGTTGGGGAGAGGGATGGAGTCAGTGCCTAAGGAACCAACTTTGTGGTGGGGACCGAAAACAATGGCTTTGGTCTTCCCAATATTCAATTGGAGAAAATTTCTGCTCATCCAGGACTGGATGTTGGTCAAGCAGTCTGACAATTTCAGACCAAGGAGTGGTTCTGAGAAGTGGTGGAGATGTAGAGCTGGGTATTGTCAGTGTACATGTGGAAACTAACTCTGTCTTTTCGGATGATATCGCCACTGTAAAGTCCTGTCCCCTCAGCACAGATTCACACAAGGCATGTAGTGAAGTCAAGGTCACTCTGGACCTGCATCTTTATTTCACAGCTCTGGAATGCTGCACTTGCCTGAGACCTGTCCTTATATACCTGTCTCTTGCAAGTGCACCCCTGGTGGTAAGGTATGCTGGTGGTTACAGGTCATATCTTATTACAGTCATGTATAGCATGTTAGGATACAGTTATATATAATAATGTAAGATACATGACATCACCCTCCCCCAAGGTCTTATTGTCTTTATAGGTTCAGTCTCTCAGGTGGTCTACGCTCTCGCGTGGAGCATCTGAGTTGTGGTGCAGTTGTTTGCCTTGGTGTCTGTTTTTCTTTGGGTGCAGTTGCTGGCATCTCGCCTGGGCTGTCTGTTTCGATTGGTGTGATTGTTGTTGACTCGCCTGGGCTGTCTGTTGGGATTGCCCTTTCCTCAGGTTGTTCCCTCTGTCTGTCCACCAGGTGTGGTGCGAGTTCCACATTGTAGTCTGCCTCTGGTTCTGCAGTGTTGTTGGTAAATCTGCTTTTGACTTGGTCTACATGCCTCCGGCAGGTTTTGCCATTGTCCATTTGTACTACCAGTAGCCTGTTTCCTTCCTTGCCAGTTACTGTCCCTGCAAGCCATTTGGGACCCCTGCCATAGTTTAGTACAAACATGTTATCCCCTATCTCATTCCATCTCCCCCTCGAATTTCTGTCATGGTACTCAGTCAGCTTATGGCGCTTTGCCTCAAAGATTTTGTGCATGTCTGGGAGGATTATTGAGAGCCTTGTTTTTAAAGTCCTTTTCATCAACAGTTGCGCAGGGGGGATCCCAGTCAGTGAGTGCGGACGAGATCTGTATGCCAGCAGCAGTCACGACAGACGACCCTGCAGCGTGGGACCTTGGATTTTAAGCATGCCTTGTTTAATGATTTGCACTGCTCTCTGCGCCTGGCCGTTGGAGGCCGGCTTGAACGGTGCCGTCTTGACGTGATTTATGCCGTGGTCAATTATAAAGTCTTGGAATTCTGCGCTGGTGAAGCACGGACCATTGTCACTGACCAATATGTTAGGGATTCCATGCATTGCAAACATGGTTGTGAGGCTCTCCACAGTGGTGGAGGTTGTGCTCGAGTTTAAAATGGTGCATTCGATCCACTTTGAAAATGCATCGACAACTACGAGGAACATTTTGCTCATGAATGGTCCCGTATAGTCTACGTGGACCTGTGACCACGGTTTGGTAGGCCAGGGGCTCAGTGGAGCCTCCCTGGGGGCATTGCTGAGTTGGGCACAAATGGTGCACCTTCGGACGCAGAGCTCCAAGTCCGCATCAATACCAGGCCACCAGACATGGGATCTGGCTATGGCCTTCATGAGAACGATCCCCGGGTGCTCGCGGTGGAGCTCCCGGACAAATGCCTCTCTGCCTCGCAGAGGCATGACTACTCGGCTGTCCCACATCAGGCAGTCTGCTTGCAGTGATAGCTCATGGAAGCGCCTGTGAAAGGGTTTTAATTCCTCGGGGCAGGCATCGCGAGCCACTGCCCAGTCACCGGTTAGGACACATCTTTTTACTTAGGATAACGTGGGGTCGCTGGCCGTACAGGCTTTGATTTGCGGAGCCGTCATGGGCGAACCTATGGACTCAAAGGCATTGATTGCCATGACTATCTCACAGTCCTGTTCGTCAGACCCTTCCGTGGTCATCAGGGGTAGCCTGCTGAGCACATCGGCACAGTTGTCTGTGCCTGGTCTGTGCCTTATGGTATAGTCGTAGGACGCCAGCATGAGTGCCCACCGTTGAATTCGCGCCGAGGTGTTGGCGTTTATTGCCTTGCTCTCGGATAGGAGGGACGTGAGGGGCTTGTGGTCAGTTTCTAATGTGAACTTGGCCCAGAAAAGATATTGGTGCATCTTTTTGACACAGTACACGCATGCGAGCGCTTCCTTCTCTACCATTCCGTACCCGCGCTCCGCCCGCGAAAGTGACCTGGAGGCATAAGCTATGGGTTGTAATTTGCACGCACTATTGACATGCTGCAAAACGCACCCGACCCCATACGCTGACGCATCGCATGTGAGAACTAGCTTTTTACCTGGGTCAAAGAAAATCAAAACACTGTTGGAACACAAAAGGTTGCGTGCCTTATTGAAGGTGTGTTCCTAGGCTTCCCCCCAAAACCAATCGCACCCCTTCCTGAGTAGCACATGGAGAGGCTCCAACAGCGTGCTTAAGTTATGCATAAAGTTCCCAAAGTAATTGAGTAGCCCGAGAAAGGCGCGCAGTTCTGAGACATTCCGGGGCCTGGGTGCCAGGCGAATTGCTTCTGTTGGGCGGATTCCATCAGCGGCAATCCTTCTGCCCAAAAATTCAACCTCGGGTGCGAGAAACAGGCACTTGGATTTCTTGACCTGTCGGCCTACCCAATCCAACCGCTTTAGTACTTCCTCCAAATTACGGAGATGGGAGTCGGTGTCCCTGCCCGTGATAAGTATGTCGTCTTGAAATACAACCGTCCCCGGGATGGACTTGAGCAGACTCTCCATGTTGCGCTGGAATATGGCAGCTGCCGACCTGAAGCCAAATGGGCATCGATTGTACATGAAAAGGCCTCGATGTGTGTTGATGGTGGTGACTAGCTTGGATTCCTCAGTCAATTCTTGCGTCATATACGCAGATGTGAGGTCTAATTTTGAGAAAAGTTTCCCTCCAGCCAATGTGGCAAATAAGTCCTCCGCACTGGGCAGCGGGTACTGGTCCTGTAGGGAGACTCTGTTTATGGTAGATTTGTAGTTCCCACAGATTCATATGGATCCATCAGGCTTCATGACTGGGACGATGGGACTTGCCCAGTTGCTAAATTCCACAGGTGATATACTGCCTTCCCGCAGAAGCCTGTCTAGTTTGTGTTCAATTTTTTCCCTCATCACATAGGGTACAGCTGTGTCCTTGTGATGGACTGGTCTAGCATCCTGTGTGATGTAGATTTTGACTTTGACCCCTTTGAAAGTGCCCACACCTGGCTGAAAGAGATGTTCAAATCGCTTTATAACTGTTGAGCAGGAGGTCCGTTCCTCTAATGACATGGCATGGACATCATCCCATTTCCAGTTTAGTTTTGCCAGCCAGCTTCTCCCCAGCAGTGCTGGGAGGTCTTCGGGGACAATCCACAAGGGAAGTCGCTTCACTGTCCCTTTGTGTGTGACAGAGAGCATGGCGCTGCCGAGGACTGGTATGATTTCTTTGGTATAGTCCTTAATTTGGTGTCGACCCTTGTGAGTTTTGGTCTGTCTCTTTTATGCGGCCACAGTTGTTCAAATTGTTGAACGCCCATGAGAGATTGACTCGCTCCCGTATCCAGCTCAATGTTGACAGATATCCCGTTGAGTAGGACCTACATCATTATCGGAGGTGTCCTGTTGTCGGAGCAGTGGCCATTGATTGTGTTGACCCGCTGTACATCGATGTCCTGGGTACTGTCCCCACCATCTTCTGGTCCGCTTTCCGACCCATCCGATTCGTATACCAGCCGAGCTGCCGTTTTTTTACACATGCGGGCCAAATGCCCTGTATATTCACAATTTATGCAAACAGCCTGCTGAAATCGACATCCCCTTGATGAGTGCCCACCCCCACACCTCCAGCACAGACCTGTTCCATTGTTCAAAGTGTTCCCAAAGAATGAGCTGCGTCTGGCTGATCTCTCTTGAGCTTCTCTCAGTTTGTAGTTGATTGCTCGCATTGTGGGTTGATGAGGTGTGAACGGCCGTTCCTGTGGCCCTTGATGGCTTCTGCCTGCTGTCGAGAGCCTGTTCTCCCGGTTTTGTCTGTGTGTGGGGGTAGCAGCTTGTTTAGTGCTGTGAACTTCTTGTTCCAATATTTCGTTAGTTGTCGTATCTGCATTGTAAATCAACCTCATATCTTCTTCCCCTACCAAGAATGTCTGTGCAACCAGTGCTGCTGCCTCTAAGTTCAGGTTCTTGGTCTCTATGAGCTTTCGGAATATGCCTGTGTGGCCTATTCCTTCAATGAAAAAGTCTCTCAACATTTCTCTCCTCAGTTCATCGGAGAACTCACATAAACTAGCCAACCTCCGAAGTTCCGCCATGAAGTCGGGTATGCTCTGGCCCACACAGCGTCTGTAGTTGTCGAACCTATGTCTGGCCATGTGTAGGCTGCTTGCTGGCTTCATGTGGTCTCTTACCAGTGTGCTCAATTCTTCAAACGACTTGCTTGCTGGTTTCTCGGGTGCCAACAGATCCTTTATTAAAGCGTATGTTTTCAAGCCACAGCTGGTCAAGAGATGGGCTCTTCTCTTGTCTGCCTTATCGTCGCCTAACCAGTCTTTGGTTACAAAGCTTTGCTGGAGCCTTTCAATAAAGTCCTCCCAATTGTCTCCCGCATTGTACTTTTCATCTGATCCGTTGTTCGCCATTCTGTGGATTCTGTAATCCCATAACTCGTCGCCACTGTAAAGTCCTGTCCCCCAGTACAGATTCACACGAGGCATGTGGTGAAGTCAAGGTCACTCTGGACCTGCACCTTTATTTCACAGCTCTGGAATGCTGCACTTGCCTGAGACCTGTCCTTATATACCTGTCTCTTGCAAGTGCACCCCTGGCGGTAAGGTATGCTGGTGGTTACAGGTCATATCTTATTACAGTCATGTATAGCATGTTAGGATACAGTTGTATATAATAACGTAAGATACATGACAGCCAAGGGGCAGTATATAGATGAGAAATAGGAGGGGGCCAAGTATAGATCCTTGGGGAACACCAGAGGTAACACTGCGGGAGTGGGAAGAGAAGCCATTGCAGGAGATTTTCTGGCTACGATTAGATAGATAAGTAAGGAACCAGGCGAGTGCAGTCCTACCCAGCTGGATGATGTTGGAGAGGCGTTGGAGGAGGATGGCATGTTCAATTGTGTCAAAGGCTGCAGACAGGTCCAGGAGGACAAGGAGGGATAGTTTATCTTTTTCACAGTCACAAAGGATGACATTTGTGACTTTGATAGCCATTTCGGTACTGTGGCCGGGGCGGAAACCAGATTGAAGGGATTCAAACATGGAGTTCCAGGAAAGATGGGCATGGATTTGGGAGGCGACAACCTGTTCAAGGACTTTGGAGGGGAAAGGGAGGTTGGAGATGAGATGGTAGCTAGCAAACATAGTGGGGTCAAGAGTTGTTTTTTTGAGGAAAGGGGTGATGAACGGAGATTTGAAGGAGAGGGGGACAGTACCAGAGGAGACAGCACCGTTAACAATGTAGGCTAACATAGGAGCCAGGAAAGGAAGTTGGGTGGTCAACAGTTTAGTGGGAATAGGTTCAAGGGAGCATGAAGTGGATCTCATGGACAAGATGAGCGTGGAGAGTTCAAGAGAGGAGATCAAAGAGAAACCAGAGAAAGATGCGAGTTTAGGACTAGGGCAGGTGTGAGCCTCAGAGGAAGTTTGGCCCGGTGGGCTAGGGGAAGGAAGGGAGCTCGCAGAGGAAGCTGATCGGATGGTCTCAATCTTTGAGACAAAGAATTCCATGAGCAACCCACACTTGTAGTTGGAGGTGAGTGTGGTGGAGACAGGGAAGAGGGATTTAAGAAGATGGTCAGCAGTGGGGAATAGTAGCTGGGTGTTATCTCTGCATTCCAGAATTATCCTGGAATAGTGAGCAGTTTTTGCAGACAAGAGTAGATCCCGTTAATGCTTTGTATGGTCCAGCCAAACCTTGCGGTGAATGGCTATACCAATTATCCGCCTCATCCGTTTAAGTCTGCACCCTTGGACTTGAGGGAGCGAGGATGAGGGCTGTACCAAGGGGAACGGCCAGGGTGAGAGAGAGTAAACATAGAAACATAGAAAATAGTTGCAGAAGTAGGCCATTCGGTCCTTAGAGCCTGCACCACCATTCCATATGATCATGGCTGATCATGCAACTTCAGTACCCCATTCCTGCTTTCTCTCCATACTCCTTGATCCCTTTAGCCGTAAGGGCCACATCTAACTCCCTTTTGAATATATCTAACGAATTGGCCTCAACAGCTTTCTGTGGTAGAGAATTCCACAGGTTCACAATTCTCTGAGTGAAGAAGTTTCTCCTCATCTCGGTCCTAAATGGCTTACCCCTTATCCTTAGACTGTGACCCCTTGTTCTGGACTTCCCCAACATCGGGAACATTTTTCCTGCATCTAACCTGTCCAATCCCGTTAGAATTTTATATGCTTCAATGAGATCTCCTCTCATTCTTCTAAATCCCAGTGAATATAAGCCTAATCGATCCAGACTTTCTTCATATGTCAGTCCTGCCATCCCGGGAATCAGTCTGGTGAACCTTCGTTGCACTGCATCAATAGCAAGAATGTCCTTCCTCAGATTAGGAGACCAAAACTGTACACAATATTCAAGGTGTGGCCTCACCAATGCCCTGTACAACTGCAGTAAGACCTCCCTGCTCCTATACTCAAATCCTCTCGCTATGAAGGCCAACATGCCACTTGCCTTCTTCACCGTCTGCTGTACTGCATGCCAACTTTCAATGACTGATGTACCATGACACCCAGGTCTCATTGCACCTCCCCTTTTCTTAATCTGTCACCATTCAGATAATATTCTGCCTTCCTGTTTTTGCCACGAAAGTGGATAACCTCACATACCTCACATTTATCTGCATGATACTGCATCTGTCATGCATTTGCCCACTCATCTAACCTGTTCAAGTCACCCTGCAGCCTCTTAGCATCCTCCTCATAGCTCACACTGACACCCAGCTTCGTGTCATCTGCAAACTTGGAGAAATTACATTCAATTCCTTCGTCCAAATCGTGAATGTATATTGTAAATAGCTGGGGTCCCAGTACTGAACCTTGCGATACCCCTCTAGTCACTGCCTGCCATTCTGAAAAAAAACCCGTTTATTCCTACTCTTTGCTTCCTGTCTGCCAACCAGTTCTCTATCCAAGTCAATACATTACCCCCAATACTATCTGCTTTAATTTTACACACTAATCTCTTGTGTGGGACCTTGTCAAAAGCCTTTTGAAAGTCCAAATACACCACATCCACTGGTTCTCCCTTGTCCACTCTACTAGTTACATCCTCAAAAATTGTTTGCATGATTCTAGCATGATCTGTCAAGCATGATTTCCCTTTCATAAATCCATGCTGACTTGGACTGATCCTGTCACTGCTTTTCAAATGTGCTGCTATTACATCTTTAATAATTGATTCCAAAATTTTCCCCACTACCGATGTCAGGCTAACCAGTCTATAATTCCCAGTCTTCTCTCTCCCTCCTTTTTTAAAAAGTGGGGTTATATTAGCTTCACTCCAATTCACAGGAACTGATCCAGAGTCTATAGAATGTTGGAAAATGACCATCAATGCATCCAGTATTTCTCGGGCCAGTGAGCAGTTTTTGCAGACAAGAGTAGATCCCGTTAATGCTTTGTATGGTCCAGCCAAACCTTGCGGTGAATGGCTATACCAATTATCCGCCTCATCCGTTTAAGTCTGCACCCTTGGACTTGAGGGAGCGAGGATGAGGGCTGTACCAAGGGGAACGGCCAGGGTGAGAGAGAGTAAACATAGAAACATAGAAAATAGTTGCAGAAGTAGGCCATTCGGTCCTTAGAGCCTGCACCACCATTCCATATGATCATGGCTGATCATGCAACTTCAGTACCCCATTCCTGCTTTCTCTCCATACTCCTTGATCCCTTTAGCCGTAAGGGCCACATCTAACTCCCTTTTGAATATATCTAACGAATTGGCCTCAACAGCTTTCTGTGGTAGAGAATTCCACAGGTTCACAATTCTCTGAGTGAAGAAGTTTCTCCTCATCTCGGTCCTAAATGGCTTACCCCTTATCCTTAGACTGTGACCCCTTGTTCTGGACTTCCCCAACATCGGGAACATTTTTCCTGCATCTAACCTGTCCAATCCCGTTAGAATTTTATATGCTTCAATGAGATCTCCTCTCATTCTTCTAAATCCCAGTGAATATAAGCCTAATCGATCCAGACTTTCTTCATATGTCAGTCCTGCCATCCCGGGAATCAGTCTGGTGAACCTTCGTTGCACTGCATCAATAGCAAGAATGTCCTTCCTCAGATTAGGAGACCAAAACTGTACACAATATTCAAGGTGTGGCCTCACCAATGCCCTGTACAACTGCAGTAAGACCTCCCTGCTCCTATACTCAAATCCTCTCGCTATGAAGGCCAACATGCCACTTGCCTTCTTCACCGTCTGCTGTACTGCATGCCAACTTTCAATGACTGATGTACCATGACACCCAGGTCTCATTGCACCTCCCCTTTTCTTAATCTGTCACCATTCAGATAATATTCTGCCTTCCTGTTTTTGCCACGAAAGTGGATAACCTCACATACCTCACATTTATCTGCATGATACTGCATCTGTCATGCATTTGCCCACTCATCTAACCTGTTCAAGTCACCCTGCAGCCTCTTAGCATCCTCCTCATAGCTCACACTGACACCCAGCTTCGTGTCATCTGCAAACTTGGAGAAATTACATTCAATTCCTTCGTCCAAATCGTGAATGTATATTGTAAATAGCTGGGGTCCCAGTACTGAACCTTGCGATACCCCTCTAGTCACTGCCTGCCATTCTGAAAAAAAACCCGTTTATTCCTACTCTTTGCTTCCTGTCTGCCAACCAGTTCTCTATCCAAGTCAATACATTACCCCCAATACTATCTGCTTTAATTTTACACACTAATCTCTTGTGTGGGACCTTGTCAAAAGCCTTTTGAAAGTCCAAATACACCACATCCACTGGTTCTCCCTTGTCCACTCTACTAGTTACATCCTCAAAAATTGTTTGCATGATTCTAGCATGATCTGTCAAGCATGATTTCCCTTTCATAAATCCATGCTGACTTGGACTGATCCTGTCACTGCTTTTCAAATGTGCTGCTATTACATCTTTAATAATTGATTCCAAAATTTTCCCCACTACCGATGTCAGGCTAACCAGTCTATAATTCCCAGTCTTCTCTCTCCCTCCTTTTTTAAAAAGTGGGGTTATATTAGCTTCACTCCAATTCACAGGAACTGATCCAGAGTCTATAGAATGTTGGAAAATGACCATCAATGCATCCAGTATTTCTCGGGCCACTTCCTTAAGTACTCTGGGATACAGACTATCAGGCCCTGGGGATTTATCGGCCTTCAATCCCATCAATTTCCCTAACATAATTTGCTGACTAATAAGGATTTCCTTCAGTTCCTCCTTCTCGCTAGACCCTCGGTCCCCTAGTATTTCCGGAAGGTTATTTGTGTCTTCCTTAGTGAAGATAGAACCAAAGTATTTGTTCAATTGGTCTGCCATTTCTTTGTTCCCCATCATAATTTCACCAGATTCTGACTGCAAAGGACCTACATTTGTCTTCATTAATCTTTTTTTCTTCACATATATATAGAAGCATTTGCAGTCAGTTTTTATGTTCCCTGCAAACTTACTCTCATACTCTCTTTTCCCCCTCCGAATTAAACCATTTGTCCTCCTCTGCTGAATTCTAAATTTCTCCCAGTCCTCAGGTTTGCTGCTTTGTCTGGCCAATTTATATGCCTCTTCCTTCGATTTGACACTATCCCTAATTTCCCTGGTTAGCCACAGTTGAGCCACCTTCCTCGTTTTATTTTTACGCCAGACAGGGATGTACAATTGTTAAAGTTCATCCTTGTGATATTTAAATGTCTGCCAGCGCCTATCCACCGTCAACCCTTTAAGTATCATTCGCAGTCTATCCTAGCCAATTCACGTCTCATACCATCGAAGTAACCTTTCTTTAAGTTCAGGACTCTAGCCTCTGAACTAACTGTGTCACTCTCCATCTTAATGAAGAATTCTACAATATTATGGTCACTCTTCCCCAAGGGGCCTCGCACAACACGATTGCTAATTAATCCTCTCTCATTACACAAGACCCAGTCTAGGATGGCCTGCTCACTAGTTGGTTCCTCGACATATTGATCTAGAAAACCATCCCTTATACACTCCAGGAAATCCTCCTCCACCGTATTGCTACCAGATGGTTAGCCCAATCTATATGTAGATTAAAGTCATCCATGATAACTGCTGTACCTTTATTGCACGCATCCGTAATTTCCTGTTTGATGCCATCACCAACCTCACTATCACTGTTTGGTGGTCTGTACAATAACGGTTTTTGTTGTGTATCTGCAAAGCATGCACTCCCATGTTCCGCCACCAGGGATTGCATCCCCTGAAGTCCCAAGGGATCCCAGCATCCCTTGGGAGCACTGTATATAAACCGGCCCCTAAGGCCTGTTCCTCACTCTGGAGTGTCTTAATAAAGATTGAGGTCACTGTTACTTTAACCTCCCTGTGTGCAGTCTCATTTGTGTTAGGAACACAATAACTGGCGACGAGTCTACGAATCCAACTCAAAGATGCAGCAAACTGTGGGCATCCTGGAGAAGTTCTCGGAGGGTGAGGACTGGGAAGCCTATGTCAAACGGCTTGACCAGTACTTTGTAGCCAACGAGCTGGACGGAGAAGCAAGCGCTGCAAAAAGGAGACCGGTCCTCCTCACGGTCTGTGGGGCACCGACCTACAGTCTCATGAAGAATCTTCTGGCTCCGGTGAAACCCACAGATAAGTCGTATGAGGAGCTGTTTACGCTGGTTCGGGAGCATCTTAACCCGAGGGAGAGCATGCTGATGGCGAGGTATCGGTTCTACACGTGCCAGCAATCTGATGGTCAGGAAGTGGCGAGCTATGTCATCGAGCTAAGGCGACTTGCAGGACAATGTGAGTTTGACGGCTACCTGGAGCAGATGCTCAGATACTTTTTTGTACTGGGCATTTGCCTCGAGACCATCCTACGAAAACTTTTGACTGTAGAGACACTGAACCTCAGTAAGGCCATTGCGATAGCACAGGCGTTTATGTCCACCAGTGATAACACCAAACAAATCTCTCAGCACACAAGTGCGAGCAATGTTCATAAATTAACTGGAACTGTGTTTGCGAGCAGAAATGTACAGGGCAGAAACCACGAGTCTGCAACTGCTAGCAGGCCTCAGGTGACCCAAATGACTCAGATTCCGCAACAAAGGATGAATGCAAGGCAATTCACACCTTGTTGGTGTTGTGGAGGCTTCCATTCAGCCTATTCATGCCGCTTCAAAGGGTATGTTTGCAAGAGCTGTGGAACAATGGGGCACCTCCAACGAGCTTGCAGATGAGCTGCAAGCTCTGCAAAACCTGCAAACCACCACGTGGCAGAGGAAGATCAGTCCATGGTGGATCAAAGTAATTTTGAGCCTCAGAGAGAGAAGGCAGATGCTGATGTACATGGGGTGCACACATTTTCGACGAAATGTCCACCTATAATGCTAAATGTAAAATTGAATGGCTTACCCGTAGCCATGGAACTGGACACTGGTGCTAGCCAATCCATCATGAGTAAAAAGATGTTTGAGAGACTGTGGTGCAACAAGGCACTCAGACCAGCCCTGAGCTTCATCCACACGAAACTGAGAACGTACACCAAAGAGCTCATCATTGTCCTGGGCAGCGCCATGGTCAAGTTCACCTACGAGGGCACGGTGCATGAACTGCCACTCTGGATTGTCCTGGGCGATGGCCCCACACTGCTTGGAAGGAGCTGGCTGGGCAAAATCCGCTGGAACTGGGATCACATATCAATGAGGCCTCATGTACCTGGGTTATTAACAAATTTCCTTCCCTTTTTGAGCCAGGCATTGGAAACTTTTCCGGGGTGACAGTGCGGATCCACTTGGTCCCAGAGGCACGACCCATTCACCACAAGGCGCGAGCGGTACCTCACATGATGAGGGAGAGAGTGGAAATCGAGCTGGACAGGCTGCAACGCGAGGGCATCATCTCCCCAGTGGAATTCAGTGAGTGGGCCAGCCCGATTGTTCCAGTACTCAAAAGTGATGGCACTGTCGGGATATGCGGCGATTATAATGTTACCATAAATCATTTCTCGCTACAGGACCAATACCCGCTACCTAAGGCAGATGACCTATTTGCGACGCTGGCAGGAGGCAAGACGTTCACCAAGCTCGACCTGACTTCGGCCTACATGACGCAGGAGCTGGAGGAGTCTTCAAAGGGTGTCACCAGCATCAACACTCACAAGGGACTGTTCCGCTACAACAGATGCCCGTTTGGAATTCGGTCAGCTGCAGCGATCTTCCAGAGAAACATGTCGGTACCATGCCTGGTGGTTTTTCAGGATGACATATTGGTTACAGGTTGGGACACCATCTAGCCCCTACAAAACCTGGAGGTGGTCCTCCAGCAACTGGATCAGTTGAAGAGGTCGAAATGCGTCTTCTTGGCAACAGAAGTGGAGTTTTTGGGGAGATAGATCGCATCGGATGGCATTCGGCCCACAGACGCCAAGACAGAGGCTATCAGGAACGCGCCTAGGCCACAGAATGTCACGGAGCTGCGGTCGTTCCTGGGACGCCTCAACTATTTTGGTAACTTCCTACCGGGGTTAAGCGCCCTCTTAGAGCCCCTACATGTGTTATTGCGTAAAGGTGAGAACTGGGTATGGGGAAAAAACCAAGTAATTGCTTTTGAGAAAGCCAGAAACATTTTATGCTCCAACAAGCTGCTTGTATTGTATAACCCATGTGAAAGACTTGTACCGAGGTTTCAGGTGGCAGTCGGACGAGAGGGCTGTGGCTGGCGAGGTGACCAGAGTCAGGGACCTGCTCGATGGCGGAGGAGCGAGCTGGATGGCGCCAGACATGCTGGCACGGCGCCTAAATTCGGCTGACGTCCGCTGCGCGGCCGATGCCATCGAATCGCTAAAAACTGCTCTGGGCCCTGACTCCGTTAGGTGTGTCGAGGAGACTCAAGCACATGTGGAGATCCCGTCCGAACTGACCCCCGTCTGGATGGAATTCCTCATCGGTGCCAAACCCCGGAACCTCCCTCAGGAGCCGGCGCCTCACAACTTGAGCCACCTCGGGGAAATCCCCTCCGTGCCTTTCAGTTCTGCGCGGAGGGGTTTCCTGTACGGGCTGCTCCTGCACACTCTCAACCTTGCCATCCTCGCCTGCCGTCCGGACACGCCATGGCGTACCATCTTCCCGTCCGGAGGAGGCGGGGGTCCCCGATGGAGTGCACTCTACGTGGGAGTCCTCCCACTATTTATCGGGGACTTGGCCTGGAGGGTGGTGCACGGAGCAGTCCCCTGCAATAAATTTTTAAGTCGGTTCACGGGCTCCCAGGCCGCCTGCAATTTCTGCGGTCTGGAAAAGTCCGTGTTCCACGTTTTTATTGAATGTACGAGGTTGCAGCCCCTGTTTTATTATTTAAAGGGGCTGCTCCTCAATTTCTGGTTGCACTTCAGTCCCACACTCCTGATCATTGGGCACCCTGTGCGGAGGGGAGCGGGTAGGTCCGAGGGCCTCCTTGTAGGACTGCTCCTGGGCACGGCCAAGGGTGCCATCAGCTACTCCAAGCAGCGGGCGGTCGAGGGGGTCGTTCACCACAACTGCCTGCCTCTCTTCCGCGCCTACATCCGGGCCAGGGTGTCCCTAGAGATGGAGCACACGGTGTTCACCGGTACACTCGCGGCCTTCCGCGAGAGGTGTGCGCCGGAGGGACTGGAGTGCATCGTTAACCCCGGCAACCAAATTTTAATTTGATTTTATATGTTTTAAAGTTTAATTTGTTTTAATTGCCGGTTTTAGTGTCCCCCTCCCCTTTCATAGGGGGCACTTGTAAAATATATGGTTTTAATGCCCCCCCAAAAAATCACAAAAAAACCCTCCAAAAATCCAAAACAAAAACATTTAAAAAAAAGGGCCAGTTAAAAGTGTCTGGAGTGTCCCCCAAATCGGGGGACACTTGATCTAATGTTGATTTTGTCCCCCCCCCCCAAAAGAGTTGTAAAAGCCTTGTGCTAGCATGTGATACGTCGTTGTACAGAGTCTGGTGTGTATTACAACAAGCTAACGTTGCGGGGTAGTTGCAACCTGTCGCCTATGCCTCCAGGAGCTTGTTTAAGGCTGAGAGCCCCTACAACATGATTGGGAAAGAGGCATTAGTGTGTGTTCGGGGTAAAGAAAATGCATCAGGACCTGTTTGGCCTCAAATTTGAGCTGGAAACCGATCACAAGCCCCTCATGTCCCTGTTCGCGGAAAACAAGGGGATAAATACAAATGCCTCAGCCCGCATACAAAGGTGGGCAGTCGCACTATCAGCGAATAACTATCCCATCCACCACAGGCCAGGCACCGAGGACTGTGCGGGTGCTCTCAGTCGGCTACCATTGCCCACCACGGGGGTGGAAATGGTGCAGCCTGCAAACTTGTTGATGGAGGCGCAGCCAGCAGACTTGTTGATGGTCATGGAAGCATTTGAAAATGATAAATCACCTGTCACGGCCCACCAGATTAGGACTTGGACCAGCCAAGATCCTCTGCTGTCCCTAGTAAAAAACTGTGTACTGCATGGGAGCTGGGCCAGCATCCCTGTTGAAATGGAAGAGCTAATCAAGCCGTTCCAGCAGCGAAAGGACGAGCTGTCCATTCAGGCAGACTGCCTGTTGTGGGGTAACCGCTTAGTGCTACCCAAAAAGGGCAGGGAGACATTCATCTCAGATCTCCACAGCACACACCCGAGTATAGTAATGATGAAAGCGATAGCCAGATCCCACGTGTGGTGGCCCGGTATCGACTCGGACTTAGACGACTGTGTACGGCAATGCAGCATATGTGCTCAGTTGAGCAACGCGCCCAGAGAGGCAGTACTAAGTTTGTGGTCCTGGCCCTCCAGACCATGGTCGAGGATCCATGTCGACTATGCGGGTCCATTTCTCGGTAAAATGTTCCTGGTGGTGGTGAAAGCTTTTTCAAAATGGATTGAATGTGAAATAATGTCGGGAAGCACCGCCACCACCACCATTGAAAGCCCGAGGGCAATGTTTGCCACCCATGGCCTGCCTGACATACTGGTCAGTGACAACGGGCCATGTTTCACCAGTGCCGAATTTAAAGAATTCATGACCCGCAATGGGATCAAACATGTCACCTCGGCCCCGTTTAAACCAGCCTACAATGGGCAGGCAGAGCGGGCAGTACAAACCATCAAACAGAGCCTTAAACGAGTCACAGAAGGCTCAATCCAAACCCGCCTGTCCCGAGTACTGCTCAGCTACCGCACGAGACCCCACTCACTCACAGGGGTGCCCCGGCTGAGCTATTCATGAAAAGGACACTTAAAACCAGACTCTCGCTGGTTCACCCCAAGCTGCATGATCAGGTAGAGAACAGGCGGGAGCAACAAAATGTAAACGATGGTCGCGCCACTGTGTCACGGGAAATTGATCTGAATGACCCTGTGTATGTGCTAAACTATGGACATGGTCCCAAGTGGATCGCGGGCACGGTGATAGCTAAAGAAGGGAGTAGGGTGTTTGTAGTCAAACAAGACAACCGACAAATTTGCAGAAAGCACCTGGACCAAACGAGGCTGTGGTTCACAGATTGCCCTGAACAACCCACAGCAGACACCACCTTTTTCGAGCCCACAACACACACCCAAAGGATCAACGACACCACCCCGGACCAGGAAATTGAACCCATCACGCCCAAAAGCCTAGCAGGCTCACCCAGCAGCCCTGCAGGGCCAACAACACGTCAGCCCAGCGAGGGCACAGCCAACGCACCAGAACAGACATTTGTACCAAGGCGGTCCACCAGGGAAAGAAAGGCTCCCGACCGCCTCACCTTGTAAATAGTTTTCACTTTCACTTTGCGGGGGCGTGATGTTGTGTATCTGTAAAGCATGCACTCCCATGTTCCGCCACCAGGGAGCGCATCCCCTGAAGTCCCAAGGGATCCCAGCATCCCTTAGGAGCACTGTATATAAGTCGACCCCTTAGGTCTGTTCCTCACTCTGGAGTGTCTTAATAAAGACTGAGGTCACTGTTACTTTAACCTCCCTGTGTGCAATCTCATCTGTGTTAGGAACACAATAGTTTTAATAGAGACTAGGGCATGAAAGGTGGTGGTAAGTTTGTGGTTGAGCAGATCGGTAGCTGCAGAAATGTCATGGTGAAAGGAGGACTAAAGACTGGATAGTTTGGAGTTGATAAGTTCAGTTGTAATAGAGATTGAAGAAAGTTTTTCCAGGGGTGGATGCGGAAGAAAGTAGGTTGGATGGGGGAAGGGGGCTGTGGGTGGTGAGCGACACAAGGAAATGGTCAGAGATGGCCTTATCTGTAATTGACACGGTAGGAATAGCGAGGTAACGAGAGATGGCATGGTCAAAGTGGTGGCCGTGAATATGGGTTGAGGAATTCACCTGGAGGGAGAGATTAAGGGAGGACAGGACATTAGTGAACTCAGAAGAGAGCGAGCTTGATGAATTGAGATGGAGGTTGAAATCATCGAGGATGAGAAGTCTCTCGATGCAGAGGCTGAGGGAGAAAAACAATGAAAATATATCTGTGATAACATTTTTATCATACTTGGGTGGGCGGTACAGAAGGAGAATTTTAAATGAGAGGTGAAAGGGGTGGAATAAGGTGAGATGTTCAAAGGAGGAGGACGTGCCGGAGCAGTAGGGGGACAGACTAAGGTATGATTTGGAGATGAGAGCCACACCGCCACCATGGCGGTCTGGGTGGAGTAAGTGGTGGAAGGCGGGGAGGCTTCGTTTAAAGGTAAGGTGTCATCCCCCCCCCAACCACTTTTCTGTCAAGGACATGATGAAGATGAAATCATCCACGATAGGCTCATAGATGGCAAGGATCTTGTTCGCAAAAGAACGCACATTCTGCAAGGAGATGCGGAGAGGATCGGTGATGGCTGATCCACTGCCAGCATCCACAGGGTCAACGCTTGGAGGGATGAGTTGCACGGAGCTGAGATTGGCAAGGTTAGCCTCCCATTGGTAAGCTGGGCGGCAAGGTCGGTGAGACAGTAGGATGGGACAGTTTGGGTTGCTGCTCATGAGGACACAGCAACGAGTGCCACACTGGCCCTTCGGAGGATGCCAAGAGAGGCACAAAGGGAAGCTGCAGGCTTATCGAAGAGTGAGTCGAGCCTGGGAAGACAACAGGAGTGTAGGAAGATCGAAGAGTAAATAAGGGTTGGGCTCGGGACTCGTGGGACTAGTGTCCAGGCGAATCGAATATCTAGGGCTGTAGAGAGGGCTTTAAACTAAATAGTGGGAGGGAGGGTCCAGGGGAGCGGAAATTTAAAAAGTCACAGAGCAAGGAGACGGCAATAGAGCAGGGTAACACTGGGGGAAATGATAACCAGAATGTGACAAGAGGGGACAGAATGTATAAACATAAGAGTGTATCAGAAAGTGGGATCAAAGCAGGGGAAAATGGTAAAAAAACAAAATGAAACACTCTTTATCGAAATGCATGCAGCATTCGTAACAAAATAGATGAGTTGACAGCACAAATAGATATAAGTGGGTACGATCTGATAGCTGTTACAGAGATGCGGTTGCAAGGTGACCAAGACTAAGAACTAAATATTCAGGGGTACTTGATAATTCAGAATGATAGACAGAAAGGAAAAGGAGGTGGGGTATCACTGTTAATAAAGGATGAGATCAGTGCAGTAGTGAGAAATGATATTGACTCAGAAGATCAAGGTGTAGAATCATTTTGGGTGGAGATAAGAAATAATAATGGAAAGAAATCACTGGTGGGCGTGATTGAAAGGCTATCTAACAATAGCTATACTGTTGGATGGTGTATAAATCAAGAAATAATGGAGGCTTGTAAAAAAGGAACAGCAATAATCATGGGCAATTTTAATCTTCATTTTGATTGGACAAAGCAAATTGGCCAACGTAGCATGAGGAAGAGTTCATCGAGTGTATCCGGGATAGTTACCTTGAACAGTACGTTGCGGAACCAACCAGGGAGCATGCTATCTTAGATCTAGTACTATGTAATGAGACACACTTAATAAATGATCTCCTGGTAAAGGATCCTTCAGGAAAGACTGATCATAGCATGGTTGAATTTCAAATTCATTTGGAGGGTAAGAAATTTGGATCTCAAACCAGTGTCCTGAGCTTAAATAAAGAAGATTACAGAAGTATGAAGGCAGAGTTGGCTAAAGTGGACTGGGAAAATAGATTCCAGTGTAAGACAGTTGATAAGCAGTGGCAGACATTTAAGGAGATATTTCATAACTCTCAACAAAAGTACATTCCAGTGAGAAGGAAAGACTTTAAGAGAAGGGAAAACCATCTGTGGCTAACTAAAGAAGTAAAAGATGGTAGCAAATTGAAAACAATGGCATACAACCTGGCCAAGATTAAAGGGAGGCCAGAGGATTGGGAAACTTTTAAAAACCAGCAAAGAATGACAAAAAAAAATAAAGAGAAGAACGATAGATTATGAGAATAAATTAGCAAAAAATAAAGAAACAGACAGTAAGAGTTTCTGTAGGTATATAAAAAGAAACAGAGTAGCTAAAGTAAGCATTGGTCCCTTAGAAGAAGAGACTGGGGAATTAATAATGGGGAACAGGGAAATGGCAGAGACTTTGAACAAATATTTTATATTGGTCTTCATGGTAGAAGACACTAAAAACATCCCAATAATGGATAATCAAAGGGCTATAAGGAGGGAGGAACTTAATACAATTACTAGCACTGGAGAAAAAGTACTCGGTATAACAATGGGACTAAAGGTGGACCAGTTGCCTGAACCTGATGGCCTGCATCCTCGGGTCTTAAAAGAAGTGGCTGCAGAGATAGTGAATATATTGGTTGTAATCTACCAAAATTCCCTGGATTCTGGAGAGGTCCCAGTGGATTGGAATACTGCAAATGTAACACCCCCTTTTAAAAAAGGAGGCAGACAGAAAGCAGAAAACTATAGACCAGTTAGCCTAACATCTCTCATTGGGAAAATGCTGGAATCCATTATTAAGGAAGCAGTAGCAGGACATTTGGAAAAACATAATACAGTCAAGGAGAGTCAGCATGGTTTTATGAAAGGGAAATCATATTTGACAAATTTGCTGGAGTTCTTTGAGATAGTAATACGCAGGGTGGATAAGGGGGAACCAGTGGATGTGGTGTATTTGGATTTCCAGAAGGCATTCAATAAGGTGCTACCTAAAAGATTACTGCACAAGATAAAAGCTCAAGATAAACAGGGTTGGGGGTAATATATTCGCATAGATAGAGGATTGGCTAACTAACAGAAAACAGAGAGTCGGGATAAATGGGTTGTTTACCGGTTGACAAACGGTAACTAGTGGGGTGCCGCAGGGATTAGTGCTGCGTCCTCAACTAGTTACAATTTATATTAATGATTTGAATGAAGAGACAGAGTGTAATGTAGCCAAGTTTGCTGATGGTACAAAGATGGGTGGGAAATCAAGTTGTGAGGAGGCCACAAAAAATCTGCAAAGGGATATTGACAGGCTAAGTGAGTGGGCAAACATTTGGCAGATGGAGTATAATGTAGGAAAAGAAAAGTGTGATGTTATCCACTTTGGCAGGAAAAATAAAAAAGCAAATTATTATTTAAATGGAAAGAAATTACAAATGCTACAGTACAGAGGGACCTGGGGGTCCTTGTGCATGAAACACAAAATGATAATATGCAGGTACAGCAAGTAATCAGGAAGGCAAATGGAATGTTGACCTTTATGGCAAAGGGGATGGAATATAAAAGCAGAGAAGTCCTGCTACAACTGTACAGAGTATTGGTGAAGCCACACCTAGAGCACTGTGTACAGTTTTGGTTTCCTTTTTTAAGGAGGGATATACTTGCATTGGAAGCAAATCAGAGAAAGTTCACTAGCTAATTCCTGAGATGAAGTGGTTGATTTATGAAGAAAGGTTGAGTAGGTTGGGCCTATACTTATTGGAATTTAGAAGAATGAGAGGTGATCTTATTGAAACATATAAGATACTGAAGGTGTTGGACAAGGTAGATGCAGAGAGGATGTTTCCCCTTGTGGTGGAATCTAGAACTAGGGGGCATAGATTCAGAATAAGTGGTTGCCCATTTAAAACTGAGCTGAGGAGGAATGTCTTCTTTCAGAGGGTTGTAAATCTGTGGAATTCTCTTCCCCAGAGAGCTGTAGAGACTGGGACATTGAATATATTTAAGGTGGAAATAGAAACATTTTTGAGCGATAAGCAAGTGAAGGGTTATGGGAAGCGGGCAGGGAAGTGGAGCTGAGCCCAAGATCAGTTCAGCCATGATATTGAATGGCGGAGCAGGCTCGAGGTGCCAAATGGCCTACTCCTGCTCATATTTCTTATGTTCTAGTGATTTGGGAGAACAGAGTATCCGAGAGAGGAGAGCTGAAAGACGGCATGACGACAGGCGGTCAGGAAGGGATCGAGAGAAAAGAAAAAGCGGGAGAAAGAAGTGGAAATAGAAGTGAGTGGCTCAGGTCTGAAGCGGCAGCCAAAATGCACACTCAAATAGACACAGGGGAAAAATCAATTTACATATTACAAACAGGCGCTGAAATGTCCAATATGGTGGGCGGCATGCACGCATCATCCTGTGCCACAAGAGCGCTGGCTGCCTTAACAGATTGGGCTCCTCCGTGGGCATCCAGGATGTGCACTGTGTGTCGGACCACGTGAACAAGCATGTTTAGCACCCAGCTCGTCACTTGTCTGGCCGCTTTCAGATGTGTTCAAATTTCTAGGCCTTTTTTTCCCTGATGCCCAATGCCACTGTCCCTGTCATCAAGTAGTAGTTTTAAATGATGTGCACCAGTGGAGATAGCCAAATACTGAGAGAAAGTATCCTGCACTGCTGCTTATTTGAACTGTTCTCACTTAATTTCATAGATCAATAGTCAGTAAACACAATTGCTTGAATTAACAGCTCTTTTTGCTTCAATTCAGGTTTCATTGTTTAATCAATGTTAAAGTTGCAGTATCCTGTTTCTCTGAGCTCACTTAAAACCAATACTATATTTAAAAATGCAAAACACAGCTATTTCTTCCATATTGCAGACATATGTGCTGTCGATATTTTTGCAGATTCAGTATCAATATTAAGCACAGATAAATCAAATTTGTTAGCTCAAAGAGGTGGTCTGGGTGGCAAAATTAATGATTTGACAATATAAATGAAGAACCTAAAAATCAGTTCATCAGTCAATAATTGCTGGTCATAGCTGATTAATGCCATCATAGAATCATAGAATTACAGCACAGAAGGAGATCATTCAGCCCATTGAGCCTGAGCTGGCTCTCTGGAAGAGCACTTCGGTTAGTCCCACTCCCCCGCCCTTGCCCTATAGCCCTGAAATCTTTTTTCCTTCAGGTACTTATCCAACTTCCTTTTGAAAGCCACGATTGAGTCTATCACCACCATCCTTTCAGGTAGTGCATTCTAGATCCTAACCACTCGCTGCATAAAAATGTTTTTCCTCATGTCACCATTTTTGCACGAGAACTTCTGTCATTGGAGATATATAATAAATTGTTCTTTCACCTTTCCACCTGCTCTGTGCTAATCAGGCACAACAACTGTGTCAAGAACATAACTCGTGCACCTTGAAAAACTACTTTGCTGTTGGCAATGGAATAGTAAATATTTGCATACTATGATACCTGGTAAAGTGTTTAGCAATGACGTTAGTGTGAAAAGTGGGCCTGATTTGATATTTTTTTCAAACACCAGGATGATTTGTTTATTCAGTACTTTGAGATTATTTTTTATGAATGTACCAAACTATACCGGACTAATTAGGGGAAGGATGCAACTATAATAAGCCACATGGAACCGATAAATAGTTATTCTGACATTCTGAATTTTGTATTACAGAGTGGCTACATCCATCTTTAGCCAATTAAGTTAATTCTAAACTATATGGAAGAAAAATTATGTTTATATAAACTAACATACATTTTTTATGATGAATTGAGTGGTGCAGTGAGTTAGTACCTGTAGCTCCAAGTCTTTACCAGCAGGCCCTCAAAGCCTAGACAACTCAATCTCTTTTGCAGTTATATTTCTTATTTATTGGATTGTCACTTAAAAAAAAAATGTGGTCCTGGAGGCTTCGAAAGGTTCACTTTCAGTGCTGTTGCCTTATTGGTGGATAAGTCTTAAATCAGAATCTGTTCACATCAGCAACTTGAGATATATACAAATTAAAGGGATTTACACGATTTGGCCTCGAAGTTCAGTACGTAGTGCCTATAGTGGGCAGAAAGAGTATTACGCCATACTAGTAAAGGCAAAAAAAATCGACATCTCGGGCCTACATTTGAAACAGGCATAGGCTGTTTGCACATGCAAATAAGAGAATTCCATCCCATCATAAACTTCTATATTGTAATTTAAAATATATGATAGTTGGGTTCACTGAAATCCATGAAAAAAAGTTCTTATGCATCAACTTTTAAACCCCTCGCCCCATTAACCACTTTGTTTACAATGAAGAAAATACAGATTTTGGAGTAAGCACAACAGTGGAAAAGGAGCCCAAAGCTTTGAGAATGCCCCGGATAGCTGATGATAAATAAGTAGGGGCATGGCAACCGGCCCCTGACACAGACGATGAACCTCATGCCACAGATTTCATCCCTCTCACCAGCCATTGGTTGAAGCAGACTGAAGACACAACCTTGGCATCCAATTCGACCCCAAGCTGAGTTTCTGACCACATACCCTCTCTATTACAATGACCATCTTCTTCCACCCTTGTAAAATTGCCTGCCACCACCCCTGTCTCAGACAAACTGTGCTGAAATCCTCCTCCATGACTTTGTCACCTCCAGACTCAACTATTCCAGTGCTCTCCTGGCCAGCCTCCCATCCTCCACCCTCTGTATACTTCAGCTCATCCAAAACTATGCTGCCTAGATTGCAACCTGCAGGTCCTACTCACCCATCGCCCAGTCTTTGCTGACCTACATTGACTCCCAGTCCTCCAATGCCACCAAAATTCTCATCCTTGTGTTTAAATTATTTCTTGACCTCTGTAACCTCCTCCTATCTTATAGTTCCGCCCCGCACTCTCTGGTGTCTTGTGCGTCCACGCATTTCTTCGCCGCACCACTGGCATGCATGCCTTCAGGTCCATGCTTTGGAATTCATTCCATGTCCCTTCTGTCTCTCAACTTCTCTCTCCCCCTTTAAGACTCTCCTTAAAGCTCACCTCTTTGACCAAATGTTTGGTCACCCTTCCAAATATCTCTTGGCTTGGCGTGCATTTTCTTTTGATTCGGTAAAGTTCCTCAAGGCATTTTTCTGTGTTAAAGACATTATATAAATGCAAGATGTTATTGTTGTTAACTTGTTTATTTGTTGAAAGCAAGCAGAAATTTAGAAGTGCTTATTTTTGAAATTAATGATGTAAAACAGATTTACATTCCAATTCAAATAAATCTTCAAATTGAGATCGATATCTGAAATTAGTAAAGGGAGCCGAACAGATTGAGTTAAAGCTGAGACAATAAGAAGACACAGGCACAATAGAATGTTAAAGTCAAATAAGTGTTACTGACACTAATGAGAAAAAATATACATTTACTGTAGAATTTGCATTCTTAAAAACAATTTTAAACAATTGGGATTTTTTCTAGTACCAGAGTGTAGGCAGATGAACGCACACATTTTTACATTGAATACTTGTATCATTTAGGAAGGTTTGCCGAGTAGCGGATGAGTTCATATGATCATTGACCATGTTAAATATATGCAATGACTATGAATAAAAATAAACTCACTTATGGGGTGATTTTATAAAGCTTCAGCGTGGAACTTCACTAGATGCGAATGTGAATCAGTGATGGGGCTATAACAGTGTATCTATGATTCTCTGACCTGCATTTGCTGCTTGTGAGGTTTCACACCAACAGCACAGCCCCGCAAAATTATTCCTAATCCTTGTATATGGGAGTAAAATACAAAGTGGTTAAATTGAGCAGCGTAGCTCCTGTTTTTTAGGCACTACAGGGCCAACAAAGACTCAAAAATGTGGTCATAGATGCACGTGCACACTTCCGACGGGAAGTGCCCAGGACGCAATCTTGATAAAAGGCTTTGCGTGTGTGCCTAACAACAACCTACAGCATGCAGAGCAGGTAGATCATGATGTGAATCAGTATGAAATGTTGATTTGAAGCCACCACTGCCATTTTGCAACCACACACTTCAGTCAACTTAACCTCGCACAGTTGAAGACGACATTAAACAGAATGAAGGACACCCGCTGTTTAAAGGGGTCATAAATTAATTACAGGTTAGTTGCTGGATTATTTCTTCTGGCTGCTGGTGCAATTGGATGCGTATTTGGAGATTTTCTATAATTGGCTGAAGTTTGAGTACTCTACCGGGCATGGTCTGGCTGGTGTAGTAGTAAGTTTCTTTCCTCATATAAAATATTGTGATGAAAGAAATTGTTTCCAGACATGAGTGGCCTGGTAGGGCTTCCGCTTGGAATTGAACATAACTGGAAGAGTGAAGAGAGACCACACAGAGCAGGACAAGCTGCTAGAAGAAGGTGGCGGAGTGTAGGACGATGGTTTCGTCCCAGATTAATTTGTAGCGGGCAAGAACAATTAGTTAACACTATTGGCTACTTCTCAGAGTTCGACACTGGAAAATAATGACAAGACACCAATAAGTATAGTTCCCACTTTGCATGGCAGTCTTTACTGAGTCTGATCAACTGTTATCAACATTACACCTATCAGTCTGTCCCTTGAGCTGCTCAGCAATGTTACAGTTACCAGTTCCTTAATTCGCTGCATGCTCACGATTGTCCCAGTGGTCCGCTGGTGTGTCGTGATGTGTGTCTTCTGATGACTGACCAGGTCATCCCTCCTTAATGGCAGCTGTGTTCCCACTTGTCTTTATTGAGTCTCTGCCTCAGATTCCCTGTGCACTCACGATTGACCCGGTGGCCAGATGGGTTCGTGGAGCACAACTTCTGATGACTGACCAGGCCACCCTTCTCTGACTTCTGCGGGCTGCTGTCCTGTAGTTTGTGAGCTCATATCCCTGCCTTTTCCCATGTGTTGTTTCCATGGCTACCTGCCACCTATCAAATCCTTCCTTTGATCCATCGATGATCTATCTTCTTTGAGCACATATTTAGCACTTCAAAAACTGGTCTATTGTCTATAGTCTAGTGCTAACATGGATCTCACTTTGTCTCATTATAGTTAATATCGGTGTCTACATTTCCACAAAGCTTTAGGCAATATCGTGTTTACATTTCTACAAAAGGTTTCTTACAGCAGTATCATTTCTGTTGTGTTGGGGTTTCTCTTATTACAGTTTGTGTGGTTTTACATTTCCACAAAAGATTTCTTACAGGGGTTTCTCATCGTTTAGCACAGATTAACATTAAGCATTCTAAACAGGAGTCTCCAGGTGTTCTTACAGATTACAGGAAGTCAGTATTTACAGCTTTCGTGTGTTACATTAAGCATTTTATACAGAATGTTTTAAAAGGTTATTCAGAGAGTTCAATTTCCTGGGCTTTACACTGGGCACTTTATGCAGAAGTTTTCTTTTGAAAGTTATTACTGATTTTCAAACGTGATGTTTTCAAGCCCTACAGGAGAAGGAGGGGGAAAAGGGTTCTCAGCAGCAGGCCATATCCATTGAGGGTCTTCAGAGAGCCTCAACTTCAGAGACGTCCAAGGCATGCGAGGGCTTCACTTCACAAGAGAAGTCATGCCTGAAATCTGCCAACTGATGCAGCCAGAAATGCAACCTCAAAGTAGGGCAAGGACAGCATTGCCTTAGGCTGTCAAAGTGACCATGGCTCTTAATCTTTATGCACTGGCTCCTTTCAGGCAGCTGTTGGAAATATAAGCAACATCTTGTAGTTTGCAGTGCACTGCTGTATAAGGGACGTCATTGTGGCTATCTATACAAAGAGAAAGACAGTTATGTCATTCCACGTTGCCAGAGACAGACAGGAGGAGCAAGCACTGTAATATATTATCACATGGTTTGTCACATGGTTTAGTATGAGCATGCTCAGTTTTCTCTGCCCTAATAAAGCAAGCACATGGACTAACAACTCATCGTGTCTCTGTCCTTCATTTGTTCTACCCACATATATTACATTTTGCTGATGAGGATGGGATCCCAAAGCCACTTTTAGGGATCATGGAAGGACAGTGTTCAACCTTCGAGTGGACAAGTTTAAGGTGAATTTGTGAAAACTAAACTGAATTTTTGTGATGTTTTACCATTAATGCTTATGCAGAATCATCTGTGTGTTGCCTTTGTGTCTATGTGTACACAGCAACAATGGTGTTGATTTGCACAGGTACACAGGTAGCATGCTGAGTGTCTGTTTGACAGGATTGGGATTATCGTTGCTGCACCTATGGGGTTCATCGGAAGCCTCAGCATGTAAGACTGAGCTCGCGAACCATTCACTTCTTACATTGAGCAGATGGAGATGGTTTAAGGGCCAATAACATTACTGAGACCGAAGGTGCAGATGAAAATGTTAAAGCTCAAAATAAAGTAATTTTTGAATGGAAGAAAGCAATTTTTCTAATGGAGATCGCATTTGATTTCTGCAGAACATCAACAAACCTACTCATGCCTGTGAAAGTGATGGATGCATCGTTTGAAGACATTGTCGAGAAACTCGAGGACCATTTCGACCCATAGCCATTATAAATTACAGAGAGCTTTAAGTTTGGTACAGAAACCAAAACAAAGTGAAGCCATCAGTGAGTACATTGTAGCTCTTAAGAACCTGTCTTTGCATTGTAACTTCGGCACATTTTTGGATTGTGCGTTGCGAGATAGGTTTATATGCGGACTGGTGGATGAGCGCACACAGTCCAAGTTACTGAACACTCCAAATCTAACGTTTGACATAGCATGCAAAATTGACCTATCAATGGAGATGGCGTCGAAGAATGTGAGGGAGCTCCGTCCAACTTAAATGACAAGTGCAGCTGAATTCTACAGTCGCAAAGCCACCGCCAAACCTAAAGCTGTGAGACTGAGTCAAAAGCATGTCGGTGAAATCAGTTCAGTAAATTGTTATCGCTGCAATGAAAATCACTCATCACAGTCCTGCCAATACAGAAAGGCAAAGTGTTTTCACTGCAAGAAGCAAGGCCATATTTCAACAGTTTGCAGAGCTAGATCTATAGCAGGAAGTAAGAACCATTCTAGTGGCAATGCAAAGCAATGACAACAAAAGGGAGGTGTTCGCAATATTGAAGTGAACACATCTGATGTTGAAGAACTAGGCATCTACAGTATCTATGCCACTAGTGGCAATACTAGCAGTCATGAGAAAGGCTTCCGTACAAAACTTTTGATCAAGGAGCAATACATTAATATGTGTATCGACACAGCTGTGGACTGCTCTATCATGAGCATATGAGAGTAAGTTTAATCAAATACCACTTACAAAGAGTACCATAGAGTTAAAAACCTACTCCGGAGAAATCTTAGAGATATCTGGACAAATAGAATGTACAGTTCAACACAATGGCCAGTCAGTAAAGCTGCCTATTACTGCAGCGATCTGCATTAACAGGCTAACTCTCATGGGCAAAGCCTGGTTGAGAAAATTAAAACTAGATTGGAAAAACATCTTCAATGTAGATGCTTCAAAGAGGTGACTCAACACAATGCTGAACAAGTATGAAAGCATGTTCACAGGCAGTTATAAGGGCATCACTGGGTATGACGCACATATATGCATCAAGTCCAATGCGAAGCCCCTCTATTGTAAGGCCAGGCCGGTCCCCTATGCATTGAAAAGTCAGGTGAAGGAAGAGCTAGCGAAGCTCAGAGAGAATGGCGAGCAAGTAAGAACTGACAAAAGTGAATGGGCTACCCCGATTGTGGTAGTGCCCAAAGCAGACAAAACTGTAAGCTTGTGCAGTGACTACAAAGTTACTATCAACCAATCAACGATGAGCAGTACCTGTTTCCCACATCCCCAGATTTGTATGCATCACTCTCTGGGTCAAAGGTTTTCTCCAAGCTTGACCTGTCACACACTTATGCTCAGTTGAATGTTGACAAAGAGAGTCAACAGTATCTCACCATCAACATACACATGGGACTGTACTCAGACATCAAGCTGCCATTTGGTGTAAAGTCCTCCAAATTTTTCCAGGCAATGATGGACAAGATTTTGTAAAGAGTTCCAAATTGCTTATGCAATCAAAATAATGTGCTGATTGCAACAAGCAGCGAGGAAGGAAATCTAGAAGTGTTAGATATAGTGCTTCAAAGGTTGAATGCCCACACCATCAAAATGAAAAGGAGCAAATGTGCTTTTGTGCAGCCCGAGGTTGTGTACCTTGGTCTGAAAGTTGATGCAAATGACTTGCAACCGGTGAAGGAAAAGTTTGATTCTGTCATCAATGCGCCAAAGCCACAGAACATGTTTGAGTTAAGATCTTCCTTTGAATAGTCCAGTACTACGCACGTTTCCTAGCCGTTAGCAACTATGTTAGCTCCATCACACAAGCTCCTCAAAAGGATGTCCAGTGGAATTGAACAAAAGCGCAATAGGGAGCTTATGACACTTGTAAGAGCGGTCTCTCTAGTGACACTCCACTTTTACTCTACAACACCGATGTGAGCTTAAGTTAGCATGTGATGCTCCCAGCTATGGTGTGGGAGCAGTCATAAGCCACGTAATGGATGACAACCAATTGCGTTCGCATTGCAAACCCTCACAAGGAGTGAAAGAAACTACACACACATTGAAAAGGAAGCACTCGCCATAGTATTTGGAATCAAGAAATTCCAACAGTTCCTGATGGGCAGAAAGTTTAACCTGATAACCGATCACAAACTATTCCTAGCAATATTGGGACCCAAATCTGCCATTCCTGCAATGGCCACATCAAGAATGCAATATTAGGCAACGTCATTGTTATAATATACCTATACCATTCAATATCATACTTCAAAGCAAAATGCAGTTGCAGATGCCTCGTCCAGATTGCCACATGATGACTCATGTTGGGAGTGAAGTTGTGATTTACACGCCAGGTGCAGTTGACAAAGACTTTACCGTAAATGCAACTGAGATTGCAGATGAGACTCAAAAGGACTCAGTACTGAAAAGAGTGTATGAAAACACCTTGAATGGATGGACTGATCAATGTACGGACACAGAATTGAAACCATTCCATAACCATCATACTGAATTGTCTTGTGAGCAAGATTGTACCAAGTGGGGAAACGGAGTAGTGGTACCTACTTCTTTGAGAAATAGAATTCTGGCCAAACATCATACTGAACATCCAGGGATCATCAGTATGAAATCAATTGCAAGAAGCTTTGCTTACTGACCTGGATTGAACAGTAATCTTGAACCACTTGATCATGAACACATACATGTGTTTAAATCAGTTCAAACTTAAGTAATTGAAATATCAGGTTCAAACAAGTTTGAGATAGAAACAGGATCATCTTTGAGTTCAGAACCAAAACTAAGCAGCCTGAAAATTGGTTCACCAACAAAACCTTTTTTAAAGAGATCAGGAAGGCTCTGCACACCTGTTATTAAACTGGATTTGTAGTTCATTTCAAATAAAATAAGGCAGGAGTTTTGTTATATGGTACATGTAATGCTGGGAAAATTGGGACTATAGTTTAGTTGTATTAGAGACAGTAATACATACTGTGGTGTATGTAGCACACAAATCACTGACTCCACACGGTCTGGTGTAAGTCTAACTGCTGTGACCTTCGTCCTTTATTGTTCAGCTCCAGAGTGCCTCCCAGGTGTGGTGGTCAGCCTTATATCGTCCTTGGTCCAGGTACTACCAGGGTTTCCCACTGCAGCACCCTCTGTGGTGTGGCATAGTACTTACATTACATTTAAGGTACTGGGACGATACACACATCATTACATAACATCACCTTCCCCCCACCCCCCCACCTGGATGCAGGACAAGGATACACACATCATTACATAACATCACACTTATCCAACGGAAGGCAGGTGGGCATAGACAGTGCGTTAGTATGGTACATATTATCTGGTACATTAACTGGTTATTGACTGGTAACGGAACCTTGATTTCCTTCTTAACCGTTATCATTAATTGTACTTCATCCATTATTTTACACAAATACAGTGGCCATTCAGCATAAAAAAAGTAATTCTTATTATAAATTCACTATCTCACATTAACATAGCTCATTTTAGACTCGCTCTGCCAAACAGAAGTCCTTTGTGGGGACCACCTCTTTGCAAGGCCCTTTTAAGATTCCCGGATGCAGTTCCTCTTTAAGGCGCCATCTTTGATGCAGGAGGATTCCATGAGGCTTCTCCTTGGGCGCCGCCATCTTTGATGCTCTGCAGCTCCGACATGATGCCACCGCCATCTTCTTCTGCGCCGCTCCGAATGCCCACCGCCTCACAGCCTCCGCTCCCCTCCGCTGCCAACTGACTTGCCGCGTCCCCCGCGGCCTCCCCTGCGGCTGCCATGGCCGCCGCCGCCCGACGCTACCAGCTCCTCGGCGGGGCCCGCCCAACGGCCTCTTCCTCTGCGGGGCCCTTCCGAACCGCCGACCCCTGGATCCCTCAGCACCCCGCCCGCAGCGCCCTGCCGGCTCAACGCCCCCCCCCCCCCCACTAGGCCCCTCTGTGCAGGGCTGCTTGCCTGTGGGGGCAGGGGCTGCAGGGTCTCTGTGTGAGGTCCGGGGCTGGGACTTGCCTGTGGGGATTAAGGCTGCAGGGTCTCTGTGTGAGGTCCGGGCCTGGGACTTGCCTGTGGGTGGATTGAGGCTGCAGCTCCAGCTCGGTCGGCGCTGCTCTCTGGGGACCCGGGACACGGCAGCACCCCGGGGAGCAGCAGCCTGTGGAGGAATGAAGTCTTCCCAGCTCCCACGGACCTTCCCCATCCACCTCCGGCTGAGGAGTGTCGGCCCATCGCCTGCACCGACCCACAAAGGTAAAGCGTGCATCTCGTCCCCGTGGGATACCTGCACCATCGTTCTGCCGAGAACAGGTATTAGTTCCCTGGTGTAGGTATGCAGCTTCGCCGTGACCAGGACCAGCTTGGGTCGTGCAGCTGGGTTAATCCACAGTTTATCAAAAGTTCTCCGACTCATCAACGACGGACTCGAGCTCGTGTCCACTTCCATACTCACTGGGACTCCGTTGATTTTTACTTCACTTATCACTGGGGGCGAATCGTCGGTGCACGTATACAGTCCAAGCACCTCATCATCTTCTACCTGCTCCTCGCTGAACAGTGGATCATCCCCCATCTCCTCAGCCACATGGTGAGTCCGATTTCTTTTACACATACGCTGAAGGTGGCCTTTTGTGTGGCAGGTATTGCACGTATACTCCGCAAACCTGCACCGGTGAGCCCCATGGCTTCCTCCACCACGCCAGCATGGTGCTGCTTGATTGGCCCCCCTCGGCGGACTCTGAGCTCCAGGATTCCGAGGTCCGTGCTCTCTGCCCCGGGCAGAGCCACGTTCTGCAGTTTTGTCCGTGGTGGGCGCTATCCTGTGGACAGTGCCTGCCGGGTTCGAGACTGTGTGGATCATTTGCTTGGTGCTGCAAGTCGAGGTCATATATGCCCGGCTGATGGCGATGGCCTTTGTCAGAGTGACTGTGGGTTCCGTGGCCAGCAACTTGTGAAGGAGGCCCTCGTGGCCAATCCCCATAACGAAAACATCCCGCAAAGCCTCGTCAAGGTGTGCCCCAAAATCACACGACGCCGCGAGTCTCCTGAGGTCCGCAGCATATTTGGTGACATCCTGGCCCTCAGATCTGCAGTGATGGTAAAATTTGTATCTGGCCGTGAGGATGCTCTCCTTTGGTTTCAACTGGTCATGAATGAGTTCAGTCAGCTCCTCGTATGACTTGTCCCTGGCGCTCCCGGGTACCAGCAAATTCCTGACGAGACAGTAAACCTCATCTCCACAACTGGAGAGAAATATCGCCTTACGCTTCTCTCTCATTGCGTATGTGTCCTCCGTCAGGTCATTTGCTGTGAAGTAGTACTCAAGCCTTTCCGTAAAGGCCTCCCAATCATTGCCCACGGTAAAATCCTTTAGCGAGCCCAGAGTAGCCATGGTTGCGTGGAGTTCGTCCACTTCCTCGTTGCCAATGTGGTGTATGTAGCACACAAATCACTGACTCCACACGGTCTGGTGTAAGTCTAACTGCTGTGACCTTCGTCCTTTATTGTTCAGCTCCACAGTGCCTCTCAGGTGTGGTGGTCAGCCTTATATAGTCCTTGTTACAGGTACTACCAGGGTTTCCCACTGCAGCGCCCTCTGTGGTGTGGCATAGTACTTACATTACATTTAAGGTACTGGGACGATACACACATCATTACATAACATACATTTTTTAAGGGGGACAGTAGTATTATCACATGTTGTCACATGGTTTGGTATGAGCATGCTCAGTTCGCTCTGACCTAATAAACCAAGTACACAAACGAGCAACTCATCATGATCTGTCCTGTAATATAGAGCACGTCCTAAGCGGACTACTGCTCCACCCTAGTCGACTACTGTGGTAATACACCCACAGATGAATAAAAATATCATGTGACAAGGTCAGATGACAAGTTCCTGTAGAGCCATCTTGTGTATGTGTGTGTTTGTGATGTCGTAAAGAAAATATTACATTGGTGATGAGAATGGGAAAATCGGATTCCCTAGCTGAATTTTTTCTTGGTGGATCATTCAGCCAAACAACAGAAAGTCTTTGAGTGGGTCTTTTTTTTTTATGTACAGCTGAAAAATCCAAGGTAAATTTCAAGCACACTTGGCTGAACTGTGAGACAAGATGGCTGCACTTATGGGAATAATAGGGCATTTGGGTGAGTTTCATCATGACTGAGAGACTTTCAGAGTGAATGTGGAGTGGCTAGAAATGTTTTTCACTTCAAATAATATCATCGAAGTCCACGATAATTGGGTGGTGTTCGAAAGAAAATAGACTATTTTCCTGACTGAAGCAGGCCCCGACGTGTATGAAACCATGAAAAATTTGCTTGTTCCTGTCAAGTCAAAGGGCAGCACTGGTGGAGATTTTCAGCACTACAGTCCTGAGTCTCTTGAAATTGCTGAAAATTATCAGTTTGGAATATGAGATCAATTAATTAACGAGGGTATCAGTGAGTACATTGTGGCATTAAAAAAGCTATCAATTCACTTTTATTTCAGAAGCTTTCAGTACCAAGCGTGGCATGACCTCTTTGTTTGTGAGATGAAAAATGAAGCAATCAGAAGAAAATTGTTGACAACCCCTAACTTGACTTTTGATTTAGTTTGTCAGACAGCTATGTTGGTGGATACGTCTGATCAATAATGCTGAGAATTTTGTGTCATTTCCAGTTGGCAGAAAACCGAGGTGAATCACCTGCAGGTTAAAAGTAAAAGGCAGTTGTGCCCAAGGCGTCAACAACTGGCCAAGGTAACAGCGCATTGAAGTCATGCTATCCATGCCTTGGACAACACATTGCTCAAAGCTGTTCATCTGTGAAGGCAGAGTGTGTCTTTTGCAAGAAAGCTGGGCATCTTGCGAAGGCATGCCGACTGAAAAGTAAACCGATGTTCAATGCTAGAAGTAGAAATTGCCAGAGGCTATATAGCATTGAAACATAGGTAGAAACATAGAAAATAGGTGCAGGAGCAGGCCATTCAGCCCTTCTAGCCTGCACCGCCATTCAATGAGTTCATGGCTGAACATGAAACTTCAGTACCCCCTTCCTGCTTTCTCGCCATAACCCTTGATCCCCCGAGTAATAAGGACTTCATCTAACTCCCTTTTGAACATATTTAGTGAATTGGCCTCAACTACTTTCTGTGGTAGAGAATTCCACAGGTTCACCACTCTCTGGGTGAAGAAGTTTCTCCTCATCTCGGTCCTAAATGGCTTACCCCTTATCCTCAGACTGTGACCCCTGGTTCTGGACTTCCCCAACATTGGGAACATTCTTCCTGCATCTAACCTGTCTAAACCCGTCAGAATTTTAAACGTTTCTATGAGGTCCCCTCTCATTCTTCTGAACTCCAGTGAATACAAGCCCAGTTGATCCAGTCTTTCTTGATAGGTCAGTCCCGCCATCCTGGGAATCAGTCTGGTGAATCTTCGCTGCACTCCCTCAATAGCAAGAATGTCCTTCCTCAAGTTAGGAGACCAAAACTGTACACAATACTCCAGGTGTGGCCTCACCAAGGCCCTGTACAACTGTAGCAACACCTCCCTGTCCCTGTATTCAAATCCCCTCGCTATGAAGGCCAACATGCCATTTGCTTTCTTAACCGCCTGCTGTACCTGCATGCTAACCTTCAATGACTGATGTACCATGACACCCAGGTCTCGTTGCACCTCCCCTTTTCCTAATCTGTCACCATTCAGATAATAGTCTGTCTCTCTGTTTTTACCACCAAAGTGGATAACCTCACATTTATCCACATTATACTTCATCTGCCATGCATTTGCCCACTCACCTAACCTATCCAAGTCACTCTGCAGCCTAATAGCATCCTCCTCGCAGCTCACACTGCCACCCAACTTAGTGTCATCCGCAAATTTGGAGATACTGCATTTAATCCCCTCGTCTAAATCATTAATGTACAATGTAAACAGCTGGGGCCCCAGCACAGAACCTTGCGGCACCCCACTAGTCACTGCCTGTCATTCTGAAAAGTACCCGTTTACTCCTACTCTTTGCTTCCTGTCTGACAACCAGTTCTCAATCCACGTCAGCACACTACCCCCAATCCCATGTGCTTTAACTTTGCACATTAATCTCTTGTGTGGGACCTTGTCGAAAGCCTTCTGAAAGTCCAAATATACCACATCAACTGGTTCTCCTTTGTCCACTTTACTGGAAACATCCTCAAAAAATTCCAGAAGATTTGTCAAGCATGATTTCCCTTTCACAAATCCATGCTGACTTGGACCTATCATGTCACCATTTTCCAGATGCACTGCTATGACATCCTTAATAATTGATTCCATCATTTTACCCACTACTGAGGTCAGGCTGACCGGTCTATAATTCCCTATTTTCTCTCTCCCTCCTTTTTTAAAAAGTGGGGTTACATTGGCTACCCTCCACTCCAAAGGAACTGATCCAGAGTCAATGGAATGTTGGAAAATGACTGTCAATGCATCCGCTATTTCCAAGGCCACCTCCTTAAGTACTCTGGGATGCAGTCCATCAGGCCCTGGGGATTTATCGGCCTTCAATCCCATCAATTTCCCCAACACAATTTCCCGACTAATAAAGATTTCCCTCAGTTCCCTCTCCTTACTAGACCCTCTGACCCCTTTTATATCCGGAAGGTTGTTTGTATCCTCCTTAGTGAATACCGAACCAAAGTACTTGTTCAATTGGTCTGCCATTTCTTTGTTCCCCGTTATGACTTCCCCTGATTCTGACTGCAGGGGACCTACGTTTGTCTTTACTAACCTTTTTCTCTTTACATACCTATAGAAACTTTTGCAATCCACCTTAATGTTCCCTGCAAGCTTCTTCTCGTACTCCATTTTCCCTGCCCTAATCAAACCCTTTGTCCTCCTCTGCTGCGAGAAGCAAGAGGATGAGGAGGTTCTAGAGGTACCCATCATCAGGAGCACAAGGATACCTAACAATGATTCGCGAAGTATCGCCATCCAAGTACACGTTGCAGGAGCCAGGATACCCATGGAAATTGACACTGGTGCATCCATGAGCTTGGTACCAGAATCACTATATCTCCATTGGAAAATTGTAGAGCTGCGAGCCTACTCAGGAGAGCAAATCCCTGTTGCAGGACGTATCACCATACCAGTGAAATACAAGGATCAGTTTCAGAGCTTGCCTCTCAAAGTAGTGGCAGGAGACAAGCCTGCCTTAATAGGTAGAAATTGGTTGGAATCACTGAAGCTGTATTGGAATGAGATTTTTTGTGTGGAAACGAGATTTGCATCGAAGGATGATGTCATCAAGCAGTATCCAAAGGTGTTCCGTGAAACAAGCAGTCTGATCCAAGGTTTCAAGGTGAATATCAGGTTACAGAAGGACGCTAGACAAATTTACTGCAAGCCATGTCCCGTACCATACGCACTCAAGGAGAAAGTTGAGCAAGAACTCAAAAGACTAGAAACTAAGAACATAGGCCTAGACTTTCCACTTAGATCGCTAGTGCCCAAAAAATGGGCGATGTTCCAACCTTGGCGATGTTTCAGCTTTCAGGATCGCTGGAACATCGCCCATATTTGGGATCGCGACTTTCAGCATTTTTTTCGGGATGATAGCCCAGCGTTGTGAAATGAGCCCTAGCGATGCAAAATGGGCCTCAGCGATATGTAAGTCAAAGCTTCCCTAGCAATGGCCTTCTGCGCATGCATTTTTTGGGAGGAACTGGTTTTCCCACGATTCGGGAGATCAGGGGTCATCCACGCATGCTCAGAAGGTAAGGGGAGAGAGAGAGAGAAAGGCTGTGGAGAGGAGAGAGAGTATTGAGAGTTTCATATAGAGAGTACAATTCGATTTTTTTGTGATGTCTGGCCACGAGTCCAACAGTGGGCTGGAGGTCGAGGGTAGGAGGAGGGCCAAACCTTTCTCCGACGAGGCCAACGAGGCCCTTGTCGGGGAGGTGCACTCACGGTGAGCCCAATTAACCCAGGGTGGACGTGGGAAACCTCCACCCCGGGCATACAGGAAGATTTGGAGCGAGATTGCCGACGTGGTCGACCAGTGCCGGAAGCGCTGGAACAGCCTGGTTGCTTCGGCAAGAGTAAGTATAGATTTTATATTGTAATGATGCAAATTGTAATTATAATTATAAATCTCCAGGATTGAAATTAAGCTTGTTATTCTTACATATATTACATATTGTAATATATTTACGCTTGGGGTCACCAGACACCAGAGGGCGCCACTGTCGGATGTCATGCAGGCAATACAGCAAGTCGGATCTTGTACCTATCCGAGGCGGAATAAAAGAGATCGGGCACACACCCGCTGAGAGTTGATAATAACAGGACTCTTGTGTTATTACATTGGCGACGAGGCAAATTAAGAACTTTACTATTTACAATAGGCACTATTGGAATTCTGCACGAATTCATGGATGGTGAGGATTGGGTGGATTTTGTCGACCGCCTGGATCAATATTTTGTTGCCAACAAAATGGAGGAGGAGGCTAATGCAGTCCATCACAGGGCAGTTCTCCTCACCGTCTGTGGTCAGAAGGTTTACGGCATCATGAAGAACCTTCTCTCGCCTTTACGTCCAACTGCCAAGTCTTACGAAGAATTGTGTGATTTGGTGCATGACCATCTAAAGCCGAAGGAAGGGATTATCATCTCATGATATCACTTCGACACGCATGTCCGTGCTGATGGCCAGGACGTGTCAGGATTTGTCGCCGACCTACGACGTCTTGCTGAGCCGTGTAAGTTTGGGAACATGCTGTAAGACATGTTGAGAGACTTTTTCATGATAGGCTTCAACCATGATTCTTCTGAAGTTATTGGCTGAAGAGAAACTGGATTTGAAAAAGGCCATCACGATTGGTCAGACATGCATGACGATTGATGAGAACTTGAGGCAGATATCATCCAAAGGTCGGAGCTCCACGGCAGGCTTGTCAGGTACTGTAAACAAGATTGTGTCGTCTTCTGGCAAAACTGCTCATGGCAGGGCCAAATCAACTGTTTACGTGAAACTTGTAGCTGCTCAGAGCCTGATAACTGGTACAAAGCTGAGTTCACCTGTTGCCGTTGTGGGGGCAATCATCAGCTTCATCAGTGTCGGTTTAAACAATACACCTGTAATGGCTGTTGCTGCTGCTCATCATATTGTTGATGACCAGTCCAATGCTGACTTTGATACACAACCTGAGGAGGAAGTGTATGGTTTGTATTCGTTCTCGTCAAAGAGTCTGTTGATAACTGTTAATGTGAAGCTGAATGGTGTGCCTGTATCAATGGAGCTGGACATGGGTGCAAATCAGTCGATCATTAGCCAAGTGACATTTGACAAACTGTCGGACACTGAGGCTGTGAAGCCTAAGCTGAGTCCAGTCAAGGCCAAGTTGCATACTTATACGAAAGAACTCATACCGGCGTCGTATGATGGCGCGATCCAAGATCTATCATTATGGATCGTCTCAGGTAATGGTGCAACGCTGTTTGGTCGGAATTGGCTCGAGAACATCAAGCTGAACTAGAGTGATGTCAAAGATGTCCTCGATGGATGACACTTCTTGTGCTTAAGTGTTGAAGAAGTTTCCTTCCTTGTTTGAGCCTGGCATTGGTAAATTTACTGGAACCAAGGTGCAGATTCACCTGGATTCTGATGCAAGGCTTGGCTATCACAAAGCTAGGTCTGTCCCTTATATGATGAGGGAGAAGATTGAGATTGAGCTTAACAGACTCCAACATGAAGGGGTCATATCACCTGTCGAGTTCAATGAGTGGGTCAGCCCTATTGTTCCTGCTTTGAAGAGGGATGGCACTGTCAGGATTTGCGGCGGCTACAAGGTTACGATTAACCAATTCTCAAAACAGGTTCTGTACCCGTTACCGAAGGTTGCTGACCTATTCGCCATGCTAGCTGGTGAAAAGTCATTCACTAAGCTAGATCTGACGTCAGCCTACCTTACACAGGAGCTGGTCGATAATTCGAAGAAACTGACCTGCATCAACACCCATAAAGGACTGTTTGTCTGCAACAGCTGTCCTTTCGGAATTCGTTCGGCTGCAGCCTTTTTCCAGAGGAATATGGAGAGTCTACTGAAGTCCGTTCCTAGAACTGTCATGTTCCAAGATGACATTCTTGTCACAGGTCGCGACATCGCTGAACAATCTTGAGGAAGTTCTACATTGTCTGAACAAGGTGGGACTCAGGCTGAAATGTTCGAAGTGTGCCTTCATGGCACCTGAAGTTGAATTCCTGGGGAGGAAGATTTCTGCCGATGGAATCAGGACTACTGATTCAAAAACCAAGGCCATCAAAAATGCACCCAAACCTCAGAATGTGACAGAGCTGCATTCGTTCCTTGGGCTACTCAACTACTTTGGGTAATTTCTTACCCAGATTGAGCACTTTATTAGAGCCACTGCATTTGCTACTCAGAAAAGGTAACGATTGGGTCTGGGGTATGTCTCAAGATGGAGCCTTTGAGAAAGCTGTTTTAGCAGTCTCTTCCCTTCCTCTGACATCCAAAATGGCGCCCGTAGGGCCGAGTTCTGTAAGGAAGGCTTGGGAAAAGCAACTATTCTCCAGTGATGTTCTTGGCGAGCGATCAGCCCGGCGATATGCCGAAAGTTGCACCCGACGATGTGCGGGCGATCACATCAGCGATCACCTTGGCGATGTGAGCCAAAAATTGGGGGGACAATTTTCCAGCGATGTTCCAGCCTAATTTTCCACTTTTCAGTCAAAATGGGTGATAGCAGGCAGTTTTGGGTGATATATGGGCACTAGCCCAACGAGGCGAAAATCACAATCCAACAAATGGGCAATGTTCCAGCCTTGGCAATGTGTCAGCCTTCATGTTTGCTGGCACATCACCCATTTTTTCGATTGCAATTTTTGCCTCGGTGATAGCCCAACGAAGTGAAATGGGCGAAGTGATAGGCCAGCGATGTTACGTAGGCCGAGCGATAGGCCAGCGATGTGGAAGGCAAAAGCTTCCCTAGCAACAGCCTTCTGCGCATGATATTTTTTTTGTGAACCGCTTTTTCCGCATTTTGGGACATCAGGGGACATCCACACATGCGCAGAAGGCTGTTGCGGAGGGGGAGAGAGAGAGGGAGAGAAAGGAGAGAAGGAAAGCATAGTTAAAGAGAGAAGAAAATAGAGAATAGAGAGTGACAGATTGCAATAAAATAGAGAAAAAATATATAAAAGCAGTTGGAGAGAGTGACAGATAAAAGCTGTTCGAGAGAGAGATTGAAAAAAGAGATAAAAGCAGAGAAAAAGAGAAGAGAATAAAAATGTCTTCATTGGACAGTGTGGAGGGGGGTCAGAAGAGGGCAAAGCCTTTTTCCGACGAGGCCAATGAGGCCCTTGTCCAGGAGGTGCACTCTCAGTGGGCCGAATTAACCTGGATATTTAACAACTGCAGCAAGCAGAGGGGCACTGCTCAGCTTCAACCCCTCAATGACCTTGAGGAGTGCGCAGCCATGCTTGTGGGCCATCAAAGCCATTCAGCCACCACCTGTGGTCTTGCAGAACCCTGCTATGCATCTCATGAGTAATTTGTCAAACAGTTTTAAAAAGTAATGTAACGTCTGGTAATTATAATGCAATATACGAATGATGTCATGTCATGTGCTACTCTCAGGTTGACAACATAAGAAGCAATACGAGCAGGGGATGGTCATCTGGCCATCTATCCCCTTCTCTATTCGCTCCCCATAAACCCTCACTCCCTTATTCTGTCCATCTGCGACTGATGCAGCTGCGACAGCTTTCTGGGGCAGTGAAATCCACATGATGCATTAATATGTATCGTCTCTCAGTAATGTGTACCCTTATGTTCTAATAAGCTCAATAAGCTCAAATGTGCTTTGAAGGTCGACCAGAGACGCCAGTGGAGGTCACACCTGAAGAAGAGGAACAGGAGGAGGAGGACCAAATATCCACGACCACTGAACCAGAGAAGGAGGAGGAACATTTGGATCCCACAGAGGGGGATGAACCTGCGGCCACCTTGGAGGTCTCTATTGAGACAGAAGAGGCACCGGGACCAAGTGGCGTGCAGCCGGCAACACCAAGGCGCATTGTAGTGTGCACGCCGACCCCATGGAAGTCGGGTCAACGAGTTCAGCACTCGTCTCCTAGAGACGATCAGTTGGAGGGCTTGATCTCCCTGTCGCGATAAGTCGCGAGCAACTCAAGGCTTTTCACTATTTCACGCAGGACTTTGCACAGGTGTCTGCTGAGCATACGTAGGTAGCGAGGCAGACACTTGCGGAGTTGCGTGCACTGACCGCCGCCACCAATGCCTTGCGCCATGCGCTGTTGGCTGCGCATGGCGCTGCACCCCAAAGTGTCATGCTCGGTCCGAGCACTAGCCCAAGCACTCAAGTGAGTCAGGAGGGTGCGCATTACCTCCATCATGGCAGGAAATCTTTCCGTTGCCCGCTGCACGCCAGCATTGTCTCAGTCTCTGGGGACCAAAACGGGCGGGTGAGCCTAAGACACAGGGGAGGAAAAGCATCTGGAGGGAAATGTGGCCACAGGTAGGGAAGGGAGTGTTATTGTTGTTATTTTATTGTTGTTATTACTTTTATTGTGTTCTTTTTATCTTATTGTTACTGTTGGTTTATAGTTGGGGGGGGGTTGTTAAAAATAAAAAATTCTTGTGTTACATTAATAACATTTTTTATTGAATTTAACAATTGTTGTGCATTGTCTTATAATAACGTAAGTTAAGTTAAGCTAAACATAAATGCAACTGCTGTACAATAATGGCCAGGCCAAGCCAGAGCAGGCAAGGCTAAAAAGTAACAACGCAAATGCAACTGCAACTGTAACTGTAACTGTGACTGTCCCCAATGTAAGTTCATGCAAAACGTTAATTTATGAGCTGCTGGTGCAACAGCTTTGCAGCCGCGTAACTCCCACGGGGTTTCTCCAGTCTTCTGTGGGGTGGGGCGGGTGGGGGGGCTGGTGGGTCCATGGATTCATCGCCAGGCTGTTTGTCCTCCTCGAGGTCCTCACCAGCCTCCTCCTCCTGGTTCTCATCATCTGCCTCTTCTGTCTCCACTCCTTCTGGAGGTGGACCAGCAGCCCCATCTGGCATTTGTTGTCCTCTCCTTAAAACTAGGTTATGCAACATGCAACACACCACAATAAACTCAGTGATCTGATCAGGGTGGTACTGTAGGCTTCCACCAGAGTGGTCCAGGCATCTGAAGCACTGCTTGAGCACTCCAATTGTCTTTTCGACGATGTGGATTTCATTGTTACGCTTCCCGGCTTCCGTCATGAGATTACGCAAGGGGGTCATGAGCCAACTGGCAAGGCCATATCTTTTATCCCCCAGTATCCAACCGTGACCTCCTGGTTGATTGACATGCAGGTCAGAGACAGTGCTCTCACGCAGGATGTGCGCATCATGAATGCTGCCTGAAAATGTAGCATTTACTGCCATGATTATTTGGTTGTGGTCAACAACGAGCTGCACGTTCAGAGAGTGGAATCCCTTTTGGTTACAAAACATCTCCGGGTTCTGTAAAGGGGCTTTCAGGGTGATGTGCGTGCAGTCTGTTGCTCCCTGCACCTTGGGGAAGTTTGCTATTCTCAAGAAATCCAAAGCTCTCCCGCTCTGTGCCTCTCTGGTCATAGGGAAGTTTATAAAGTCCATCCTGCGAGCGTAAAGGGCTTCAGTCACCTGTTGAATGGAGCAGTGTGTGGCATGCTGAGAGATACCATAGATGTTGCCAGCTGAAGCCTGAAAGGATCCAGATGCGTAGAAGGATAGTGTCGCAGTAACCTTTACCTCAACGGGCAGTGCGGTCCTGATCGTGCTGGTATGCTGCAGATCCCCCTTGATGAGCTGGCATATCTCATCGATGACCTCCTTCTGGAAGCACAGCCTCTAAGACACGCCTTTTCAGACAAGTTGAGGTAAGATTGCTTTTCCCTATACGTTCGTTGGTGTACATTTGCCTCCTCTGCCTCGGCATTACTCTGCCACTTCTTCGATTGATCCTTTCAGATGCCAGCGTGTGAGCAGTTACAAGTAATGGCAGAGAAGCTATAAGCCCCATCACTATCACTAATATTATTATCACTTGCTATAAATGCCCTTTTTAGTAATAACATGCCTGATCCACTAAAATAAAAGCTATTATTATTATAATTATAAATATAAGTATAAATGAGAGTGGATCTATCTGTAAAAGACCCTTAAATAACTCACAAATTATAAGCCCTTTTATTTTAGCAGCCTCCTCCCTTCCTCTGACATTCAAAATGGTGTCCGTAGTGCCGAGTTCTGTGAGGAAGGCCCGGGAAAAGCAACTATTCTCCAGCGATGTTCTCGACGAGCGATCAGCCCGGCGATGTGCCGAAAGTTGTGCTGAGTGATGTTCTGGTGCTCACTTCAGCGATCACCTCGACAATGTGAGCCGAAAGTAGGGGGGAGAATTTTCCGGCAATGTTCCAGCCTAATTTCCACTTTTCAGTCAAAATGGGCAATAGCAGGCCTTTTTGGGTGATATATGGGCATTAGCCAGCGATGTAAAGTGGAAAGTTGAGCCTATCTCTAAGGTAGATCTGAGCAATTGAGCTATACCCATTGTTTTTGAACCTAAGACAGATGATAATCCTGATGCAATGTCCAGATTGCCATCCCCATCATAAGTTACACCCAATAGAGAAAGGTTCTATTTTTCTTACATTGATGAACTGCCAGTCACAGCTGAAGAGATTGGTAGAGCAACCAAACGTGAAAGGTGTATGATTACATAGCAAATGGATGGCCAAACCAGGTATCAGAGGAAGATATTCATCCATACTTTGTTTGTAGGAATGAATTATCAGTGGATAAAGATTGTATCATGTAGAATAGTTATTCCAAATAAGTTCAAGTCCAAATTATTAGGAGATCTTCATGGCCAGCACCTGGGAATGTGCTTGACCAAGAGTTTTGCATGCAGTTACTTATGGTGACTAGGTTTAGATAAAGATATAGAGTACATCATTAGTCAATGTACAACATGTCAATCGGTAAGCAAGAAATCATCATCAGTACCATCACAGTCATGGAAATGGCCTCCCTAGCTTAGAGAAATGTAGATTTTGCTGAGCTAGAAAGACAACAATTGTTCATTGTGATTTTGAGCCATTCGAAGTGGGTAGAGGAGTTTCCGATGTGGAAAATAACAATAAGTAAAACACTAGACAAGTTGCAAAGATTGTTTTCTTCATATGGCCTTCCAGAAGAAATTGTGTCTAATAATGGGCCACAATTTTGTTCAGAAGAATTTGCATAGTTCATGAGCAGAAATGGTGTGAAACATACCAAGGTTCCACCATAACACACTGCTTCAAATGGTGCAGCAGAGCACACAGTAAAAATTGTAAAAGGTGCCCTCATCAAGCAAATGTTGGATCCAAATCCAAAGAAATGGCAGTTGTTGTTGGACCACAACTTGGCAAATTTTCTTATTACTTATCGTAATACTTCTCATTAAACTCCTGGTTGAACACCAGCAGAATTGTTTCTCAAATGACAGCCACGAACCAGGTTCTCGTTGGTAAAGCCAAACTTGGCACAGTCAGTAGAAGAGAAACAATTAAGATAGAAAAAGAATCACGAAAGAGGTAGAGTAAGAGAGAGAAGTGTAAAATTGAACTAGAAGGTTAGCGTGAATAACCATCATCATAAATGTTTAAAGTTGTTACCAGGAAGAATAGTGAAGATATGTGGCCCTCGCACATATTTGTCAAAATGTTTCGGTTAAGTTTGTTCACATTGATCATATTTTACCAACAGATATGGAAGGAGTTGAAAGTTGGAATGATTTAATTATTTCTGATGTGTCAGATAGTCTTGTTACAAGTTGAGTACCAGCAGTAAATCCTACATCAGATATACTAAAAACAAGTTTAAGAGAAATTAATAATTTAAGTCTGAGTCTGAGTCAGGCAGACAAACAGTCTGAAGTTGTAGAGAGTTCAAGTATAGATAAAGGGTTACCTTTGGAGGATAAACTCTCCTCAGGATAAGTTCAACACAAAGTTTGGAAAGTTCTGATCAAGAGCAAAGGTATCCTCTTCGAAATAGAAAATCAATGGTTAAGTTTGATTTGTAAATATGGCAAAATAAGTCCATGGGCTAGATTTTCCACTTTTGGGCTTATCGCCCAAAAATGGGTGTTATTTCCGGCATGGGCAGTAAAATTTGGTTTTCAGATCACCGGCTTCTCGCCCATTCTCAAAGCACCTAGGCTCCATTTTTGAAAATAGGCGTTACCGCGAGCAATATGAAATGGGCGGTAGCTTTAAATCTTGCTGACCTTCTGCCGTAAAGTGTCGCCGTCCTTATCAACAGCATGGCAATTGTTGATTTCTGCAATTCAGGAGGTCAAGGGTCATCATGACATGCGCAGAAGCAGAGACAGAGAGAGAGGGAACTCAGAGGGACTGAAGGCGTGTCTGGGTGTGGTGTGGCTACTTTGGGAGGAAAGAGGGAGACTTTAGAACTTCACAGCAAGCAAGGAAAGAAAAATTAGATGTTACCAGCCACATATTTCCCCGAATTTGGCCTATAATGGAGGGAGAGGAGGAGGCATCACAGCATGCTGTGGAGACTGATGCTGGAAAGAACAGTGAGGTGGGAGAGGAGCACATTGGAGGGCGCAAAAGAGCCAGGAGGTTTTCGGACGAGGCAAATGCCTCCCTCCTGCAGGAGGTCAAGTCACTCTGGGGTGATTTGACACAGGAGGGCGTGGGAAGTCCACCCCAAAGGCCTACCAGAAGATATGGACCGAGATAGCAGAGGTGGTCTCGTCGGCGACCAACGAGGTTTGTCAGGGCAACCAATGCCGCAAACGATGGAACTACCGTGTGGGATCAGCAAGAGTAAGTATTACATTGATTTACATATACTTATGTATTTATATAATTTAATTTGTAACAGCCATGAGTGACTATCAGCAGATGTGAGGTCTTTCACTTTTACCAGGAATGTTTTACTCAAAGCCTGCGGTCACAGTGCACGTCTTTAGGTAAACAATGATAATTTTCAAAATAATCAGGATTACTTCTGTCAGTTAAGAACATAAGAACATAGGAGCAAGAGTAGGCCATATGACCCCTCGAGCCTGCTCCGCCATTTAATAAGATCATGGCTGATCTGATCATGGACTCAACTCCACTTCTCCACCCACTCCCCATAACCCCTTATCCCCTTATCATTTAAGAAACTGTCTATTTCTGTCTTAAATTTATTCAGTGTCCCAGCTTCCACAGCTCTCTGAGGCAGTGAATTCCACAGATTAACAACCCTCTGAGAGAAGAAATTTCTCCTCATCTCTATTTTAAATGGGCGGCCCCTTAGTCAAAGATCATGCCCTCTAGCTCTAGTCTCCCCATCAGTGGAAACATCCTCTCTGCATCCAGCTTGTCAAGCCCTCTCAATCTTATACATTTCGATAAGATCACCTCTCATTCTTCTGAATTCCAATAAGTAGAGGCCCAACCTACTCAACCTTTCCTCATAAGTCAACCCCCTCATCCCCGGAATCAACCTAGTGAACCTTCTCTGAACTGCCTCCACAGCAAATACATCTTTTCATAAATATGGAAACCAAAACTGCACGCAGTATTCCAGGTGTGGCCTCACCAATACCTTATATAGCTGGAGCAAGACTTCACTGCTTTTATACTCCATCCCCTTTGCAATAATGGCCAAGATTCCATTGGCCTTCCTGATCACTTGCTGTACCTGCATACTCTCCTTTTGTGTTTCATGCACAAGTACCCCCAGGTCCCGCTGTACTGCGGCACTTTGCAATCTTTCTCCATTTAAATAATAACTTGCTCTTTGGCAGAAAAAATCAAAGTACATGACCTCATACTTTCCAACATTATACTCCATCTGCCAAATTTTCGCCCATTCACTTAGCCTGTTATATGTTGTGTCAGTCTCTGTGACAGTACCTAGCAATGATATCACACAATGATCTCATGCCATGTCGTCCTGTCACCTTTTACAGAAGAAGCTATCGACGATGGGGTCCATGCAGACGCGAACAGGTGGGGGGCCACCAGTCCCCAGTGACATCACTGAGATGGAGGAGCGGGTGCTCTCACTCGTGGGGAAGCACCCCCGGACAGCCATGGAAGCATCTGCAAACCCTGAAGTGATGCCACGTGAGTAAAGCTTATACCGTTGTGTAATGTAAAGTCGATAGATGCCACACCCACTCATATCCGAACAATCATATATGATAGATGATTTCTAATGAAAATCATTACAATGCATAATGTGTTGATGGTCATGAAATGTGATGTCTGCGATGATCTTGATAGCGGTGGTGCTTTTGTCGTGTATATGCTGTGTGTAGCGCTGGACTCACCTTGTGATGCCAGCACCCACTTCGCCTCTAATAACCTCATTTGTGTTTTTCAGCTCAGCCAGCAGCGTGGTCCCAGGCAAGACCACAGAAGGCACAAGGTGGGGGTGCAGAGCCCAGCTCTCCAGACGATCCTATATCTGGTGCTGAGGAGCTCCGATTCTCGTCCATCAATCCGCTGGGTCTGTTCTCCACGGCTGAGAGACAGACTTCGTGGAGCTTGCATCGCCACGCTCCAGAAGCCATTCCACCCCAAGGCCCTCTAGCGGTCCTCCGGTCATTCCTGCCTCCACTCTGGAGGTACCGGCCCCAAGCACCTCACCACAGGGTACTCCATTTGTCCCCAGGATAGCGCCGACCCCTCGGAGGCCTCGTGGACGCGGCAGGTCTGTTCCACGAGCGCCACATAAGAGCGGAGAGATGGTACAGTTGTCCAGGAAGACTGTAAACATTGGTGACCAATTCATTGAAGCTTTGGGGGGCATATCCCGACAGCTGGCTACCATGACTGAGTACATTCTGCGGATGGCGGAGGCCCTGGATGCGATAGCCAGGAACACTGCCGGCACAGGCCTCCCAGTAGTCCCAGAGCATGGCATTCCACCCCAGGTTCCGCATTACCACTGCGAATAAGATCCTGCTTCTGCATCAGAGAATGTTGCCCCCTCGGCACCCCCCGCTCCTGTACCCGTGCAACCACCGCATCTGCCTTCATCCCTCCCAATGAGACACCGCCTGAGGAGCTCCTCGGCCAGACACCGTGAGCAAGGAGGGGAAGGTGTAGAGGTGGGGAAAAGAAGGGGAGGGGGGAAGGAAAGTGAGGTGCATGTCTGCAGGTGATGGCTGTGTTATATCTCCATCTGAGTCTATGCAATTTGTTGTAATGTATGGGGGGAGGGAACCACCCTCCTGCTTTGCATTTGTATTCTGTGTTGCTGGACATGTTGAACATTTGATTGATGTCAATGGTGGAAAAAGTGGGGTGTGGGCGGGGGTTGGGTGTTATTGCCTGTATACTTATGATTTCAGACCAATGTTGGTATAAAATTTTTTTATTGAACATAACCTTGTTGCGCATTGTGTCAGATAGCTGGACCGTTACACACTGGTGATTCCTTAACATGGAAAGGGTTAAATACAATTTAACTTCAATCAACATAAACTTTAACTGGCACTAAGGTGATGGGCACTATTGATTAACCCTAACCCTAATCCTAACCCTTGCAGCTATGTAGCCACCACGGGCCCTTTCCACCGGTCTGGAGGGGGTCGTGGGCATGGTTGCATAGCCAGCCTGATTGTCTGGCCCTTGGTCAGTGTCCTGCCCCTCGTCCTCCTCTTCCTCCCTCTCCTGAGGTGGAGCATCAGTCCCTTCTGGCAATTCTTGCCTCCCCCCTCTGATAGCCAAGTTGTGCATCATCAAGCACATGACCACGAATTTACCTACTTGCTCAGGATTGTATTGTAGCTCCCCTCCTGAATGGTCCAGACATCTGAAGCGCTGCTTAAGCACAGTTATTATTTTCTGGACCACATTGCATGTGTCTCTGTGGCTCCGGTTGTATCGCTTCTCAGCCTCGGTGTGGGTGTCACGCTGGGGGGTCATCAGCCAGGTGGCTAGGCCATACCGGTTATCACCCAGCATCCAGCATTGTCCTTGTGCTGACTCTTAAAGATGTCAGAGACAGCACTCTCACGCAAGATGTGAGCCTCATCGAAGGTGCCCGGACATTTGGCATTCACTGCCATTATGATCTGATTGTGGTCGACAACTAGTTGGATCTTCAGGGAGTGAAATCCTTTTCTGTTACGAAAACACTCCGGGCCCTGAGAAGGTGGCCACATGGCGATGTGAGTGCACTGTATAGCTCCCTGCACCCTGGGAACTTAGCTATGCGGTAGAATTCTCCAGCCCTGTCAATCTGAGCCTCTGTTGTCATGGGGAAGCTGATAAAGTCCATCCTTCTTGCGTGCAGGGCATCCGTGACCTGTCCAATGCAGCGATGGGTGGCATGGTGAGACAGAGGGAAAATCTCGACCGCGGAGGCCCGAAAGGAACCGGACGCAAAGAAAGACAGCGCTGCGGTGACCTTGACCTCGACCAACACTGATGTCCTGATGGCAGGCTATATATGTGGCCGGATGAGCTCACCACCTCCAAAGGCAGGTGTGGTCGGACACGTCGAGGTGTGACCTTTTTTCTCTGTATGTGTGTAAGTCTGGCCCTCCTCCTCATTCTTGCACGTTTTAAATTGGGGACATAATGATGTGCATCACACATTGAGCCAGTTGCACTGTGCAGCATCTGCGTGTTAATCAATGCAGGCTGAGAAATGGCTGGCCCCATTGCAATGAAAGTATAATATCAATGATTTCCTCACTAAAATAAACCTCGAGTAAACCCCCAATAGTCAGAAAATATGTCTCTTGAGATGTTCACTTTATCTGAGAAGAACTCCAGAGTCAATGCAAATTCCCCCGAAGTTGAAGCAGCCTTTGAATGAAGCGACCTGCGATTTTAAAAATGGCAACCACACCGCTGGCGTTCGTTCAGGACAGTTCCACTTTTTCTGGGCGATTTTGTGGGTGATATATGTGCAAGGTTGGTGAAAGTGACGGTGGGCGATCTCCTGGGCGTTTCACCAAATATGCTCTTTACGATAAAAAAAAGTGGCCGTGCAGTATTATTGAATCTCGGCGTTAATTCCTTGTGGAAAGTAACGCTGGCCGATATTATGGGTGTTGATTTCGCCCATTCTGATGAATCCGCCCAAAAAAAGTGGGTGAACGGTAATATTTTTTCCCGGTGTTGAGCACATGGGGAAAGTAAAGCTCGGCGATAAGTTTCATAAAAATGCTCATCAGTTTCCATTTTGTGACAAAATGGACGATATATGGGCGTTATATGTCATTTCGATGGTAAAATAGGCGTTAAGTAGGTGTTAAGCATGCAAAAAAAGAGGAGTTTCTTGCCCCATATCTTTTGTTGTGTATAACCATGCAATTTATGTATGATGAAGATTTTGTGATAATTACTTTTCCACAGAGCTCCCCCTAGTGGACTACTGCTCCACCTAGTGGACTACTGTAGTAATGCAACTACTGATGTACATAATAAAAGGATCATGAGCCAAGGTCACATGACAAGTTCCTGTAGAGCCATCTTGTGTTTGTGTGTGTTTGTGATGTCGTAAAGAAAATATCACATGTCCTTCATTTGTTCTACCCACATATATTACAAGCATGAAGTTTTGTATGGTTTACAGGCTTGCCCATGGTGCAGGGTCCCATTCACTGCACCCACGTTGCCTTGCAAGCTTTCCATCTGAACTCGGCCATTTTCATCAACAGAAAGGGTCTCCACTCCTTCACAGCAGGCATGCGACCACAGGCATACAAAATTAAACTAATTGTGCATTCTCTTGGTGCCTGTCTTTTGTGTGCCTTTGCCTATCCGAGTGCTCCTATAAGGTGTTTTCTCAATGGCTACAGCATGGATGGTGGAAGGCTACAGATCTTCAATTGGGGAGAGTACAGATGGCCTTGGAGGAGGACCTCCAGCAACTCTGGGCCCATCTCGGCTTGGCTGCAGCAGTCTGGGCACTGGTGGAGTGGCAGGGTTGGGAGCAGGAATGCTGTCATCCTGAGAAAGGACAGCAGGTTCCTGTTCCATGGAGCCACTGTCATTCTCCCAGGGCGGCACCTCAGCATTCCTGGTGATCTGTTGAAGAACAAATTGCTGGACTGCTGTGATGCCCTGGAAGCCCCTTTGAACAGTGGTATCCAGAGCCAAAATGGGAGAAGTCTGAGCTTGCAAGGCAGCTGTCTGAGATTCCAATGCAACCGTTAGACCTTAGATGGAAATCGTTTGTGCTGCAATGTAAGCTGTGACATCATCTATCACACGCTGCATCATGGTGGGTTCCAAAGGTGTACTGATGGAAATGACCACTGTTCCATGTTGGAAAGGCTGGGCTCCATGCTCTGAGCTAAACCCTGTGACAAGTTGGATTCAACTCCTCCATGCTGCTTGACATTGTGCATAGGCTTTCTGGTAGGCTATCCAGTGCACCAAGTATTTGGATATGTACACCCACCAGACTTCCTCTGCAGTCTGGCCCATTGAAGTCCTGATCTGAGTCCTCTACACCAGAATTAGTGTGCAACTTCATCCTCCAGTGAGCTGACACTTGCGCTAGCCTTTCCCCCCCGCCCTGGCTCCTGCGCACTTGTGCCCGGTGTCTCACCAGATCCTTCCTCTATCCTAACCTCTAAAGTACACACAGTGTCAGTCTCTGAACTGTTGGCTGCGAGTATAAGATCGAGTGATGGTGTGTCTTCATCTCCGCTGTCTTCTTCCTCTTTCTCTTCTGACTGGGAAGGTTCCATTTCTTGGGTATCTGAAATGAAAAATAGACAAGAGTTGATTTGTGGTCAGGGGAGAGGAGAAATTAAGAAGAACGTGCTTACACCACCTACAGCTTGTGAGTCAGAAAAGATTGTGGGATGATGGAGAAATAGGAAGAGAGAAGAAGGATTAGATATGCAGAGACCGTCAGTATCGTGCCCTCCAGCGCCGCCAGTGGCCACCCACGGCCTCAGTGATGTCCCTTCCCATGGGGGTTAACACATGCAGGTGCACTTGTCCTCCAGTTAATATAAGAACATAAGAACATAAGAAATAGGAGCAGGAGTAGGCCACCTGACGCCTCGAGCCTGGTCCGCCATTTAATAAGATCGTGGCTGATCTGATCATGGACTCAGCTCCCTTGCCCTCTCCCCATAACCCTTTCTTCCCTTATCGCTCAGTTCTTTCCTGTTGTCTCTTGTTATGTGTCACTTTCTCCTGCATGAAAGAGGGAAGCGCGTCAGTGAGTGTCCTGCAATATGTTTAGGTGATGTGGCTGTCATGGTTGAATAACTGCCAGTGTGTGCGAGCTGTGAGTTGTGGGTGTGAAGCTTGCAATGGTTCTAAGTGTGTGAAGGTGAGGTAAACCTTGAAGGGTTGAGTACTGATTAATAGAAATTGTTGGTAGCTAGGTGATAGAGGTGTAGTGAATTGAGCAGTGGATGAGGCTAGTGGTGCATTTTGTAGGCAATCCATTTGAATATTGAACTTGCTCACATTGACAACTCGAATCAGATCATTAAATTTCTTTCTGCACTGAATCTATGTTCTCGGAGCTATACTTGTAGCATTGATCTCCACCCACTGCCTCTTGATATTATGTCTCGAGGGCCTCTTGCCCCCCCTACGGATACTGGATGTTTCTCTTTCTCTCTACGTCTCACACCACAACCTCCAGTGCATTATCAGACAACTTTGGTGAATGCTCTTGCACATGTTCAGCCATTCTTCAATATACTACAGCACATAATCTGTTCATAAAAGACTCCCACCACTTCTTGCAGCCACAATGCATCTTCGCTTTAAGAGGTGCAGACTGTCTTTAAGTAGCGCTAGCGAGCCACGATATCAGGCCCCCTGCCGATGTGTGCAGCAAATGAACAGCGCGAGTAGCACTGGCTACATGTAGTAATCATGTACAGCCAGCACAAATTTAAAGTGCTGTCTGCAGCACAATGATCGGGCATGGGTATTTCATGTACCGCAATCCTCATGCCTGTCTTTGGGATTTATCCAATTTAACCCCCAGAGAGTTGTGTCATCCCAAAGTGGTTTGAAAAAAGTATATGCACAGCTGGCACAGCCTCCAGTAAATGCATGTTTGAGCCAAGACCAACAGGGAATCATGCACATGACTGCAACTTCCTAGCCGTCTATTATTTTGTATATTATACTATACTCTCACCTCATTAATCCAATCCCATTTGTCACAACCAAAAATTTCACGGTATTGAGGTGTTTGAATTAGCAAGGCATGACCCAGATGTTTTCTATTCATTGCCACATTACTTATAACCTTCCACACTCAGTGATGGTTGATTTTTACAATGCAGATTGTTAAGAGTTGTGATCTTGAAAGTATGTATATGCTTACTGTTGCTGTTATTCCCGGAAGCTGTGGGTGTACTTTGGAATATAGCTCTGACAAATATTGAGTATCTACTCAGGTAGACTAACAACTGATGAAAACGCATTAAAACAGAGGGTATTTTACTCTTAATTGCTGCATCAGCCTAGATTAATAACACAAATGTGGAGATTAATGGATGTCACAGGGAATAACTACTTTACAATTGCAGATTTGAACAAAATTATTCTTACATGCAGTTAATAGAGATGTTACGTTCAGAAACTGGAGAATGGAGCACCATAAAGATGCTATGTAATTTAATATGTCTCAAGAATTGTAAAATTTATTGGGAGTTACTGTCTCAGATCGCAGTATTTATTTTCCTGGGCTATATTCCAAAGTACACCTATAAAACTGAACTATTCCCTGTTTTCAGTTCTGTAATTTAATCATTTTGATTTCTGTTTAATCTCTAATCTCTTTTTACTGAGTACTCCAGGTGCAAATAAGTTTGAAGCCATGGGCACTAGTGAGTTATATTTTCAAAAAATACTGCTTTCGAGTTGTTTGTTTGGCTTGCAACAGATTATTTTTAAGAATGACACTATTTTAATAGTTCCATTTTAAGCCTTGTTATTACTTTTAGCAAATTTATTTGAGAGAAAGTCAAAATTCTGTAGCTTATGCAGTAGTCCATCTGTGTTTCAGTAACATAGTGCCTGTTGTGCAGCTCAGAGATTAGTACAACTTGAAATGCGAGCCTTTAGAAGCACACCCAGAATAGATACTGCAGCTTTCAATCTTCAGGGTTTCACTTCCACTTCAGCAAGAACCAACAAGAAACTATGGGCCTGAAATTGCCCACCGTCCAAAACGAGACACACCTATCGTTTTTGAAGTGTTCTGGCCGCCCGAATGCATGGGGGAGGGCCATTCCGTAGAAACTCAGCACTTCGGGGCAGAGTGACCGACACTGCAAGGCATCAGCGCCATGCTGATTACATCATCGTGCTGGCGCGTCACAATGTCTCTCCCCTTCAGTTAAAGGGGAGGGCCGCTGCGAACTCTGCAGCCACTTTAGTGGCAGTCACTGGATCACCAGGGAGGGGTTCGGCCGGGCCAGTAGCCCGGCACCCAACAGGGGGTGCCAGGTTGCCTGTTGGCGGCCAGGCCGAACCCATGGCCATAATTGTCACCTGACCTGGCTGTCGGCTGACAAAAAAAAATAACATGATTAAGGGTGGCCGCGCCGCCAAGCTGCAAAGCGTATGCCGACAGCAAAAGCTGTCAGTGGCACCGACCGGCGGCAGGGCCACTCCTGCAGGGCAATTCCGGGAAAGGGGCAATTTCCTGAGGAGCAATTTCGGGAAGGGGTCCCTGCCAGTTGGTAAGGGGTTGGCACATGCACGCCGCGGTGGGAAAACGGGCTGAGCGGTCCCCTACACCGCTCCAAACCTGAGGAAGTGAAATTTTCAAAATGGCTGCCCTCTGCGGAGACGCAGCAGCATTCTGCACCGACCCTGGCTGCCACTTTCAGGCGGCTAGAGGCCTTATAGAAATGGGCAATTATGGCCCATGTACATTTAATGGGGTGGGGTTCACCTGAGATAAATTGAAGCCTATTTGTTGAACCTAGAGAAGCATGCAGAATTGAACTTATACTTGCAATAGATAGTAAGCTTGTGCTTTTTATTTTCTTAATTGTAGTCTTCAATCTATTTTCTGTTACTGTCTGTAATTTCTTTTACTTTGCAGTCACGATTCTGATTTCATTTTTGTCAAAAACTGTTTTTATTATTATCTATGGATTGTTTTTCCCTCTTAATCCCTGTTGTGACATAAACACAATACTTTTTGTAACAACATCACAACAACTTGCATTCGGGCTGGATTTTCGGTTCTGCTCATTTTGGGGTGGTAAAGTCTGTGCCCGGGAACAGTTTAGGCCTCAGCCAGCAAAATTCATCAGCTGGGCCCTGAGTGTGGGGGGTGGCGGCAGTGCGAAGGGAGGTGTTTCACACCTCTTTTAAGGCACAAGGCTGAGCAACTGAAAATCTGTTGCTGAAGAGCTGGCCTCAGAGTGCACAAGAGAGGCTCCCCTGGAAAAAAAGATTGCACCTAAAAACACAACAAACATTCCCAATAGCTTAAACTCCCCACAATAAGCTACGTTGTGAAAATAAAACTGAATCAAAGCAATTAAACTTACTTCATTCGCCAAACCCATCACTCACTACCGCTGGGACAGCTCTGACCGTCTGGTTTTCCAGACGGTTCCACCACGGCGCACTACGGGGCACTATAGGTTCAGCGCATAACAAATTTCACCGTGCTGTCGAAACCGGCAGGGTTGCACGCTGGCTCGATGCTCCTGGCCGGTGATGCTCTGCGCCTCTGCAAAACCGGCAACAAATTTCCCGGCAGGGCATAGGGCACTGGCTGCCCGCCTGGAAACCATCCCTGCTGCCATTACTGCCCCTCCTGGGCACAAACAGAGGTGGCAACATAAGGAAAACCCAGTCCACAGTGCCTTTAAGGTAGTAAAATGTTCTAAGGCACTTCACAGAAGTGTTATATGACAAAAAAAAATTGACACCGAGCCACATAAGAAGAAATTACAGCAGATGACCAAAAGTTTGGTCAAAGAGGTAGGTTTTAAGGAGCATCTTAAAGGAGGAAAGAAAGATAGAGGTGGAGAGGTTTAGGGAGGGAGTTCCAGAGCTTAGGGCCTAGGCAGTTGAAGGCACAGCTACCGATGGTTGGGCAATTATAATGAGGGATGCTCAAGAAGGCAGAATTTGAGGAGCGCATATATCTCGGGGGGGTTGTGAGACTGAAGGAGATTACAGAGATAGGGAGGGGTGAGGCCATGGAGGGATTTTTAAACAAGAATGAGAATTTTGAAATCGAGGCGTTGCTTAACCAGGAACCAATGTAGGTCAGTGAGCACAAGGCTGATGGGTGATTTGAACTTGGTGCGAGTAACATAATAGCATTGTTCTTTTCAACAAGTGAATGTCTACTTAAGTCACTAATTCAGACCCAATTCATGGACAGCAGTGTACAAGTGTTTGGAAAAAGGATGGAGCAAGAGACAGTAATAAGCAAGCAAATATGATACATATCACACTGCTGTCAACTATTTTAATGGGAATGAAATCTCCTCTGTTATATCTTCAAAAGATTCTGATAAATTTGTGAGGCAGATGTTCACCAACACCGTTCGTTGACTTGCACATGGCAGATTGCTAACATTTTAAAAGCTTGTTCTGAGAAATGTAACTGGACTCTTTTTATCTTGGTGTGGAACGTCTTCTACATTGAATGCCTTTTTTCAGAACAAGTCAAAACTATTTTAAATTATACCACAGAAAAATATGGAGATATAATTCAGCCAGGTTGATCAACTTTCTCAATGTTCTGTTCTCAATGTATGTGGATAACATTTACCTGGGGGTTCTCCTAGTTTCTCCCTGTAACTTCGATGGGTGTTCAGTGGGCACCCCGAAGAAAGGGCTGAAGTTATGGCAGGAGATAGTTATTCTTAAATTGATCATTTATGGTTCGCAGAGGAAAAAAGTCATTTGCACCACAGCTACTGTGGTTCAGGTTCCAGCTAGGCAGCGCCGTGTTTACATTGTCTGATTCCTGCCTGGCTGGAACTCTAATTAATCGGCCCAGGATGAATCACTGCACATCTGTGGCACAGAAATTTGTCCCAATCATGAAAAATTTAAATATTTAGAAACAGTGGAAGGGAAAGGCATCGTTCTCTAAATATTTAAATTATCTCAGGTTAAGAAAGTGTCCAGCGGTCCAGCAACCCCTTCCAGGATTTTCACCCTGCAGTATTAAACCCAAGCAGTGTGAGACTACCCACTCTGGGAGTCACGTCATAACCATACTCTGGACTTGCAACAGTGCAAAACAAAAGAATCATAGAATAGTACAGCACAGAAGGTGCTTCACACCAATGCTGCACTTGCAATGTAAATGCTCCCAAATACAATTTTAGGTATAATTAACACAAACTGGTGAATATAAGCTTGAAGAAACAAACCCTAAGGCTATGGAAATTGTAACCAAGTATTTAAAGACTTTGAAATAGCTAACCTAGTTAACACAGATAAAATATGCAGCTGATCTACGCACCAGTGGATCGGCTTGTGTTTGCATTGAGTGGGAGTCTGTCTGTGTGAGACACTGTAAATATGTTATAACATTTTCTTCCACGTCTGAGTTCTAGAAATTATAATATTTGATTGTAAATCGACAGACAAACTTTTAAATGTATTGAAAGGAAACAAATTGCTTTTCAGTGAATCAGCAGGCATTTCCTAAACACATCTTTGGACCAGGCAGAGAGTTTGTGCCAGCTGTTAGAATTATTCACAGTTTTGTTCAAATTAAATATATTTCTGCATTTATCATCAATAGCCAACAGCCACAGTCTACATAGCAAGCATATTTTCCATAAAGTTACATTGTAATACAGAAACAGACCATTTGGCCCAACCAGCCCATTTATGCTCCACTTGAGCCTCCTCCTATCCTTCCTCATCTAATTCTTTCACCATAACTCTCGATTCCTTTCCTCATATACTTATCTAGCCTTCCCTTAAATGCAGCTATGCTAATCGCCACAACTACTTTCTGTGGTAGCGAGTTCCATATTCTCACCACTCTCTGAGTAAAGAAGCGTCTTCTGAATTCCCTATTTGATTTCTTGATGACTATCTTATATTGATGGCCTCTAGTTTTGTTCTTCCTGAGAAATGGAAATAGCTTCTCTGGGACCGAAATTGCCCACCGCCCGAAACGAGTCGTACCTACCACTTTCCAAGTGTTCCGACTGCCCCAATGCATGGGGCAGACAATCCGGAGAAATTCAGCTTTTTGGGTGAAGTTTTCAGTCGGAGCAGTGTTGCTGTGGGGAGAGGGACGGAAGTGCGGTCGGGTCGGAGTGGCCGACACTTCAAGTCATCAGCGCCGTGCTTATGATGTCATCGCGCTGGTGCGTCACAACGTCCATCCCCTTCAGTTAAAGGGGAGGGCCGCTGCGAACTCCGCAGCCATTTTAGTAGCAAACACTGGGCCACCAGGGAAAGTTTTGGCTGGGTCAGCGGCCTGGCACCCAAGAGGGGGTGCCAGGCTGCCTGTTGGCGGCCCGGCTGAACCTGCAGACATAATTATCGGCCCGACCTGGCAGTCAGCCGAGAAAATAAAATAACATGGAGTCGCTGGCAGTGCCACCTCCCCTTTAAGAGGGGCCGCACCACCCAGCCACAGAAAGGATACCAATAGCAAAAGCTGTCAGTGGCACCGACCGGTGGTGGCGCTGCTCCCGCGGGGCAATTTCAGAAAGGAGTCGCCGCCGGTCGGCAAGGGGTCGAGGCGTGCATGACGTGGAGAGAAAACGGGCAGGATGGTCCCCTACACCATTCCAAAAGTAAAGGAGGGCAATATCTAAAATGGCAGCCCCTCCACGGCGACTTGGTGGCCAGTCCGCACCGACACTGAAAGCGCCGGCCGCGGACCTTAGAGAAAGGGACAATTTCTGCCGCTCTGTGTCTATTCTATTAAAATCTTTCATAATTTTAAAGACCTCACTTAGATCAACCCTCAGCCTTCTCTTCAAGGCTGAGTTCTTGCTGTTCATCCTTTTCTATAACAGCCTGCATTTATATAGCCCCTTTAACATGCAAAAATACCCCAAGCCACTTCACACAGACATAATCAGACAAAAATGGACACTGATCCAGAAAAGGAGATATTCGAGGGGTGACCAAATGTTCATAAAAGTGGTGGGTTTTAAGAAGAGTCTTAAAGGAGGAGAGAGGAGTGGAGAGGCAGAAGAATTTAGAAGGAAATTATAGAGCATTGGGCCGAGAGAGCTGAATGCACAATCGTCAATGGTGGGACAAATGCAAGTATATCCCACCTTAAATAAGGAGACCAAAACTATACGCAGTACTCTAGGTGTGGTCTCACCAACCAACCCAACCTGTACAGTTGTATCAAGATTTCCCTACTTTTATATTATATCCCCTTTGCAATAAAGGTCAACATTCCATTTGCCTTCCTAATTACTTGTTAACTGTATGCTAACTTTTTGTGTTTCATGTACGAGGACATCCAGATCCTTCTGTACCGCAGCATTCTGTAGTCTCTCTCCGTTTAAATAAAATTTTGCTTTTCTATTCTTCCTACCAAAGTGGATAACCTCACATTTTCCCACATTATACTCCATCTGCCAATTTTTTGCACACTCACTTAACCTATCTTTATTCCTTTACAGACTCTTGTGTCCTCCTCACAATTTGCTTTCCCACCTATCTTTGTATCATCAGTAAATCTGGCTACAATAGACTTGGTCCCTTCATCCAAGTCATTAATATAGATTGTGAATAGTTGAGGCCCCAGCACTGATCCCTCTGTCACCCTACTAGTTACTCTTTGCCACCTGAAACTGATCAATTGATCCCAACTCTCTGTTTTCTATTAGTTAGCCAATACTCTATCCATGCTTATATATTACCACCAACACCATGAACTCTTGTCTTGGGTAGTAACCTTTTATGTGGCACCTTATCGAATGCCTTTTGGAAATCCAAATATACCACATCCACTGGTTCCCCTTATCCACCCTGCTCATTACATCCTCAAATAACTCTAATAGATTTGTCAAACATGATTTCCCTTTCATAAAACCACGTGGGCTCTGCTTGATTGTATTATACACCCTACCTCATGGACTTCAATAGAAAGGAGATCAAGCAGAGTGTATAATGAGCAGCCAATCTTCAATCATCAGCTTTCCACTCGTGTCCAAAGTGAAAATGACTCCCACTTTCTTTACTGGATGTCAGTCTGGATGTCTACCACTCATACTTGCAGGCTCTGAAGAGAAAATTAATCAGCTGAGAGATGAATAGAGAGGGAGAAAGAAGAAAGTTGCAATCACACAAGCATGTAGAAAGAATCCAGGAAAGATTCAGCTGTATTGAGGGGTGGGAAGCACAGTGCTCTTTCAGAATCGCAGTAGTACTTGTCTGTGCTCTTTATCAAGGGAAACTAAAGAACATTTCAACAATGCTAAGGGGCACGGATAAGAACTATTGTGAGATGAGATGAAATGAAAGGAAACAGCAGTAGTTCACAAAAGCTGGGAATGAAAATTGCAAGACAACAAAAGAAAATCGCTGCTGCTAGTAGAACAAGACAACAGCAAACACTACGAACAAGGACAGCAAGATAGAGGCATGAACAATCCAGATTTGTTGTGATTGAGGAACACAACAGCAGTGCAACACAATTTGACTTTTCAATGAGAATGTTTTCCTCCACTGTTCCATTTATTGTCTGATCCCAAATGTTTCCGGTCCAGGTTGGAGATGCCAGTTGTTATGCCCAGCTCGTCAATGGCACGCCCTTGCAATCAGTTGGTTGGCTTAATAAGTCAGAATTCCTGGGATGCATGCCCCCAAGAGACATAGACATAAACAGTTACATGCAGATAAATGCACAAGTCGCCCCTGGAGCTTAACTACATGTTGGAAGTGGACATTTTAAAGGCATTTACAGCATTGAAAAATTGCCCATTTCTCACATTTGGCCTGCATCATTTGAATGTTTTTTTCCTGTTGTGGGAATCTATCGAGCTGTATGTCAAACTGTCAGAGTGAGCGTCTTTCTGATCACCAACTGCCACCCGCAGTGAGCAGTCTGGGTTTCCCAATACAGATTCCAAGAGAAAGACAGTCAAGCGCAAGAGTAATCCAACACAGATGAATAACATCAAAGTAATTCTTTAATGTTGTAGCATCCAACTTACTTTTCTAAGACTATACAATTTTTTCCTGTCATACTCATTTGTTATTCAGTTGTTTTTGTATGCTTCTTGGTGCATTACAATGCTATTTATATAAAGAAAAAAGTAATAAAATCCTCCCCATCTGTAAAATAAAAGAATGTTAGAAATGATGTGGTCCAAAGGAATAGTCCAGTAATGATCCAGGAGCATTGATCAGTTCAAATGTTATGACAACAATCTACTGCAAAGTACAATCACAATTTTTCCCTTCATCTACATTGCTCAAAAGTTATTTTACATACGTTACGTTTCCTGAAAGGTACATTTATTAAAGAGTTCAGGAGATTCCTCCTGAAAGTGTTCAATTTATAAAATTTTTTCATGAAAGTGTGCTTACCAACACTTTGTTTTTCACATACAATGCCACAAATTACATTGGTACATACAATTGTGTCACATGAATATGATGGCACCATGATTAAAAAGATGTATGGTTCTTTTCTATTCTCAAAAAAAAATACTCTTTAGTGTAATTTTTCTGATGATGACCTGCCTTTTTTAAATTGCAGTACAGGGTACTCTGTTTTCTGTCAGCTAACAATATAGCTTTTTTATATGCCATGTTTTCCCTTTAGCTTCACAAAATACCAGAGCTTTCTCTAAGAGATATTCCACTTCAGTAAGATATTCCGTGTGTGTGTGCATATATGTGTTATGTGTGTGTGTATGTGTATATATGTTTATGTATGTGCTCACACATGTACATATGGGGAAATAACCTAATTACAAAATGTTATTCTTCCTTGCTACCTACTCTCAACCTGAATAGTTAATAAATTAGTCAAAATTAAATCATCACTGCTTTCAAAATCACCTAACCAACAATTCGGAGTCGCAAAATATACTAACATTCTGGCATCCTCTATTTGGCAAGGTTGGCATCCGAATGTGCTCTGGTGCTTACTAATACATCCGGTACAAATTGGTCCAAAATGAAGACAGACAAGCCTGGCTCTGGCCCAGCATACCATAGATGAGTTTCATGTAACACCGGCTTCCAGGAAAATAATGAAAGGAATGAAGAATGTTGAACAACATCCGCAGTAGCAGAGAAAGAGCTGACGCCACCAAGGAAGTGATGACTAACGGATCGAGGTGAAAGATCTGAAATACTTCCAACTTTGTGGTTTTTGTACTAACAAGCCTTGAATATTCCAAATTGTTATGGTTACAGACTATTTTAGTTAAAAACAGTGTTACTACTTATCATCTTTCACTTGTCAGATTTTCATTTTTATTTCCTTCTTACCATAAATCCATTTTAATGAAAAACAGCAAGGGCCAGTTTACCTGCAGTAGTTCAATGTAATGGAGTGCAGCTAACATTCTTAAATAACAGATATTACAAATCATTCCACAGCTTTAAAAGATCTGTTCCATTATTGTTGTTGAGAAAGGTTGTGACATGGCAGGTACAATATGACAAACTATTACAGACCAGTTTTATTTTATCCATGAATTATGGAGGCCTTCCGCAGTCATGAAGTAAAATCTCTGTAGTGACCTGCTATATTGTAGTGTTTCCATAGGAAGATAAGAAGCATGGAAAGAGAAAAAGTTATTTCAACCTATCAAGCCCATCGTTTCCACAGACCATGTATAATGTACAAAACAACATGCAATAATATACCCCTAAAACAAGATGAAACATCACAAAGTACTTCAAATGGGCAGAAAATAAATGGAGAAAGAACAAAGAAGAAATACTTTCCATCATGGATTCTTAACAAACATATGGATCTCCTGAGCAAAGAACTGTTCAACTTGGAACTGCTGCTCTCCTTGGTTTGGCATTTCCATATTCTCAGCAGCATATTCATACAGCAGTTGATTATCTGTATTTCACCTTTTGTCTTCAATCCTGTTCCTAAATAGAGAAGTCAGTCCTGCCATCCTGGGAATCAGACTGGTGAACCTTCGCTGCACTCCCTCAATAGCAAGAATGTCCTTCCTCAGATTAGGAGACCAAAACTGAACATAATATTCCAGGTATGGCCTCGCCAAGGCTCTGTACAACTGCATGAAGACCTCTCTGCTCCTATACTCAAATCCCCTAGCTATGAAAGCCAACATGCCATTTTCCTTCTTCACTGCCTGCTGTACCTGCATGCCAATTTTCATGACTTATATACCATGACACCCAGGTCACGTTGCACCTCCCCTTTTCCTAATCTGTCGCCATTCAGATAATATTCTGCCTTCATGTTTTTGCCACCAAAGTGGATAACCTCACATTTAACCACATTATACTGCATCTGCCATGCATTTTCCCACTCACCTAACCTGTCCAAGTCACCCTGCAGCCTCTTAGCATCCTCCTCACAGCTCACACCGCCACCCAGCTTAGTGTCATCTGCAAACATTCAGATATTACACTCAATTCCTTCATCTAAAACATTGATATATATTGTAAATAGCAGGGGTCCCAGTACTGAGCCCTGCGGCACCCCACGAGTCACTGCCTGCCACTCTGAGAAGGACCCATTTATCCCTACTCTCTGCTTCCTGTCTGCCAACCAATTCTCTATCCATATCAATACATTACCCCTAATACCATGTGCTTTAATTTTGCACACTAATCTCTTGTGTGGGACCTTGTCAAAAGCCTTTTGGAAGTCCAAATACACCACATCCACTGGTTCTCCCTTGTCCACTCTACTAGTTACATCCTCAAAAATTTCCAGAAGATTTGTCAAGCATGATTTCCCTTTCATAAATCCATGCTGACTTGGACTGATCCTGTCACTGCTTTCCAAATGCGCTGCTATTTCATCTTTAATAATTGATTCCCACATTTTCCCCACTACTGATGTCAGGCTAGCCGGTCTATAATTACCCATTTTCTCTCTCCCTCCTTTTTTAAAAAGTGGTGTTACATTAGCTACCCTCCAGTCCATAGGAACTGATCCAAAATCGATGGACTGTTGGAAATTGATCACCAATGCATCCACTATTTCTAGGGCCACTTCCTTAAGTACTCTGGGATGCAGACTATCAGGCCCTGGGGATTTATCAGCCTTCAATCCCATCAATTTCTCTAACACAATTTCCTGACTAATAAGGATTTCCTTCAGTTCCTCCTTCTCGCTAGACCCTCGGTCCCCTAGTATTTCCGGACGGTCATTTGTGTCTTCCTTCGTGAAGACAGAACCAAAGTATTTGTTCAATTCGTCTCCCATTTCTTTGTTCCCCATTATAAATTCACCTGATTCTGACTGCAAGGAACCTACGTTTGTCTTCACTAATCTTTTTCTCTTCACATATCTATAGATCACTAATCTTTTTCTTTTCACATATCTATCTTCACACATGAAAGCTCTCTACACAAGCTTAAGGCAGTGCATTCTAAGTAGAACTTGGAAATAAATAAGAAATTGTCTGAAGGATAGGAAGCAGCAGATACTAATTCGGGGAGTGATGTCAGTTGTGAAGATGTACTAAGTGGAATGCACTCAAAATCAGTGCAAGGGCAGTAATATAGCGGAGCAGATTGCCCACCCATTATCGAACTTGTTTTATATTCATCACTCCACCTGATTACTGGTCATGAAGACAGAAATTTACTACACAATTTCCTGAAAATGCAAGTGCTGGTAGCAAAAGCCATAAAAAGTCCAAATGCATTTTGGGTTTTATAAATAAGACATAGAATACCAAGAAAGAAGTAATGATAAATTTGTAGGCAATGGTTAGGCCACAGCTAGAGTACACTCTGACTGCTTGTTCACCACCCAGTCCTATATGAGCCGCAATTTCCTCCTATTAAATATTAGGAGGACCGAAGCAATTGTCTTTGGCCCCTGCCACAAACTGTTCTTTTGCCATCATTTTCATCACCATCCCTGGCCACTGTCGCAGACTGAACCACGTTCTTTGCAACCTCAGCACCCTATTTGACCCTGAGCTGAGCTTCCAACCACATGTCTTCTCCAGCACAAAGACCGCCTACTTCCACCTCCTGGCATTGCCCATCTCTGCCTTTGCCTCAGCTCATTTGCTGCTGAAACTCTCATCCATACTTTTTTTAAGCTCCAGACGCAACTATTCCAATGCTCTTCTGGCTGGCTATCCTACCTCTTCCACCCTACATAAACTTGAGCTCATCCAAAACTCTGCACCAAGTCCTGCTCACCCATCACCCCTGTGCTTGCTTACCTACATTAGCTTTCAGTCCATCAACATTTCAATTTAAAATTCTCATTCTTTTGTTCAAATCACTCACCCCTCCCTTTCTCTGTAACCTACTCCAGCCATTCAACCCTCCAAGAACTTGGAATTCCCCATTTCCTTTGCCCTCCACATTGGTTGCTGCGCCTTTGGTATAAGCTCTGGAATTCCCATCCTAATCCTCTCTGTAGTTACCCCCTCTCTCCTCCTTTAAGATCCTAATTAAAACTTACCTCATTGACCAAGCTTTTAATCACCACTGTGGCAGATAGATTTCAAAGCAGGTAAGCATGAGGTCATCCATTTTGGACAAATGAAGGATAGAGCCCAGTATTTTTTAAATGGTGAAAAGCTAAGTCCAAAGAGATTGAGGAGTCCATGTATACAGAATGGACACAGAATGTACAATAAAAAGTAATAGACAGGTACAAAATATAATCAAAAATGTTAATAGAATATTAGCCTTTATAACTAGAGGGCTAGAATATAAAGGGAAGGGATACAGCTATACAAAGCCCTGGTTAAACCACATTTGGAGTATTGTGTACGGTTCTGCACACTGCACCTGAGAAAGGATTTACTGGGCTTGGAAGGAGTGCAGCACAGATTTACCAGAATGGTACCAGGGCTCCAAAGGTTAGATTATGAGGATAGATTACATAAACTCGGCTTGTATTCCCTGGAATATGGAAAGTTAAGTGATGATTTGGTTGGAGGGCTAGCATTTTAAAAGGAATTAATCAGGTATATAGAGGGAAACTTTTTCTGCTGGTCGGGTAGTCTAAGACAAAGGAACAAAAGAATAAAATAAGAGCCAGGCCATTCAGGAGAGAAGTTAGGAAACGTTTCTTCACGCAAAGGGTAGTAGATTCAAGCTCAATTAATAATTTTAAATCTGAAGTTTAAATCCACCCACACCCCCATTCTCACTCTGATCTCACTGTCTTTGACCTCATACATTATTCCAACTAAGCTCAATTAAAGCATCAGGAACTATAACTCATCTTTCTGCTAAACACTGCAGCCCATTGGTCTGAATATTGACAATAGTAATTTCAGACCTTAGCTATAGTCTCCATTTTCTAGCAATTCGGTTATACCTCCATTTTTTGTTCACAGATATTCACTGTTTTCTAGTTTCTTGCCTTTTTCCTTTTGGCAGTTTGATCTATTCGATCAATCATTGTTCTGACAATGATTATCTATTGTCTCACTGTGAGAATCCCTGATATCATTTAACAATCTCCTGTTTTTGTTTCAAGTAGGCTGCAAGCCCTTCAGCCTTTAATGTCCCCTTTGCGACTGCAGTATATTTCTTTGCTGATATCTTTTTCCTTCCCTTTCCTTCTATTTTTTCTGATTCTATTAAAATCTTTATTCACTTTCAGTTTTCAGTTCTGAAAATGGGCATTGTTCAAAATGTTAATCTGTCTGATCTCACCACAAATGTTGACTGACCTGCTTTGTGTTTTCAGCATTACCTGCTTTAGTTTTAGATTTCTCGTATTTGTATTTTATTTGCTGTTTGAATATTGTGTCCAATTCTGGCCTTCAGGAGACAAGGGAAGTCCTGGAATGGCACAGAAAAGGACCACAAGGCTGATTTCGAGTGTCGGAGGACTAGGTTATGAGGAAAGTAGCCTGGAAAGGAGAAAAATGAGAGGAGACCTTATAGAAATATATCAGATGCTGTTTTCATGAGTGTATGTTAAGGTGACATAGGTATAAACTAGTAAATTGCAAGTTCAGAAAAACTTGTACTGAAGACAGGAAGCATTACTCAACACAAGACGTGATTAATATTTGCAATGATCTTCATGGTTGGGATAGTGCAAGCAAAAATGCTCAAATTATTCAAGTGAGAGTTAAATGCTGTGATGGAGTGGAAGGATGAGCAAGGCAGGCCAATATTTATCTTATTGAGCCTATTACGCGTGGAAACAAGCAATTCCTACTCGTCTTAAGCCTCCTTCAAAATGTTTCTATTTATAATTATGTGCTCTTGTTTCATGGTCACAGTCCAAGTTAAATAATCTAGTTCCATTTGTACTATCAATTAATTATGTATTTGAAAAACTTGGAGCAAGTTTCCTGTCATTTTTGTTCAATTCTGTTGTGAGTCTCTTTTCATATCCTAGAACTCATAATAGGATTTAAAAGTAGTTTGAAAGATATAAAATATATCAATCGTTCCATGTTGTGTACTGGAATGAGGGGCATCCAGTCCCTGATAATCCTATGGCACATTTCCTTGATTAGTGATATGGAGAATCTTTGGTATGCAAGATCAAATGATGCTGGTTCATATCTATACACCTTAGTGTGGGTGAAAATGTTTAGTGAATTATAGAATAGTTTTACCTCTACTGTAGCATGCTATGCAAGCTGGATTACTGGTAATAAGAAGTATGTTCTTAAACATTTTTTGTACTATTCTTCATTTATTCAAGCAAAGTATCATTGACTATGTGAGCACCTCCCATGGTTGAAAACAGTACAGAGTGGCAATTTTAATTTAAAACAAAATGAAATGAGTTAGCGTTTTGTTAAGCATGTAATTATGGTTCTCTTACATGTCTTCTAATTAGAATCATAGAATCACAGAATGCTTACAACATGGAAGAAGACCAGTTGGCCCGTCGAGCCCGTGCCGACATTGGAATTGATTGATATTATGCACAACCAGAGATCTAAAAAGCAGCAGAGGCTAATGCTACAGGTTTCTACATCTGCCCAATAACTCAAACGCCAGATCATGTAAACCCTAGATAGCATAGCATATTTGTACTTCACTACATGTAAATGGGTACACTTTAAATGGGAGTTTGTATCTATAAAATGGCAATTTGATCCTTGTGCATTTTTAATCAATTATATAATTGTCTATCACAATGATGTAAACCCCTGAGATACTGAATTCACAACTTAATTAGATCTTCCACACATTGCCACATAAAGATTACGCTTGCTGCTTCAACTGCCCTTCTAAGTTTCAACTCTGTTTGAAATTGTCTAATTCTCTTGATAAAGATTGAGATTGTTTCTTAAATGTTTATTTAAAGTAAGAATTCAATTTTAGCTCAACAAATGGAGTATGAGATTTAACAGCACTAAAGAATTCAAAGATATACAGATAACAGGATTATTGCACACTCGTGATTTTGTGATTGGTTTTGTCTTGCTGGAAAAAATTGTAAATGCAGTATATCGACTCAAAGTCAGCAGACACTTTGATTTATTGTGGCCTCGATATTAACCCCTCTGTAGTGGGATGGGTGGTGCATGAATTAAATATGGAAAAACAGGGAACGTGACACCTACTTGCCCCCCAGACCCAATCGCTGACCTCTCCACACTGCGATCTTCCCCTCTCCCCCTATCTGATCCCCAAATGCTGACCTTTCCTGTTCCCGATTGCCGGGGACCATCCCCAATAAAAAAGAAAGATTTGCATTTATATAGCGCCTTTCATGACCACAAGACTTCTCAAAGCCAATGAAGTACCTTTGTAATGTAGTCACTGTTGTAATGTGGGAAACGCAGCAGCCAATTTGTGCACAAGCAAGCTCCCACAAACAACAATGTGATAATGACCAGATTATCTGGTTTTTTTTGTTATGTTGATTGAGGGATAAATATTGGCCAGGATACCGAGGTTAACTCCCCTGCTCTTTTTCGAAATAGTGCCATAGGATCTTTTACGTCCATCTGAGAGAGCAGACGGGGCCTCGGTTCAACTTCTCATCCAAAAGAAGGCATCTCCCTCAGCACTGCACTGGAGTATCAGCCTAGATTTTTTCATGCTTAAATCCCTGCAGTAGGACTTGAACCCACAAACTTCTGACTCAGAAGTGAGAGGTCTACCCATTGAGCCACAGATGACAATGGTCTGCAGCCTCCTGCTGTTGGCTTTCCTGCCCGGCAGCCGGTCAGGCTATCAATGTCAGTGGATGCTGGGCCAGAAACGAAAGAAAAAAATGATAATGAGTTCCTGCAGCTCCAGCCTTTACGCGTTCTTCGGCTGTTTTTGACCTCACCAGCACCCTCCTCGCCTCGCCATAACTATCAGGGCCATTGTTGCACATAACTGCAAAGTCATTGGCCCCGCTATTAATCTAAAGGTGGCTTCTGTGTGGAGGGTTGAATTGCATAGGGGAAACCAGAAGTCAACTGAACGGGTTGGAAACTGTGACCGCAACTCAATTGAACCAATTAATTTCGACTTCTGGGTTTAGCATCTCCAAGCTGCGCAGCGGGTGTGATAAGCAACCGCATGATGCGATCGCAGCTGTATTTAAAGGGACTGTTTACAAATGGAAATTGGAGGTGTTCAGGACGAATGGTGGACATCGAGCAAGGGCAGCACCCAGGTTTATTGATGCCTCACTGGAATTGCTGCTGGTGCAGTCAGGAGGAGGAGGGATATAATTCTATGGGAGGAAGCAACCTGCTGCTCTCAATAAGAAGCTGTGCTTGGAGGTTGCTAAGGAGGTGAGCAGCAGGAACATTGTGCCCAGGTCTTGGATGCAATGTGGAAAGCGGTTTAATGACCTAATAAGGTCAGGAAAAGTGAGTAGATTTGCTGATTCTACATCCCATGCTTTAAGCCCCACCCACCCTTTTGCACTCTGCCTTGCTAAGTGTGCTCCATCACATCACTCCTCACACCCATTCAATTTTCAGCAACATCCAGCCTTCACTTTCGGTGCAGTTCATCACCTCCCCATTTATCCATCCACCATTGACATTCACCCCAATCCTTATATAATGTGATGCCTGTGTCTCATAGTCACCTTTACTGAATCCATCGGGTGCAAACCTCACCTTCACTCAGTTAAAGGTCTGCTTTTTTGCTCCTTGTAGGAGAAGAGAGCACAAAATGTAAGGGAGATGGGTAGAACTGTAGCTGGGCTACCACAAATAGTACAAGTCATAGATTCAGTGGAGGAGGCCCTGAAGATATGTGGTACATCTGCGACCCTCTCAGTCAGAGTTGGAGAGACATGGGACTCACAGATACCTGGTGACAGAATTACAAATATCTCTGACACACATATGCTGACTTCATTTCATCAATGACTGAACTATAAGTAGACTGAGTATGGTGATTGTCAAGATTGTGACTTTGCCACAGCTAAATCATATCCCTTTCTTTTGTCTTCCAGGCTCTTCACGTGTACAGCAAGTGTCACAGGATATCCATGAGGACTTTGTTCCTTCTGAGGGTGCACCGTCACAGGACCTACAGCCATGCACCAGTACAGATACTCACACTTTGGTGGGTCCACTTGGAGAGTTGAATGTGAAAAACAATTTTAAAAGACCTCATTAACATCTCCTGAGGACGTTACTTGTGCCAATAATTACCTGCCCTCATTCAATTAAGAAGTTGCTGACTTTAGCGAATGGATTTCTTGTCGGCGTCCAAACATAGAAACATAGAAACATAGAAAATAGGTGCAGGAGTAGGCCATTCGGCCCTTCGAGCCTGCACTGCCATTCAATGAGTTTATGGCTGAACATGCAACTTCAGTAGCCCCTTCCTGCTTTCTCGCCATACCCCTTGATCCCCCGAGTAGTAAGGACTACATCTAACTCCTTTTTAAATATATTTAGTGAATTGGCCTCAACTACTTTCTGTGGTAGAGAATTCCACAGGTTCACCACTCTCTGGGTGAAGAAGTTTCTCCTCATCTCGGTCTTAAATGGCTTACCCCTTATCCTTAGACTGTGACCCCTGGTTCTGGACTTCGCCAACATTGGGAACATTCTTCCTGCATCTAACCTGTTTAAACCCATCAGAATTTTAAACGTTTCTATGAGATCCCCTCTCATTCTTCTGAACTCCAGTGAATACAAGCCCAGTTGTTCCAGTCTTTCTTGATATGTCAGTCCCGCCATCCCAGGAATCAGTCTGGTGAACCTTCGCTGCACTCCCTCAATAGCAAGAATGCCCTTTCTCAGGTTAGGAGACCAAAACTGTACACAATACTCCAGGTGTGGCCTCACCAAGGCCCTGTACAACTGTAGTAACCCCTGCCCCTGTACTCAAATCCCCTCGCTATGAAGGCCAACATGCCATTTGCTTTCTTAACTGCCTGCTGTACCTGCATGCCAACCTTCAATGACTGATGTACCATGACACCAAGGTCTCGTTGCACCTCCCCTTTTCCTAATCTGTCACCATTCAGATAATAGTCTGTCTCTCTGTTTTTACCACCAAAGTGGATAACCTCACATTTATCCACATTATACTTCATCTGCCATGCATTTGCCCACTCACCTAACCTATCTAAGTCACTCTGCAGCCTCATAGCATCCTCCTCGCAGCTCACACTGCCACCCAACTTAGTGTCATCTGTAAATTTGGAGATACTACATTTAATCCCCTCGTCTAAATCATTAATGTACAATGTAAACAGCTAGGGCCCCAGCACAGAACCTTACGGTACCCCACTAGTCACTGCCTGCCATTCTGAAAAGTACCCATTTACTCCTAGTCTTTGCTTCCTGTCTGCCAACCAGTTCTCAATCCACGTCAGCACACTACCCCCAATCCCATGTGCTTTAACTTTGCACATTAATCTCTTGTGTGGGACCTTGTCGAAAGCCTTCTGAAAGTCCAAATACACCACATCAACTGGTTCTCCCTTGTCCACTCTACTGGAAACATCCTCAAAAAATTCCAGAAGATTTGTCAAGCATGATTTCCCTTTCACAAATCCATGCTGACTTGGACCTATCATGTCACCTCTTTCCAAATGTTCTGCTATGACATCCTTAATAATTGATTCCATCATTTTACCCACTACTGATGTCAGGCTGACCGGTCTATAATTCCCTGTTTTCTCTCTCCCTCCTTTTTTAAAAAGTGGGGTTACATTGGCTACCCTCCACTCCATAGGAACTAATCCAGAGTCTATGGAATGTTGGAAAATGACTGTCAATGCATCCGCTATTTCCAAGGCTACCTCCTTAAGTACTCTAGGATGCAGTCCATCAGGCCCTGGGGATTTGTTGACATTCAATCCCATCAATTTCCTCAACACAATTTCCCGACTAATAAGGATTTCCCTCAGTTCCTCCTTCTTACTAGACTCTCTGACCCCTTTTATATCCGGAAGGTTGTTTGTGTCCTCCTTAGTGAATACCGAACCAAAGTACTTGTTCAATTGGTCTGCCATTTCTTTGTTCCCCGTTATGACTGCCCCTGATTCTGACTGCAGGGGACCTACGTTTGTCTTTACTAACCTTTTTCTCTTTACATATCTATAGAAACTTTTGCAGTCCGTCTTAATGTTTCCTGCAAGCTTCCTCGTGTATTCTATTTTCCCTGCCTTAATCAAACCCTTTGTCCTCCTCTGCTGAGTTCTAAATTTCTCCCAGTCCCCGGATTCACTGCTATTTCTGGCCAATTTGTATCCCACTTCCTTGGCTTTAATATTATCCCTGATTTCCCTTGATAGCCACGGTTGAGCCACCTTCCCTTTTTTATTTTTACGCCAGACAGGGATGTACAATTGTTGCAGTTCATCCACCTGGTCTCTAAATGTCTGCCATTGCCCATCCACAGTCAACCCCTTAAGTATCATTCGCCTATGTATCCTAGCCAATTCACACCTCATACCTTCAAAGTTACCCTTCTTTAAGTTCTGGACCATGGTCTCTGAATTAACTGTTTCATTCTCCATCCTAACATGCCTCTGTTAAAGGTGAAAGTAGATGCGTTGGAGCCGGGTTGCACTCCCGCTCTAAAAATCATCATTTTTACCCCTCTACCACCCGTTCCCAACCCATCTGTTTGTGGGGCTTTTGATTCTGTTCCCCCTGTTGATTCTGTTCTGTAGCAATGGCCAGTAAGACCAATACAAGGACTTTGTTAAACTGTAGTATGTGTTTCTAACTTTTTGAAACCTTTAGAAAATGGCTGTTTATGGGGAATAAATACATGCATACGGAGTCTGTGCTGCAGTGTGCAGCCAAAATACAATAATAAATCACCGTGCTGTGCTAAACAAGAAATTTTGAATTGTATTCAATAATCTAATGGATTTTCCTGCAACAGTTGATATCTATCAGAATGCTGCTGTTGGAATTTTAACCAATACTAAAATGTTTTCAATAGATTCAGCTAGATCCTGGTGTCCATAGGGCTTTTGTGGTTTATTGCTTGATTGGACAGAAGTTAATTGCTTATAAATTATCTCAGCACTTATTGGGAATTACGTTGATAAACAGACTGCAAATGTAATAATTAGTGGTTACTGATCAATTACTGCAGAAAACTTGGTAGTAAATTAGAAGGTAGCTATTTTTCCCTTAATGTTGATTTTCCATCTGTTCACAATTTCAAATGCAAACCTAATGCAACAATGCAACAGGTTTGCAGATGCATCTTTTGATTGCATTACTTAAGATAAACTGAAAATTTATTCTGGGATTTACTGTAAGTGGGAGTGACCAAGTTTGGGTTTGTTTTTTGTCTGAGATAGGCAATAATGGGCCAATAACTCTCATGATGCATACAAGAATATGTTTACCTTTATCCTGCCGCATATGTCACGTTAATCTGAATTAAAAAAAATAAAAAGCTTGTGTTTATATGGATCGATAATTGCACTTTATTTGTGACTTGAACATTTCCCCAATGGTTTAATTTCTAACAGGTTAGCGTGATACACAGGAGATGCTATAATTCAGGGTATGCTATGCAATCATTATCTGCACACTGATTACAATAGAATCATCCGGCGAAAGCAGAACCTAAATGACCCGGAGTTGGGATCTTGGGAAAAAATATCCGGGCAGTATCAGAGGTGCTCTATGCCTCCATTGGTCTGTCGCGGGGCAAGAGAGGGGCAGAAGCGCGGTGATGCCACTCTTAATGGGGAGGGCCGCTGTGAACTCTGCAGCTGCTTCTGTGGCACCCACTGGGCCATCAGGGAGGGTTTCGGCCGAGCCAGTGGCCCAGCACCCAAGAGGCGGAGCCAGGCTGCCTCTTGGCGGCCTGGCCGAACCAGCAGCTACCATTGTAGGGCCGACAAAAAAAGACGCCGGCCGTGACACAAGGCCCTCCCCTTTAAGGGCGGATGGGGCACCCCGTCACCACAGTTTTGCGACCTGCAAAGTTGTCGGTGACATCGCCCGCGCCAACCTCCCTCCCCTGCGGAAATTTCCTCCATACAACGTAAAAGTGTCGGCGCACGGTGATGAAGTCATCGCTGTGTGTGCCGCCGCCCAGGGCGAAAGCTAAGGGGCGTGGCGCATAGACACTTTAACCGCCGCCATCACAAGGGCAATTCTGGATGGGTCGCTTCCACTACCTGCCCCCTGGCGAAAAGTCCTTACCACCCCGTTAACATCGCTAACAGGCCTTTCAGAAAGGGACTATTTCTGCCCTCTTAAATTTAGCATTTTGACTTCCAGAACTTATTACCTGTTTACTCGTTACATTATTATTTTAAAATTCCCAGTATAAATATTAATAAAAGAAAGCATCTGCTGTTTATATTCTACTGTTCTTTCACATGTTTAATATTAAATAGATTTCTCTCTTGGTTTGTAACCTAGTCCTCGGTCCGATAGATTGCAAATTAATTCACCCAACGAATATGAGACGGTCACATGGCAGCACAAGATATATTCCAGGGCAATATTGAAAAGACTCTCTGTTTAATCTCTGGCTCTCACTATATTTATATAGATATACGGACCTGGGAAGGCATCGGAAAAGCCGATTCCGACATTCCCGATCTGTCAAGTTTTTGGTCTTGATAGATGGCCGCATCTCGGGAGCTAGGACACTTGCAGGGTAAGATTTCCGATATTTATGAATATCTTGCCCTGCAAATGTCCTTTAAAATTTTGCGCCTGAATATGCAGGCATATAGCCTACTTTTACAGGTGCAAATGGTTAAAAATACACATACAAATAAAAAATACAGTTATAAAAACATTTTTTATGTTTAAAAACCCTCCCCACTATGGTAAGTTTATTTTAAGCATTAATAAAATGCTTTTTTCTAAAGAGTCGGGAAACTATTTTTTTATAACAACTTTAATTTAACTGCATATTAATTGTGTACTGTAGTTTCTATTTTTTTATTGGTTTTTAAGTGTTTGGGGGGCTTTCTTAGTCATAGCAATAAGAGTTTGGTACTTACGGAATTCCTATTGCTATGAAAGAGAAACTATACTGTATCTGATTGGCTGCTGTCACTAGATCACAGCCTGCATACGTCCCCACGTGCATGAGCTGCGCGCGCAGTCACCTCTGGGCCTCAGGCTCGGAACTTCAGACAGTCACAGCAGCAACAGATAAGTGCGTATCTTTCTGCTTTTTTTAGGTCATTTCCCTGCGGGAAGAGGTCGAACGTAATTTCAGGGCCATATTCTGGTTTCTAGGCGATGCAAGGTATACTTACTGGAATAGTCTCTGACGTTGAACCCAAGTAGTATATTATGTGGCATGTGTAAAGTCCTGTCCCCTCAGTACAGATTCACACGAAGCATGTAGTGAAGTCAAGGTCACTCTGGACCTACATCTTTATTTCACAGTTCTGGAATGCTGCACTTGCCTGAGACCTGCCCTTATATACCTGTCTCTTGCAAGTGCACCACCGGTGGTAAGGTATACTGGTGGTTACAGGTCATATCTTATTACGGTCATGTATAGCATGTTAGGATACAGTTATATATAATAATGTAAGATACATGACATCACCCTCCCCCAAAGTCTTTATAGGTTCAGTCTCTCAGGTGGTCTACGCTCTCGCGTGGAGCGTCTGAGTTGTGGTTCAGTTGTTTGCCTTGGTGTCTGTTTTTCTTTGGGTGTGGTTGCTGGTATCTCGCCTGGGCTGTCTGTTTCGATTGGTGTGATTGTTGTTGACTTGCCTGGGCTGTCTGTTGGGATTGCCCTTTCCTCAGGTTGTTCTCTCTGTCTGTCCACCAGGTGTGGTGCGAGTTCCACATTGTAGTCTGCCTCTGGTTCTGCAATGTTGTTGGTAAATCTGCTTTTGACTTGTTCTACATGCCTCCGGCAGGTTTTGCCATTATCCATTTGTACTACCAGTAGCCTGTTTCCTTCCTTGCCCGTTACTGTCCCTGCAAGCCATTTGGGACCCTTGCCATATTTTAGTATAAACACTTTGTCCCCTATCTCATTTCATCTCCCCCTCGAATTTCTGTCATGGTACTCAGTCATCTTACGGCGCATTGCCTCAACGATTTCGTGCATGTCTGGGAGGATTAATGAGAGCCTTGTTTTTAAAGTCCTTTTCATCAACAGTTGCGCGGGGGCGATCCTAGTCAATGAGTGCGGACGAGATCTGTAGGCCAGCAGCAGTCGCGACCCTGCAGCGTGGGACCTTGGATTTTAAGCATGCCTTGTTTAATGATTTGCACTGCTCTCTCTGCCTGGCCGTTGGAGGCCGGCTTGAATGGTGCCGTCTTGACGTGATTTATGCCGTAGTCAATTATAAAGTCTTGGAATTCTGCGCTGGTGAAGCATGGACCATTGTCACTGACCAATATGTCAGGGATTCCGTGCGTTGCAAACATGGTTGCGAGGCTCTCCACAGTGGTGGAGGTTGTGCTCGAGTTTAAAATGATGCATTCGATCCACTTTGAAAATGCATCTACAACCACGAGGAACATTTTGCCCATGAATGGTCCCGTATAGTCGACGTGGACCTGCGACCACGGTTTGGTAGGCCAGGGGCTCAGTGGAGTCTCCCTGGGGGCATTGCTGAGTTGGGCACAAATGGTGCACCTTCGGACGCAGAGCTCCAGGTCCGCGTCAATACCAGGCCACCAGACGTGAGATCTGGCCATGGCCTTCATGAGAACGATCCCCGGGTGCTCGCGGTGGAGCTCCCGGACAAATGCCTCTCTGCCTCACAGAGGCAGCCCCACATCAGGCAGTCTGCTTGTAGTGATAGCTCATGCATGCACCTGTGAAAGAGTTTTAATTCCTCGGGGCAGGCATCGCGAGCCTCTGCCCAGTCACCGGTTAGGACAGATCTTTTTACGTGGGGTCGCTGGCCGTCCAGGCTCTGATTTGGCGAGCCGTCATGGGCGAACCTGTGGATTCAAAGGCATTGATTGCCATGACTATCTCACAGTCCTGTTCATCAGACCCTTCCGTGGTCGCCAGGGGTAGCCTGCTGAGCGCATCGACACAGTTGTCTGTGCCTTATGGTATAGTCGTAGGACGCCAGCATGAGTGCCCACCGTTGAATTTGCGCCGAGGCATTGGCGTTTATTGCCTTGCTCTCGGATAGGAGGGACGTGAGGGGCTTGTGGTCGGTTTCTAACGCGAACTTGGCCCCGAAAAAGTATTGCTGCATCTTTTTGACACCGTACACACATGCAAGCGCCTCCTTCTCTACCACTCCGTACCCGCGCTCCACCCGCAAAAGTGACCTGGAGGCATAATCTATGGGTTGTAATTTGCCCGCACTATTGACATGTTGCAAAACACACCCGACCCCATACGCTGATGCATCGCATGTGAGAACTAGCTTTTTACCTGGGTCAAAGAAAGTCAAAACACTGTTGGAACACAGAAGGTTGCGTGCCTTATTGAAGGCACGTTCCTGGGTGTCCCCCCAAAACTAATTGCATCCCTTCCTGAGTAGCACGTGGAGAGGGTCCAGCAGCGTGCTTAAGTTCTGCATAAAGTTCCCAAAGTAACTGAGTAGCCCGAGAAAGGCGAGCAGTTCTGAGACATTCCGGGGCCTGGGTGCCACGTGAATTGCTTCTATTTTGGACTCTGTTGGGCGGATTCCATCAGCGGCAATCCTTTTGCCCAAAAATTCAACCTCGGGTGCGAGAAATAGGCACTTAGATTTCTTGACTCGTAGGCCTACCCAATCCAACCGCTTTGGTACTTCCTCCAAATTACGGAAATGAGAGTCGGTGTCCCTGCCCGTGATAAGTCTTGAAATACAACCGTCCCCGGGATGGACTTCAGCAGACTCTCCATGTTGCGCTGGAATATGGCAGCTGCCGACCTGATGCCAAATGGGCATCGATTGTACATGAAAATGCCTCGATGTGTGTTGATGGTGGTGAGTAGCTTGGATTCCTCGGTCAATTCTTGCGTCATATACGCAGATGTGAGGTCAAATTTTGAGAAAAGTTTACCTCCAGCCAATGTTGCAATAAGTCCTCCGCTCTGGGCAGAGGGTACTGGTCCTGTAGGGAGACTCTGTTTGTGGTAGATTTGTAGTCCCCACAGATTCGTACAGATCCATCAGGCTTCATGACTGGGATGATGGGACTTGCCCAGTCGCTAAATTCCACAGGTGATATAATGCCTTCCTGCAGAAGCCTGTCTAGTTCGTGTTCAATCTTTTCCCTCATCACATAGGGTACCGCTCTGGCCTTGTGATGGACCGGTCTAGCATCCTGTGTGATGTAGATTTTGACTTTGGCCTCTTTGAAAGTGCCCACACCTGGCTGAAAGAGATGTTCAAATCGCTTTATAACTGTTGAGCAGGAGGTCCGTTCCTCTAATGACATGGCATGGACATCATCCCATTTCCAGTTTAGTTTTGCCAGCCAGCTTCTCCCCAGCAGTGCTGGGGGGTCTCCGGGGACAATCCACAGGGGAAGTCGGTTCACTGTCCCTTTGTGTGTGACAGAGAGCATGGCGCTGCCGAGGACTGGTACGATTTCTTTGGTATAGGTCCTTAGTTTGGTGTCGACCCTTGTGAGTTTTGGTCTGTCTCTTTTATGCGGCCACAGTTGTTCAAATTGTTGAGCGCCCATGAGAGATTGACGCGCTCCCGTATCCAGCTCCATGTTGACAGATATCCCGTTGAGTCGGACCCTCATCAGTATAGGAGGCGTCCTGTTGTAGGAGCAGCGGCCATTGATCGTGTTGACCCGCTGTACACCGGTGTCCCGGGGACTGTCCCCACCATCTTCTTGTCTGCTTTCCGACCCATCTGATTCGTGTACCAGCCGATCTGCCGTTTTTTTGCACATGCGAGCCAAAAGCCCTGTATATTCACAGTTTCTGCAAACAGCCTGCTGAAATCGACATCCCCTTGCCAAGTGCCCACCCCCACACCTCCAGCACAGACCTGTTCGATTGTTCCAAGAGTTTCCAAAGAATGAGCTGCGTCTGGCTGATCTCTCTTGAGCTTCTCTAAGTTTGTAGTTGATTGCTCGCATTGTGGGTTGATGAGGTGTGAACGGCCGTTTCTGTGGCTCTTGATGGCTTCTGCCTGCTGTCGAGAACCTGTTCTCCCAGTTTTGTCTGTGAGTGGGGATAGCAGCTTGTTTAGTGCTGTGAACTTCTTGTTCCAATATTTCGTTAGTTGTCGTACCTGCATTGTAAATCAACCTCGTTTCTTCTTCCCCTACCAAGAATGTCTGTGCAACCAGTGCTGCTGCCTCTAAGGTCAGGTTCTTGGTCTCTGAGCTTTCGGAATATGCCTGCGTGGCCTATTCCTTCAATGAAAAAGTCTCTCAACATTTCTCTCCTCAGTTCATCGGAGAACTCACATAAACTAGCCAACCTCCAAAGTTCCGCCACGAAGTCGGGTATGCTCTGGCCCACACAGCGTCTGTAGTTGTAGAACCTGTGTCTGGCCATGTGTAGGCTGCTCGCTGGCTTCAGGTGGTCTCTTACCAGTGTGCTTAATTCTTCAAACGACTTGCTTGCTGGTTTCTCGGGTGCCAACAGATCCTTCATTAAAGCGTATGTTTTCGAGCCACAGCTGGTCAAGAGATGGGATCTTCTCTTGTCTGCCTTATCGTCGCCTAACCAGTCTTTGGTTACAAAGCTTTGCTGGAGCATTTCTATAAACTCCTCCCAGTTGTCTCCCGCATTGTACTTTTCATCTGATCCGTTGTTTGCCATTCTGTGGATTCTGTAATCCCGTAACCCGTCGCCACTGTAAAGTCCTGTCCCCTCAGTACAGATTCAATCGAGGCATGTAGTGAAGTCAAGTTCACTCTGGACCTGCACCTTTATTTCGCAGCTCTCGAAAGCTGCACTTGCCTGAGACCTGTCCTTACATACCTGTCTCTTGTAAGTGCACCCCTGGTGGTAAGGTATGCTGGTGGTTACAGGTCATATCTAATTACAGTCATGTATAGCATGTTAGGATACAGTTATATATAATAATGTAAGATACATGACAGCATGAAACTTAAAAGTGATGTATTATACAAAAATAAATTACAGCTACATTTCCTGTCCTAAAAATGGTTTCCTAGAAGTTCTTATTCTCAGTAATTTTACATGACCAACTTACAAACAATTCCTGACGCTTACTGTGAGTGGCTAATTTTGCAAATAACAATTTGAGATGTTGTACATCCATGCTGGGAATTGTTGCCTGCTCATTCATGTATCTTTAACTAACAGTGATGACGCATGAACCTGTCGGAAGTCAAGCTTAGGCTTATCACATAGGTATAAACCTACAATGGAAAGCATTTGATAAGCATTCAAACACAGAAAATGCTACTATATCAGTAAATTGAATAATTTTCTTATAAATATAGTTGTTTAGATTTTTACTATGTTCACACCTTATTGCCAGTAGTAAGTGCTTGAACAAAGTGGAGAGCAAAGATGGTGGCCAAATTATTTGAAGTGACTTTATTTGTTTCCCTTTTCTTCTACAGGTAGATTTTGCTGATTGCCCAAGTGTGATTCATTGCTTGCAGGTTTCTGCATTGAAAGTTTATCTACCCACATTGCTTTATTTTTTTGATATTAAGGGAATCAAGGGCTATGGGGTTAGTGCGGGAAGATGGAGTTGAGGTAGAAGATTTTATTAAACAATGAAGCAGGCTCAAAGGGCTGAAAGGCCTACTGCTGCTTCTATTTCTTATGTTCTTACGTATTTGATTCATACATTTCCTACCTTGTGATTTATTAATATTTTGACGAATACAACATTTGAGATAATCAGATGTAAGTGTGACACAAAAGTTGCATGTAAAAGGATGTGACAGCTATGAGCAAAATATTGTGCTCAGGTGTGATGGATAAAAGGGGTAGATTTTTGGCTTCATTGCCTGGGCGATAATCTGGTAGGTCGGATCAAATGCCCTTTATAGAATCCACTCCATTGATTTCAATGGAATAAAAATCAGGTGGGTTCTATACAGGGCATGCAATCCACCTCGTCAGATTACCACTCGGGCGATGAAGGTGAAAATCTACCCCATCTCTTTGTCCATTACTCTTCAGCACAATATTTTTCCATGTTTTTATATACAGATGTAGATGTATTATGATGAAAGAAACAATCATATTTCACACAGTAGTGTTTTCATTTAGATTGAGGGATTACATGGGCTCTTTCAACTCTGCCTTTGTACCAGGACACATTGTAGGAATAGAAAATGTAAAGTAATGACATCTGCATTGCAATAAATGCTTCCACGTGCTCATTAATAAGTCAAAAATTGTGTATCCTGTCTTTATGAAAGTCGCACTGCATATGCATTATGTTATTAGTGAAAATACATTAATGGATTATGCTAAATTGGCCTCCTTTACATGCATAGATTAGCTTAATTACATAATTACCTTCCTTGAATTCAAAAACTATAAATAAAGAAAAATACCCCAGTATCACCACATTCTGTACATAATGGGCAATCTTAGTATTTAACTTAAGAATATTTACACTACAATGGAGTACATGCTTAAAACAATTAAATCCACAGTAGTCCTGGGATTCAACAATATAGGAATATAAGAATGCAGCAATAAGAGTACCCAATTTATACTAATTATTCATGATCTGTTTCAAGATTCCTCCTCGCTATTTTTCAACTTATAGTATATGGGCAGGTCACCAACCCTAGCATATTAGAAGGAAGGAACTATCTGAATTTCTTTCATATGGAGATCTTCAATGTAATAGCAATTGTCAGCAACAGTTTTCACGTGGTGGACATGTGCTGAAAGAGATCACATTTTTACACATGTGGAGATCATTACTGGCTTAACAACCATAAATAGCAGAAAGACTGAATTCACTTATGTCGTGTGATTCTAGTTTCAGTGCACACGCAGTTCAAACTTTTCTCATTCCTTACTAAGTTGCAAAAGCTCTGGCCTCAGTGATCTTCCTCCTCCCTACACAGACACTATATTAACACTATTGCCCGAATTTTGTGAGTTGGGTAAAAATGGGGTTGTGCTAGCAAATGTCATAGATTCATCTGCACTATTAACATGGGGGTGATTCATACCAAATTTTGATTTAAGTTCCTTCCCCTACTTTGAATAGACTGTTGGCACAGTAAAACCTTGGCCGGGGAGTGTAATATCTGGCAAGGGAACAGCTCTTAAAAGACTGCAGCTCACCATAAAAGGGGGAGTTATGGTCGTGAAGGAAAAGTGGACTAACTATGCCACAGCACGACTAAGACATCTGGGCTAAATTGTCCCCTTTAATATTGTAGAGTTAGAGATACTGCTGCCAAAAGGAAAATGGCCTTATATGGAGTTCAAGACCATAATCTAGGAACAGCACAGGCTCAGCTGAATGGATTAAGATCGGCAACTGGATCAATGTAGCCTCGCAGGTCCCTCATGCCTCGGGACAAACAAGGAAAAAATGTGCTGATATCAGGACCAAGGTGGAGGTTCTGAAAGTGTGCTCCCCATTTTTGCTCATATTTCTTATGTGGGTCATCAAGGATGGGATAGAACTAAGCTGGGAACTACAGCATCCTTTGAGAAGTACCAATTAAAATATGGGAACAAACAATTCCCTTTTGCACAATATTTGATAGTGCGAAATATGAATGGCACACTTTTCTTGAAGCTGGCAGCTGAAAACAGCAAACAGATTCTGAGGTGTGTGCTGTGGTGCTCCTAAGCTATTGGTGGTTTCTCTCTGGAGTCAGCAGGTATGGATGCAGAGAATAGCCTTGCTCTCTTAAGACCCATCCACCCAGTCTCCTTCTTAAGTTGGTGGACTGCAGCCCAAAAAGGCAATGTTGCTTCTTTCTTATGGACAACATCACTGACATGCATTAAAGGAAAGAAAGTTTTGCATTTATATGCATGTCAGTGATGTTGTCCATAAGAAAGAAGCAACATTGCCTTTTTGTCTGCCTCCTTTTTTAAATAGGGATGTTACATTTGCGGTTTTCCAATCCACTGGGACCACCCCAAAATCCAGGGAATTTTGGTAGATCACAACCAAAGCATCCTTCAAGGGGCTATAAGGAGGGGGGAACTTAAAACAATCACTATCACTGAAGAAGTAGTACTCAGTCAAATAATGGGACTAAAGGCGGACAAGTCCCCTGGACCTGATGGCTTGCATCCTAGGTTCTTAAAAGAAGTGGCTGCAGAGATAGTGGATGCATTAGTTGTGATCTACCAAAATTCCTTGGATTCTGTGGTGGTCCCAGTGGATTGGAAAACTGCAAATGTAATGCCCCTATTTAAAAAAGGAGGCAGACAAAAAGCAAGAAACTATAGACCAGTTAGCATAACATCGTCATTGGGAAAATGCTGGAGTCCAGTAGCGGGACATTTGGAAAAGCATTATTCAAATAAGCAGAGTCAGCATGGTTTTATGAAAGGGAAATCATGTTTGACAATTTTGCTGGAGTTCTTTAAGGATGTAACGAGCAGGGTGGATAAGGGGGGAACCAGTGGATGTGGTGTATTTGGATTTCCAGAAGGCATTTGATAAGGTGCCACATAAAAGGTTACTGCACAAGATAAAAATTCACGGGGTTGGGGGTAATATATTAGCATGGATAGAGGATTGGCTAACTAACAGAAAACAGAGCGTCGGGATAAATGGGTTATTTTCCGGTTAGCAAAAAGTAACTAGTGGGGTGCCACAGGGATCGGTGCTGGGGCCTCAACTATTTACAATCTATATTAATGACTTGGATGAAGGGACCAAGTGTAATGTAGCCAAGTTTGCTGATAAGACAAAGATGAGTGGGAAAGCACATTGTGAGAAGGACACAACAAATCTGCACAGGGATATAGACAGGCTAAGTGAGTGGGCAAAAATTTGGCAGATAGAGTATAATGTGGGAAAATGTGAGGTTATCCACTTTGACAGAAAAAATAAAAAAGCAAATTATAATTTAAATGGACAAAAATTGCAAAATGCTGCAGTACAGAGGGACCTTGGGGTCCTTGTACATGAAACACAAAAAGTGAGTATGCAGGTACAGCAAGTAATCAAGAAGGCAAATGGAATGTTGGCCTTTATTGCAAGGGGGTAGAGTATAAAAGCAGAGAGGTCCTGCTACAACTGTACAGGGTACTGGAGTATTGTGTATAGTTTTGGTCTCCGTATTTATGGAAGGATATACTTGCATTGGAGGCTGTTCAGAGAAGGTTCACTAGGTTGATTCCAGAGATGAGGGGATTGACTTATGAAGATAGGTTGAGTAGGTTTGACCTATACACATTGGAGTTCAAAAGAATGAGAGATGATCTTATCGAAATACATAAGATATTGAGGGGGCTCGACAAGGTGGATGCAGATAGGATAGTTCCACTCATAGGGGAAACCAAAACTAGGGGACATAGTCTCAGAATAAGGAGCCACCGATTTAAAACTGAGATGAGAAGGAGTTTCTTCTCTCAGAGGGTTGTAAATCTATGGAATTCTCTGCCCCAGAGAGCTGTGGAGGCTGGGACATTGAATATATTTAAGGTGGAGATCGACACATTTTTGAGCAATAGTGGAATAAAGGATTCTGGGGAGCAGGCAGGGAAGTGGAACTGAGTCCATGTTCAGATCAGCCATGATCTTATTGAATGGCAGAGCAGGCTCGAGGGGCCGGGTGGCCTACTCTTGCTCTGATTTCTTATGTTCTTATGTTCTATTACGACCACTGGCGTCTCAAAGCGGTTAACAGCCAATGAAGTACTTTTGAGGTGTAGTTACTGTTGTAATGTGGGATACCTCCTGAAAATTATTTGAGTACAAAGTTTTCGAAGCATGAAAGCCATGGGGCTGATATGAGGAACCCTAAAGTCTACTTATGGCATCTGTTATACTTTGACATGAGGGAAGCTTAACAGAAACAAGACAGGATGATTGTGAATTCTACTTCCTGAAATCATAAACAGGGGGAAGGGTGATTGGGTGGTGGGTGTTAAAGAGAAGAGAGGACACTCTATACTGAAAATGTTCTGCACAGTATTCTCCTTTAACACAGAATTAATGCTGTGGTAGCGGACGTCACATCAAATGCAAAGCCACTAACACTTGAGTTGTTCTGTCTACACCTGTCAATACCCTCCAGTTATACACTCCTCCACATGTACCTGGACACATCTGATGATTCCTATCTTAGCTGCATCTACTTGACAAAACTGGCTGCCACAGAACTAGCACTCACTTCGGGATGATCGGCAGATGATATCTAACATCGGGACAGTTCTTCCTGTAGATGTGAAAGTTATCAAAGAATGAAGCTTTCATGGTATTGGATCTTTTCAAGCCACCCCAGCTGATCTATGCCACATCAGATAGCCTGCAATGTATATCTGTACCAAGCAATTGAAAATCATTGTGTTTGCAAGGGGAAGCAACTTCATCACTTCATCCATAGAAAGATGTCGCCAGCTGGAGAGGGCACTGAGCTTTCGCCAGGTGGTAAGCATTTGGTGACCCTTATGAGCTCATCTTTACTTGAAACATCCAACATATTCAGAACTCAGCAAGGAACACCTTGTGTGGTAGTCATTTAAATGTAATTAGCAATCAAGAATACTGAAGAACATAAGAACATAAGAAATAGGAGCAGGAGTAGGCCATTCGGTCCTTCAAGCGGGCTCTGCCATTCAACAAGATCATGGCTGATCATCTACCTCAACTCCACTTCCTGCCCTATCCCCATATTCCTTGATTCCCTTAGGAGACCATTGGTAGCAAAAGAGTGGGGGGCATGAAATGGTGCGGGAAGATTGCAGGGAGTCCCTAGATGTGATTTTAACGCTCTATCTGCTAATGACCAGTTGACCAGTAGGCTATTTCAAGTCATGCCAAGGAAGTGCACTGTGATCTTTTCCAATAGCACCGGCTGAGTTTATTTCAGAGGAGTGGACACTCTGGAACAGTGATGTATGTCAAAGGGATTTCCTCACAGCGTATCCCCTTGTTAATATTCAGATCATGGGACTGGTCTGCATGGAGATAATCACAGTCGATTTCTTTCTATTTGTTAGTCAAATTCCACAAACACCAGTGATTAGGGATAGAGACCCTATGTCACTCCAGAGTACTCTGTTCTTTTGAAAGGGGAACCATGTTACTGGAATTAATGAAAGAGATAATTTATCAAATTCATATATGCATGCAGATGCCTAGCCAGTAATTAGCTGCCATTTATCCAGGACTACAATTCTTTGTAGTTACCCTACTATAATTACCCTTTCTCTCTAACAGTATTAGTCCACCTTTGCTAATGTTGTGGTGTTCTGGTTTCTTGGTTACTGTAACATACGTGTGTTCCTACTGATCAGAGTCCTCTAGCATGTTTGTGTATGCTCTGCTGCCAGAACTGAAACTAGTTCCACTTGCTCAACCTGCTGAGTAATTAAATATTTATATCGTTTCAAAAGCTGCTCTGGGGGAACTATGTAATTAGCCACATGCAGCTTTCCTTTCAGTTGAAAACGTCATTGGTTTTTATAGCAATAAGGAGTGGTAACAGACTAGCTTAGGAATGTCTCAGTCAAATCCTTCTGGGAATGCAGCAAAATTACCAATTTCTCTTGTCACATGCTGAGTCTGGTTATTCTGACTGTTCACCTGGTAAAATTCACTAAATGTTTCAGGAAATGAGTCACTATTCACCGCTAGGGTGTTGTCACCCATTTGCTTCAGTTCGACCGTGATCTTATAGTTGTTTCATTTTATTTTGATTTTCTGTGCCAGCAGTACTAATTAATTAAACCATTGAAAATGTTCAAGCACTGTATATTATACATTGTTGTACCGTTTAAAAGAGTAAGGGCCCGAATTTGATGAAGGCCTCCGCCCGCCCAAGTGCCGCCCAAAGGACCGCCGATGGCCGCCGAGGTACTGATGGTACTCTGGGCGGAGTTTTCATCAAAAAGGTCCTTCAAAAGATGGCGGGAGGCAAAAGAGAGACTTACGCCACCAATCTGGCCGGCAGCTGGCGGGAGCTCCCAATCTTGGCGGCAAAGACGCTTGCCGCCCAAGTGCCGCCGAGGTTGGAGTCGTGCCCACGGAGGGTCGAAGACCTGCAAAGAAAAAGCATCAGAAAAAAAAGCAATCGAACACCTTCAAGGGACCCAAACAGGTAAGTCTCTGTAAAGAAAAAAAGAAAAAAATGTTTACTCATTTTTTTTCAGCTCTTCATATCTGCCAACGGGGACAGTCCAGCCTCCTTGCAGTGGTCCATTGCCGTTCTGGCGCCAACTCCCGCCAACTCCCACCTGCACCAATCTGGCATTTTTAGGGTGGGAGTCCACTTACGCCACTCGGCCATCTGCTGACGTCAGCGGGCAGTTCCCGGCGGCTTTCCCCTCCTGCCTGCTCCAGACCAGATCAAAACTGGCACTGGGTGGAACCTGAGGAGGAATGTCGGCAGCAGTCAGCAGCAATGGGCGATGAGTGCATCAATTTCTGGCCCTAAAACATTATCATATAATCATAAGAACATAAGAAATAGGAGCAGGAGTAGGCCATTTGGCCCCTTTGGCCTGCTCCACCATTTAATAAGATCATGGGTGATCTGAACTTGGGCTCAGCTCTACTTCCCTTCTGACTCCCCATAACCCTTTATTCCCCTATAGCTCAAAAATATCTATCTCCACCTTAAATATATTCAATGTCCCAGCCTCCAGAGCTCTCTGGGGCAGAGAATACCACAGATTTATGCCCCTCTGAGAAAAGAACTTCCTCCGCATCTCAGTTCTCAATGGGCGACCCATTATTCTGAAACTATGCCCCCTAGTTCCAGATTCCCCAATGAGGGGAAACATCCTCTCTGCATCTATCTTGTCGAGCTCCCTCAGTATCTTATATGTTTCAATAAGATCATCTCTCATTCTTCTAAACCCCAATACCGAGGTACTGACGGTACTCTGGGCGGGGTTTTCATCAAAAAGGTCCTTCAAAAGATGGCGGGAGGCAAAAGAGAGACTTACACCACCAATCTGGCTAACAGCTGGCCCAAATAGGCCCAAACTGCTCAACTTTTACATGAGAACATAACATAAGAAATAGGAACAAGAGTAGGTCATACGGCCCCTCAAGCCTGCTCCGCCATTCAATAAGATCATAGCTGATCTGATCATGGACTCAGCTCCACTTCCCCGCCCACTCCCCATAACCCCTTATCCCCTTATCATTTAAGAAACTGTCTATTTCTGTCTTAAATTTATTCAATGTCCCAGCTTCCACAGCTCTCTGAGGCAGCGAATTTCATAGATTTACAACCCTGTGAAAGAAGAAATTTCTCCTCATCTCAGTTTTAAATGGGTGGCCCCTTATTCTAAGATCATGCCCTCTAGTTCTAGTCTCCCCCATCAGTGGAAACATCCTCTCTGCATCCACCTTGTCAAGCCCCCTCATAATCTTATACGTTCTGAATTCCAATGAGTAGAGGACCAACCTATTCAACATTTCCTCATAAATCAACCCCCTCATCTCCGGAATCAACTTAGAGAACCTTCTCTGAACTGCCTCCAAAGCAAGTATATCCTTTCTTAAATATGGAAACCAAAACTGCATGCAGTATTCCAGGTGTGGCCTCACCACTACCCTGTATAGCTGTAACAAGACTTCCCTGCTTTTATATTCCATCCCCTTTGCAATAAAGGCCAAGATACCATTGTATTGGCTTTCCTGATCACTTGCTGTACCTGCATACTATCCTTTTGTGTTTCATGCACAATTACCCCCATGCTCCGCTGTACTGCAGCACTTTGCAATCTTTCTTCATTTCTTCATAAGTCACCCCCTTCATCTCAGGAATTAACCTAGCGAACCTTCTCTGAACTGCCTCCAATCCAAGTATATCCTTACATAAATAAGATGACTAAAACTGTACACAGTACTCTAGGTTTGGCCTCACCAATACCCTGTTGCAGCAGGACCTCTCTGCTTTTATACTCCATCCCCTTTGCAATAAAGGCCAATATTCCATTTGCCTTCCTGATTACTTGCTGTACCTGCACACTAACGTTTTGTGTTTCATGCACAAGGACCCTCAGGCCCCTCTGTTCCACAGCATTTTGTAATTTTTCTCCATTTAAATAATAATTTGCATTTTTATTTTTCCTGCCAAAGTGGATAACCTCACACTTTCCCGCATTATACTCCAGCTGCCAAATATTTGACCACTCCCTTAGCCTGTCTACATCCCTTTGCAGATTTTTTGAGTCCTCCTCACAACTTACTTTCCCACCCATCTTTGTATCATCAGCAAACTTGGCTACATTACACTTGGTCCCTTCATCTAAGTCATTAAAATAGATTGTAAATAGTTGAGGCCTCAGCACTACCCCTGTGGCACCCCACAAGTTACCGTTTGCCAACCGGAAAATGACCCATTTATCCCGACTCTCTGTTTTATGTTGGTTAACCAATCCGCTATCCATGCTAATATATTACCCTCAACCCCATGAACTTTTATCTTGTGCAACGGCCTTTTATGTGGCACCTTGTCGAATGCCTTCTGGAAATCCAAATACACCACATCCTCTGGTTCCCCCTTATCTATCCTGCTCGTTACATCCTCAAAGAGTTCTAACAAATTTGTCAAACATAATTCCCCTTTCATAAAGCCATGCTGAATCTACTTGACTGTATTATGTTTTTCCAAATGTCCTGGTACTGCTTTCTTAATAATGCACTCTAGCATTTTCCCAACGACAGTTGTTAGGCTAACTGGTCTATAGTTTCCTGCTTTCTGTCTGCCTCCTTTCTTAAATAGGGCATTACATTTGCGGTTTTCCAATCTGATGGGACCTCTCCAAAATCCAGGAAATTTTGGTAGATTACAACCAATGCATCCACTATCTTTGCAGCCACTTCTTTTAAGACTCTAGGATGCAAGCCATTAGGTCCAGGGGATTTGTCGACCTTTAGTCCCACTAATTTACCGAGTACTTTTTCCATTAATGATCGTGATTGTTTTAATTCCTCCCTCCCTATAGCCCCTTGATTATCCATTAATGGAATGTTTTTAGTGTCTTCTACCGTGAAGACCAATACAAAATATTTGTTTAAAGTCTCTGCCCTGTTCCCCATTATTAATTCCCCAATGTCATCCTCTAAGGGGCCAATGTTTACTTTAGCTGCTCTCTTCCTTTTTAGAATCATAGAATAGAGTGATACAGCACCAAAGGAGACCATAAACCCATCAAGTCTGTGCCGGCTCTTTGGTAGAACTATTCAGTTTGTCCCACTCCCCTGCGGGGGAATGCACCTGAGTCCATGATCGGATCAGCCATGATCGTATTAAATGGCGGAGCAGGCTCGAGGAGCCATGTGGCCTACTCCTGCTCCTATTTCTTATGTTCTTATGTTTTTATGCTGTTTCCCCCTAGCCCTGTAAATATTTTCCTTTCAAATATTTATCCAATTCTCTTTTCAATGTGACTATTGAATCTGTGAAAGGAGCTACTTATCCCTGGATAGGTTTTCTTCTTTTTTCAGGACTGCTTAAAGGATTCCTATTTCTTTCCTGTTTTAACAGACAAACTGTAAAATAACTGCTTTGGTGTAACCTAAGTCAAGGGGATCCCTTGGAGCACATCACCTCTTAACACTGGTGTCATTGACTTGGTCTGTTTCTACACTGATTGGGACCTATCATTTTTTGGTGCTCCGTCTCTGCTAAATTTTTGCTAAAACATACAAAGCAGACACAATCCCAGGGGACACTTTTGTCTGATGTCATCTGCCAAGCACCCTCTAAATTGTCCAATTAACACAGCTTTGAGTTGTACCATAACTAAGTAACTAACTAATTACAGATCTGTTTTAACTCCACTTTCTTCTTAATATTATCTTTCTCTCAGCTTTACTTTTTTAAAAAGATTTTTACTGTGTATCATAGTATCTTGCAGTTAACTACAATTAAATTATCGTAATCTCAGATTCTGTAAATGTGACAGTGTGGAGCAGAAAACATTTAAAAGCAATATTGGAAGAATTGTGCATTCAAATCTGTAACAAGTCCTACTGTTGAAAAGTCAATATTTGGAGAAGTGCCTGAGTGTGCAGTGTAAGTTTAGATTGGGATGAAAGAAGGGAAGGTTGAAGTTAAAGGTTAAAGATCAGAAATCTGAATTTTCACCACTTACATTCAGTTACCTATGGCTGGGAGGCACTTCTTCATTCATTACTGCTTCACTTCTGTGAATTCTTTTGTAAATCAGAGAAATTGGTGGGTAAAGGTTTTATGATAGACATGTCTTTTGAACCACAAAAATTATGTGTTATTTTCTTTTTTACTTCATTCCTTTTATCCTAATCCTGCAGGAATTAAGGCTATTTTCCCAGAGTACATCTTAAGAACCAATGATGAACTCTTCCATATGATGTATAAAAGAATATATACATTTAAAAAGACAGCTTTGATGATTGAAAATGTGGGAGGTAAATTGAAATTTTTCTGCCCTTTATTGCAGGAGAATTTCTCTCTATTTTCCCACTCATTTTTCTCTCTGGGCTGTGCTCCAAACTCAGCTGAAATGATAGGTGCTCTGAATTGCCAGAAAGAGGTAAGTGAGAGTGGGCTGGTTGAAACTTGCTCTTTATTTTTCCCGTCTTCTTTGCCTCTGTTCAGCACCTTCCTATAATTATATAACTGAGATCTAGAAGTTTGGTAAGTAAGGGATTGAACTGAGCCTAACCCTCAAGGCCACCAGCATTATAGCAGCAATGGATTGCTCCACTGTGCTGCCTCAGGTAAAGCCACATTTTAGATTTACATTTGTGTTTGATTTACTTTGTCAGTAATTTCAGCTTTAATGTAGATGTTAAGGGATCTTTGACTAAACTGGAGTATGTTTGCTTCCCTGATACCCTACTGGATGCAAGTATTGTCCAGTGCAGTTAAGTTAAGCAGACCAAGAAGGTCCTAGCTTTGATCACAGCTAGCAACAGTTTTATAATTGAACGTCTCCTGGCATAGGGAGGCAAACACAAATAAAAATCAGATAGGTCTCCTGATTGTTATCTGATGACCCTGTTGGAAAGGTACATGTGTGACTGTTGAGTGAGGACAGGATGGCATCCACTCTATGGTATGATAGCTATTTAATCTTATGGTCCAGACTCCAAATGAAGATTGGCCCTTGGCAAGAGGCAAGATACTGGAACATTGCAGGTAAGAGTTAGCGCCTTCAGATGAAGAGGACAAAAAAAGGGGTGGGGAAAAAAATGCACATTTTAGCATGGTTTTGGTGAAACCATGCTAAACTCAGGAAATATATGACTACATAGAAGTTACACCATGAAAACAGGCCATTCGACTCAACCAGTCCCTGTCAGCATTTACCCTCTACACAAGAAAATAGTTCTAATCACATTTAACCATCCTGTTCCCATGGGCCAGACTTTCGGCTTCACTGTCGGCGATTTTCTCGGCATTACAGCTGGTTTTCCGCTCAGTGAGAGTTTCCACGTAAGTTTTTCAACGTTATCGCCCACATCTGAAGTCGCCCGCCGGGACCAAGCCGCCCGTATGCAATGCCGAGAACAACCACTAGGGCGTAAATTTGGCCTCAACCGCCGACGTCCAGATCGACGAGAGTGTCATGTATCCTACATGGCTACTGTTGGTCCTATCACAAGGTGTGCCACCAGAGGGCACAGCAGTGGGAGACTTGTTGGTTACCTCCACAGGTGTGCCTGGCCTAGTATAAAAGGCAGGCCACCAGGTGTGATCCTCAATCTGGAGTTGACAAATAAAGCACTAAGTTCACTACAGTTCAAGTATAACACATTGCCTCGTGGAGTCATTATTGGAGCATTCAAGGACACAACAATTGGCAATGAGATTACGGACTTTCACGCGAAAATGGCTACCCTTGATACGTTGCAGCAGTTCGCCGATGGTGATGATTAGGATGCTTTTGTGGAGAGGCGTGACCATTTCTTCACAGCAAACGACCTGGCAGGAGACGATCCGGCCACACTGGCTGATAAGCGCAGAGCTATCCTGCTAACCAGTTGTGGGCCCACCGTCTATGGCCCCGTCAGGGACTTGCTGGCATCAGCGAAGACAACGACCAAGACATACGAGGAGCTCGTTGCCCTGATCCATGAGAAACTCAAGCCTAAGGAGAGCATCCTCACAGCCAGACACCGGTTCTACACCCACCAATGGCCCGAAGGCCAGGAAATCGCGAAATACGCCGCAGACCTCAGGAGGCTGGCGGCATCGTGTGATTTCGGCGACCACCTCAACGAAGCGCTGCGGGACATTTTTGTCATTGGAATCGGCCATGAGGGCCTTCTTCATAAGCTACTTTTGGCGGATACCACAGTCGCACTGTAGAAGGCCATCTCTGTGAGCCAGGCATTCACGGCCTCGACCTGCGGTTCTAGGCAGATGACTCACCCTCAGGACTCAAACCCGGCAGGTACTGTGCACCAAGTAGTGCCTTTTAGAGGCTGGACTGTAAAATGCGAACCCTCTCAGGGGAGAGAAAAGAAGCCCCCTAGTCCCTTAACTCAGAGTCTGCCGAGGGTGCAAATCGAGTAGCTCCATGCTGGCGTTGTGGAGGGAATCACAGGGCTCACCAGTGCCGCTTTATGTACGCAAGCGCTGCAGCACAAAGGGCCACTTCCAGCAAATGTGTAAGAGAAATATGACTCACTGTGTCGATGAAGAGTCTGCAGATGGCCATGAATCCAGCGCGGATTATGAAACGATAGGCAGAGAGGCAGCTCAGCCCCACGGTGAGGTATATAGCATGTTTACCTGCACCACCGAGTGTTCCTCGTTGAGGATGGAAGTCGAGATAGATGGCGTTCCAGTCTTCATGGATGTGTACATGGGGGCGAGCCAGTCAGTAATGAATCAAGAAGCCTTTGAGAGGCTATGGGATAATCGAGCTGAATGACCCAAGTTGGTCACGGTTCAGACAAAGCTGCGCACCTACACCAATGAACTTATCCCAGCCGTTGGTAGCGCAAATGTAAAGGTATGCCATGATGGCATGGTGCACGTTACCTCTGTGGATTGTTGCAGGTGATGGACCAACGCTGCTCGGCAGAAGGTGAATGAAGAAGATCCATTGGAAGTGGGAAGACTTCACCCCTCCAGCGATTGACGTCCTCCGCGGTCGGAGGCACAGCAAGCCCTCACTTGAGGGTGGACCAGGCACCAGAGAGCAGATCAGCACAGCACCTAAGGCACAGACCGCTGAGCACAACTGCGTGGAGATGATCCGGCTGAGACGATCCGAACGCACCCTCCAGGATCCAGCGGCAAGACTCCGGAGGAAGAAAATCGGATCCAAAGGCGACTTCCCAGCTTCAGTGGCAGAACGCGGGAAGAAGAGGATCACCGCAGTCGACATTGTGGATGGAGGAAAGATGGCGCCCAAACCACGAGGTGAAGCACTGAAGAAAAAGATGGCCGCGGCCAGACCACGAGGTGCAGCGCTGATGGAGCAACACGTGGCACCAAACGGAGAAGATGATTGGGGTAAAGAAAGCAGGGCTCTCTTAAAGGAGGCCTGCAACCCACTACAATTAAAGGGACAGTTCCACACACTCAAACAATGTAATAGCAACTGTAAGTTAGAGGTAAAATGTGTAGCTGATGATCAGAGTTGTGTACATGCAATAAGCAAGGAAAAGTTACGCGATCATGTAAATGTGTAAGTGATGATCAGAGTTGTGTACATGCAATCAGCGAGGAAAAGTCGCATGATCGCGATTGGAGCTACAGAGTATCCACAATAAGTAATGAAAAGTTGTGCGATGCAGGATTTCAACTACGCGCAGCCAATGCAGCGGGCAGACACCCATCGGAAGCACACAGGTCCAGTGAGCTACCCAATGCTGTAGCCTGCATCCCTGGGACCAGAGTTATTCACCAGGGAGTGTGGCCACAAGCAGTCAACACACACGAGCTGCAGAGCAAGCGATATCAGGAGGGCAAAGGCACTGGTATTGATATCCTGCCCCTGATTGGCTCCACCTCTCAGGCACCTGATGGCACCAACCGCCACGAGCCTGAAAGAGCAAACTGTGCTAAGGCGCAGTCCCCAGACCCCATCGCCACCAAGGCCATACCCGGAAATGAAGGGTCACCCGCTACAGTCCCCCCCAAAAGGGACTGGGACCAGCCAGGATCCCAAACCAAACAACGCCCAGGCCAGCGGGTCAGCAGTTCCCTGTGCACTGCTAGACGACAGCTCCTCAGGGAGCAGCAGCGACCCAGGGCACAAAGAAAGGACAGGGAGGTCACAGGCATCTGCGAACCTGTCCAACACTAGGAACCATGGCAACAGTCCCAAGAGCAGGCAACTTGAGCCAACTGGGTTCCCACTGCCATCACTGGGCACCACGCCGCCACCAGACTGCAGGGACATCATCCAGCTGTTCTGGAACTAGTTTGTCCTTATGCACCGGTCACCGCATCGATAATGTATCTCACCAGTCTAACGTACTTGTCTCACAACGGAACCACAAATGTAATTCAAACTTGTTTTTCTGAACTTGAATGTATATGAATGCAATGAGCCTCCGGCATAATCTATATGTGGGGGGGCAGGAGAATGGAATGGCCAGGGACACACACAAACAGCAACCACCAGCACTCTACTACACCAACCACTCACCCAAGATCGAAACGACCTGCCAAGAATCAACCAGATAGAGCCCAGATAGATCTAAGCCCAGAGCACAATCAATGCAGAGGCGATTTGCACTAAAGGCTTAGGGGAGAGTGATGACATGTATCCTACATGACTACTTTTGGTACTCTCACAAGGTGTGCCACCAGAGGGCACAGCAGTGGGAGACTTGTAGGTTACCTGTACAGGTGTGCCTGGCCTATTATAAAAGGCAGGCCACCAGGTGTGATCCTCACTCTGGAGTTGACAAATAAACGACTATGGTCAATGCAATTCAAGTACAACACATTGCCTCGTGGAGTCATTATTAGAGCATCCAAGGACACAACAAAGAGAACTGCCCTGTAAAAGTTGCTTAAACAAGGTGGTAAGGGGGGACCCTAGAAAAGTAAGTTAATGGTTCTTTAATTATTTAAAAAAAAATTTTAACATGGTAATTAGAGTTAAAACTGTCTTGGAAATGCTTTGTGCATTTTTATATTTTTTTTAATGAAATTTTTATTTTTATTTTTCCCCCCTCCCGAGGTCCAACCAAAGCCTTGGACTAAATTTTACTACTTACCGTCCATTCCGGTAACGGCTGCCCATGTTGCTAACTTTCAAATTACCGGCCGAGAAAACTGCCGACAATGAGTGTGCAACGCCCATTTTCTCACCGGGAGATTAGTTTTACTTATTTTAAACTTTAAAATGGAAATTCTCACCAGCTTTTTTCGCCAAACATGAGCGGTACTTCTCAGCGGGCAATCAGCCGTTGAGGGCCTTTAGGGAAAGTCTGGCCTCATATCTCTTCATACCCCTTTACTGTATCCACCTATCCAATCTAATCTTAAATGTCGACATAGTTTCTGCCTCAACCACTAACTCTGGAAGTGAATTCCACAGCCTCACAATTCCCTGTGCAATGAAGTTTCTCCTGTTCTCTGTTTTACATCTCCATCATTTAATCTTTTATTTATGGCTTTATAACAAGTTGCTAAATTATATAGGATAACATAACATTAATTTCTTGCAATAGGACACTGGAATCCCATACAAAAGACTTATACTTGCATCTGAATTTTATTGATCATTTTCTCCATTTCCAGAAATGAACTGTATTCTAATTACAGCACAGGAAAGTAATCCTGCACACTGTCAGGCGAAGAAGAGCAGTAGAGTTATCCCCAGTGTCCTGGCCGATATTTATCTCTCAATCAACATCACAAAAACAGCTTGTCTGGTCATTATCACATTGCTGTTTGTGGGAGTTTGCTGTGCGCAAATTGGTTGCTGTGTTTTCCACATTACAACAGTGACTACATTCCACTGGCTGTAAAGTGCTTTGAGACGTCCGGTGGTCATGAAAGGTGCTATATAAATGCAAGTTTTCTTATTTTTGACATCCTAGGCCAGTTGCCTTTTTGGAAAGACATTTTTCATGGTCCCAAAAGTTCTAGAACCATTTTCTTTCACACAATATTTTAATTATCCCTTTCAGTATTTATTTTTTATAACTCTCAATCTTTTGTCCTGTCACATAAAGAAATTCAACACAGTATTAATTGATTCAGTTAAGAGTTTATTCCATATATCCATAACTCTGCAGGGAGAAAACTCAAATCTCCCAGTGTCGGTTCACTTAATATTTATCTTCTTGCACTGTGCTCCTAGTCCAAGGTAAACAATATGATTACACATACGGTATCCATTCTGAAACATTCTTTAACAGTGGGATCATGTCTCCTCTCAATCTTCATTTTTCTAATGAAAAATACTTCCAACCCCAAATAATATTTAAACCTGGTGGTCCATATTGGTTCTGTGTCAGACCACTGGACTGAATTATTCATGGTGGGGGATTTTTGGGCCTCTATGCTACTGTTGGCAAATACAGATTGGCATTGGATTGGTACTTTCCAAGGAAATGCCCTGTCCTGCTAGCTAAAAGAGGAAAATATGGAAGCAGAAATGTAGCAAAAATGAAAATATAAAAAAGAATTTACAGAAGCAAGAGATGTCTGCAGAGGGTGCTTATATGGGATTTCTATTTGCAAGGAAATCGTAAAGAATGCTTATCATGCAGGTTGTGGTATATTACAGATTGTTAAAGTGGGAGACTAATATATAATGTTAAAGAAGAATGTTTGCACAAAAAGTTCCCCAGTAAACTGATCTTACTAGTTATTTTACACAGGATATTTTAAACAGGAAATTCTCACCACAACCATAGAATATTCTCATTCATTCCAGATTTGAAACAGTTGCCTTGTTGTCTGAGGCACATTTCAAACAATGTGAAATTAATCTACTCCCAAGGTGTAATCATTTCAAGGATGTTAAAATTAAGTACATGTTCAATGTTATTTGGAGAACAAATGAAACAACAAAATGTGACTAGATATTATAGTTGCTTTTCAATTTCCCAAGTATTGGTGCCTTCTTTATCATTTATCCAGTCATACAAATTGCCTCTAGTATGAGAGCCACATCCTAGCTATCCATTACCATTGGCTCACGGCTGTGGAGTAATGAAATAAGTGTGCAATGATTTGCTAAAAAAAAATTATGCTTTGGTATCTAAGAAATGCCAGGCATGTCTAATCCCAATGTAAAAAGGCTGACACAGAAAATATGTAGAATAGTGGATCACACCCACTGTTGACCTCCAGTGCTGGTCCTGCTAGAGTTGGAATTGGGCCACAATCTTAGTCTGGTCCCCAAAATGTGATCTTTATCGTTTTGATCTAACCTTTGCCAAGGTTGGAGGGGTGGGGAACGGAAATGATGGAACGGTACAACACCAACCCACCTGTTTATTGGCTGCAGAAGTAGATGTAAAATTGCATGAGGTGGTTGTGTGGCTGATTGCCCTGTTTGGGACTTCAAGGCATCTATCCAAGAGAATATCAGTGCATCATTCCTGGCGGTTGGAGCTCTGCCTGTATCTAACGTGATTAGGCTCAACACAGAAGCATAAGAAAATGGCACACTTTAAGAAGTCTGTCAAGTTAAGATTACATGACAGTATCATATATCAGATAGTAGGCTCAAGATGGAATGCCAATGAGTGTTGACTGTCAACCTCTTTCACGTTTTTTGCCTGCCTACATCAAACCCTCACACAAACCGAGACCTCTTTCTTTGTGTTTTATGCATATCCATAGTGTGCCTGTACACACCTTCAAGGTGCAATATAAAACACAAAGACTTGCCACACTCACATCTTCCAATACCTCAAGTCATTGGATTTAATGACAACCAGGCTGGCATGCAAGTTGTGCATATGTCTGCCACTGTGTATTTGCTTCTATAACTTCCAGCAACTCAAGACTACTTTTCTGTTCGTATACCAAGATGATATATTAAGAGCCCAAACCTAATTTACACAAAGGCATTCCTGATAAAACATAATTGTGGAAGGCACACCTTCTCTGACATGCTCAAGCAGCTCTGGCAGGGTCAGTGGACACCTATAATTAGTGATGGTGGATCTGTGTGATCACCTCGGGTAAACTGAAAAATGGTGAAAAAATTCAACTTCACTGTCACTTGCCAGCCAGACGATGTATACCTTTAAGACTTTCTGAAGAACAGCAAATTAATTTGGAATTGTGCCCACTTTTTACAGGCACACAGTAATGATGAACTGCTTTGGGTGCAACTATTGGGAAATACAGAGGAGGAAGAGAAAAGAAGCCCAGCCTTAATTCACATATCTTTGTAACCTTTAATGAAGCTTGCACACTCCAGCAGCCTACAGTTCTACACTACAGTATTTAACTGACTCTTGAATGATTCTAAAGTTGTTGCCTTCATGACCTTACCCGAGAGTCTATTCCAAGTATAGAATTCTTTGGGTGAAGAAATTAATTTTGATATCAGTTTTAAATTCACCTTTCACCCATTTGAACCTATGGCTCCTTGTCCTACTATAATGGTTTAGAGTGAAGTAATTCTGCAGATTTACCTTTACTATTCCACTTACTAATTTATATATTTCAATAAAGTCACTTCAGTCACTTTCTTCCATAGCTTAATCCTCTAACAATAAGGTTCAGCTTTCTAGCTCTACAGTGCATTGCCTCCAGGGTTTGAATGATTCCCTTGTGCCATTGCACAGGAGAGATTTACTCTGTGCACCAGCTGTCGCAGTTAAACCCATTCCTTATGAATATTTTATGATTTCTACACTCCAAGCTCACAGAGGAAATCTTCCCTTGGGTGACCAAAAGCAGACACACTAGATAAAACCAGGCAGTTACTTCTCTGTAATATTAGGACTGAAGTAATGGCCTGGATTTTAGTCCGGAGGCATGTTCCAAGCAGGGGGGAGGGGGCGAGGGAGTGGGGAGGGGTTTCTGTTTTGAGGCCAGGAAATCCGGAATAACATATTTCCTGAATGTCCTGCAGTTTTAACTGCAGGCCTCCTTTAAAAAAAAATGTTGTTGGTTTCCCGCCCACAGGTAACCTGATTGACAGACTGGAGGTCTGCTGGGCGAGGAAGCCTGCAGCACAAGGCCGCAGCCGAGGAGAGCAGGTAGTTGTAGCGGGGGGCTGTCCCGATCGCAGGATGTCCTGATCACAAGGGGGAGGAGGGGTCCCGACGATGGCGGATGGGGGGAAGGGGAGTTGGCTGGTGGTTGGAAGACTAGATGGTGGTCAGGAGTTCCGATGGTGGTCGGGGGAGCAGATGGTAGTTGATGGTGGTCCTATTGTAGAGGGGGTCCGATGGTGGTCAGGGGAGCAGATGGTAGTCGATGGTGGTCCTATTGTGGAGAATGGTCCGATGGTGGTCAGGGGAGCAGATGGTAGTCGATGGTGGTCTTATTGTGGAGAATGGTCCGATGGTGGTCAGGGGAGCAGATGGTAGTCGATGGTGGTCCTATTGTGGAGAGGGTCCGATGGTGGTCGGGAGGAGCAGATGGTAGTTGATGGTGGTCCTATTGTGGACGGGGTCCGATAGTGGTCGGGGGAGCAGATGGTAGTCGATGGTGGTCAACAAGGGGAGATAAGTGAGCAGATCGCATTGGGCTGGGGGGGCTTACTGGGTAGTTTATTAGGCCTGGAGGAAACACTCCTATTCCTCCTGACCCACAAGCAGAGCTGCAATGGCACTTACCTGATGGAGCCAACCCTTCTTGCCTCCAATCACCTGCCGGTTTCCCGAGGCCTGGGAAACTAAGCCGATGTGAGTTAAAAATAAAATGACTGTTAAAATGAAGGCAGGCAGCCTCATTATAATATTTAAATTACCAACCCACCCCCCCCATGAGTGGATTGGTCACCTGCTCCTCATCCCGCCTCCATTAAAATCAGAAGAGAGCGGGTTCGAAGTGGGTTGGGTGCCTATTTCAGATTTTTAACATTTTAACATCCCACCCGATCCAAACCCACCTGTTTTTGAGGTTAAAATTCCCCTCAATATCTTGAGTTACATTTACTTTGATCCAGCCTCTGATTTATATTAGAAACTCAAAAACTGTTCCAATATTTTTCACCGATCCAAAACAGCATTGTATATAATGAAACTTTGCATATGACATTTTCCTCTGCTTTGCATCTCAAGTACATCTATTATCAGGTTGCAAAGCAATGAAGAAATGAGCAGACCTCTGTCCTATTAGTGCTTCACAAGCCCTTCTTGTCATGAATCTGGTGGGGCTGCTTCATAGCACCTCAATGAAGCTTAAAAATATAAATGATATTTAAATGGGGGTTAAGTGATGTCATAGTGACTTGCAAAGTCTTTCCTCCATTTCTGCTGGTCACAGGTCAGTTGCAAGCTGCTCACATATAAAGTAAGCATTTAGTATGCTAATTATGCATTTCTAATGCTGCAAAAAACAGAGACAGATAAAAAAATGTTATGGAGCATTGCATTAATTGATTTTTGGCCATTTTGGAGATCTGTTGCAGTAGGGGAAGAAGCTGTTAAGGAGAGCTGGGCTATTTGAAACTCACAATCCTTCTTAGTAAAATGGGGTGCCATTTGGTAATCCACTACACCTCAGCTGGTGGGTGGATTGTAAAAGAAGTTCATTTCGATGACAGGAAATAGTGGTATCATTGGAGGAAGCCATTAATCTGCTATGAGTCAATAACCTTTCTGGATCTCTTGGAAGCAAGTGAAGGATTGGCTCCTGTGTGACGAGGGGATACCTGCTGCTGTCATGGCTCATGACCCTTCTGCAGCAACCTTGCACAATAGTGAAGCCCACATGTGGCCTCCACCGAGCCATCACTCAGAAGACTATTGGCATGTTGAAACAGCACTTCCAGTGCCTGGACAAGTCAGGCAGCATCCTAAAGTATAACCCAGGAATGTTTTTAGGATCATCATGGTTTTCTGTATGATGTTGCCATTGACAGAACCATGCACTTAGAGAAGCTGCAGCAAGAGGCCTCACAGGATGAGCTGGAAAATATGGCTGAGGAGCCAAAAATCAAACATTAGTGTGGTCTAAAACATTACAAATACAGGCAACTCTCGATTATCCGGGTCTCTCGGGGATTGGGCTATTCCGGGTAAATGATTTTTCGGTTAGGGTGAGTCTACATTTTAAAGTTAAAAGTTTAATAAATAAATATAATCGTTCAGGCAAGATTACATTTATAAGTTAAAACTTTAATGAATCAATACAAACAGTAACAAAAGATGGACATTAGCAGCATGCATGTAAAGGTTCTGTGCCTGGAACCCGGTGCCGGCCCTGCCCCCGTTCCCAATGTCAGCGGCGGCCACGAGAGACAGCGGCTGCAGCATCGCACACACACCAGCAAAGCAAGGGCAGAGGAGGGTGATTTTTACACTGAGTGAGAGAGAGAGTCTGTGAGAGAGAGAATGAGCAAATACAAATAAGCACAGTGTTTGGAAGGAGATTTTTTCAAATTATTTGAGGCTGTCTTTTCACTTGTTAGCAACAGAATTTTAAATCCCGTTGCAATGGTTTTCTGTTGGATCCGTGTACGGATAATCGAGAGTGGCTTGTATTCAACTTCCCCAAACCATGCCTGGTTGAAGAACCTACTTAAATCAAATGATCTGATTTTAATTTTAAAAATCCTATTTGCCTATATTATTTCTATTACTTCATTCAAATGAATGGATAATTCCAAGATTTTGAATGATGAGCATTTTCATCATACGGTTATATCTAAAAGCACACACATTTCAACATGTTATTGTAATCACTAATGTGGTTTGACATTATTCAGTGGTAGTGCTTCACCTCCATGCAGTACCTGGAGTAAATAGTAATGAACTGAAATGATTGCCGTACATTATTTACTGTCGAAACTGCAACAAAAGGTGACGAAAATAAATTGGTCTGTTCTGAATTATTTATTGACTGTGCTATTTATTATAGTTTACATAATTTTAATAAAGTTTTAATCATACAAATAATCACTGGCTATTGGTGGATTTTGCAGTTAATGTTTGAGAATTTGAACAACTTTAGCTCTAAGCAGCAGCCCACATAACCTGACACCACCTGTCCTGTCACCGATGCTGTATAATCTGATGGGCAACATCGTAAGCAACGACATCCTTATATCCTAACAATGCAATCCAAGTCCTGAGAATAGAATCACCCATTCTCCACTCTCCTACCTCATGTTCCTTCAATACTTTTTATCCAAATCCTTGGCTTTAATTGTGTTGTTCTTCCTTTTCTTTTGACACAAGCAAATGTTCCCTGCCACAAACGATGACAGCCCCTGGCACATATGAGACCACAAAAGCCATGTTTGTTTGATAAATGAAATCCAGTCTTTCACTGGAAAGTATGAATGTTGATCTGCTATCTGTCCCAGTGCAGATGTCTACTGTTTAAATTATACATCATTAATCCAGGAAACAGATAGTTATCATTTTGGTGCAAGTATTTCTCTTTTCTAATTAATCTTTAATTGTCTTTCAGCTTGTAGTATTTCCTCAGTTCCACAGAAGTGCAGAAACTATGTTTTTAATTGACAATTATAATGCCATGGTGTGTTTGTGGCAAGAGAATCATGTCAGCAATGTTGGATCATTCAAATAAGATTCATGGAAACCACATAGCAGTATTCAAATAAATAGAAGTCAAGCACATTTTCTTGGGACATATATATTATTTTGTATATGGTGATGCTAAACTTTATGTACAGCAGTCTTTCTATTTCTTCATACTTGATATTTTCAGATCATGGAGAGACATTGTAATTCAAAATGTTCTTGCTTGTAGGATCAGTCCCACTGGCATGGAATGTACAGGTGTGAGCTGGGAAATCAAGCAGAAAATCCCTTTCTTCTAATCATAATCCAATTGGCACAGCACACAATCTCCTGGCTGGCTTAAAGGTTATTAGTGTTCATCTTTTCAGTGCTTTGTTATTGTTTTTTGGCAGAGCCTTAGCTTCTGTTTTTAAAATTAATTGGTATCACAACAGGGAGAGAATGTTAGGGTGAAACAAAAATAGCCAAATGCTATCTACAAAATCATCAGTAACTTGACTGTAAACAAATAATTTGTAAGACTTCAGCAGAATAGAACTAATTGAAAAAATATTGACCATGAAAAAGGCCTTTTATGTTGCAAACCTTCAATGGGGTTCCAGTAAAAACTAGACAACTTCACGTTTGAATCTCTCCAATCAGGTTTCTGTCCCCACCACAGTACTGAAACAACCCGAACAAATGACATCCTCTGTGACTATCACATTATCCTGCTTTGTACTCTGTAATGACTCAAGAGTCTTGTTACTGTAAACTGCGTCAGGTGTAAACCTGATCTATCTTTATTCACGCCCAAAGTACCCGTGTGACATATACGCCTGTGACAGCGCACACACCCGATGACCTCTGACAGTAGCGCCCTCTGGTGGCTGGTGACCCCAGGCATCAATACATAACAACATCCCCCTTTCAAGATCTTAATCTCAGTTTTTTTACAAATTAAGATGGTCTGGGACTTTCCGCTCACGAGTTGATCGTCTCAGTTCAACTTTAGTTCTAGGCGAGCGTTCTGAGTCAGTTGTGACTGAAGACTGAGTAACAGATCTGGTGGGAGTGGTAATGACCACATCAGAGACTGAAGGTCCAGGTTCAGGAATGACAGCAGAGTCCTCTGCTGAATGAATATGGGTTAATTGGTCACTGACTGCATCTTCCTCAAATGGTTCCAGTTCATCCGTGTACCACAGTTTTACCTGGTCAACGTGTTTCCTTCATGTTTGCCCATTCTTGAGCACGACAATAAACACTCTGTTATGCTCCTTGGCTGTAACAGTACCTGCGATCCACTTTGGACCTTGACCATAGTCCAGTGCATAAACTGGATCGTTAACAGAAATATCATGTGACACAGCAGCACGATCATGATACCATTGCTGACTTTGATGTCTGTTTTCAACACGATCATTCAAGTCAGAATGAACAAGACAAAGCTTGGTCTTGAGATTTCTCTTCATCAGTCGTTCAGCAGGGGAAACCCCAGTAAGCATATGAGGTCGTGTCCTGTAACTGAGCAATATACAGGACAAATGAGTCTGCAGTGAACCCTGAGTTACACATTTCATATTTGCTTGATCGTTTGAACAGCACGCTCTGCTTGACCATTAGAAGCAGGTTTGAATGGAGCTGACCTCACATGTCTAATACCATTGAGCTTTATGAACTCCTGAAACTCAAGACTTGTGAAACAAGATCCGATGTCGCTCACAACAATGTCAGGTAAGCCATGAGAAGCAAACATGACACGAAGGCTCTCAATAGTGGCTGTAGATGTACTGGATGACATAATGATACACTCTATCCACTTTGAATATGCATCCACCACAACAAAAACATTTTTCCCAGGAAAGGACCTGCAAAATCAATGTGGATCCTCAACCATGGTTTAGATGGCCATGACCAAAGACTCAGTGGAGATTCCGCTGGTACTTTATTTAGTTGCATGGAAGTATTGCACTGATGTACACATGATTCCAGATCAGAGTCAATTCCAGGCCACCATACATGAGACCTAGCAATGGCTTGCATCATGACAATACCAGGATGAGTGCTATGTAGTTCACGTACAAATTTTTCTCTACCTTTCTTAGGCATGATGACATGATTACCCCACAGTAAACAATTTTTGCGACGGTTGTAAGGCTTGGTCTCATCATACATCTCGGTTGTAAGGCTTGGTCTCAGCATACATCTCCATAGGTATTGCAGACCAATCACCACTGAGGACACAACGTTTCACAACCGATAAGATAGGGTCATGGCTGGTCCAGATCCTAACTTGTTGAGCAGTGACAGGAGTTCCTTCACTCCCAAAAGCATCCATTACTAGAAACGTAGAAACATAGAAAATAGGAAGGCAATTTGGCCCTTCAAGTCTACACCACCATTCAATAAGATCATGGCTGATCATTCACCTCAGTACCCCTTTCCTGCTTTCTCTCCATACCCCTTGATCCCTTTAACTGTAAGGGCCATTTCTAACTCCCTCTTGAATATATCCAATGAACTGGCATCAACAACTCTCTGCGGCAGGGAATTCCACAGGTTAACAATTCTCTGAGTGAAGAAGTTTCTCCTCATCTCAGTTCTAAATGGCCTACCCCTTATCCTTAGACTGTGTCCCCTGGTTCTGGACTTCCCCAACATTGGGAACATTCTTCCTGCATCTAACCTGTCCAGTCCCATCAGAATTTTATATGTTTCTATGAGATCCCCTCTCATCCTTCTAAATTCCAGTGAGTACAGGCCCAGTCGATCCAGTCTCTCCTCATAGGTCAGTCCTGCCATCCGGGAATCAGTCTGGTGAACCTTCGCTGCACTCCCTCAATAGCAAGAATGTCCTTCCTCAGATTAGGAGACCAAAACTGTACACAATATTCCAGGTGCGGCCTCACTAAGGCCCTGTACAACTGCAGTAAGACTTCCCTGCTCCTATACTCAAATCCCCTAGCTATGAAGGCCAACATACCATTTGCCTTCTTAAACACCTGCTGTACCTGCATGCCAACTTTCAATGACTGATGTACCATGACACCCAGGTCTCATTGCACCTCCCCTTTTCCTAATCTGCCACCATTCAGGTTATATTCTGCCTTCGTGTTTTTATCACCAAAATGGATAACCTCACATTCATCCACATTATACTGCATCTGCCACACGTTTGCCCACTCACCTAACCTGTCCAAGTCACCCTGCAGCCTTTTAGTGTCCTCCTCACAGCTCACACCACCACTCAGCTTAATGTCAACGCCCACCTCTGAATATCGGACGATGCATTGGTATTAATACCTTTGTTTTCAGAAAACAATGAAATGAGTGGCTTGTGATCCGTTTCGAGTTCAAAACAGGTACTGATGCATCTTTTTTACTCCATACCACACAGGCCAAAGCTTCTTTTTCTACCATGCTGTAAGCTCTTTCCACTTTTAATAAACTTCTCGAAGCATACGCAACATGTTGTAGCTTACCTGACTCATTTGCTTGTTGGAGTACACAATCAACCCCATATGATGAAGCATCACAGGCCAATACAAGACGCTTACACGGATCATAATGAACAAGCAATTTGTTTGAACAGAGCAGATTCTTAGCTTTCTCAAAGGCTCGATCTTGAGACACACCCCAGGCCTAGTTGTCGCCTTTTCTGAGTAGCATGTGCAGTGGCTCTAATAAAGTGCTCAATCTGCGTAAGAAATTACCAAAGTAATTGAGTAGCCCAAGGAACGAATGCAGCTCTGTCACATTTTGAGAACTGGGTGCATTTATTGATGGCCTTAGTTTTCGAATCAGTAGGCTTGATGCCATTAGCAGAAATCTTCCTCCCCAGGAATTCAACTTCAGTTGCCATGAAGACACACTTTGAAGGTTTCAGCCTGAGTCCCACTTTGTTCAGACGATGTAGGACTTCTTCAAGATTGTTCAGATGTTCAGCAGTGCCACGACCTGTGACAAAAATGTTATCTTTAAACACGACAGTTCTAGGAATGGACTTCAGTAGACTCTCCATGTTCCTCTGAAATATGGCTGCAGCCCAATGAATTCCAAAAGGACAGCTGTTGTAGACAAACAGTCCTTTATGGGTGTTGATGCAGGTGAGTTTCTTCGAAGTGCCAACAAGCTCCTGTGTCATATAGGTCGATGCGAGTGTAGCATGGCGAATAGGTCATCAGCTTTCAGTAACAGATACTGATCCTATTTCAAAAATCGGTTAATCGTAACCTTATAGTCTCCACAAATCCTCACCGTGCCATCACTCTTCAACACAGGAACAATAGGACTGGCCCACTCGTTAAACTCGATCGGTGATATGACCCTTTCACTTTGGAATCTGTCAAGCTCAATTTCAATCTGCTCCCTCATCATATAAGGGACAGACTGAGCTTTGTGATCGACAGGCCTTGCATCAGAATCCAGGTGAAGCTGCACCTTGGCTCCAGTAAAATTGCCAATGCCCAATTCAAACAAAGAAGGAAACTTCTTCAACACTTGAGCACACGAAGAGTCATCCACTGAGGACAACGCTTTGACGTCATTCCAGTTCAGCTTGATTTTCTCGAGCCAATTTTTGCCGAACAGTATTGGACCATTACCTGGGATGATCCATAATGGTAGATCTTGAATCACATCATCATATGACGCCTTGACTACTGAACTGCCAATCACCGATATGAGTTCCTTAGTGTAAGTATGCAACTTGGCATTGACTGGACTCAACTTAGGCTTCACAGCTTGTCAAATGTCCTTTGGCTCATTATTGACTGACTCACACCCGTGTCCAGCTCCATTGATACAGGCACGCCATTCAGCTTCACATTAACGATTATCGGCTGGCTCTTTGCCAAGAACAAATACAGACCATGCACTTCTTCCTCGGTTGTGTATCCGGGCTAGCACTGGACTGGTCATCATCAACAATGTGATGAACTGCAGCACGCTTGCTCAGTTGTGGGCACATTTTCTGAAGCTGCCCCACTTTCGAACAGCTATTACAGGAGTATTGTTTAAACTGACACCGATGAGACCGATGATTGCCCCCACAACGCCAATAGGGTGAAATTAGATTCGTACCAGTTGGCGGACTCTGAGCAGCTACAGGTTTCACATAAACAGTCGAGTAGGCCCTGCCATAAGCAGCTCTGCCAGAAGACGACACAATCTTGTTTACAGTACCTGCCATGGAGCTCCGACTCTTCAATGATATCTGCCTCAAATTATCATCATTTGTCATGCATGCCTGGGCAGTCGCGATGGCCTTTTTCAAATCCAGTTTCTCTTCGGCCAATAACTTCCGAAGAATCACATCGTGGTTGATGCCTGTTATGAAGAAATCTCTCAACATGTCTTCCAACATGTTCCCGAACTTACACGACTCAGCAAGATGTTGTAGGTCAGCGACGAATCCCGACACATCCTGGCCCTCAGCACGAACATGGGTAGAGAAGCGATAGCGCGAGATGATGATCCCCTCTTTTGGCTTAGGATGGTCACACACCAAAACACACAAATCCTCGTACTCTTTGTCCGTTGGACGTAAAGGCGAGAGAAGGTTCTTCATGAGGCAGTAAACTTTCTGACCACAAAAGTTGAGGAAACCCGCCCTGCGCCAAACTGTGTCAGCCTCTCCGTCCATTTTGTTGGCCACAAAATATTGATCCAGGCGGTCAACGAAATCCGCCCAATCCTTGCCATCCACAAAGTCATAAAGAATTCCAATAGTGCCCATTGTACATTGTTAATTTACCTGATCGCTAAATGTAATGACTCAAGAGTCTTGTTGCTGTAAACAACATGAGGTGTAAAGCTGATCCATCTTTATTCATGCAAAGTTACCCGTGTGACATAGTACCCATGCTTGTATCTACCCGTGACCACGCACATGCATATACAGCCCGATGACCTCCGACAGTAGCGTCCTCTGGTGTCTGGTGAGCCCAGGCATCAATTCATAACATACTCCTCAACACTTAGAAACATAGAAACATAGAAAATAGGTGCGGGAGAAGGCCATTCGGCCCTTCGAGCCTGCACCATCATTCAATAAGATCATGGCTCATCATTCCCTCAGTACCCCTTTCCTGCTTTCTCTCCATACTCCTTGATCCACTTAGCCATCAGGGCCATATCTAACTCCCTCTTGAATATATCCAATGAACTGATATCAACAACTCTCTGTGGCAGGGAATTCCACAGGTTAACAACTCTCCAAGTGAAGAAGTTTCTCCTCATCTCAGTCCTAAATGGCCTACCCCTTATCCTAAGAAGGTGTCCCCTGGTTCTGGACTTCCCCAACGTCGGGAACATTCTACCCGCATCTAACCAGTCCCGTCCCGTCAGAATCTTATGTTTCTATGAGATCCCCTCTCATCCTTCTAAACTCCAATGTATAAAGGTCCAATTGATCCAGTCTCTCCTCATATGTCAGTCCTGCCATCCCGGGAATCAGTCTGGTGAACCTTCGCTGCACTCCCTCAATAGCAAGAACGTCCTTCCTCAGATTAGGAGACCAAAACTGAACACAATATTCCAGGTGAGGCCTCACCAAGGCCCTGTACAACTGCAATAAGACCTCGCTGCTCCTATACTCAAATCCCCTAGACCAACATACCATTTGCCTTCTTCATCGCCTGCTATACCTGTATGCCAACTTTCAATGACTGATGAAGCATGACATCCAGGTCTCGTTGCACCTCCCCTTTTCCTAATCTGCCGCCATTCAGATAATATTCTGTCTTCGCGTTTTTGCTCCCAAAGTGGATAACCTCACATTTATCCACATTATACTGCATCTGCCATGCATTTACCCATTCACCTAACCTGTCCAAGTCACCCTCCAGCCTCCTTGTCATGTATTTCACCATTTTACAATGACAATAGTTATGTAACTGTAACTCATGCACACTTTACCTGTACCCTTGAAATGCACACCCTGACCACAGGGGGTGAGCTTACGGGAGACACTCCTCACCTGGGTTTCCAGGTATAAAAGGGGAGGTCCCACCCAGGGTCAAGACTCCTTGGTTCTGGGAATAAAGTGAAGGTCACAGAGTGACCGTGTCTGATATATACATGCCTCATGTGAGTTTGTAACAAGGTGCAGAGACACTATATTTGGCGACGAGAAACAGGAATCACCGAACCACGAGGATGTCCACCGGTGGCACAGAGGAACACTACTGTGTGGGTGAGGACTGGGACGACTTTGTGGAAAGACTCCAGCAGAGCTTTGTCACAAAGGACTGGCTGGAAGAGACAGCGGCTGACAAGCGGAAGGCGCATCTACTGACCAGCTGGGATCCACAGACGTATGCGCTGATGAAAGATCTGCTCGCATCCCAAAAGCCAGCGGACAAATCCTTCGAAGAGCTCAGCCAGCTGATCAGTGAGCATCTCAAGCCGGCAAGTGGCGTACACATGGCCTGGCACTGGTTCTACTCTCACCGGCGTCGGTAGTGTCAAAACGTCTTGGACTTCGTGGTGGAACTGCGGCGTTTGGCCAGTCTCTGTAAGTTCTCCAATGCCTGCAGGAGGGAGATGTTAAGGGACTTTTTCATCGAGGGTATTAATCATGCGGCATTTTCAGGAAGCTCATAAAGACTAAGGACTTGACTTTAGAAGGGGCGGCGTTGATAGCTCAGACCTTTATGGAAGGGGAAGAGGAGTTGGCGAGCTGAGATGAATTGTAAATGGGGGGATGTGCACGCCATTTCGTCCGTGGAGCGAAGTTCATGCTCGCAGGTATTGCAAAAATTCGAGTCACTCTTTCAACCCGGTGTCGGAACGTTCAAGGGCACTAAAGTAGTGACACGCATCACTCCGGTCGCCAGACCAGTGCACCACGAAGCCAGAGCGGTGCCGTATGTGATGCATGAGAAAATTGAAAGTGCACTGGACAGGCTGCTCAGAGAGGGCATAATTTCGGCCATTGAATTCAGCGACTGGGCAAGTCCCATCGTTCCCGTCCTCAAAGCAGATGGCTCGGTTAGGATTTGTGGCGACTACAAAGCCACCATCAACCGAGTGTCGCTGCAAGACCAATACCCGCTTCCGAGAGCGGAGGACCTCTTTGCCACGCTGGCAGGTGGAAAGCTGTTCACGAAGCTGGACCTCACTTCGGCCTACATGACTCAGGAACTGGCTGAAGATTCCAAGCTTCTGACCACCATCACGACGCACAAAGGATTATTTGTCTACAACAGGTGTCCGTTTGGCATTCATTCGGCAGTGGCTATCTTTCAGTGAAACATGGAAAGCTTGCTCAAGTCCATCCCTGGAACTATCGTATTCCAAGTCGACATCCTTATAACGGGTCGAGTCACCAAGGAACATCTCCGCAGCCTGGAGGAGGTGCTACGCCAATTGGATCGGGTTGGCTTCCGGCTGAAAAAGGCCAAGTGCGTGTTTTTGGCCCCAGAGGTCGAGTTCCTGGGCAGGAGGGTTGCTGCAAACTGGTTTTAACATGCGATGCGTCGTCCTACGGGGTTGGGTGTGTGTTGCAGCAGGGTAACAATGACGGCCGACTCCAACCGGAGGCTTACGCCTCCAGGTCGCTCTCCCAGGCAGGGCGTGGATACGGCATGGTCGAGAAGGAGGCACTCGCGTGTGTGTACGGTGTGAAAAAGATGCACCAGTATAGATAGACAGCTGGAGCTAGAGACATTAACATCCCTGTTGTCCGACACCAAGGCTTTCAACGCTAATGCGTCAGTTCGCATACAGCGATGGGCCCTCACGCTGGCTGCGTATGACTATACCATATGGCACTGGCCAGGCACCGAAAATTGCGCTGACGCACTCAGCAGGCTCCCACTGGCCACCACTGAGAGGGCGTCGGAGCAGAGCGCCGAGATGGTCATGGCCGTTGAGGCTTTTGACACTGCGGGCTCCCCCATCACAGCCCAACAGATCAAACTCTGGACCAACAGAGACCCCCTCCTATCCATGATAAAGAAATGTGTCCTGACTGGGAATTGGGTGCCCGCACACAGGGCGTGCCCCGAGGAAGTCAGGCTGCTTCAGAGACGGATGGATGAACTCTCCATCAAAGCCGACTGCCTGTTATGGGGTAGCTGGGTAGTTTTGACCCAGAAAGGAAGGGAAGCATTCATCTGGGAACTCCACAGCAAGCACCTTGGCATCGTGTTAATGAAGGCCATTGCCCGGTCACATGTATGGTGGCCGGGGATTGACTCAGACCTGGAACACAGGGATCGCAGGTGCATGACGTGTGCCCAGCTGGGCAATGCTCCCAGGGAGGCTCCACTCAGCCCGTGGCCCTGGCCCAACAGGCCAAGGTCACGCATTCATGTAGAATATGCGGGCCCGTTCATGGGGAAAATGTTCCTGATCATTGTCGATGCATACTCGAAGTGGATCGAGTGCATCACATTGAACTCATGCACGACATCCATCACTGTGGAGAGTCTGCATACGGTTTTCGCGACCCATGGCTTGCCGGACATCCTGGTCAGCGACAATGGCCCGTGTTTTACCAGCCATGAATTCCAGGAGTTTATGTCAGGCAATGGAATCAAGCACGTCCGGACAGCGCCGTTAAAGCCGGCTTCCAGTGGCCAGGCGGAACAGGCCGTCCAAGTCATAAAGCACGGCATGCTACGCATCCAAGGACCCTCCCTTCAGTATCGCCTATCACGCCTCCTGCTGGCCTACAGCTCCCGGCCGCACTCACTCACGGGAGTCCCACCAGCGGAACTCCTCATGAAATGCATGCTCAAGACACGGCTGTCCCTCATTCACCCAGACCTGGCAGACATTGTTGAGGGCAAGCGCCAGTCCCAAACCGAGCTCCATGATTGAGGCTCAAGGGCGAGGTATCGAGAACTAGATGACCCCGGTATTTGTTCTTAACCATGCTTTGGGACCCAAATGGCTTGAAGGCACTGTAGTCGGCAAAGAAGATAACAGGGTCATGATGGTCAGACTAAACAATGGGCGGATATGCCGCAAACACTTGGACCAAGCAAAGACAAGGTTCAGCATAGACACGGAGGAACCAGAAGAAGAGCATGATGAGATAGCACCCACACCACTGCCAGCGTACGAGCAACAAAGACAGCCCCCAGCATGCACAGTCCTGGCGGCCAGCCCGGACAGGCCAGAATCACCTCAAGTGACATAGACGCGTGCTGAGCCTCAGCCACCAGAGCCACAACTGCAGCGCTCCACGAAAGAGCGTCGACCACCCGATAGACAACCTCTGAAACTAAAAGACTCAAGGGGAGAGGTGATGTCATGTATTTCACCATCTTGCAATGACAAGAGTTATGTAACTGTAACTCATGCACACTGTACCTGTACACTTGAAATGCACACCCTGACCACAGGGGGTGAGCTTGCGGGAGACACTCCTCACATGGGTTTCCAGGTATAAAATGGGAGGTCCCATCCAGGGTCAGGAATCCTTGGTCCTGGGAATAAAGTGAAGGTCACAGAGTGACCGTGTCTGATATACACATGCCTCGTGTGAGTTTGCAACAAGGTGCAGAGACACTACACTCATAGGTCCACCTCACAGCTTACACCGCCACCCAGTTTAGTGTCATCTGCAAACTTGGAGATATTACACTCAATTCCTTCATCCAAATCATTGATGTATATTGTAAAGAGCTGGGATCCCAGCACTGAGCCCTGCAGCACTCTACTAGTCACTGCCTGCCATTCTGAAAAGGACCTGTTTATCCCGACTCTCTGCTTTCTGTCTGCCAACCAGTTCTCTATCCACCTCAGTATATTACCCCAATACCATGTGCTTTGATTTTGCATACCAATCTCTTGTGCAAAAGCCTTTTGAAAGTCCAAATACACCACATCCACTGGTTCTCCCTTGTCCACTCTACTCGTTACATCCTCAAAAAATTCCAGAAGATTTGTCAAGCATGATTTCCCTTTCATTAATCCATGCTGACCGATCCTGTCACTGCTTTCCAAATGCGCTGCTATTTCATCCTTAATAATTGATTCCAACATTTTCCCCACTACTGATGCCAGGCTAACTGGTCTATAATGACCCGGTTTCTCTCTCCCTCCCTTTTTCAAAAGTGGTGTTACATTAGCTACCCTCCAGTCCATAGGAACTGATCCAGAGTCGATAGACTGTTGGAAAATGATCACCAATGCATCCACTATTTCTAGGGCCACTTCCTTAAGTACTCTGGGATGCAGACTATCAGGCCCCAGGGATTTATTGGCCTTCAATCCCATCAATTTCCCAACACAATTTCCCGCCTAATAAGGATTTCCTTCAGTTCCTCCTTTTCACTAGACCCTCGGTTCCCTAGTACTTCCGGAAAGTTATTTGTGTCTTCCTTCGTGAAGACAGAACCAAAGTATTTGTTCAATTGGTCTGCCATTTCTTTGTTCCCCATTATAAATTCACCTGAATCTGAATGCAAGGGACCTACGTTTGTCTTCACTAATCTTTTTCTCTTCACATATCTATAGAAACTTTTGCAGTCAGTTTTTATGCTCCCGGCAAGCTTCTTCTCGTATTCTATTTCCCCTCTCTAAATTAAATCCTTTGTCCTCCTCTACTGAATTCTAAATTTCTCCCAGTCCTCAGGTTTGTTGCTTTTTCTGGCCAATGTATATGCCTCTTCCTTGGATTTAACACTATCCTTAATTTCCCTTGTTAGCCACAGTTGAGCCACCTTCCCAGTTTTATTTTTACTCCAGACAGGGATGTACAATTGCTGAAGTTCACCCATGTGATCTTTAAATGTTTGCCATTGCCTAGCCACCGTCAACCCTTTAAATATCATTTGCCAGTCTATTCTAGCCAATTCACGCCTCAAACCATCGAAGTTACCTTTCCTTAAGTTCAGGATCCTAGTTTCTGAATTAACTGTGTCACGCTCCATCTTAATAAAGAATTCTACCATGTTATGGTCACTCTTCCCCAAGGGGCCTCGCACAACAAGATTTCTAATTAATCCCTTCTCATTACACATCACCCAGTCGAGGATGGCCAGCTCCTTAGTTGGTTCCTTGACATATTGGTCTAGAAAACCATCCCTAATACACTCCAGGAAATCCTCCTCCACCGTATTGCTACCAGTTTGGTTCGGCCAATCTATAGAAACATAGAAACATAGAAAATAGGTGCAGGAGTAGGCCATTCGGCCCTTCTAGCTTGCACCGCCATTCAATGAGTTCATGGCTGAACATTCAACTTCAGTACCCCATTCCTGCTTTCTCGCCATACCCCTTGGTCCCCCTAGTAGTAAGGACCTCATCTAACTCCTTTTTGAATATATTTAGTGAATTGGCCTCAACAACTTTCTGTGGTAGAGAATTCCACAGGTTCACCACTCTCTGGGTGAAGAAGTTCCTCCGCATCTCGGTCCTAAATGGCTTACCCCTTATCCTTAGACTGTGACCTCTGGTTCTGGACTTCCCCAACATTGGGAACATTCTTCCTGCATCTAACCTGTCTAACCCCGTCAGAATTTTATATGTTTCTATGAGGTCCCCTCTCATTCTTCTGAACTCCAGTGAATACAAGCCCAGTTGATCCAGTCTTTCTTGATAGGTCAGTCCCGCCATCCCGGGAATCAGTCTGGTGAACCTTCGCTGCACTCCCTCAATAACAAGAATGTCCTTCCTCAGGTTAGGAGACCAAAACTGTACACAATACTCCAGGTGTGGCCTCACCAATGCCCTGTACAACTGTAGCAACACCTCCCTGCCCCTGTACTCAAATCTCCTTGCTATGAAGGCCAACATGCCATTTGCTTTCTTAACCGCCTGCTGCACCTGCATGCCAACCTTCAATGACTGATGTACCATGACACCCAGGTCTCTTTGCACCTCCCCTTTTCCTAATCTGTCACCATTCAGATAATAGTCTGTCTCTCTGTTTTTACCACCAAAGTGGATAACCTCACATTTATCCACATTATACTTCATCTGCCATGCATTTGCCCACTCACCTAACCTATCCAAGTCGCTCTGCAGCCTCACAGCATCCTCCTCGCAGCTCACACTGCCACCCAACTTAGTGTCATCCGCAAATTTGGAGATACTACATTTAATCCCCTCATCTAAATCATTAATGCACAGTGTAAACAGCTGGGGCCCCAGCACAGAACCTTGCGGTACCCCACTAGTCACTGCCTGCCATTCTGAAAAGTACCCATTTACTCCTACTCTTTGCTTCCTGTCTGACAACCAGTTCTCAATCCATGTCAGTACACTACCCCCAATCCCATGTGCTCTAACTTTGCACATCAATCTCTTGTGTGGGACCTTGTCGAACGCCTTCTGAAAGTCCAAATATACCACATCAACTGGTTCTCCCTTATCCACTCTATTGGAAACATCCTCAAAAAATTCCAGAAGATTTGTCAAGCATGATTTCCCTTTCACAAATCCATGCTGACTTGGACCTATCATGTCACCTCTTTCCAAATGCACTGCTATGACATCCTTAATAATTGATTCCATCATTTTACCCACTACCGATGTCAGGCTGACCGGTCTATAATTCCCTGTTTTCTCTCTCCCTCCTTTTTTAAAAAGTGGGGTTACATTGGCTACCCTCCACTCCATAGGAACTGATCCAGAGTCTATGGAATGTTGGAAAATGACTGTCAACGCATCCACTATTTCCAAGGCCACCTCCTTAAGTACTCTGGGATGCAGTCCATCAGGCCCTGGGGATTTATCGGCCTTCAATCCCATCAATTTCCCCAACACAATTTCCCGGCTAATAAGGATTTCCCTCAGTTCCTCCTCCTTACTAGACCCCCCGACCCCTTTTATAACCGGAAGGTTGTTCATGTCCTCCTTCGTGAATACCGAACCAAAGTACTTGTTCAATTGGTCCGCCATTTCTTTGTTCCCCGTTATGACTTCCCCTGATTCTGACTGCAGAGGACCTACGTTTGTCTTTACTAACCTTTTTCTCTTTACATATCTATAGAAACTTTTGCAATCCGTCTTAATGTTCCCTGCAAGCTTCTTCTCATACTCCATTTTCCCTGCCCTAATCAAACCCTTTGTCCTCCTCTGCTGAGTTCTAAATTTCTCCCAGTCCCCAGGTTCGCTGCTATTTCTGGCCAATTTGTATGCCACTTCCTTGGCTTTAATACTATCCCTGATTTCCCTTGATAGCCACGGTTGAGCCACCTTCCCTTTTTTATTTTTATGCCAGACAGGAATGTACAATTGTTGTAGTTCATCCATGCGGTCTCTAAATGTCTGCCATTGCCCATCCACAGTCAACCCCTTAAGTATCATTCGCCAATCCATCCCAGCCAATTCACGCCTCATACCTTCAAAGTTAGCCTTCTTTAAGTTCTGGACCATGGTCTCTGAATTAACTGTTTCATTCTCCATCCCAATGCAGAATTCCACCATATTATGGTCACTCTTCCCCAAGGGGCCTCGCACAACGAGATTGCTAATTAATCCTCTCTCATTACATAACACCCAGTCTAAGATGGCCTCCCCCCTAGTTGGTTCCTCGACATATTGGTCTAAAAAACCATCCCTTATGCACTCCAGAAAATCCTCCTCCACCGTATTGCTTCCAGTTTGGTTAGCCCAATCTATGTGCATATTAAAGTCACCCATTATAACTGCTGCACCTTTATTGCACGCACCCCTAATTTCCTGTTTGATGCCCTCCCCAACATCACTACTACTGTTTGGAGATCTGTACACAACTCCCACTAACGTTTTTTGCCCTTTGGTGTTCTGCAGCTCTACCCATATAGATTCCACATCATCCAAGCTAATGTCCTTCCTAACTATTGCCTTAATCTCCTCCTTAACCAGCAATGCTACCCCACCTCCTTTTCCTTTTATTCTATCCTTCCTGAATGTTGAATACCCCTGGATGTTGAGTTCCCAGCCCTGATCATCCTGGAGCCACGTCTCCGTAATCCCAATCACATCATATTTGTTAACATCTATTTGCACAATTAATTCATCCACTTTATTGCGGATACTCCTTGCATTAAGACACAAAGCCTTTAGGCTTGTTTTTTTAACACCCTCATTCCTTTTAGAATTTTGCTGTACAATGGCCCTTTTTGTTCTTTGCCTTGGGTTTCTCTGCCCTCCACTTTTCCTCATCTCCTTTCTGTCTTTTGTTTTTGCCTCCTTTTTGTTTCCCTCTATCTCCCTGCATTGGTTCCCATCCCCCTGCCATATTAGTTTAACTCCTCCCCAACAGCACTAGCAAACACTCCCCCGAGGACATTGGTTCCGATTCTGCCCAGGTGCAGACCGTCCGGATTGTACTGGTCCCACCTCCCCCAGAACCGGTTCCAATGCCCCAGGAATTTGAATCCCTCCCTGCTGCACCATTGCTCAAGCCACGTATTCATCTGAGCTATCCTGCGATTCCTACTCTGACTAGCACGTGGCACTGGTAGCAATCCCGAGATTACTACTTTTGAGGTCCTACTTTTTAATTTAGCTCCTAGCTCCTTAAATTCATTTTGTAGGAACTCATCCCTTTTTTTACCTATGTCATTGGTACCAACGTGCACCACGACAACTGGCTGTTCTCCCTCCCTTTTTAGAATGTCCTGCACCCGCTCCGAGACATCCTTGACAACATACCATCCTGGAGTCTCGGTTGCGGCCGCAGAAACGCCTATCTATTCCCCTTACAATTGAATCCCCTATCACTATTGCTCACCCACTCTTTTTCCTGCCCTCCTGTGCAACAGAGCCAGCCACGGTGCCATATGTAGATTAAAGTCACCTATGATAACTGCTGTACCTTTATTGCATGCATCCCTAATTTCTTGTTTGATGCTGTCCCCAACCTTACTCCTACTGTTTGGTGGTCTGTACACAACTCCCACTAGCGTTTTCTGCCCCTTGGTATTCCGTAGCTCCACCCATACCGATTCCACATCATCCAAGCTAAAATATTTCTTACTATTGCATTAATTTCCTCTTTAACCAGCAATGCCACCCTGCCTCCTTTTCCTTTCTGTCTATCCTTCCTAAATGTTGAATACCCCTGGATGTTGAGTTCCCAGCCTTGGTCACCCTGGAGCCATGTCTCCGTGATGCCAATTACATCATACCCGTTAACTGCTATCTGCGCAGTTAATTTGTCCACCTTATTCCGAATACTCCTCGCATTGAGGCACAGAGCCTTCAGGCTTGTCTTTCTCACACATTCTACACCCTTTGGCACATTGACATTGACCACGTCACCCTCCATTGCGAGCTTAGTGGGATTGCCCTCATTTGGAGCCACTCTTTCCTATCCAATCATAGCCAAAGTGTCTCCAGCAATGGCTTCTCTTCCTTCCCCCATACCATTATCTCTGGAGTCCCCCAAGGATATAGGCCCCTCCTCTTCTTCATCCCTACACTGCCCCTTGGGGACACCATCCACAAACATGGGATCAGCTTCACCATTTATTCTGACAACACCCACCTCTCCACCACCTCTCTCCACCACTCAACTGCCTCTGTGTTGCCAGACTGCTAACTGCCATCCAGTCTTGAATAAGCCATAATTTCCTCCAGTTAAACACTGGGAAGAATGAAAGCAACATCTTTGGTGCCTCGACATCAATTCTATCCCCCTGAACTAGACTGCTCACAAAAGCAAAATACTGCGGATGCTGGAATCTGAAATAAAAACAGAAAATGCTGGAAATCTCAGCGGGTCAGGCAGCAGCTGTGCTCTTTTCGAACACTCTCCAGTTCTGATGAAGGGTTGTCGACCTGAAATGTTCTCTGCTTTTCTCTCCACAGATGCTGCCTGACCCGCTGAGATTTCCAGCATTTTCTGTTTTTATTTCAGATTGCTCACAATCTTGGTATCCTGTTTGACCCTGAGTTCTCACCCCATATACAATCTATCACAAATACTGTCTACTTTCACATCTGTAACATTTCCTGCCTCTGCCAGATCTCAGCCCATCTGCCACTGAAAACCTCATCTCTGTCTTTGTCACCACCACTTGACTATTTTAGTGCTCTTCTGATCAGCTTCCCATTCTTCACCCATTGTAAATTCAGCTTATGCAAAACTCTGCTGCCCATATCCTATCATGCATCAAGTCCTACTCACCTATCACTCCTGCCCTTGGTGACATACATTGGCTCCCAGTACTCCATTACCTCCAATTTAAAATTCTCAATGCCATGTTTAAATCCCTTCATGGCCTTGCCCCTCCTTATCACTGTAACCGCCTATCACCCTACCAATTTCTCCATTCCTCGGACGCGACCCTTTTGTGCATCCCACTCCTTTTTCCCCATCATTGGTAGCCATGCCTTAGTCATCTAGAACACATGCTCACCTCCTGACCCCCTTAAAACCGCTCTACTATCTATAAGACTTATGTCAGGAATCCTCACTACTCACTTGAGTGGGTACAGCTGTAACAACACTCAAGAAGCTCAACACGATCCAGGACAAAGCAATTGACATGATTGGTGCCCCTGCCTCTGGATTCCATTACCACCCCCTTCGCCACCAACGCATTGTAGCTGCAATATATATGACCTACAGGATGCACTGCAATGACTCGCCAAGGTTACTTTTACTGCACCACCCTCCTCTGTGACCTCTGTTACCAAGCAAAAAAGCAATGTTTGGCAACACCATTACTTTCAAGTTCCCTGCCAAGTCACACACCATCCTGATTTAGACATACATCATTATTCCTTCATCGACACAGTCAGAATCTTGGAATTGCCTTACTAACACCATTGTGGAAGCACTATCACAACAAGGACTGCACTGATTCAAGAAGAAATTCCACCACCACCTTCTCAGTAGGATGGGTAAATAAATGTGGCCTTCCCCGTGTCACCCACATCCCAGAAACAAAATAAAACATCAGAGTCAGATAGCCCACAGCTGCCATTATGCTGCTAACAATATTTGCAAACCTTGGTACACATGCTTGGCAGTGACCAAGGGAATCTATCTCTGGAGGCTAAATGTTAGCACTGAGCTAGTTGCAGGGCTGAGTCATCTGCTGCCAGAAGAACTGTAATCCTTATTTACCATAACGACAAAAAGCAAAATATTGCATATGCTGGAAATCTGTAACAGAAAATGCTATAAGGGCACAGAAAGCCAGGCAGCATTTGCAGAGAGAACAGACAAGTCGATGTTTTGGATTTGCTGACCCTTTGTTAAAACTGAAAAATATTTACCTTAAGAATACCAATAGTAGTGGCAGTCCAGGCCACCAGTGCTCTCAAATGTTCTGTCTTTGCCTCCTTTATGGTTGTCACAGGGATCAGTTAATATGTTGCCCCCACATGTATTTACATGTTTTTACATGTTACTGCAGATAGTTCTCTTATGCTGAGGTCATAGTTGTAAATGAGTTCTCGTTCCCTGAGCCACAATGAAACTTCATACGTCTCATATCTGGTAAAGTAGCATCGTATAGGGGTTAAACTGAAAATGTTGTTACTATAAAAGCTTATTGGATATGATATGACCCCATTCTCATACTTGGATAATGAAATAATACACATTCTATCAGATTGTAACTTAGGCTATTAATTAGCAATCAGAATTATTAAAAGTTAAAGTTAAACAGTAGTATAAAGTCAATGCACATACATTTTGTTGGAACTGCAAATTAGCAATAGATGCAACACTTCACTATCTGTCTTAACAATACTAAACCTGGACCAATGTGCATAACATAAAACCTATATTTAAGGTTATATCTAACTGCCACAAAGTGTTAAGGTTTTTTTTCTATCTCAGTGAACCCAGAAAAACTAAAGCCCTAATCAAAAAACAGCCAAACACATAGCTTGGACAAGGAGCTATCAATCTCCAGAGATATCTTATGGGACCTTCCCTGCTGGCAAGATCCAGTTGCCTGAGATCAAAGTAGCCCTTCATGAATACCAATAAAACAATGAAAAAATATTGGAATCTTGCTGGGTTGTAAGGAATGCAAAGCTGACTCTATTTGTCCAACTATTAGCAATAACGTAATGCATCTGAAGCATTCAATCTGTGACACCCTGCTAGGCACCTAAAGTGATTGAATGAATAGTTGAGGTAAAATAAAAAGGTAAAATTGTAAATGCCGGAAATCTACAGTAAAAAACAAAAATGCTCAAAACGCACAGCAAGCCTGCGAGAATCTGTAAGATAAAAAGACAAACTATGACATTATAGATGTGCATGTGTATGCTTAATCAGAATTGAATTCTGCAAGATAGAAAGACATTTTAATAAGGTTGGAATATTGGAGAGAGAAAAAGCAGAGGAGGGATAAAAACAGAGAACGAGTGGATTAAATGACCTGAAAACTGCATAACAGCAAACAAAAGATATAAAAAAATCTTCAGTGACATAATGCAGAGATATAAAAAGGACAAAAGAATGTGCTCATAGAGTTTTTTAATTCATTCTCAGGAAGTGGACGTCATTGGCAAGGCCAGCATTTATTGCCCATCCCGAGTTGCCCTTGAGAAGGTGGTGGTGGGCCTTCTTCTTGAACTGTTGCAGTCTGGATGGGGAAGGTGCTCCCACAATGCTGTTAGCTAAGGATTTTCAGGATTTTGACCCAGCAACAAAGAAAGAGCAGCAATATAGCAGGAGGGGAGTCACTCGTCACACAATATCCAGATTCTGACCTGCTCTTGTAGCCATGAATTTATGCGGCTGGTTAGTTCAGTATTTAGTCAATCGTGACCCCCATTCTCAATGCCCCTAGTCTCCATTTTTGAAATTGGGCGTTATCGCGAGCTATATGAAATGGGCGGTAGCGTTAAATGACCTTCTGCCGTAAAGTGTCGCCATCCTTAGCAATGGCATGGCAACGCTCGATTCCTGCGAGTCAGGACGTCAAGGGTCATCATGACATGTGCATAAGAGGAGACAGAGACAGAGGGAGCTGAGAGGGAGTGAAGGCGTGTGTGAGTGTGGTGTGGCTGCTTTGGGAGGAAAGCGGGAGAGTTTCGAGCTTTATAGCAAATGGTGAAAAAAAAATTAGCTGTTACCAGCCAGATATTTTCCAGATTTTGGTGCCTATAATGAAGAGAGAGGAGGAAGTGACACAGCATGCTGTGGAGACTGACGCTGGCGAGACCAGTGAACTGAGGAAGGAGCACATTGGAGGGTGTAAAAGAGCGAGGAGGTTCTCGAACGAGGCAAATGCCTCCCTCCTGCAGGAGGTCGAGTTATGCTGGGGTAATTTGACACAGGGAGGGTGTGGGATGCCCACCCCAAAGACCTACCAGAAGATATGGGCTGAAATAGCCGAGGTGGTCTCGTCGGCGACCAATGAGTTCCATGAGGGCAATAAATGCCGCAAGCGATGGAACGACGTTGTCAGATCCGCAAGAGTATGTACAGGAATCTCTCGTTTATCCGGATACGGATTTAACAGAAAACCCGCCGTAATGGAATTTAAAATATTGCATCGCCACTTCTCACCGACTGGCGGCCCTGCACGTAACACTTCGCATATATCATATCCAGATCCTTCTGTTGCAAAATCACTAACAATTGCACAACGTGACACTCACCATGAGCAAGGACTCAGAAAATCTACCGTAAAAATCTAAAAACTGAATACACAAGTTCACCCTCCTCTGCCTTTGCTTTGCTGGTGTGTGTGTGTGCGCACTGCTGTAGCCACCATCTCTCGCAGCCGCGGCTGACATTGGGAACAGGGACAGAGCTGGCACCGGGTTCCAGGCACAGAACGCAGCCCAGAGAGCACGCTCCGGAACCCCGGAGCTAGACAATCTCCTCCTCAAGGCCACCTGCAGCACTCCCAGTGCAGCATTTGTCCCTCCATGATTACAGTCCGGGCGAATTATATGCATGCTGGCATCTCAATCCCTTTTCTTCTGCAGAAACGATTGTCGCGCATGAACCATTTGTCTCACACGTTCTCACATTGAAACCACTCAGAACTCTTCTTGCAATTAGTTACTTCAGATGCAGTGACTAGTAAGTAGGCGATCACTAACATACCAGTGGGAATTTTGATTTCCAATGAGTTGTTAAAAATCCTCACTGCTTTCATCCTTTTCTTCTGGACGCAAAACCTTCTGCATGATTTCTTCACCTGTCACTGCATGCACAATGGGAGCATCGTTGTCTATGTCCATGACTTCTGCGACATCGTCCTCATTCAATTCCTGCTCAGCTTTGCAAGTCAGCCCTCTTGCATAATCTAAAAGTTGAGCAATCATTGCTTTATTCTTGGACACATGAAAACCTTGAAAGTCCTGAGGAGCATCATCAGCATCATCATCAGCAAAGATAGTTGATGGCCAAGCATTGACCAAGGTGTCTGCAGTTGCCAAGTTCCTCGCATCCGCAGCTGCCCATATGGCATCCTTGATAGAGAAAGCTTTTGCGAATGCTTTTATTCCCATGCCTGTGTTCACAGCATTAAGCAAACACTTCATAAATACGTTTTTGTAGAGACACTTCATCGATTTCAAAATTCCTTGGTCCATTGGCTGTATCAGTGATGTAACATTTGGAGGTAAGTAGATTCCATGGACAGTCTCCTTTACCAGAATCTCAGCATCGGGATGTGCTGAGGAATTGTCTAGCAGTAAGTATATTTTGCAGTTTTCCTCAAGGCCATCTTCTGTGCAACGAGTACTCGCCTGAGGGACAAAATTCTTCTCAAACCAGTTCTGAAAGATTACCCTGGTTACCTATGCTTTCTTATTGGCATAATAATGCACTGGCAATACTCTCAAACCCTTGAAACATCTTGGGCGCTGGCTTCTCCCAATGATCATAAGCTTACACTTATGTGTCCCAGCCGTATTTGCAGCAGCAAGCACAGTCAACCTATCCTTGGAGTTGTTTACACCTGCTGGCTACGTTTCTTCTGCTGCTGCTAATGTCTTTCATGGTACGTAGCGCCAAAACAGCGATGTCTCGTCAGCATTGTACATTTGCTCAGGTGAAAGGTTTTCATCAGCAATTAATTTGATGAACTCATCAATATAATTTTCAGCTGCCTCATGATCTGTTGAGGCTTTCTCACCATACTTTCAGTTGCCTGATGCCATGACGCCTTTTAAATTTGGCTAGCCGACCAGAAGAATACTCGCATGGAGTTTCAATCCCCAGTTGTTCATGGAATATTTTAGCTTGGTGCACCACCATTGGGCCAGACAAAGGAATCTTTTCACCTCGCCTCTGCCGCCACCATTCCATCACTGCTCGATCCAAATCATCACATTTCAGCTTATGCATACTTTTTCTCTTACTCATTTCCTTATGAACATCACTTTCCGTATAAAACTTCATGAGCTGTTCTTTCTGTTTTCTGATATAGATGGTGGAGAGTCAAACACCGTACTCCTCACTCAATCTTCTCACTGAAGCATCTCTATCTAATCTCTGAAGTAACTCAACTTTCTTGGCAATTGAAAGTGAACTATGCTTCCTCTTTCCTTTATCTCAACCCATTGGGGTACTGTATCTGTTGGCCATTTTGACATATTTGCAATGACAACACAAATTCACAATCTTTACCTGTGCAGATCTTTAAATTGGGAAAAACACCACAGCAATGGAGTCAGGTTGGATGGGGTCTGATCATTGGGTGTAGGTGGGTCAGCTGGGGTAGCACTATAATGTTTAATGCCACTGATGTTTTTTTAAATGCTGAATTTAAAAGTGCATGTACAGTACAGGTGCAGGTAGTATTTTTTATTACAGGTACATGTAATTAAAACTCAAAATGCGCAAACTTAAAATCGCAGTGAGATCCGGTCAGCTTGGGTGAGGTCGGGTCAGCTCCGCTTGGAGTCATGGGGCGTGGCGCTCCAGTCAGATGGTTGCTGCTTTGGGGAGCTGCAGTGTGCTGTTCAGTTGGTTCTGGCCGGGGAGTTGGATGCGGGAGGGAACTTGCGCGCGGGAGGGAACTTGCACGTGCGCGGGAGGGGACTTGCGCGTGGGCGGGAGGAGACTTGCGCGCGGTAGCTTGGTTGATTCTGGCCGAAGGGTCTGTGTGCTGTGCAGAGTTGATTCTGGCTGGGGACTTGTGTGTTTTGCAAAGTTGCTGCGGACTCAGGAGCAGCGGTGCGGTGAATGTGAAGACCTGGCCTGGAACATGTAGGATTGGCGTTTTTATTCTTGCAATGTTATTAACTGTATAGCACTTGGATTTCATTTTTTGACTTTTCACTAGGCCCAACTGGTGGCGGAAATGGTTTGACAGAGTCTCCGGATTCTGGAACATTTTACGGATTCCGGACGACCCTGCCACCAATCGGTCCAGAGTCCAGATTCCGGAACATTCTGGATTCCGGAACTCTGGATTTTGGAGGTCGAACCTGCAGTACATTTATTGACATGTACTTATATATTTATATAATTTGATCTGTAAGAGTCATGAGTGACTATAATCAGATGTGAGTTCTTTCACTTTTACCGGGAATGTTTTATTCAAAGGTTGCGGTCACAGTGTATGTCTTTAGGTAAAGAATGATAATGATCGTAATAATCATGATTGCATCTGTCGGTTATGTGCTGTATCAGTCTCTGTGACAGTACCTAGCAATGATATTACACAATGATCTCATGCCATGGCATCCTGTTATCTTTTACAGAAGAAGCTATCGAAAATTAGGTCCATGCAGAGGTGAAAGAGTGGGGGGCAACCAGTCATCAGCGACATCACTGACGTGGAGGAGCGGGTGCTCACACTCATAGGGAGGAACCCCGGGACGGCCACGCAAGACGCAAGCATCTGCAGACCCTGAATTGATGCCACATGAGTAAAGTATACACCATTGCGTGATCTAAAGTCAATTGATGCCACACTCACTCATATCCGAACAATAATATATGATAGATGGTTTCTAAAATTGTCCTATAAATAATGCTGGTCTAATGAAAATCATTGCAATGCAGAATGTGTTGATGGTCATGAAATGTGATGTCTGTGATGGTTTTGATAGCGGTGGTGCTTTTGTCATGCATATGCTGTGTGTAGCGCTAGACTCACCTTGTGACCCAGCACCCCCTTCTCCTCTAATAACCTCATTTGTGTTTTGCAGCTCAGCCAGCAGCGCAGCCCCAGGCAAGACCACAGAGGCCAGAAAGTGGGAGCGCGGGGCCGGACTCGGCGGACGATCCTACATCTGGTGCTGAGGAGCTCCGATTCTCGCCGATCAATCCAGTGGGTCTGTTCTCTATAGATGGGAGTGGCAACTTTGAGGAATCTGCATCGCCAGGCTCCAGAAGGCATTCCACCCCAAGGCCATCTACTGCTCCTCCATCCATTCCTGCCTCCACTCTGGAGGTACTGGGCCCAAGCACCTCACCACAGGGCACCCCATTTGTCCCAGGACGGCGCCGACCACGCGGAGGTTTCGTGGACATGACAGGTCTGGTCCACGAGCGCCAGATTAGAGCGGAGAGACGGTAAAATTGTCCAGGAGAACTGTAGACATAGGTGACCAGATCCTTAATGCATTGGGGGGGCATATCCCGACAGCTGGCCAGCATCTCCGGCACCATGACTGAGTACGTACCGCGGATGGTGGAGGCCCTGGAGGCGATAGCCAGGAACACTGCTGGCACAGGCCTCCCAGTGGTCCCGGAGCGCGCCACCATTGCCTACGACAGATGAGAGGCAGGACCAAGATCCTGCTTCTGGATCTGCGAATATTCCCACCTTGGCACCTTCCGCTCCCGTACCTGTGCAACCACTGGCTCTGCCTTCGTCCCGCCCAATGAGGTACCGCCTGAGGAGCTCCTCGGCCAGGCGGCGAGGAGCGAGGAGGGGAAGGGGTAGAGGTGGGGAGAAGAAGGGGAGGAGGGAAGGAAAGTGAGGTGCATGTTCGCAGGTGATGGCTGTGATATATCTCCATCTACGTGTATGCAATTTGTTGTAATGTATGGGGGGAGGGGCCCACCCTCCTGCTTTGCCTTTGTATTCTGTGTTGCTGGACATGTTGAACATTTGATTTATGTCAATGGTCGAAAAGGTGGGGTGTGGGTGGGGTGTTTTTGCCTGTGATACTTATGATTTCAGACCAATGGTCGTATTAAATGTTTTTTATTCAACATAACCTTGTTGCACATTGTCTCAGATAGCTGGACCATTACACACTGGTGATTCCTTAACATGAAAGGGTTAAATTAAACTTAACTTGAATCAACTTAAACTTTAACTGGCACCAAGGTGATGTCCACCATTGATGGCTGAGCTGCACTCACACAGCAGTGTATCAGCTTTGTCAATTACAGCAGCATTCTTTCAGGCAAATTGTTTATTTATGAGCTCCTGACGTAAGAGTTTTGCAGCTATGTAGCCACCACGGGCCCTTTCCTGCGGTCTGGAGGGGTGGCATGGGCATGGTTGCATATTCAGCCTGATTGTCCAGCCCCAGTTCAGCGTCCAGTCCCTCGTCCTCCACTTCATCTCTCTCCTGAGGTGGACCATCAGTCCCTTCTGGCCATTCTTGTCTCCTCCTGATAGCCAGGTTGTGCAGCATGGAGCACATGACTACAAATTGAGCTACTTGCTCAGGGTTGTATTGTAGCTCTCCTCCTGAGTGCTCCAGGCATTTAAAGAGTTGCTTAAGCACAGTAATTGTTTTCTGGACCACATTGCATGTGTTTCTGTGGCTCACATTGTGTCGCTTCTCAGTCTTGGTGTGGGTGTCACACGGGTGGGTGTCATCAGCCAGGTGGCTAGGCCATATCAGTTGTCACCAAGCATCCAGCATTGTCCTTGTGGCCTACTCTTAAACATGTTAGAGACAGCGCTCTCACGCATGCTGTGAGCCTCATCGAAGCTGCCCGGACATTTGGCATTCACTGCGATTATTATCTGGTTGTGGTCGACAAATAGTTGGACCTTCAGGGAGTGAAAACCTTTTCTGTTGCGAAAAAGCTCTGGGTCCTGAGAAGGTGCCCGCATGGCAATGTGAGTACACTGTATTGCTCCCTGCACCTTGGGGAACTTAGCAATGTGATAGAATGCTCTAGCCCTATCAGTCTGAGCCTCCATGGTCATGGGGAAGCTGATAAAGTCCATTCTACGCGCATACAGGGCCTCCGTGACCTGTCTAATGCAGCGATGTGTGGCATGGTGAGACAGAGGGGAAATGTCGACCGCGGAGGCCCGAAAGGAACCAGACATGTAGAATGACGGTGCCACAGTGACCTTGACCTCAACGGACAGTGATGTCCGGAAGGTGATGGCAGGCTGCATATCTGGCCTGATGAGCTGGCATATTTCAGTGATAACCACTTTGTGGAAGCGCAGTCTCCGAAGGCAGGTGTTCTCGGACACTTCGAGGTAAGACCTCTTCTCCCTGTAAGTGCGGGGTGTGTATGGTCTGGACCTCCTCCTCATTCTGGCATGTCTTAGATTGGGCACACAATGGTCTGCATTCGATGTTGTGCCATTTGCATTCTCCAGCATCTGCATATTAATCATGCAGGCTGAGAAATGGCTGGCCCCATTCCAATGAAAATATAATGCTGATTGATCAGAAGCAATAATTTAAACACTAAAAGACACCTGCAGTAAAACGCAATCATCCAGAGTCTGAAAAGATGTCTGTTGAGATGGTCACTTCACCTGAGAAGAACTCTAGAGTCAATCCAAACCCCCCCGATGTAGAAGCAGCCTTTTCAAAGAAGCGACCTGTGATTTGAAAAATGTCGCCCACACCACTGTGATTAGTTCAGAATAGTTCCACTTTTTCAGAGCAGTGTTTTGGGTGAGCGATATTGTGGGCGCGATGGCTGCGAGGTGGTGAAAGTGACGCTGGACGATATACTGGACGTTAGTTTCGGCAAATTTGATCTTTATGACAAAAAAAGTGGGCAGTCAGTATTATTGAATCTCGGCGTTAATTATGTGCCGAAAGTAACGGTGGGCAATGTTATGGCCATTGGTTTCGTCCATTCTGATGTTTCCACCCAAAAAAAGTGGGCGGGCGGTGTTATTTTTTTCCCGGCGTTACAAACATGCCAAAAGTAACGCGCGCGAAAAATGGGCGTCAGTTTCCATTTTGTGGCTAAATGGGCAATATCTGGGCATTACACCTCATTTCAGCGGTAAAATGGACGTTAAGTGGGCGTTATGCATGCAAAATAATGTCATCAAGAGCATGGAACCAGGATACGTATGGAAATCGACACTGGTGCATCCATGAGCATAGTACCAGAATTGCTATATCACGAGAAGTTGAGTGATTTTCCACTGGAAAAGTTGAAGGTAGAGCTGCCAGGCTACTCAGGAGAGCAAATCCCTGTGGTAGGATGTATCACTGTACCGGTGAAATACAAGGATCAGTTTCAGAGCTTGCCTCTCTTAGTCATGACAGGAGACAAGTCTGCCTTAATAGATATAAATTGGTTGGGATCACTGAAGATGGACTGGGGTGATGATAATATATCCTTATCTATACCTGGCCACCATAAGTAACTGCATGCAAAACTCTTGGTCAAGCACATTCCCAGGTGCTGGTCATGAAGATCTCCTAACAATTTAAATCTGAACTTATTTGGAATAACTACTCTTGCACCCCACATGATACAATCTTTATCCACTGACAACTCATTCCTACGAACGAAGTATGGATGAATATCTTTCTCTGATACTTGGTTTGGCCAACCATTTGCTATGTAACTGGGTCACGCTTGGTTACTCTACCAAACTCTTCAGCTGTGACTGGCAGTTAATCAATGTGTGAATAATAGAACACTTCGTCTACCTTAAAGACAATGTTCTAAGTTTCTAGTCTTTTGAATTCTTGCTCAACTTTCTCCTTGAGTGCGTATGGTATGGAACGTGGCTTGCAGTAAACTGGTCTAGTGTCCTTGTGCATTGTGACACTCGCCTTGAAACCTTGGATCGGACTGCCTGTTTCACAGAACACCTTTGGATATTGGTTGATGACGTCATCTTTCAATGCAAATTTTGTTTCCACACGAAAAATCTCACTCCAGTCCATCTTCAGTGTTCCCAACCGATTTCTATCTATTAAGGCAGACTTGTCTCCTGCCATGACTTAGAGAGGCAAGCTCTGAAACTGATCCTTGTATTTTGCACCGGTACGGTGATACGTCCTACCACAGGGATTTTCTCTCCTGAGTAGCCTGGCAGCTCTATCTTCGACTTTTCCAGTGGAAAATCACTCAACCTCTCGAGATATAGCGATTCTGGTAATATGCTCATGGATGCACCAGTGTCGATTTCCATACGTATCCTGGTTCCTGCAACGTCTACTTGGATGACAATACTTTGCAAATCGTTGTTAGGTACCGTTGTGCTCTTGATGACATGTATCTCCAGAACCTCCTCATCCTGTTGCTTCTCTTCAATGTTATTTAGTCTCTGGCGATTTCTACTAATAGCATTGACCATCAGTATGCCTTTACAAGATGCCCAGTTTTCATGCAGAAGAAACACTCTGCCTTCACATATGGACAGTTTTGAGCAGTGTGTTGTCCCAGACACTGATAGCATGACTTCAATGCTGTTGTCTTGGCCAGTTGCTGAGGCTTTGGGGCCCAACTGCCTTTTACTTTTAACCTGCAGGCGATTCACCTCAGTTGTCTGACGACTAGAAATGGTGTGAAATTCTCGGCCGTATTGGTCAGTCATATCCATTGACATAGCTGTCTGACACGCTGAATCATAAGTCAAATTGGGGGTTATCAACAACGTCCTTCTGATTACTTCATTTTTCATCCCACAAACAAAGCGGTAACGCAATGCTCGGTCCTGAAAGTTTCCGAAATGAGAGTGAATGGTTAGTTTTTTTAAAGCTACAATGTACTCACTAATTGATTTCGTATTCCAAAACAATAACTTTCAGCAATCTCCTGGGGCTCAGGACTGTAGTGCTGTTGTAACATAGAAACATAGAAACATAGAAACATAGAAAATAGGTGCAGGAGTAGGCCATTCGGCCCTTCTAGCCTGCACCGCCATTCAGTGAGTTCATGGCTGAACATTCAACTTCAGTACCCCATTCCTGCTTTCTCGCCATACCCCTTGATCCCCCTAGCAGTAAGGACCTCATCTAACTCCTTTTTGAATATATTTAGTGAATTGGCCTCAACAACTTTCTGTGGTAGAGAATTCCACAGGTTCACCACTCTCTGGGTGAAGAAGTTCCTCCGCATCTCGGTCCTAAATGGCTTACCCCTTATCCTTAGACTGTGACCCCTGGTTCTGGACTTCCCCAACATTGGGAACATTCTTCCTGCATCTAACCTGTCTAACCCCGTCAGAATTTTATATGTTTCTATGAGGTCCCCTCTCATTCTTCTGAACTCCAGTGAATACAAGCCCAGTTGATCCAGTCTTTCTTGATAGGTCAGTCCCGCCATCCCGGGAATCAGTCTGGTGAACCTTCGCTGCACTCCCTCAATAGCAAGAATGTCCTTCCTCAGGTTAGGAGACCAAAACTGTACACAATACTCCAGGTGTGGCCTCACCAATGCCCTGTACAACTGTAGCAACACCTCCCTGCCCCTGTACTCAAATCCCCTTGCTATGAAGGCCAACATGCCATTTGCTTTCTTAACCGCCTGCTGCACCTGCATGCCAACCTTCAATGACTGATGTACCATGACACCCAGGTCTCTTTGCACCTCCCCTTTTCCTAATCTGTCACCATTCAGATAATAGTCTGTCTCTCTGTTTTTACCACCAAAGTGGATAACCTCACATTTATCCACATTATACTTCATCTGCCATGCATTTGCCCACTCACCTAACCTATCCAAGTCGCTCTGCAGCCTCACAGCATCCTCCTCGCAGCTCACAGTGCCACCCAACTTAGTGTCATCCGCAAATTTGGAGATACTACATTTAATCCCCTCATCTAAATCATTAATGTACAGTGTAAACAGCTGGGGCCCCAGCACAGAACCTTGCGGTACCCCACTAGTCACTGCCTGCCATTCTGAAAAGTACCCATTTACTCCTACTCTTTGCTTCCTGTCTGACAACCAGTTCTCAATCCATGTCAGTACACTACCCCCAATCCCATGTGCTCTAACTTTGCACATCAATCTCTTGTGTGGGACCTTGTCGAACGCCTTCTGAAAGTCCAAATATACCACATCAACTGGTTCTCCCTTATCCACTCTACTGGAAACATCCTCAAAAAATTCCAGAAGATTTGTCAAGCATGATTTCCCTTTCACAAATCCATGCTGACTTGGACCTATCATGTCACCTCTTTCCAAATGCACTGCTATGACATCCTTAATAATTGATTCCATCATTTTACCCACTACCGATGTCAGGCTGACCGGTCTATAATTCCCTGTTTTCTCTCTCCCTCCTTTTTTAAAAAGTGGGGTTACATTGGCTACCCTCCACTCCATAGGAACTGATCCAGAGTCAATGGAATGTTGGAAAATGACTGTCAACGCATCCACTATTTCCAAGGCCACCTCCTTAAGTACTCTGGGATGCAGTCCATCAGGCCCTGGGGATTTATCGGCCTTCAATCCCATCAATTTCCCCAACACAATTTCCCGGCTAATAAGGATTTCCCTCAGTTCCTCCTCCTTACTAGACCCCCCGACCCCTTTTATAACCGGAAGGTTGTTCGTGTCCTCCTTCGTGAATACCGAACCAAAGTACTTGTTCAATTGGTCCGCCATTTCTTTGTTCCCCGTTATGACTTCCCCTGATTCTGACTGCAGGGGACCTACGTTTGTCTTTACTAACCTTTTTCTCTTTACATATCTATAGAAACTTTTGCAATCCGTCTTAATGTTCTCATACTCCATTTTCCCTGCCCTAATCAAACCCTTTGTCCTCCTCTGCTGAGTTCTAAATTTCTCCCAGTCCCCAGGTTCGCTGCTATTTCTGGCCAATTTGTATGCCACTTCCTTGGCTTTAATACTATCCCTGATTTCCCTTGATAGCCACGGTTGAGCCACCTTCCCTTTTTTATTTCTATGCCAGACAGGAATGTACAATTGTTGTTGTTCATCCATGCGGTCTCTAAATGTCTGCCATTGCCCATCCACAGTCAACCCCTTAAGTATCATTCGCCAATCCATCTCAGCCAATTCACGCCTCATACCTTCAAAGTTAGCCTTCTTTAAGTTCTGGACCATGGTCTCTGAATTAACTGTTTCATTCTCCATCCTAATGCAGAATTCCACCATATTATGGTCACTCTTCCCCAAGGGGCCTCGCACAACTTGGTTAGAATCTCTGTTAGTGGCATGTCCTTTGGCTTGACGGGAACAAACACATTTTTCAGGGTTTCTTTCACCTCGGGGCCTGTTTCAGTTTGGAAAACAGCTTGTTTTCTTTCTAACAACATCCGGTTATGGTTTTCATCATCGGAGACTTCAACGAAACTATTTGCGGTGAAAAACATATCTAGCCGTTCCACATACACACCGAAAGTCTCTCAGTCATGGTGGAACTCACCCAAGCACCCTATTATTCCTATAGGTGTGGCCATCTTGACTCCAAGTTCAGGCACATGTACTTGAAATTTACCTTGGATTTTAGCTGTGCTGCAAAACAAAGAACCTCTCAAAATCTCTCTGTTGTTTGGGAGGATAATCCAGCAACAAAAAATTTAGCTAGGGAATCCAGACATCCTATCCTCATTTGAAAATGTGATATTTTCATTACGACATCACGAACACACACATTACACACGATGGCTCTACAGGAACTTGTCATGTGACCTTGTCACATGATCATTTTATTATATGCATCATCAGTTGCATTACCATAGTAGTCCACTAGGGAGAGCTATTTGTTACATTACCACCTCTTCAATTGGAGTATTGGTAATCTTATGTCAGCAGCTTCCCTAAGGCGTGTTGTCTGCTTTCATTCCTAGGTCCTGTGGCTGCTGCGAAATTACTGACCCTAACCACCATCACCTGCCAGGCACCATCACCTTGGCCTTTAATGCAAAGGGGATGGAGTATAAAAGCAGGGAAGTCTTGCTGCAGCTATACAAAGTATTGGCGAGGCCACACCTGGAATACTGCGTGCAGTTTTGGTTTCCATATTTACGAAAGGATATACTTGCATTGGAGACAGTTCAGAGAAAGTTCACTAGGTTGATTCTGGGGATGAGAGGGTTGATTTATGAGGAAAAGTTGAGTAAGTTGGGCCCCTATTTAAAAAAGGAGGCAGACAAAAAGCAGGAAACTATAGACCAGTTAGCCTAACATCTTGGTTGGGAAAATGTTGGAGTCCATTATTAAAGAAGCAGTAGCAGGACATTTGGAAAAGCAAAATTCGGTCAGACAGTCAACATGGATTTATGAAGTGGAAGTCATGTTTGACAAATTTGCTGGAGTTCTTTGAGGATGTAACGAACAGGGTGGATAAAGGGTAACCAGTGGATGTGGTGTATTTGGACTTCCAGAAGGCATTTGACAAGGTGCCACATAAAAGGTTACTACATAAGATAAAAGTTCACAGGGTTGGGGGTAATATATTAGCATGTATAGAGGATTGGCTAACTAACAGAAAACAGAGAGTTGGGATAAATGGTTCATTCTCTGGTTGGCAACCAGTAACTAATGGGGTGCTGCAGGGATCAGTGCTGGGACCCCAACTATTTATAATCTATATAAACGACTTAGAAAAAGGGACTGAGCGTAACGTAGCCAAGTTTGCTGATGATACAAAGATGGGAGGAAAAGCAATGTGTGAGGAGGACACAAAAAATCTGCAAAAGGATATAGACAGGCTAAGTGAATGGGCAAACATTTGGCAGATGGAGTATAATGTTGGAAAGTGTGAGGTCATGCACTTTGGCAGGAAAAATCAAAGAGCAAGTTATTATTTAAATGGAGAAAGATTGCAAAGTGCTAAGTACAGCGGGACCTGGCGGTATTTGTGCATGAAACACAAAAGGATAGTATGCAGGTACATCAAGTGATCAGGAAGGCCAATGGTATCCTGGCCTTTATTGCAAATGGGATGGAGTATAAAAGCAGGGAAGTCTTACTACAGTTATACAGGATATTGGTGAGGCCACACCTGGAATACTGCGTGCAGTTTTGGTTTCCATATTTAGGAAAAGATATATTTGCTTTGGAGGCAGTTCAGAGAAGGTTAACTAGGTTGATTCCGGGGAGGAGAGGGTTGACTTATGAAGAAACGTTGAGCAGGTTGGGCCTCTACTCGTTGGAATTCAGAAGAATGAGAGCTGATCTTATTGAAACATATAAGATTATGAGGGGGCTTGACAAGATGGATGCAGAGAGGATGTTTCCACTGATGGGGAGACTAGAACTAGAGGGCATGATCTTAGAATAAGGGGCCGCCCATTTAAAACAGAGATGAGGAGAAATTTCTTCTCTCAGAGGTTTGTTAATCTGTGGAATTTGCCGCCTCAGAGAGCTTTGGAAGCTGGGACATTGAATAAATTTAAGACAGTTTTTAAATGATAAGGCGATAAGGGGTTATGGGGAGTGGGCGGGGAAGTGGAGCTGAGTCCATGATCAGCTCAGCAATGATCTTATTAAATGGCGGAGCAGGCTCGTGGGGCCGTATGCTCTACTCCTGCTCCTATTTCTTATGTTCTTATGTTCTTATGTTCTACTCATCGGAATTCAGAAGAATGAGAGGTGACCATATCTATTGTGTCCTTAGATGCTCTAACAATGATTCCACGAGGCAGTGTGTTGTATTTGAACTATAGTGACCTTAGTCCTTTATTAGTTAACTCCAGAGTGAGGATCACACCTGGTGGCTTGCCTTTTATACTAGGCGAAGCACACCTGTACAGGTAGCCTACAAGTCTCCCAATGCTGTGCACTCTGGTGGCACACCTTGATATAGTACCAACAGTGGCTACGTAAGATACATGACATCACTCCCCCCCCGAACCCTCAGTGCAAATCGCCTTTGCATTAACTATGCTCTGGGTTTAGCTCTATATGGGTTCTGTCTGTTGGACCTCTGGCGGGCTGGCTCGACCTTGGGTGGGTAGTTGGTGCAGTCGTGTGCTGATGGTTGCTGTTTGTGTGTGTGTGTTCCTGACCACTCCATTCGTCCCCCCTCTGACTTTGGTGTGGCGGGGCTCCTGACATTCATGTACATTCAAGTTCAGGTAAGTGGATTTTGCATTTTTTTTTGTGTGTGGTTCCGTGGTGCGAAAAGAGCGTTATATGCCTTGTCGATGCGGTGACTGGTGCGTAAGGACAAGCTAGTTCCAGTGCTGCTGGCTGGTGTTCCTGCAGTGTGGTGGTGGCTCAGTGCCTGGTGCTGGCAGTGGGAAGCCGGTTGGCTCACGTAGCCTGCTCTCGGGGCTGTTACCATGATCCCTAGTGTCAGGCAGGTTCACAGATGTCTGTGACCCCACCGCCGTCCTTTCTTTATGCCCTGGGTCCCAGCTGCTCCCTGAGGAGCTGTTGTCCAGCAGTACAGAGGGAACCGCTGACTCACTGGCCTGAGCATTGCTTAGTTTGAGATCCTGGCTGGTGCTTGTTTCCTCTGGGGAAACAGTGGCGGGTGACCCTACATCTAGGAGTATGGCCTGGTGCAGTCTGCTCCTTCAGGTTCGTGGCAGTTGGTGCCATCGGTTGCTGAGAGATGGAGCCGACCCAGGGCATGGTATCACTACCATTGCTGTTGCCCTGTGTAAGAGAAATTTGGCATTAGGGGTACCAGCGGGACAAGGGTTAAAGTGCTGGTTCCTGCACCGACCCATAAGGAGGTAAAAGGCGTCTCTTCGGCCTTGTACCAAGGCTCCAGAAGTTATCAATTCAATAATATTCTGACAGGATACGATGTGAGAACCTAAACAGACATTGATAAGACCTTGCGAAGAGGCTCGAGGCGGCCTCACGGGCACCAAGGAGAATCAACAAATTCTGACCTAATGAAGTCATTCTAGCCACGGCCTAAGGTAGTCACCAGGGTCTTGGCCTGTCAATCCAAAGTAGCACTAATAAGGTAGTCCAATTAGAGATCTAGGGAGGTCTTACCAGGGAACGGAGGGGTTTTTGAAATGTATAAAAGTTGTATGATTGTGCTGTTCAGAGAGCATCTCCACTCACAGGAGGCTGTGATGAGAGGTGTTCCCGGATGTTCGTAATAAAAGATCGTTATACCTTGCCATTCGTCTCTGTCTGCTAACTCTGGGGGCTGTTACGCGGTTTGGAGCAAGTGTCGACCCTCTATATCAGGGGGCCCACTCGTGGGAGGAGAAGCCTTCCCTTTTTTCCCTTACACCCTGCTGAGGTTGCTTGCTTTGCAGCTCGTGTATGTTGGCTGCTTGTGGTGCATGACTCTGGTCCCCGGGACACAGGCTACAGCATTGGGTAGCTCGCTGGACCTGTGTGCTCCCGATGGGTGTCTGCCCGCTGCATTGGCTGCGTGCAGTGGGATTCCTGCATCGCACAGCTTTTCCTTACTTATGATGGACACTCTAGGGATCCGATCACGATCGCGTGACTTTTCCTCGCTGGTTGCATATGCACAGTTCAAATCATCAATTTCACATTGTACATAATCGTGCGACTTTTCCTCACTGGTTGCATGTCTACAATTCCGATTATCAGTTACACATTTCATATGGTCAGTTACACACTTTACATAATCCGTTACACCTTTAGTCACTAACTTACAATTCTTGTTACATTACTTAAATGTGTGGAACTATCCCTTTCATTGTAGTGGGTTGCAGGCCTCCTTTAAGAGAGCCTTGCTTGCTTTACCCCAATCCGCTTCTCCGTTTGGTGCCACGTGTTGCTCCATCAGCCCTGCACCTCATGGTCTGGCCGCGGCCATCTTTGTCTTCGGCGCATCACCTTGTGGTTCGGGAGCCATCTTTTCTTCGTCCACGATGTCGACTGCGGTGATACTCTTCTACCCGGGTTCTGCCTCTGCAGTTGGGAAGTCGATGCTGGATCTGATTTTCTCCCTCCTGAGTCCTGCCACTGGAGCCTGGAAGGTGCGTTCGGGTCGGCTCAGCTGGATCATCTCCACGCAGTCGTGCTGAGCGGTCTGTGTCTCGGGTGCCGTGCTGGTCAGCTCATCGGTGCCAGGTCCACCCTCAGGTGAAGGCTTGCTTTGCCTCTGAGCACAGAGGGCTTCGATCGCTGGAGGGGTGAAATCTTTCCACTTGCAATGGATCTTCACCATCCACCTTCTGCCAAGCAGCGTTGGTCCATCATCTGCAACAATCCACAAAGGTAACTTGTACACCGCGCCATCGTGGAGTACCTTTACATTCACACTACCACCGACTGGGATGATTCATCACTGACTGGCTCGCCCCTGTGTCCACTTCCATGAAGACGGGACTTCCCTCTATCACGACTTCCATTTTCAATGGGGAGCACTCGGTGGTGCAGGTAAACATGCTATGTACCTCCGTGTGGGACTGGGCTGCCTCTCTGTCTAACAATTCATAATCCACGTTGGATTCATTGCCATCTGCGGACTCCTCATCGACACAGTGAGTCCTATTTCTCTTACACATTCGCTGGAGGTGGCCCTTTGTGCCACAGCCTTTGCAAACATAGTCTTTAAAACAGCACTGGTGAGCCCTGTGATTCCCTTCGCAATGCCAGCATGGTGCTACTCAATTAGCCTCCCTCGGCGGACTCTGAGTTAAGGGAATCGGTGGCCTGTTCTCTCTCCCCTGAGAGAATTTGCGCTCTCCAGTCCAGCTCCTGAATGGTGCCACTCTGTGCACAGTACCTGCCGGGTTTGAGTCCTGTGGGTAGACATCTGCCTAGAGCCGCAGGTCGAGGTCATGAATGACTGGCTTACAGAGATGGCCTTCTGCAGTGTGACTGTGGTATCTGCTGACGGTAGCTTGTGAAGAAGGCCCTCCTGGCCAATTCCAATAACAAAAATGTTCCGCAGTGCTTCATAGAGGTGGGTGGCGAACTCGCATGATGTCGCCAGCCTCCTGAGGTCTGCGGCGTACTTTGTGACTACCTGGCCTTCGGGCCGTCGGTGAGTATAGAACCGTTGTCTGGCTATGAGGATGCTCTTCTTGGGCTTGAGTTGCTCCTGAATCAGGGTTACGAGCCCCCTGTACGACTTGGTCATTGTCTTTGCTGGTGCCAGCAAGTCCCTGACGAGGCCATAAACGGGCCCGCAGCTGGTTAGCAGGATAGCATGGCGCTTATCAGCCAGTGCGGCTGGGTCGTCTCCTGCCAGGTCATTTGCTGTGAAAAAGTGTTCTAGCCTCTCCACAAAGGTGGCCCAATCATCACCATCGGCGAACTGCTGCAACGTACCATGGGTAGCCATTTTCGCGTAAAAGTTCGTATTCTCGTCGCCAGTTATTGTGTCCTTGGATGCTCTAACAATGATTCCACGAGGCAGTGTGTTATACTTGAACTGTAGTTTATTAGTTAACTCCAGAATGAGTATCACACCTGGTGGCCTGCCTTTTATACTAGGCGAAGCACACCTGTACAGGCAACCTACGAGTCTCCCACTGCTGTGCCCTCTGGTGGCACACCTTGATATAGTACCAACAGTGGCCATGTAAGATACATGACAATATCGAAACGTATTAGATTATGAGGGGGCTTGACAAGGTGGATGCAGAGAGGACGTTTCCACTGATGGGGGAGACTAGAACGAGAGGGCATAATCTTAGATAAGGGGCCGCCTATTTAAAACTGAGATGAGGAGAAATTTCTTCTCTCAAAGGGTTGTAAATCTGTGGAATTTGCTGCCTCAGAGAGCTGGGACATTGAATAAATTTAAGACAGAAATAGACAGTTTCTCAAACGATAAGGGGATAAGGGGTTATGGGGAGCGGGCAGGGAAGTGGAGCTGAGTCCGTGATCAGAGGAAGCCTTTGAGCGCCAAAGAGGGGAACACTCCTTGCACCCACTTCCTGCAGCAGCACCTCCACTTTAGCAACCACCAGACAGACAGAAGCTTTGTGGTACTGTGCGCACTATTGCTTACCCACAGACTTTGGGCTAGATCCTGACTAACAGGTGACCAACCAGCAGAGCACACTGGCCATGTTATACTGCCCTGGGAGACCTGGTTCTGAGGGCTGGCCTTCATTACCACAACCCAAGCAGGCTGCAGGCAGAAAACAGGTACCCAGGGAACCTGTTGGTTCCGAGCTGATGCAATTGCAGATCTCTTTAACTAACAACAACAACAACAACAACTTGCATTTATATAGCACCTTTAATATAGTGACACGTCCTAAAGTGCTTCACAGGAGTATTATGAGACAAAAAATTTGACACTGATCCACATAAGGTGAACTTAGGGCAGGTGACCAAAAGCTTGGTCAAAGAGGTAGGTTTTAAGGAGCGTCTTGAAGAAGGAAAGAGAGGTAGAGAGACGGGAAGGTTTAGGCAGGAAATTCCAGAGCTTAGGGCCTAGGCAACAGAAGGCACGGCCACCAATGTTTGAGCAAAAATAATCAGGGCTGCTCATGAGGGCAGAATTAGAAGAGCGCAGAAATCTCAGAGGTTTGTGAGGCTGAAGGAGAATACAGAGATTGGGAGGGGCAAGTCCATGGAGTGATTTGAAAAAAAGGATGAGAATTTTGAAATAGAGGCGTTACTTATCCAGGATCCAATGTAGGTCAGCAAGCACAGGGATGATGGATGAATCGAACATAGTGCGAGTTAGAACTCGGGCAGTCAAACTTTGGATCACCTCTAGTTTATGTAGGGTAGAATGTGGGAGGCCAGCCAGGAGTGCATTGGGATAGTCAAGCCTAGAGGTAACAAAGGCATGGATGAGGGCTTTAGCAGTGGCTGAGCTGAGGCAAGGGCAGAGATGGGCGATGTTATGAAGGTGGAAATAGACGGTCTTAGTTACGCTGTGGATATGTGGTGGAAAGCTCATTTCGGTGTCAAATATGACACCAAGGTTGCAAACAGTATGGTTCAGCCTCAGACAGAAGTCGGGGAGAGAGATGGAGTCAGTGGCTAGGGAACAGAGTTAGTGGTGGGGACCAAAAATAACTGGCTTTGGTCTTCCCAATTTTAAATTTGAGAATATTTCTGCTCATCGTACAAGCAGTCTGACAATTTAGAGACTGTGGTGCGGTCAAGAGAAGTGGTAGTGAGGTAGAGCTGGGTGTCATCAGCTACATGTGGAAATTGATGCTGTGTTTTCGGATGATGTCGCCAACTAGATATAAATGGGTATGATTTGATAGCCATTACAGAGATGTGGTTGCAAGGTGACCAAGGCTGGGAACTACATATGCAGGGGTATTTGACAAATCGGAAGGATAGACAGAAAGGAAAAGGAGGTGGAGTAGCTCTGTTAATAAAGGATGAGATCAGTGCATTAGTGAGAAATGATATTGCCTCAGATGATCAAGATGAAGAATCATTTTGGGCAGAGCTAGGAATAATAAGGGGAAGAAGTCACTGGTGGGTGTAGTCTATAGGCCCCCTAACAGTAGCTACATTATTGGACGGAGTACAAATCAAGAAATAATGGAGGCTTGTAAAAAAGGAATGGCAATAATCTTCATATTGATTGGACAAATCAAATTGGCCAAAGTAGCCTTGAGGAAGAGTTCATAGAGTGCATCCGGGATAGTTTCCTTGAACAGTACGTTGTGGAACCAACCAGGGAGCAGGCTATTTTAGATCTGGTACTGTGTAATGAGACAGGATTAATAAATGATCTCCTAAAAAAGGATGCTCTAGAAAAGAGTGATCATAGCATGATTGAATTTCAAATTCAGTTGGAGGGTGAGAAAGTTGGATCTCAAACCAGTGTCCTAATCTTAAATAAAATAGACTACAAAGGTATGAAGACAGGCTTGGCGAAAGTGGAGTGGGAAAACAGATTAAAGTGTAAGACAGTTGATGAGCAGCGGCTGACATTTAAGGAGCTATTTCATAACACTCAAAAATATATTCCAATAAGAAGGAAATAATTTAAGAGAAGGGATAACCATCTGTGGCTAGCTAAGGAAATAAAGGAGGGTAACCAATTGGACACAATGGCATACAAAGTGGTCAAGATTAGTGGGAGGCCAGAGGATTAGAAAACTTTTACAAACCAGCAAAGACAACAAAAAAAATAATAAAGAGAGGGAAGAAAGATTATGAAAGTAAACTAGCAGGAATTATAAAAACAGATAGTAAGAGTTTTGACAGGTATGTAAAAAGGAAGAGAGTGGCTAAAGTAAATGTTGGTCCCTTAGAGGATGTGACTGGGGAATTAATAATGGGGAACAGGGAAATGGCAGAGATCTGAACAAATATTTTGTATCGGTCTTCACGGTAGAAGTCACGAAACACATCCCAATAATGGATAATCAAGGGGCTTTAGGGGGAGAGGAACTTAAAACAATCATTGTCACTAAAGAAGAAGTATTCAGTAAAATAATGGGATTAAAGCTGGACAAGTCCCCTGGACCTGATGGCTTTCATTCTAAGGTTTTAAGAGAAGTGGATGCATTGGTTGTAATCTACCAAAATTCCCTGGATTCTGGAGAGGTCCCAGCGGATTGGAAAACTGCAAAAGTAACATCCCTATTTAAAAAAGTAGGCAGACAAAAAGCAGGAAACTATAGACTAGTTAGCCTAACATCTGTCATTGGGAAAATGCTAGAGTCCATTATTAAGGAAGCAGTAGCAGGACATTTGGAAAAGCATAATTTAATCAAGCAGAGTCAGCATGGTTTTATGAAAGGGAAATCATATTTGACAAATTTGCTGAAGTTCTTTGAGGATATAACGAGCGGGGTGGATAAAGGAAACCATTAAATGTGGTGTATTTGGATTTCCAAAAGGCATTCGATAAGATGCCACATAAAAGGTTACTGCAAAAGATGAAATTTCACGGTGTTAGGAGGTAATATAGTAGCATGGATAAAGGATTGGCTAAATAACAGAAAACAGAGAGTCGTGGTAAATGCCTCATTTTCCGGTTGGCAAACAGTAACTAGTGGGGTGCCACAGGGATCAGTGCTGGGGCCTGAACTATTTACAATCTATATTAATGATTTGGATGAATGAACCGAGTGTAATGTAGCCAAGTTTGCTGATGATACAAAGATGGGTGGGAAAGCAAATTGTGAGGAGGGCACAAAACATCTGCAAAGGGATATAGCCAGGCTAAGTGAAAGGGCGAAAATTTGGCACTTGTAGTATAGAGACATAGAAACCTAGAAATCTACAGCGCAGGAGGCCATTTCGGGCCATCGTATCCGCGCCAGCCGACAAAGAGCCACACGGCCCGCGGTCAGCAGCCCTGAAGCTTACGTATAAACCTATAAACAATGGCGGAAAGATAAAGAACATCCGGCCCAACCGGTCCACCCCACACAACTGCGACACTGCCTGCACCAAAACACTCTGCACTCCACCCCAACTGGAGCCATGTGATCTCCCGGGAGAGGCAAACAAACAGATAAAAAACCCAATTGTTGAAAGAAAATCTGGGAAATTTCCTCTCCGACCCATCCAGGCGATCAAAATTAGTCCAGGAGATCACCCTGGCCATATTTGATTCCCTGCAGTACTTACCATCGTATCTGCGCCAGCCAATAAGAGGTTATCTGGTCTAATCCCACTTACCAGTTCTAGGTCCGTAACTCTGCAGGTTATGACACTTCAAGTGCCCATCCAAGCACCTTTTCAATGTTGTGAGTCTTTCTGCATCCACCACCCTTCCAGCAGTGAGTTCCAGGCTCCATAACCATCTATGTGAAGAAGCCTCCCCTCAAATCTGCTCTGAACTTTCCACCAACCACCTTAATACTATGCCCCCTCGTAATTGGCCTCTCCATCAAGGGAAATTGGCCCTTGCTAGTCACAATATCCAGGCTCCTCAAAATGTTATAGAAACATAGAAAATAGGTGCAGGAGTAGGCTATTCGGCCCTTCGAGCCTGCACCACCATTCAATAAGATCATGGCTGATCAATCACCTCAGGACCCCTTTCCTGCTTTCTCTCCATACTCCTTGATCCCTTTAGCCGTCAGGGCCATATCTAACTCCCTCTTGAATATATCTAATGAATTGGCATCAACAACTCTCCGCGGTAGAGAATTCCAGAGATTAACAACTCTCTGAATGAAGAGGTTTCTCTCAACTCAGTCCTAAATGGCTTACCCTTTATCCTTAGACTGTGACCACTGGTTCTGGACTTCCACAACATTGGGACCATTCTTCCTGCATCTAAACTGTTCAGTCCCATCAGAATTTTATATGTTTCTATGAGATCCCCTCTCATTCTGCTAAACTCCAGTGAATACAGGCCCAGTTGATTCACTCTCTCCTCATACGTCAGTCCTGCCATCCCGGAAATCAGTCTGGTGAACCTTCGCTGCACTTCCTCAATAGCAAGAACGTCCTTCCTCAGATTAGGAGTCCAAAACTGAACACAATATTCCAGGTGAGGCTCACCAAGGCCCTGTACAACTGCAGTAAGACCTCCCTGCTCCTATACTCAAATCCCCTAGCTATGAAGGCCAACATGCCATTTGCTGCCTTCACCGCCTGCTGAACCTGCATGCCAACTTTCAATGACTGATGTACCATGACACCCAGGTCTCGTTGCACCCGCCCTTTTGCTAATCTGCCGCCATTCAGATAATATTCTGTCTTCATGTTTTTGCCATCAAACCTCACATTTATCCACATTATACTGCATCTGTCATGCATTTGCCCACTCACCTACCTGTCCAAGTCACCCTGCAACCTCTTAGCATCCTCCTCACAGTTCACACCGCCACCCAGCTTAGTGTCGTCTGCAAACTTGGAGATATTACACTCAATTCCTTCATCTAAATCATTGATGTAAATAGCTGGGGTCCCAGCACTGAGCCCTGCTGCACCCTATGAGTCACTGCCTGCCATTCTGAGAAGGACCCATTTATCCTGACTCTCTGCTTCCTGTCTATCCACGTCAGTACATTACCCCCAATACCATGTGCTTTAATTTTGTGTGGGACCTTGTCAAAAGCCTTTTGAAAGTCCGAATACACCACATCCACTGGTTCTTCCTTGTCCACTCTGCTAGTTACATCCTCAAAAAATTCTAGAAGATTTGTCAAGCATGATTTCCCTTTCATAAATCCATGCTGACTTGGACCGATTCTATACTGCTTTCCAAATGCGCTGCTATTTCATCTTTAATAATTGATTCCAACATTTTCCCCACTACTGATGTCAGGCTAACTGGTCTATAATCCTCCGTTTTCTCTCTCCCTCCTTTTTTAAAAAGTGGTGTTACATTAGCTACCCTCAAGTCCACAGGAACTGATCCAGAGTCGATAGACTGTTGGAAAATGATCACCAATGCATCCATTATTTCTAGGGCCACTTCCTTAAGTACTCTGGGATGCAGACTATCAGGCCCTGGGGATTTACTGGCCTTCAATCCCATCAATTTTGCTAACACAATTCCTGACTAATAAGGATTTCTTTCAGTTCCTCCTTCTCACTAGACACTCGAACCTCTAGTATTTCCAGAAGGTTATATGTGTCTTCCTTCGTGAAGACAGAACCAAAGTATTTGTTGAATTAGTCTGCCATTTCTTTGTTACCCATTATAAATTCACCTGATTCTGACTGACTACGTTTGTCTTCACTAATATTTTTCTCTTCACATATCTATAGAAGCTTTTGTAGTCAGTTTTTATGTTCCCAGCAAGCTTCCTCTCTTACTCTATTTTCCCCCTCCAATGTGGATAAATGTGAGGTTATCCACTTTGGTGGTAAAAACAAAGAGACAGACTATTATCTGAATGGTGACAGATTAGGAAAAGGGGAGGTGCAACGAGACCTGGGTGTCATGGTACATCAGTCATTGAAGATTGGCATGCAGGTATAGCAGGCGGTTAAGAAAGCAAATGGCATGTTGGCCTTCATAGCAAGGTGATTTGAGTACAGGGGCAGGGAGGTGTTACAACAGATGTACAGGGCCTTGGTGAGGCCACACCTGGAGTATTGTGTACAGTTTTGGTCTCCTAACTTGAGGAAGGACGTTCTTGCTATTGAGGGAGTGCAGCGAAGGTTCACCAGATTGATTCCCGGAATGGCGGACTGACATATCAAGAAAGACTGGATCAACTGGGCTTGTACTTACTGGAGTTCAGAAGAATAAGAGGGGATCTCATCGAAACATTTAAAAATCTGATGGGTTTAGACAGGGTAGATGCAGGAAGAATGTTCCCAATGTTGGGGAAGTCAAGAACAAGGGGTCACAGCCTAAGGATAAGGGGTAAGCCATTTAGGACCGAGATGAGGAGAAACTTCTTCACCCAGAGAGTGTGAACCCAAGGAATTTTCTACCATAGAAAGTTGTTGAGGCCAATTCACTAAATATATTCAAGAAGGACTAGGGGGATCAAGGGATATGGCGAGAAAGCAGGAATGGGGTGCTGAAGTTGCATGTTCAGCCATGAACTCATTGAATGGCAGTGCAGGCTCGAAGGGCCGAATGGCCTACTCCTGCACCTATTTTCCATGTTTCTATATTAATTAAACCTTTGTCCTTCTCTGCTGAATTCTAAATTTCTCCCTGTCCTCAGGTTTGCTGCTTTATCTGGACAATTTATATGCGTCTTCCTTGGATTTAACACGATCCCTTATTTCCCTTGTTAGCCACGATTGAGCCACCTTCCCCATTTTGTTTTTACTCCAGACAGGGATGTACAATTGTTGAAGTTCATCCATGTGATCTTTTAATGTTTGCCATTGCCTTCCACCGTCAACCCTTTGAGTATGACTCGCCAGTCTATTCTAGCCAATTCACGTCTCATACCATCGAAGTTATCTTTCCTTAAGTTCAGGACCCTTGTCTCTGAATTAATTGTGTCACTCTCCATCTTTATAAAGAATTCTACATATTTTGGTCACTCTTCCCCAAGGGGCCTCGCACAACAAGATTGCTAATTAGTCCTTTCTCATTACACATCAGCCAGTCTAGGATGGCCAGCCCTCTAGTTGGTTCCTCAACATATTGGCCTAGAAAACCATCCCTAATACACTCCAGGAAATCCTCCTCCACTGTATTGCTACCAGTTTGGTTAGCCCAATCTACATGTAGATTAAAGTCGCCCAACCTTTATTGCACGCATCCCTAATTTCTTGTTTGATGCTGTCCCCAACCTCACTGCTACTGTTTGGTGGTCTGTACACAACTCCCACTAGCGTTTTCTGCCCTTTGGTATTCCGCAGCTCTACCCATACAGATTCCACATCATCCAAGCTAATATCCTTCCTTGCTATTGCGTTAATTTCCTCTTTAACCAGCAATGCTACCCCACCTCCTTTTCCTTTCTGTCTATCCTTCCTGGATGTTGAGTTCCCAGCCTTGGTCACCCTGGAGCCATGTCTCCGTAATCCCAATTATATCATATTCGTTAATAGCTACCTGCGCAATTAATTTGTCCACCTTATTACGAATACTCCTCGAATTGAGGCACAGAGCCTTCAGGCTTGTCTTTTTAACACACTTTGTCCCTTTAGAATTTTGCTGTAATGTGACCCTTTTTGATTTTTGCCTTGGGTTTCTCTGCCTTCCACTTTTACTTTTCTTCTTTCTATCTTTTGCTTCTGCCCCCATTTTACTTCCCTCTGTCTCCCTGCATAGGTTCCCATCCCCCTGCCATATTAATTTAACCCCTCCCCAACAGCACTAGCAAGCACTCCCCCTAGGACATTGGTTCCAGTCCTACCCAGGTGCAGACCATCTGGTTTGTACAGGTCCCACCTCCCCCAGAACCGGTTCCAATATCCCAGGAATTTGAATTCCTCCCTACTGCACCACTCCTCAAGCTACGTATTCATCTTAGCTATCCTGCCATTCCTACTCTGACTAGCACGTGGCACAGGTAGCAATCCTGAAATTACTACCTTTGAGGTCCTACTTTTTAATTTAACTCTTAGCTCCCTAAACTCAGCTTGGAGGACCTCATTCTATTTTTATGTACCACAACAGCTGGCTGATCACCCTCCCCCTCCAGAATGCGCTGCAGCCGCTCCGAGACATCCTTGACTCTTTACACCTCAATGAGGTCTCCTCTCAGCCTCCTCTGTTCCAAGGAGAACAAACCCAGCATATCCAATCTGCCTCATAGCTAAGTTTCTCCATTCCAGGCAATATCCTAGTAAATCTCCTCTGCACCCTCTCTAGTGCAATCACGTTCTTCCTATAATACGGGAATGTGGAAAAGTGTGAGGTTATCCACTTTGGCAGAAAGAATAAAAAAGCAAATTATTATTTAAATGGAGAAAAATGACAACATGCTGCAGTACAGCGTGACCTGGGGGTCCTTGTGCATGAAACATAAAAAGTTAGTCTGCAGGTACAACAAGTAATCAGGAAGGCAAATGGAATGTTGGCCTTTATTGCAAGCGGAGAAGTCCTGCTACAACTGTACAGGATATTGGTGATGCCACATCTAAAGTACGGTGTACAGTTTTGGTCTCCTTATTTAAGGTAGGATATACTTGCATTGGAGGCAGTTCACAGAAGGTTCACTCGGTTGATTCCTGAGATAAAGGGGTTGACTTATGAAGAAAGGTTGAGCAGGTTGGGCCTGTACTCATTCGGCTAGATTTTACACTTTTGTGCAGATCGCCCAAGAATGGGGATTATTTCTGGCGGTAAAAATAGGTTTTCAGATCGTCAGCTTGTCACCCATTCTCAAAGCCTCTAGTCTCCATTTTTGAAATTGACTGTTATCGCAAGCGATATGAAATGGGCGGTAACATTAAATCTCTCTAGCCATCTGCCGTAAAGTGTCGTTGTCCTTAGCAACGGCATGGCAACGCTCAAATCCCGTGATTCAGGATGTCAAGGGTCATCATGACATGCGCAGAAGAGGAGACAGAGAGAGAGGAAGCTGAGAGGGACTGAAAACATGTGTGGGTGTGGTGTGGCTATTTTGGGAGGAAGGAGGGAGAGTTTACAGCTTTAGAGCAAATAGGGAAACAAAAATTAGCTGTTACTAGCCATATATTTGCCTGAATTTGGCATATAATGGAGGGAGAGGAGGAGGCATCACAGCACACTTTGGAGACTGATGCTGGCGGAGCGGTGAGCTGGGAGAGGAGCACATTGGAGGCCGCAAAAGAGTGAGGAGGTTCTCAGATGAGGCAAATGCCTCCCTTCTGCAGGAGAACAAGTCACGCTGGGGTGATTTGAGACAGTGAGGGTGTTCGAAGCCCATCCCAAAGGCCTACCAGAAGATATGGGCTGAGATAGCAGAGGTGGTCTCGTCGGCGATCAACGAGGTGCGTGAAGGCAACCAATGCCACAAGTGATGTAACAACCTTATCAGATCTGCAAGAGTAAGTATTACATTTATTTCCATGTACTTATGTATTTATAGAATTTGATTTGTGACAGTCATGAGTGACTATCAGCAGATGTGAGGTCTTTCAGGAATGTTGTAGTCAAAGCCTGCTGTAAAGTCCTGTCCACTCAGTACAGATTCACACAAGGCATATAGTGAAGTCAAGGTCACTCTGGACCTGCACCTTTATTTCACAGCTCTGGAATGCTGCACTTGCCTGAGACCTGTCCTTATATACCTGACTCTTGCAAGTGCACCCCTGGTGGTAAGGTATGCTGGTGGTTACAGGTCATACCTTATTACAGTCATGTATAGCATGGTAGGATGCAGTTATATATAATAATGTAAGATACATGAAATCACCCTCCCCCAAGGTCTTATTGTCTTTATAGGTTCAGTCTCTCAGGTGGTCTACGCTCCCGCGTAGAGCGTCTGAGTTGTGGTTCAGTTGTTTGCCTTGGTGTCTGTTTTTCTTTGGGTGTGGTTGCTGGTATCTCACCTGGGCTGTCTGTTTCGATTGGTGTGATTGTTGTTGACTCGCCTGTGCTGTCTGTTGGGATTGTCCTTTCCTCAGGTTGTTCCCTCTGTCTGTCCACCAGGTGTGGTGCGAGTTCCACATTGTAGTCTGCCTCTGGTTCCACAGTGTTGTTGGTAAATCTGTTTTTGACTTGGTCTACATGCCTCCGGCAGGTTTTGCCATTGTCCATTTGTACTACCAGTAGCCTGTTTCTTTCCTTGCCCGTTACTGTCCCTGCAACCCAAGTAGTATATTATGTGGCATGTGTAAAGTCCTGTCCCCTCAGTACAGATTCACACAAGGCATGTAGTGAAGTCAAGGTCACTGTGGACCTGCACCTTTATTTCACAGCTCTGGAATGCTGCACTTGCCTGAGACCTGTCCTTATATACCTGTCTCTTGCAGGTGCACCCCTGGTGGTAAGGTATGTTGGTGGTTACAGGTCATATCTTATTACAGTCATGTATAGCATGTTAGGATACAGTTATATATAATTATGTAAGATACATGACACCTACGGTCACAGTGTATGTCTTTCGGTAAAGAATGATAATTATCATAATAATCATGATTACATCTGTCGGTTATGTGTTGTATCATTCTCTGTGACAGTATCTTGCAATGATATCACGCAATGATCTCATGCCATGTCGTCCTGTTACCTTTTACAAAAGAAGCTATCGTCGATGAGGTCCGTGCAGAGGTGAACGAGTGGGGGGCCACCTGTCATCTGCGACATCACTGAGATGGTGGAGCGGGTCCTCACACTCATGGCAAAGCACCCCCAAACGGCCACGCAAGCATCTGTAGACCCTGAAGTGATGCGACATGAGTAAAGTTTACACCATTGTGTGACGTAAGGTCAAGAGATACCACACCCACTCATATCCGAACAATCATATATGATAGATGATTTATAAAATTGTCCTATAAATAATGCTGGCCTAATGAAAATCATTACAATACAGAATGTGTTGATGGTCATGAAATGTGATGTCTGTGAAGATCTTGATAGCGGTGGTGCTTTTGTCGTGCATATGCTGCGTGTAGCGCTGGAATCACCTTGTGACCCTAGCACCCCCTTATCCTCTAATAACGCCATTTGTGTTTTGCAACTCAGTCAGCAGCTCAGCCCCAGGCAAGACCACAGATGCCAGAAGGTGGGGACGGGGGCCGGACTCGCTGGACGATCCTACATCTGGTGCTGAGGAGCTCCGATTCTCGCCCGTCAATCTGCTGGGTCTGTTCTCTATGGATGAGAGCGCAGACTTCGAGGAACCTGCATTGCTATGCTCCAGAGGCCATTCCATCCCAAGACCATCTAGTGCTCCTCCAGCCATTCTCGCCTCCACTCTGGAGGTACCGGCCCCAAGTACCTCGCCACAGGGCACCCCATTTGTCCCTAGGATGGAGCCGGGCCTGCGGAGGATTCGTGGACGCGGCAGGTCCGGTCTATGAGCGCCACATGAGAGCGGAGCGATGGTACAGTTGTCCAGAAGAACTGTAGACATTGGTGACCAGATCCTCGAAGTATTGGGGGGCGAATCCCGACAGCTGGCCACCATGACTGAGTACGTTCCGTGGATAGCGGAGGCCTCGGAGGCGATAGCCAGGAACACTGCTGGCACAGGCCTCCCAATGGTCCCAGAAAGCGACACTCCACCCCTACGTTCAGCACCACCACTGCAAATGACAGATGAGAGGCAGGAGCAAGATCCTGCTTCTGGATCAGAGAATGTTCCCCTCGCGGCACCAACCACTCCATACCGCCTCTGCCTTCATGCCCCCAATGAGGCACTGCCTGAGGAGCTCTTTGGCCAGGCGGCATGGAGCGAGGAGGGGAAGGGGTAGAGGTGGGGAGAAGAAGGGGAGGGGGGAAGGAAAGTGAGGTGCATGTCCGCAGGTGATGGCTGTGTTATATCTCCATTGGTGTATGCAATTTGTTGTAATGTATGGGGGGAGGGGGCCACCCTCCTGATTTGCATTTATATTCTGTGTTGCTGGACAAGTTGACTATTTGATTGATGTCAATGGTCAAAAAAGTGGGGTGTGGACAGGGGTGGGGTGCTTTTGCCTGTGATGCTTATGATTTCAGCCAATGTTGGTCTAATTTTTTTTAAATTCAATATAACCTTGATGCGCATTGTCTCAGATAGCTGGACTGTTACACACTGGTGATTGCTTCACATGAAAGTCTTAAATAAAACTTAACTTCAATCAACATAAGCTTTAACTGGCACCAAGGCCACCATTGATGTCTGAGCTGCACACACACAGCAGAGTGTCAGTGTTGTCACTCATAGCAATGTTCTTTCAGGCAAATTGTTCAGATATCAGCTCCTGAGTCTTGCAGCTATGTAGCCACCACGGGCCCTTTCCTGTGGTCTGGAAGGGGGCGTGGGCATAGTTGCATAGCCAGCCTGATTGTCTGGCCCGAGGTCAGCATCCAGCCTCTCGTCCTCCTCTTCCTCTCTCTCCTGAGGTGGAGCATCAATCCCTTCTGGCAATTCTTGGCCCTTTCTGATAGCCAGGTTGTGCAGCATGGAGCACATAACCACGAAATTAGCGATTTGCTCAGGGTTGTATTGTAGCTCCCCTCCTGAGTGCTCCAGGCATCTAAAGAGCTGCTTAAGCACAGTTATTGTTTTCTGGACCACATTGCATGTGGCTCTGTGGCTCTCGTTATATCTCTTCTCGGCCTCGGTGTGAGTGTCACGCAGTGGGGTCATCAGTCAGGTGGCTAGGCCATATCGGTCATCACCAAGCATCCAGCATTGCCCTTGTGGCTGACTCTTAAAGATGTCAGAGACAGCGCTCTCACGTAGGATGTGAGTCTCATCGAAGGTGCCTGAACGTTTGGGTTTCACTTCCATTATGATCTGGTTGTGGCCAACAACTAGTTGGACCTTCAGGGAGTGAAATTCTTATCTGTTACGAAAATGCTCTGGGTCCTGAGAAGGTGCCTGCATGGCGATGTGAGTGCACTGTATTGCTCCCTGCACCCTGGGGAACTTAGCAATGTGGTAGAATGCTCCAGCCCTGTCAGTCTGAGCTCCCGTGGTCATGGGGAAGCTGATAAAATCCATCCTTCACATGTACAAGGCCTCCATGACCTGTCTAATGCAGCGATGGGTGGCATGTTGTGACAGAGGGGAAATCTTGACCACAGAGGCCCGAAAGGAACCAGACACGTAGAAAGACAGTGCCGCGGTGACCTTGACCTTGACCGACACTAATGTCCTGATGGCAGGCTGCATATGTGGCTTGATGAGCTCACATATTTCATTGGTCCTTGTGGAAGCGCAGTTTCCGAAGGCAGATGTGCTCAGACACATCGAGGTAAGACCTCTTCTCCCTGTCAGTGCGCGGTGTGTATGGTCTGGATCTCATTCTCATTCTGGCATGTCTTAAATTGGGCACATAATGATGTGCATCAGACATTGAGCCATTTACACTCTGCAGCATCTGTGTATTAATCGATGCAGGCTGAGAAATGGCTGGCCCCATTGCAATGAAAGTATAATAGCGATTGATCAGAAGCAATGATTTTCTCACTAAAATACACCTACGATAAACCCATAATAGCCCAGAGACTGAAAAGATGTCTGTTGAGATGGTCACTTCATCTGAGAAGAACTCCAGAGTCGATTCAAACTCCCCCGAAGTTGAAGCAGCCTTTTGAATGAAGTGACCTGCAATTTTAAAAATGGCGCACACACCGCTGTGATTTGTTCAGAACAGTTCCACTTTTTCTGAGCGGTGTTTTGGGCGAGCGATTTTTTGGGCGAGATGTGTGCGAGGTGGTGAAAGTGACGCTGGGCGATCTCCTGTGCGTTAGTTTTGGCAAATGAGATCTTTATGACCAAAAAAAGTGGGGAGTCGGTATTATTGAATCTCGCCGTTAATTCCGTGCAGAAAGTAACGCTGGGCGATATTATGGGCGTTGGTTTCGCACATTCTGATGATTCCGCCCCAAAAAAGTGGGCGGGTGGCATTATTTTTTCCCGGCGTCACGCATATGGGGAAACTAATGCTCGGCAATAAGATCCCGAAAAATGGGCGTCAGTTTCCATTTTGTGGCTAAATGGGCGATATCTGGGCGTTATACGTTATTTCAGCATTAACATAGAAACTTTGGGCCCAAGTTTCCACAAGAAAAAAAACGGGCGCCACTCCGAGCTGGGC